>NC_086446.1:710304149-710920935 GCF_028390025.1 Pseudophryne corroboree | reverse complement strand
CGCCAGAGCTTGGATGTAGGGTGCAAAGGAGAGGGAGGAGTCAAGAGTGATGCCCAGGCAGCGGAGTTGGGGAACGGGGGAGATGATAGTGTTGTCAACAGTGATAGAGATATTTGTAGGGGGTGTTGCTCTGGCTGGGGGAAAAAGACAATGAGTTCAGTTTTGTCCACGTTGAGCTTCAGAGAGACATCCAGGTGGAGATGGCAGAGAGGCAGCTGGAGACCTGAGAGAGGACAGAGGGGGACAGATCAGGATAGGAGAGGTAGAGTTGTGTGTCATCAGCATAGAGGTGGTATTGAAGGCCAAAGGAGTTAATGAGCGCACCCATGGAAGAGGTGTACAGGGAGAACAGAAGGGGTCCTAGGACAGAACCCTCAGGGACAACAACAGGAAGGATGGAAGAGTGTGAGGTGGTTCCGGAGGCAGACACAGAGAAGGAGCGGTTAGTGAGGTAAAAGGCAAACCAGTCAAGGACGGTGCTAGAGAGGCCAACGTTTTGGAGTGTGTAGAGGAGGAGAGGGTGATCCACAGTGTCAAAGGCAGCAGAGAGGTCCAGAAGGATGAGCAGAGAGAAATGGCCCTTGGATTTGGCTGAAAGCAGGTCATTGGTGACTTTCACCAGGGCAGTCTTGGTGGAAGGAGAGTGTTGAAAGTTTCAAAGAGTCGGCGTGGACTGGAGGACTGAGAAGAGATAATTGCTTGGAAAAAGGATTGCTTGGCAAGAGAAAGAGCAGAGCTGTAGGAGGAGAGAATAATCTTGAAATGTCAGAAGTCCGCCAGAGAGTGAGATCTCCTCCAGGAGTGTTCTGCGGAGCGTGAACCTTTTTGTGGGAATCGTGTTAGTTTGGTGTGCCAGGGTTGAGGTTTGGAGCAGTGGAGGGGTATAGAGGAGAGGGGGGCCACAGAGTCGACAGCAGCGGTAAGGGAAGAGTTAAAGAAGGAGGCTACCTGGTTGGGACAAGTCATAGTGGAAAGAGGAGAGAGGAAGATCTTGAGGGAGGACAGGATAACGGGGTTGAGAGACCCGAGATTGCGTCTGGTGATGGTGGGTCTGGGCGTGGAGAGGAGAGGGGAAGATGAGAGGGTGAAAGAAAGGAGATGGTGGTCAGAGAGAGGGAAGGAAGAGTTTGAGAAATCAGAGAGATCACATCGGTGGGTGAAGACAAGGTCGAGGGAGTGGCTGAGATTGTGAGTAGGGGTGGAGGACCATTGAGAAAGTCCAATGTAGGTGGAAAGGGTAAGAAGATTAGTGGAAGCTGCATTAGTGATGTCGATAGGGATGTTAAAGTCACCGAGGATGATAAAGGGGAGGTTGAAGTAGAGAAAGTAGGGAAGCCAGGCAGAAAAGTTGTCAAGGAAAGGTGAACAGCGGCCAGGGGGGCGGTAGATCACTGCCACATGGAGGTGAATGGGGTAGAAGAGGCGGATAGTGTGGACCTCAACGGTGGAGAAGGTGAGGGAGGGCTCAGGTGGGATGACACAAAAGGTGCAGTTTGGGGAGAGAAGGATGCCCACGCCTCCACCCTGGCAGCCATCAGGTCTGACCGTGTAGGTGAAGGAGAGGCCTCCATAGGAGAGGGCAGCAGGGGAGGTTGTCTCAGAGGAGGAGAACCAGGTTTCAGTGATAGCGAGCAGGTTAAAAGAGTGGGAGATGAAGAGGTCGTGGATAGTTGGCAGCTTGATCTAATATTCCAGAGTGCACAGGAGAAGGGAAGGGAGGGGACAGGGGACATGGGGATCAGGTTGGATGGGTTCTGAATGCGTGTGGGTGGTCTGTAAAATAGGGGGGCTGACCTAACAGTGAGGATTGGTATGGGACAGGATCAAGGAGCCATAATTCCAGTACAGTAATGTTGTTCAGAGGAATAATATAGAATGGAGTTGGTGTAATATAGAAAGAACAATGAGAAGGGGGGTGTAATAAAAGCAGAGACAGTGCAAACCGTTTTTTGGAAAATAATAGAAGGAACGGAAAGGCTGAGAATGTTACACAGTGGTTGTAAAGAGTATAAATGAGGAGCAGAAAGCAACGTGTGAGAGCAGTATGGCTGTTACTTAATCAGACAGGGAGGTCAGTGTCCAGGCTGTGCGGGTTACAAGTGTTGGTGGTACTGGATTAGGTTACTCTCTGTAGTATGTTGATTGCAAGTCTTTTTTACAGGTGGGATATATATACAGTAGTCTGCTGTCCCTCTGTTTCTCTCCTGTTTATCTCCGAGTATCTCCAAAGGTCATATCCTCATACTTAACACTAACATACTTTGCAGCAAAGATGCTATGCAGCCAGTGGCTTTGCAGCCAAACATGTACTGATTAAATATAAATGCCCACATTGATAAAGGCTGGATTGATAACAGCACCCACCTTCTGAAACCCCACCCACAACAAAAGGTAACCTATAGGTGTGCATAACAACAGACCAGTACATCCCCCACTAGTACACAGTGATTTCCTACTATAGTAGTGGCTAGGAATAACTAATTATAAACAAAGTTGAAGGTTACCTATCACAATTCAAAAAAGCATGAAAGTTGCAGGAATGAGATTGATGTATGAGTGAGATAAAGTTAAGTGAAACTGCCGTATATGTCCAACGGTACTGCCATATAAATCCAGTGATACTGCCGTATATGTCCAGTGGTACTGCCATATTATTCCAGTGGTACTGGCGTATAAATCCAGTCCAGTGATACTGCTATATATGTCCAGTAATAAAGTCGTATATGTACAGTGGTAATGCCGTATAAATCCAGTGATACTGGCGTATAAACCAGTGATACTGGCGTATAAATCCAGTCCAGTGATACTGCCGTATATGTCCAGTGGTACTGCCATATAAATCCAGTGATACTGCTGTATATGTCCAGTGGTACTGCCATATAAATCCAGTGGTATTGTCGTATAAATCCAGTCCAGTGATACTGCTGTATAATACCAGTGATACTGCCGTATAAGCAGGGCCGGCTCAGGGTCTTTTTGCGCCCCGGGCGGCCATAAGGGGCATGGTCAGTTATGCCCCCTGTACAGTAGTAGCACCGCTGAAATGTGTGGTGCGCGATGACGTCATTGCACACCGCACACCAAAGGTCCTCTCCACGAAGGAAAACTAGACGCTACACATCTAGTTCCTTTCGTGGAGAGGACCTTTGCTGTGCGGTGCGCGATGACGTCAACGCGCACCGCACATCATTACAGAAAAGGTCCTCTCCACGAAGGGAAACTAGACGCGTAGTGCCAAGGAACGGTTAAGGCCCTGGCCTATGTTCATGACTAGTGGTTCAGCTTCACATGACGATGGAAGCACTCATCCTCCCGCTAGACAAATGATAAGAGTTAAGCTGGCAAAAGCACAGCAAAGAACTGTGCGTTCTAAGATGGTATCACAAATCCCAAAGGAGAGTCCAAGTGTGTCGGCGGTTGCGATGCCTGACCTTCCCAACACTGGATGGGAAGAGGTGGCTCCTTCCACCATTTGCACGCTCTCTGAAAGTGCTGGAAGTAGCACCCACACTCCAGTTTCTGATATTCAAATTGAAGATGTCACTGTTGAAGTTCACCAGGATGAGGATATGGGTGTTGCTGGCGCTAAGGAGGAAGTTGATTAGGAGGATTCTGATGGTGATGTGGTTTGTTTAAATCAGGCACCGTTGGGAGACAGTTGTTGTCTGTGGGATGAATAAGCCCATTGTCATGCCTGGGCAAAATACCAAAAAAGCCACCTCTTCGGTGTGGAATTATTTCTTCACAAATCCGGGCAACAGGTGTCAAGCCATGTGTTGCCTCTGTCAATCTGTAATAAGTAGGGGAAACGACGTTAACGTTAACCACGCTGGAACATCCTCCCTTATACGTCACCTGCTGCGCATTCATCAGAAGTCAGTGTCAAGTTGTGAAAGCAGTTAGCAGTCCACTGACACCTGAATCCTTTCTTCCTCTTGTACCCAAGCTCCTGCAAGCCACACCACCAACTCCCTCAACGTCAATTTCCTCCTCACGAATGTCAGTAGTCCTGCAGGCCATGTCACTGTCAAGACTGAGGAGTCCTCTCCTAACTGGATTCCTCCGGAGGATCCTTGAGTGGTACGCCTACTGCTGCTGGTGCTGCTGCTGCTGTTGTTGCTGCTGGGAGTCAATCGTCATTCCAGAGGGGAAGTCAGAAGACCACTTTTACTACTTCCAGTAAGCAATTGACTGTCCAACAGTACGTTGTGAGGAAGATGAAATATGACAGCAGTCATCCATTTGCAAAGCGGATAAATGAGGCCTTGACAGCTATGTTGGTGTTAGACGTGTGTCCGGTATCCGCCATTAGTTCAGTGGGACTTAGAGAATTGATGGAGGTAGTGTCCTACCGTCCCAAATCCCATCTAGGCTCCACTTCACTAGGCAGGCGATATCAAGAATGTACAGAGACGTCAGAAAAAGTGTCCTCAGTGTCCTAAAAAATGCAGTTGTACCCACTGTCCACTTAACCATGGACATATGGACAAGTGGAACAGGGCAGACTAAGGACTATATGACTGTGAAAGCCCAATGGGTAGATGTATTGCCTACCACAGCAACAACAGCAGTGGCACCAGTAGCAGCATCTCACAAACGCCAACTCATTCCTAGGCAGGCTACGCTATGTATCACCGCTTTCCGTAAGAGGCACACCACTGACAACATCTTACGGAAAGCGAGGGACATCATCGCACAATGGCTTACCACAAATAGACTCTCCTGGGGATTTGTGATATCGGACAATGCCACCAATATTGTGCGTGCATTACATCTGGGAAAATTCCAGCATGTCCCATGTTTTGCACATACAATTAATTTGGTGGTGCAGAATTTTTTGAAAAATGACACGGGCGTGCAGGAGAAGCTATCGGTGGCCCGAAAAATTGTGGGCTACTTTCGGCATTCAGCCACCGCGTGCCGAAGACTGGAGCGCCAGCAAACACTCCTGAACCTGCCCTGCCATCACCTGAAGCAAGAGGTGGTAACGAGGTGGAATTCAACACTCTATATGCTTCAGAGGATGGAGGAGCAGCAAAAGGCCATTCAAGCTTATACATCCACCTACGATATAGGCAAAGGAGGGGGAATGCACCTGACTTAAGCGCAGTGGAGAATGATTTCCGTCTTGTGCAAGGTTCTCCAACCCTTCGAACTTGCCACACGTGAAGTCAGTTCAGACACTGCCAGCTTGAGTCAGGTCATTCACCTCATCAGGCTTTTGCAGAAGCAGCTGGAGAAATTGAAGCTGAGACGGAGCGATTCCGCAAAGTATGTTGGACTTGTGGATGGAGCCCTTCATTCGCTTAACCAGGATTCATTTTGGCCACCGTGCTCGATCCTAGGTTTAAAGCCTACGTTGTATCTCTCTTTCCGGCAGACACAAGTCTGCAGAGGTTCAAAGACCTGCTGGTGAAAAAATTGTCAACTCAAGTGGAATGTGACCCGACAACAGCTCCTCCTTCATTTTCTCCCGTAACTTGGGCTGCAAGGAAAAGGATAAGATTTCCTAGCCCACCGGCTGGTGGTGATGCAGGGCAGTCAGGAGTGAGTGCTGACATCTGGTCTGGACTGAAGGACCTGCAAATGACTACTGACATGTCTACTGTCACTGCATATGATTCTGTCACCATTGAAAGAATGGTGGAGGATTATATTAGTGACAGCATCCAAGTAGGCATGTCAGACAATCTGTATGTATGCTGGCAGGAAAAAAAGGAAAAAAAGGCAATTTGGATGTCCTTGCACAAACTGGCTTTATTTTACCTAAGTTTCCCCCCCCTCCAGTGTGTTCCTCGAAAGAGAGCACTAAGCAGCCGGTAACCATGTCAGCGATGGGAGTAGGAGGTTACTTCCACAAAATGTGGAGATGATGTTCATCAAAATAAATTATAAATTCCTTTGGGAAGAACTTGACCAGCAATTGCCTCCAGAAAGTACACAGGGACCTGTGATGGTGGATTCCAGTGGAGACGAATGAATACTCTATGAGAAGGTGGATGTACAGAGTGAAAGGAGTGAGGAGTCGGAGGATGAGGATGAGGTAGACATCTTGCCTCTGTAGAGCCAGTTTGTGCAAGGAGAGATTGATTGCTTCTATTTTGGTGGGGGCCCAAACCAACCAGTCATTTCAGCCACAGTCGTGTGGCAGACCCTGTCGCTGAAATGATTGGTTTGTTAAAGTGTGCATGTCCTGTTTATACAACATAAGAGTGGGTGGGAGGGCCCAAGGACAATTCCATCTTGCACCTCTTTTTCGCCTTTGCATCATGTGCTGTTTGGGGACACTGCCGTACAAGTCCAGGGGTACTGCCGTATAAGTCCAGTCTAGTGGTGCTGTCTTGTGCTGAATCAGTCCAGTGGTGGTGTCTTGTGCTGCCATAAGTCCAGTGGTGGCGTCCTGTGCTGTATATTATTTACTCCAAATAAAAGAGTTATATACATTACTTATATTATTATCCAAATACTTTTTGCTTCCTATTATTATAACAGCTCCAAGTAAAAGGGTTATTATTATACAAATTAAGTTTACAGGCTTTGACGCACGTGTATGTGTGTGTGTGTGGTTCAGGGGTACGCTCTCCTGTGCCACCAATATTGTGCGTGTATTACATCTAGTCAAATTCCAGCACGTCCCATGTTGTTTGTGCCACACACTTGTGTCGCTTAGCTTAGTCATCCAGCTACTTCATTGCAACTCTTTTACTTCTTTGCATGATGTGCTGTTTGGGGCCTAGTTTTTTTAAGTGCCATCCTGTCTGCAACTGCAGTGCCACTCCTAGATGGGCCAGGTGTTTGTGCCGCACACTTGTGTCGCTTAGCTTAGTCATCCAGCCACCTCGGTGAAACCTTTTGGCCTAAAAACAATATTGTGAGGTGTGAGGTGTTCAGAATATACTGGAAATGAGTGGAAATGAATGTTACTGAGGTTAATAATACCATAGGCTAAAAATGACCCCCAAATTCTGTGATTTTAGCTGTTTTTATGTTTTTTTCAAAAATCATCCAGATCCAAAACCAAAACACGAAAGGGTGGTTATGGCAAAACCAATCCAGATCCAAAAAACAACCATGGAACCAGAACCAAAACACGAAAAGTGCCCGCTGCACATCTCTATGTTTACTAACTGGGAGGACAAAGAGGATATGTACAATATGAAAATAAAATTTGGTAAGGTCTGGATCATACTTGTCTACTTTGTTTTGTTTTTTTCCTATCCAGGAGAGAAGTGTTGAATCAAAAATATTACATACAGAAAACATGCAAACTCCACACATTATGATTCGCTATGGTTGCGAATACGCGCAGCGAGCACAGCAATATATGTTATCATACGTACTCACACAGACACGCCACAAAGATATATTCAACACATATTTCATACCACACATAAATTAAACATGTCAAACACCATATATTTTAAGGTTTTAAATTATATAATGGAGTATAACATCATGTATGTGTATTGTTGGAGCGGAGCAAGATGGACATGTCGTGCTTGATGTCAAAATGATCGGAGGAATGAGTGTTAATTTGATTCCTGTGATTCGATTGTAGCACATTGCAATGCGTAGTTATGATTAAATTTAGGAATATAAAGTCACTCTTATTAGAACAAAAGACATCCTGCTTCTTCAAGGCTGGACATTGCTTGCTTATGAACTGACCAATGACTCATCATGAATGAGAAAGTTCCCTCCCCTGGACCAATAACAGAAGTACTCCCCCAACATACACAGTATATAGCTGATTGTAGACTCACAAAAAGTCTCTGTTTTGCTATCTTTCTGCTACTTTGCGCATCGAGAGTGAGGGAGAGATGGAGGAAATGGAACTGAGGTTGCATTGAGCAAATGGGGTAATTGTATGCTGGCTGTGACTGTAATGGATTCTTTTGTAACAACTGTTTCCTGTGTAAATTGTAACCATGTAACCAGATATATACTGTACATGTGATATATTGTATACATACCCTTTTAAATATCAAATATATACATCAATGAGCTTTGGAACTCATAAATGTGTGCGTGTACTTGTTTTCTCTTAAGGGATGTAGTGTTTGCGACATACAGCGCACTTTTATCGTATATGGTAATAAGATGCGCCTTGCATCAGCAACATATATTAGCGCTGGCATTTTAAATATTTATTAGAAAATAATCTGACTCTAACAGATGGAGGCAGCGTCCGCGATATCATGTACTTAATGATGCACTCTACAGATGCTGCGGTGGTCTACCAGCTAACGATGGACGCATCTTGATGCTGCTGAATCACTTCTCATTTGTTTTTTTGCGTTATCAGTAAGGCGCGGATATGAAATTCTAGGGACAATATATATTTCTTTGTTGTGTGAGTATGACAAAGAAATGCACTATTTAAAATGCTAAAGTGTATTTTTATTGTTGCAAATAAGTCATATTGTGTTTGATTCAGATTGGATTGTTCATCTATTAAGTACATTTAAAGAGCATTTAAAAGTTGGTGCATAGGCATGATATAGCTTAGCTAGCATGCTGAGGACAATTCGCATACTTTTAAACCCAGGACTAACTGGTGCTTGTATAATTTGTGATTTCTTTGTGACAAAGGAGCTAGCCACATGGCCTGTCCACCATCTTGCCCAAGCACATGGCTGGGAATGAGGGGGAGGAGTGGCCATTTTAGGAAGGTCACCCTATCCACCTAGCTAAACAGCTGACTTTCAGTGTGTTTAAAACAATCAGTTTCCTTTGTCACAAATAAACAACATATATGCACAGATCCAACACCATTTAAAAGCTACCAATTAATTTATTTAACCCATACCATAGTCAATTACAAATAGTTTCAATTGGGCCTAGTGAGAGTTAATAGTGAAATGAATACTTGATGTAAGAGTTACACACAGATATAAAAAGTTTTTTTTCTCTCTCCAGGATTTAGATAGCTCTGTTTGCTAGGGTAGGATAGCCATTGAAATGTTAATTAACTTGTTCAACCACCCTCTTAAACAGGCATATGAACCTCTGTTGATATGCAAATTATAGAGGCTCTGAGAGAAACTACATTCATTCATTGTGTGTTTACGAATACATATGCTGGGTGAGGGGTCTCATAGAAGTGCAGTAAATGGTGTGTGTGTGTGTGTGTGTGTGTGTGTGTGTGTGTGTGTGTGTATGTATGTATATATATATATATATTATTATATATATGGGTATTTATATCAGCGTATGTTCTGCAAGATAGCTATACAATCTGAATCATAGCATTTAAATTATAGTCAATAGTCATTATAGATCTGCTTAGAATCGGATACATTTATTTGTTATACATTTTGTGTAGTTCTTTAAGTAGGAAATTAAAAAAAAAAAAAAAAACGCAGTCCCGTCCTAAAATTTTAGGTAAGCACTCAAAGGAGGATTACCCGTGTGGGCGACTTCCAGCGGGTGTGAGGAACAAAAGTGTATTGTGTAGTGAGCAGTAGCATTTTGCTCACATTGATCGTGATAAATGTGGTATATTGAGTTGCGAATGCATGGTATAGAAGTACGTGAGGTAAACGTACAAAAACGCGCACGGGGTTGCGTAAGCACACAAGGTTGCGTGAAGTAGTGAGCGCAAGTTTAACCACACAATAGAAATAAATTTAAAAGCAGTATAGAAGACATATTTATACAATAGCAAGTAACTATCCGATTTTAAAAGCAGATTACTGTAATATTTTGTTTAAAGTGTACTACCTCTGGGGCAAGCTATCAATCAAAGGGAGTGATATTTTTCTGTACAGAAAAACATTGTGTGTTAGTGTGAGCTGAAAGTAGGAGTGGATGTATAGAACCGTGATACCATTTGCATTATTTTGCGAAGTTGTGTCATATGCGCTTTGTAGAGCATACGCAGATGTGATTTGTGTAAACAAAGGGGTTTTTCACTGAGTTCCTCAGGAAATTTCCCTGGTGGGCATTCACTGGAAAGGGTGATCGATAAATTGTTTCTCATCCTCCAAAAATTCCAGTGGATAGATACCGAAAAGGAATTTTTCGCTGACTCTCTCAGGAATATAATCCAACATAACCTCCACTGAAAGAAATTACAGTGCTGAAGGGTCTGGTAGGAGCCTAAGGTTGGGTACAACGGGTTTTCCACTATTCGGAGTGGGTCGTAGTACTGGCCAGCGGAGGCAGGAGCGAGAGAAAGCGCTCGGTAAGAACTTTCACCTTTTGCTCACATTGTCATTTGGGGATCGTGTCAAAAGTCTGCGATGGGAACCAAGTGCACAAGCGGAAAACATTTGGCAGCCAGGGTTCAGGCTGGATAGCGGAGGCCAAGAGGGCCCGCTTGGTTTATAGTGAGTAGGAAGTACGGTCCCTACATGGAGGCTCTTTGGTGACGAATGGGTACGAATGAGAGTGGATGATAGGGCATCATTTCCTAGAGTTGGTGGGTTTGATCCTGAGGTATTGCAGGTAGTATGTCTAACCAAAGTCATATAAGACAAGAACGGAAATATAATAACTGTTTGAACTTGTAGGAACAATAAATAAGTAAAAAAGAGAAAGCAGGTACACCGCCATATGTAGATGTGGAAGCAGTTACAGCTAGCATACAAACTATAGAAAATAATAAAAATAAAAATATGAAAAATATGAATGTAACTTATATATGTACTAATGAATGTCAAAGTTTTATTTAGGAGGAGAAGGCGACCCTACTGGTTTCAGCCATTTCTCATGCACTCAGAGGAGTATCCAACTGGTAAAAGAGGAGGTGTAGCCTGCAGGGGAAGTGGCTGAGACCAGTGAAACTGGTAAGTATGGAGTCATTCAAGTACTAATATAGTAAAACCCAAAAATAAAATAAAAAAATAAAAAAAGTAACATCATAAATGGAGAATATCCTGTCCGCACATTAGTATTTCCCAGTAAGAAAGCGGACAGAGATAGGATAACTCCCGGGTATTTCTTTTAGTTACCACATAAGAAGTATTCATTTCTAGTAATGCCCCTAGTCAAGATGAGCTCGGAAATGTTTGTTGGACCATGTACAGACCGTTAATACGTGATGAGAAGGATTGAATGAATACTTCACATGACCTAGAAGCTTGTTGTTGTTTTTTCTTTTGCAGTACTAGAAAATTCTCCGTCTGGATAAGATCACTGGTAAACACTAATTCGGCAATTGGGAGGAATGAGAGAAGTGCAACATTACCCTTTGACAAAACCTGCAGAAGTTACGATTGGGCCTCTATGATGCTAAACCCTTTCTTTTTTTTCCTAGCAGCAGTGTCCCCTGACTAACTTAATCAACAGAGATTTTGTTAAATGTGAAATAGATACAGTATATTGTACTCCTGCTCAGGAACTACAAGGTATGTTAGACACTCCTCAAAGACTAATGTTGCATTCTACTGTTCTAGATTCATGTCCATCACAGGTAGAGGAAATTATCTCACAAATACCGGGTTCCCTATGAATTTAGGATGAACAGGACACTGGATTGATGGCTGAGGTAGTCCCAGTAGTGACACAGCAAGCACAAGTTTTAAGGGGGGGTAGACCAAGTAGTTAATCAGTTCCCTGTAGTGCCCAAACCAGTTGTCACTTTAATAAAATCCTCTCCACCTCTACAAACTTATCTGTCACCAACCTCTATTCTGTTATTCTTCACAGTTTCCTCTTCATCTTTTGCTTTCAATACATGGACCCGATTCTCCCAAGGTTTCGAGTGACAGCCTGAGTATTGTCTCCCATGCCCTGCATGAATGTTTACAGTCCTTTCAGCCAGAGAATGGGTCGGTGCTGATACAATATGTTGATGATTTGTTGTTGTGCGCTGATTCATTTGAGTCATCCCTGGCAGATACGAAGCAGTTTCTGTTTCGTCTTTTCCAGACAGGACACCAGGTCTCAAGGGATAAACCGCAGTTGTGAAGGACAAGGGTCAAATACCTGGGACGTAGTACTGGTACATGACTTGACAGTTCATACACCACATGCCGTATTGGTCCTTAAAAGTTCTACCCAAACCCGGTATGTCTCATCAGCATGATGGCACCAGTATTACTGCAGTGTGCCTTGTCATGCACAAAGGGTGGAGGATGAGAATACTGGTGAAGGGAAATTTTGTATAGACACTGATATGCATGATGGTATGGAATATCAGAATCAGACCTTTACTATGAGACCAGATATAAGTGACAGCCCGCTGGTGAACGCAGACCTGATATATTCTTCTTCTTTTTCTCCTCTAGAGATGTTTTTTTTCTTTTCTTTTTTGAGTGATGATCATGGCACTCTACATTGCAATCACACAACAGTTAAATTAAGATACAAATTTGTGTTCCCTACAGGAAAAGGAGGTCTGGAAGGCGAAGGGGTATGGTCAGAAGTCCTCAGGACTCTGGAGAGATGGACAAGGTAAGCCAGTGGCTCCCAGGGCGTATCTCCCAAGCCTAGCTGAGGCGGCACATGGTCTGACTCACCTAGGGTAAGAAAGGTATGTGCAAATTGGTAAGAGCTTACTGGCATGCACCAGGGTTCTCTTCTCAGGCAAGCAGGAAAGCAATGACATGTCTTACTTGCATCAGGAAGAACATTTGGTAAGGGAGTACCAACAGAGCCATCCCATACTCCTCCTGCAGACGGACCTTTTTCAGATAACACAAATTGACTTTGTACAGTTAACACCCTGTAGGAATTTGAATTATGTATTGGTGTGCACTGATGTTTTCTCAAACTGGGTAGAGGCATATCCTGCTGCCACAAATAATGCTGTGTTTACTGCATAGAAAATTGTGCAGAAATTTGTGTGTAGATATGGTATCATTAGGAGTTGGAGCAAAGTGATAGCTTGAAACTGGACTAGTGTTATGTATCATCGGAACCACTCCCAGATCCCCACTTAACGAATCACCCTCTTCAAAAAAATTATTTTTTATTTTTTTTGGAAGACAACCTCATGTCATGATCAATCCGCACAATGATCAGAAATACACCAATGAGGTGACAGTACAGTACTTTAACGAGATGAGCCAGCATTTGAGAACTTGACAAAAGAACTTGAAACTGTTGATTCCTGGTATGCCAAATACTAACTGTCTTGATTGTGAACTAAGAGACTGTGTGATTGTTCTTACACTCAGGTTGCCTAATAGACAGGTGGGAAGGACCGTACCAAGTTTTGTTGACAGCACGATCCCAGTGCAAGTAGCCGGGAGAGAGACTTGGGTCCACGATTCCCATCGCAGAAAAGTCGGTAGTCCGGAAGGAACTCGTAAATGGAGTGAGATCGCAGAAGTATCAACAAAGAGTCTGTTCTATGAAGACTGAGAGGCGGCACTGTTGAACAGTACCTGAGCATACTAAAGGAGTACAGAAAGACCAGTCATTGTAATTGATTTGCTATGGGCAAGATTTGTTTTGTTCTATCTTTCTTTTTCCCATTGACAAACATTTTTTTTCTCAGGACGTTCTATTTTTGTGAGGTCTTTCAAGAGGAGTCGAGTGTGGGACTGGAACTAGTTCTGGAGAAAGGAGTGATGTCTTTCTAGGATCCCAGGATCAGCCTATCACTTTGTTAAAGCCAGAGAAAATCAAAGGTCTAGTAGTTACGGAGTTCGGAGGTAACGTGATAGGCTATTGTCTGAGGAATACTGTATTTTGTAGTTATTGGGACCCTATAATTGAAGATGAGTGCATCCAGAGATGTCAGTCTAGCAATAAGGCAGCATTTGATAGACATCCCTTGAGTGATTACCACTCACTAGTGGGTAAGGTCTTAAACCAAACGGAATGTTGGATGTGCTCACAGGTACCTCTAAGATGAAATGATGCAGGATTAGTGCCATATTTTTTAGAGTTAGCTGAGGTACTTGAATTACACAAAGAGGGGGGGGGACAGGTGGACAAGGAATATAATATAGCTAGACCCCCTAGTAATAAGATCCACCAGTACCATAGATAAATCCCTTGTATGTTTAAATCTCACCAATTTCAGGAAATCAGGAAATTGGGAGGTAATCAGGAACAATCAGGCAATGGCTATTCACACTCAGCAGATAAAGAGCTCATTAATATATGTGGAAGAAAGGTTTATGAATGTCTCTCCCCGAACTCCAAAGGTTTATGTTATTTAGGAAGGGCACTACTAATAACCCTTGTTCAATGATAAAACAGACCTAGCATACATTCCAGAAATGGAAACAATGTTCAGAAAATGATAGGAATGTATATAACATGAACATTTTATATGTCTCTTTCACGATTTGTTTGTGTTTTCTCCCTCTACCCAGCAAAACCTCTATCGAATCTGAACATCAGTGTACAAAGACGTAGGTACATGTATGTGTGAAACGTTCGTTCAAATCAGACATCATAGGCCATAGCAGTGTCCCAGCATACTCTATAGGTTGAATGTCGTCCCACACCCAACCAGCGGTCCCGTGACCGCCGAGTGCATATAGAGGATGTCTCGTCCTCCTCCCTGTCTTCTCCAAATATAGTCAATGTCTGATTTGCGAAATGATTACATATGTGTGTCTCGGTCACCGATTATGTGTTTGAAATATTTTTCTTCTGTTAATAATTTATGGCAGTTATTGTTAACTGCCAAAGGGTGGACTGTCAAAGTCCAAAATATTACATACAGAAAACATACAAACTCCACACATTATGAGTCGCTATGCTTGCAAATACGCGCAGCGAGCACAGCAATATATGGTAACAAACGCACTCACACAGACACGCCACAAAGATATATTCAACACATATTTCATACCACACATAAATTAAACATGTCAAACACCAGACATTATAAGGTTTTAAATTATATAATGGAGTATAACATCATGTCCTGCTTGGTGTCAAAATGATCGGAGGAATGAGTATGTTAATTTCTCTGACGTCCTAGTGGATGCTGGGAACTCTGTAAGGACCATGGGGAATAGCGGCTCCGCAGGAGACTGGGCACAAAAGTAAAGCTTTAGGACTACCTGGTGTGCACTGGCTCCTCCCCCTATGACCCTCCTCCAAGCCTCAGTTAGATTTTTGTGCCCGGCCGAGAAGGGTGCACACTAGGGGCTCTCCTGAGCTTCTTAGTGAAAGTTTAGTTTTAGGTTTTTTATTTTCAGTGAGACCTGCTGGCAACAGGCTCACTGCATCGAGGGACTAAGGGGAGAAGAAGAGAACCTGCCTGCTTGCAGCCAGCTTGGGCTTCTTGGCTACTGGACACCATTAGCTCCAGAGGGACCGAACACAGGCCCAGCCTCGGAGTCCGGTCCCAGAGCCGCGCCGCCGGCCCCCTTACAGAGCCAGAAGCAAGAAGAGGTCCGGAAAATCGGCGGCAGAAGACATCAGTCTTCACCAAGGAAGCGCACAGCACTGCAGCTGTGCGCCATTGCTCCTCATACACACCTCACACTGCAGTCACTGAGGGTGCAGGGCGCTGGGGGGGGGCGCCCTGAGCAGCAATAAAAACACCTTGGCTGGCAAACATACATCACGTATAACCCCCAGGGCTATATGGATGTATTTTAACCCCTGCCAGAATCCATAAAAATGCGGGAGAAAAGTCAGCGAAAAAGGGGCGGAGCCTATCTCCTCAGCACACTGGCGCCATTTTCTCTCACAGCTCCGTTGGAGGGAAGCTCCCTGGCTCTCCCCTGCAGTTACTACACTACAGAAAGGGGTTAAAAAAGAGAGGGGGGCACTAATTAGGCGCAGTATTAATAAAACAGCAGCTATAAGGGGAAAAACACTTCTATAAGGTTATCCCTGTATATATATAGCGCTCTGGTGTGTGCTGGCATACTCTCCCTCTGTCTCCCCAAAGGGCTAGTGGGGTCCTGTCCTCTATCAGAGCATTCCCTGTGTGTGTGCTGTGTGTCGGTACGATTGTGTCGACATGTATGAGGAGGAAAATGGTGTGGAGGCGGAGCAATTGCCTGATATGGAGATGTCACCCCCTAGGGAGTCGACACCTGAGTGGCTGAGCTTATGGAAGGAATTACGTGACAGTGTCAGCTCTTTACAAAAGATTGATGACATGAGACAGCCGGCTACTCAGCCTGTGCCTGTCCAGGTGTCTCAAAAGCCATCAGGGGCTCTAAAACGCCCGTTACCTCAGATGGCAGATACAGACGCCGACACGGATACTGACTCCAGTGTCGACGATTAAGAGACGAATGTGACTTCCAGTAGGGCCACACGTTACATGATTGAGGCTATGGAAAATGTTTTACATATTTCTGATAATACCAGTACCACTAAAAAGGGTATTATGTTGGGTGAGAAAAAACTGCCGGTAGTTTTTCCTGCATCTGAGGAATTAAATGAAGTGTGTGATGATGCGTGGGTTTCCCCCGATAAAAACTGTTAATTCCTAAAAAGTTATTAGCATCATACCCCTTCCCGCCGGAGGATAGGGCACGTTGGGAAACACCCCCTAGGGTGGATAAAGCGCTCACACGCTTGTCTAAACAGGTGGCACTACCGTCCCTGGATACGGCCGCCCTTAAGGAACCTGCTGACAGAAAGCAGGAAAATATCCTAAAAATGTATATACACTCACACGGGTGTGATACTGCGACCAGCAATCGCCTCAGCCTGGATGTGAAGTGCTGGGGTGGCTTGGTCGGATTCCCTGACTGACAATATTGATACCCTAGATAGGGACAGTATATTACTGACTATAGAGCATTTAAAAGATGCATTTCTATATATGCGTGATGCACAGAGGGATATTTGCCGACTGGCATCAAGAGTAAGTGCGCTGTCCATTTCTGCCAGAAGAGGGTTATGGACAAGACAGTGGTCAGGTGATGCTGATTCCAAAAGGCATATGGAAGTATTGCCTTATAAAAGGGAGGTGTTATTTGGGGTAGGTCTAACAGACCTGGTGGCCACGGCAACGGCTGGGAAATCCACATTTTTACCCCAGGTAGCCTCTCAACATAAGAAGACGCCGTATTATCAGGCGCAGTCCTTTAGGCCCCATAAGGGCAAGCGGGCAAAAGACTCCTCATTTCTGCCCCGTGGCAGAGGGAGAGGAAAAAGGCTGCAGCAGAAGCCATTCACAAGCTGTATTCCCAGCAGGTGATAATCAAGGTACCCCTCCTACAACAGGGAAAGGGGTATTATTCCACGCTGTTTGTGGTACCGAAGCCGGACGGCTCGGTGAGACTTATTTTAAATCTGAAATCCTTGAACACTTACATACAAAGGTTCAAATTCAAGATGGAGTCACTCAGAGCGGTGATTGCGAACCTGGAAGAAGGGGATTATATGGTGTCTCTGGACATCAAGGATGCTTATCTCCATGTCCCAATTTACCCTTCTCACCAAGGGTACCTCAGGTTTGTGGTACAGAACTGTCACTATCAGTTTCAGACGCTGCAGTTTGGTTTGTCCACGGCACCCCGGGTCTTTACCAAAGTAATGGCCGAAATGATGATACTCCTTCGAAGGAAGGGAGTTTTAGTTATCCCTTACTTGGACGATCTCCTGATAAGGGCAAGATCCAGGGAACAGTTGGTAGTCGGGGTAGCACTATCTCAAGTAGTGTTGCGGCAGCACGGTTGGATTCTCAATATTCCAAAATCGCAGCTGATCCCGACGACACGTCTTCTATTCCTAGGGATGATCCTGGACACAGTCCAGAAAAAGGTGTTTCTCCCGGAGGAGAAAGCCAGGGAGTTATCCGAACTAGTCAGAAACCTCCTAAAACCAGGCCAAGTGTCAGTGCATCAGTGCACAAGGGTCCTGGGAAAAATGGTGGCTTCCTACGAAGCAATTCCATTCGGCAGATTCCACGCAAGAACTTTCCAGTGGGACCTGCTGGACAAATGGTCTGGATCGCATCTTCAGATGCATCAGCGGATAACCCTGTCACCAAAGACAAGTGTGTCTCTCCTGTGGTGGTTGCAGAGTGCTCATCTTCTAGAGGGCCGCAGATTCGGCATTCAGGACTGGGTCCTGGTGACCACGGATGCCAGCCTGCGAGGCTGGGGAGCAGTCACACAGGGAAGAAATTTCCAGGGCTTGTGGTCAAGCCTGGAGACATCACTTCGCCAAGCAAGACCTCTACTTCAAGGTCAGCCGGTGCTGATCCAGTCGGACAACATCACGGCAGTCGCCCACGTAAACAGACAGGGCGGCACAAGAAGCAGGAGGGCAATGGCAGAAGCTGCAAGGATTTTTCGCTGGGCGGAAAATCATGTGATAGCATTGTCAGCAGTGTTCATTCCGGGAGTGGACAACTGGGAAGCAGACTTCCTCAGCAGGCACGTCCTCCACCCGGGAGAGTGGGGACTTCACCCAGAAGTCTTCCACATGATTGTAAACCGTTGGGAAAAACCAAAGGTGGACATGATGGCGTCCCGCCTAAACAAAAAATTGGACAGGTATTGCGCCAGGTCAAGGGACCCTCGGGTAACACCGTGGGTGTACCAGTCAGTGTATGTGTTCCCTCCACTTCCTCTCATACCAAAAGTACTGAGAATTATAAGACGGAGGGGAGTAAGAACTATACTCGTGTCTCCGGATTGGCCAAGAAGGACTTGGTACCGGAACTTCAAGAGATGCTCACGGAGGACCCGTGGCCTCTACCTCTAAGAAGGGACCTGCTCCAGCAAGGACCCTGTCTATTCCAAGACTTACCGCGGCTGCGTTTGACGGCAGGGCGGTTGAACGCCGGATCCTGAAGGAAAAAGGCATTCCGGATGAAGTCATCCCTACCCTGATCAAGCCAGGAAGGATGTAACCGCAAAGCATTATCACCGCATTTGGCGAAAATATGTTGCGTGGTGCGAGGCCAGTAAGGCCCCGATGGAGGAATTTCAACTAGGTCGATTCCTGCATTTCCTGTAAACAGGAGTGTCTATGGGCCTAAAATTGGGGTCCATTAAGGTTCAAATTTCGGCCCTGTCAATTTTCTTCCAGAAAGAACTAGCTTCAGTTCCTGAAGTTCAGACGTTTGTAAAAGGGGTACTGCATATACAGCCTCCTTTTGTGCCTCCAGTGGCACTTTGGGATCTCAATGTAGTTTTGGGGTTCCTAAAGTCACATTGGTTTGAACCACTTAAATCTGTGGAGTTAAAATATCTCACATGGAAAGTGGTCATGTTGTTGGCCCTGGCCTCGGCCAGGCGCGTGTCAGAATTGGCGGGCTTTATCCTGTAAAAGCCCTTATCTGATCTTCCATTCAGACAGGGCGGAATTGAGGACTTGTCCTCATTTTCTCCCTAAGGTGGTTTCAGTGTTTCATCTGAACCAACCTATTGTGGTACCTGCGGCTACTAGTGACTTGGAGGACTCCAAGTTGTTGGACGTAGTCAGGGCCTTGAAAATATATGTTTCCAGGACGGCTGGAGTCAGAAAATCTGACTCGCTGTTTATCCTGTATGCACCCAACAAGCTGGGTGCTCCTGCTTCTAAGCAGACTATTGCTCGTTGGATTTGTAATACAATTCAGCTTGCACATTCTGTGGCAGGCCTGCCACAGCCAAAATCTGTAAAAGCCCATTCCACAAGGAAGGTGGGCTCATCTTGGGCGGCTGCCCGAGGGGTCTCGGCTTTGCAACTTTGCCGAGCAGCTACTTGGTCAGGGGAAAACACGTTTGCTAAATTCTACAAATTTGATACCCTGGCTGAGGAGGACCTGGAGTTCTCTCATTCAGTGCTGCAGAGTCATCCGCACTCTCCCGCCCGTTTGGGAGCTTTGGTATAATCCCCATGGTCCTTACGGAGTTCCCAGCATCCACTAGGACGTCAGAGAAAATAAGAATTTACTTACCGATAATTCTATTTCTCGTAGTCCGTAGTGGATGCTGGGCGCCCATCCCAAGTGCGGATAGTCTGCAATACTTGTACATGGTTATTGTTAACTAAATCGGGTTATTGTTGTGAGCCATCTATCCAGAGGCTCCTCTGTTATCATGCTGTTAACTGGGTTCAGATCACAAGTTGTACGGTGTGATTGGTGTGGCTGGTATGAGTCTTACCCGGGATTCATAAATCCTTCCTTATTGTGTACGCTCGTCCGGGCACAGAATCCTAACTGAGGCTTGGAGGAGGGTCAAAGGGGGAGGAGCCAGTGCACACCAGGTAGTCCTAAAGCTTTACTTTTGTGCCCAGTCTCCTGCGGAGCCGCTATTCCCCATGGTCCTTACGGAGTTCCCAGCATCCACTACGGACTACGAGAAATAGAATTATCGGTAAGTAAATTCTTATTTTGATACCTGTGATTCGATTGTAGCACATTGCAATGCGTAGTTATGATTAAATGTAGGAATATAAAGTCACTCTTATTAGAACAAAAGACATCCTGCTTCTTCAAGGCTGGACATTGCTTGCACATGAACTGACCAATGACTCATCATGAATGAGAAAGTTCCCTCCCCTGGACCAATAACAGAAGACATGTACTCCCCCAACATACACAGTGTATAGCTGATTGGAGACTCACAAGAAGTCTCTGTTTTGCTTTCTTTCTGCTACTGTGAGCATCGAGAGAGAGGGAGAGATGGAGGAAATGGAACTGAGAGTGCATTGAGCAAATGGAGTAATTGTATGCTGGCTGTGACTTTGACTGTAATGGATTATTTTGTTACAACTGCTTCCTGTGTAAATTGTAACAATGTAACCATATATATACTGTACATGTGATATATTGTATACATACTAGAGATGTGCACCGGACATTTTTCGGGTTTTGTGTTTTGGTTTTGGATTCGGTTCCGCGGCCGTGTTTTGGATTCGGACGCGTTTTGGCAAAACCTCCCTGAAAATTTTTGGTTGGATATGGGTGTGTTTTGGATTTGGGTGTTTTTTTTCAAAAAACCCTCAAAAACAGCTTAAATCATAGAATTTGGAGGCAATTTTGATCCCATAGTATTATTAACCTCAATAACCATAATTTCCACTCATTTCCAGTCTATTCTGAGCACCTCACACCTCACAATATTATTTTTATTCCTAAAATTTGCGCAGATGTAGCTGGTTGACTAAGCTAAGTGACCCAAGTGGCCGGCACAAACACCTGGCCCATCTTGGAGTGGCACTGCAGTGTCAGACAGGTTGGCACTTAAAAAAATTGGCCCCAAACAGCACATGATGCCAAGAAAAAAAGAGGCGCACCAAGGTCGCTGGATGGCTAAGCTAAGCGACCCAAGTGGCCGACACAAACACCTGGCCCATCTAGGAGTGGCACTGCAGTGTCAGAGAGGATGGCACTTAAAAAAATAGTCCCCAAACAGCACATCATGCAAAGAAAAGAGAACAAGAGGTGCACTGTGGTCGCTGGACGGTTAAGCTAAGCGACACACACACCTCAATATCACAGGAATTATTTGTTCTAATCAATGGTATTATTGGTCCATATCACTGGAAGAAAATGACAAAATCACAGGAATTATTCGTTCTAATCAATGGTATTAGTGGTCCAAATCACTGGAAGAAAATGACAAAATCACTGGAATTATTCATAAACATTTGTAGAAAGTCGCTGCTTTCTGATTACAGAAATGCTCAGATATTCCTGCGAATCCACAATCCCTTCCCAGAGGAAAAAGAAATTGAGAAACCGTTGTTTGAGAACGTTTGTTCTCTTTCCCTTACAAAGGAACAAACCACTTTCCAAGAAGACTGATGTTTTTGGGATTATGGAGACATAATGTTTTTGAATATAAATCCTAAAGCAGGTGGTGTATTAGAGCAAAAGAGTGCAAGAGACCAGCCATGCAGTTTCTGAAATATTATGACAAAATGTTACTGTATTTCATAAGCACTCATTCCTAAGTCTGCTAAGTACTGTTTGGTATACTGTATCTGGCTTCCATGAGGTAGTTATCCATTATTTCAGCTTCCATTTACCTTTTTGAAAGCGGTAGAAGTTATCGATTCTTTTTTTTTTTTTCCCCTATTTTAAATTTTCTCCTGCATAGCCCAGTAAAATGTTGCAATGTCAAGTATTGACTTTTGCCTTCTGGGGATCCACTTCTTCACCAAACCCAGTCAAATCTCATCCTAACCCTCTGTTTCACGTTCTCTATGTACCCCATCTGTGTCACCCATGTCTGTCTACCCCTCCCCTTTAGATTGTAAGCTCTCACGAGCAGGGCCCTCTTCCCTCATGTGCTTATCCTTTGTCTTACTTTAATAATCTTCAACTGTACCACATCCAGCAGTCTTCTGCCACCTGATACTTATTCCAGTGTCATCTGCTGATGTAACTATGTTTCTCTGACGTCCTAAGTGGATGCTGGGGACTCCGTCAGGACCATGGGGATTAGCGGCTCCGCAGGAGACAGGGCACAAAAGTAAAAGCTTTAGGATCAGGTGGTGTGCACTGGCTCCTCCCCCTATGACCCTCCTCCAAGCCTCAGTTAGGTTTTTGTGCCCGTCCGAGCAGGGTGCAATCTAGGTGGCTCTCCTAAAGAGCTGCTTAGAAAAAGTTTTGTTAGGTTTTTTATTTTCAGTGAGTCCTGCTGGCAACAGGCTCACTGCAACGAGGGACTTAGGGGAGAAGAAGTGAACTCACCTGCGTGCAGGATGGATTGGCTTCTTAGGCTACTGGACACTAGCTCCAGAGGGACGATCACAGGTACAGCCTGGATGGGTCACCGGAGCCGCGCCGCCGACCCCCTTGCAGATGCCGAAAAGAGAAGAGGTCCAGAAACCGGCGGCTGAAGACTTCTCAGTCTTCATGAGGTAGCGCACAGCACTGCAGCTGTGCGCCATTGCTCTCGGCACACTTCACACCAACGGTCACTGAGGGTGCAGGGCGCTGGGGGGGGGCGCCCTGGGCAGCAATGAAAAATACCTATTCTGGCTAAAATACATCACATATAGCCCCTGGGGCTATATGGATGTATTTAACCCCTGCCAGGTTTTCCGAAAAACCGGGAGAAGAAGCCCGCCGAAAAGGGGGCGGGGCCTATTCTCCTCAGCACACAGCGCCATTTTCCCTCACAGAACTGCTGGTGGGAAGGCTCCCAGGCTCTCCCCTGCACTGCACTACAGAAACAGGGTTAAAACAGAGAGGGGGGGCACTTATTTGGCGATATTATTATATATTAAGATGCTATAAGGGAAAACACTTATATAAGGTTGTCCCTGTATAATATAGCGTTTTGGTGTGTGCTGGCAAACTCTCCCTCTGTCTCCCCAAAGGGCTAGTGGGGTCCTGTCCTCTATCAGAGCATTCCCTGTGTGTGTGCTGTGTGTCGGTACGTGTGTGTCGACATGTATGAGGACGAGGTTGGTGAGGAGGCGGAGCAATTGCCTGTAATGGTGATGTCACTCTCTAGGGAGTCGACACCGGAATGGATGGCTTATTTAAGGAATTACGTGATAATGTCAACACGCTGCAGAGACGGCCGGCAAACAAATTAGTACCTGTCCAGGCGTCTCAAACACCGTCAGGGGCTTTAAAACGCCCATTTACCTCAGTCGGTCGACACAGACACGGACACTGACTCCAGTGTCGACGGTGAAGAAACAAACGTATTTTCCATATAGGGCCACACGTTACATGTTAAGGGCAATGAAGGAGGTGTTACATATTTCTGATACTACAAGTACCACAAAAAAGGGTATTATGTGGGGTGTGAAAAAACTACCTGTAGTTTTTCCTGAATCAGATAAATTAAATGAAGTGTGTGATGATGCGTGGGTTTCCCCCGATAGAAACACCCCTTATGGTGGATAAGGCGCTCACACGCTTATCAAAACAAGTGGCGTTACCGTCTCCAGATACGGCCGCCCTCAAGGAGCCAGAAGATAGGAGGCTGGAAAATATCCTAAAAAGTATATACACACATACTGGTGTTTTACTGCGACCAGCGATCGCCTCAGCCTGGATGTGCAGCGCTGGGATGGCTTGGTCGGATTCCCTGACTGAAAATATTGATACCCTGGACAGGGACAGTATTTTATTGACTATAGAGCATTTAAAGGATGCATTTCTATATATGCGAGATGCACAGAGGGATATTTGCACGTAAGTGCGATGTCCATATCTGCCAGAAGATGTTTATGGACACGACAGTGGTCAGGTGATGCAGATTCCAAACGGCACATGGAAGTATTGCCGTATAAAGGGGAGGAGTTATTTGGGGTCGGTCCATCGGACCTGGTGGCCACGGCAACAGCTGGAAAATCCACCTTTTTTACCCCAAGTCACATCTCAGCAGAAAAAGACACCGTCTTTTCAGCCTCAGCCTCAGTCCTTTCGTCCCCATAAGGGCAAGCGGGCAAAAGGCCAGTCATATCTGCCCAGGGATAGAGGAAAGGGAAGAAGACTGCAGCAGGCAGCCCTTTCCCAGGAACAGAAGCCCTCCACCGCTTCTGCCAAGTCCTCAGCATGACGCTGGGGCCGTACAAGCGGACTCAGGTGCGGTGGGGGGTCGTCTCAAGAGTTTCAGCGCGTAGTGGGCTCACTCGCAAGTGGACCCCTGGATCCTACAAGTAGAATCCCAGGGGTACAGATTGGAAATTCGAGACGTCTCCCCCTCGCAGGCTCCTGAAGTCTGCTTTACCAACGTCTCCCTCCGACAGGGAGGCAGTATTGGAAACAATTCACAAGCTGTATTCCCAGCAGGTGATAATCAAAGTACCCCTCCTACAACAAGGAAAGGGGTATTATTCCACACTATATTGTGGTACTGAAGCCAGAGGGCTCGGTGAGACCTATTCTAAATCTGAAATTTTTGAACACTTACATACAAAGGTTCAAATCAAGATGGAGTCACTCAGAGCAGTGATAGCGAACCAGGAAGAAGGGGACTATATGGTGTCCCTGGACATCAAGGATGCTTACCTCCATGTCCCAAATTGCCCTTCTCACCAAGGGTACCTCAGGTTCGTGGTACAGAACTGTCACTATCAGTTTCAGACGCTGCCGTTTGGATTGTCCACGGCACCCCGGGTCTTTACCAAGGTAATGGCCAAAATGATGATTCTTCTTCAAAGAAAAGGCGTCTTAATTATCCCTTATTTGGACGATCTCCTGATAAGGGCAAGGTCCAGAGAACAGTTGGAGGTCGGGGTAGCACTATCTCAAGTAGTTCTACGACAGCACGGGTGGATTCTAAATATTCCAAAATCGCAGCTGTTTCCGACGACACGTCTCCTGTTCCTAGGGATGATTCTGGACACAGTCCAGAAAAAGGTGTTTCTCCCGGAGGAGAAAGCCAGGGAGTTATCCGAGCTAGTCAGGAACCTCCTAAAACCAGGAAAAGTGTCAGTGCATCATTGCACAAGGGTCCTGGGAAAAATGGTGGCTTCTTACGAAGCGATTCCATTCGGCAGATTCCACGCAATAACTTTTCAGTGGGATCTGCTGGACAAATGGTCCGGATCGCATCTTCAGATGCATCAGCGGATAACCCTATCTCCAAGGACAAGGGTGTCTCTCCTGTGGTGGTTACAGAGTGCTCATCTTCTAGAGGGCCGCAGATTCGGCATTCAGGATTGGATGCTGGTGACCACGGATGCCAGCCTGAGAGGCTGGGGAGCAGTCACACCGGGAAAAAATTTCCAGGGAGTGTGATCAAGTCTGGAGACTACTCTCCACATAAATATACTGGAGCTAAGGGCAATTTACAATGCTCTAAGCTTAGCAAGACCTCTGCTTCAAGGTCAGCCGGTATTGATCCAGTGGTACAACATCACGGCAGTCGCCCACGTAAACAGACAGGGCGGCACAAGAAGCAGGAGGGCAATGGCAGAAACTGCAAGGATTCTTCGCTGGGCGGAAAATCATGTGATAGCACTGTCAGCAGTGTTCATTCCGGGAGTGGACAACTGGGAAGCAGACTTCCTCAGCAGGCACGACCTCCACCCGGGAGAGTGGGGACTTCATCGGGAAGTCTTCCACATGATTGTGAACCGTTGGGAAAGACCAAAGGTGGACATGATGGCGTCCCGCCTGAACAAAAAACTGGACAGGTATTGCGCCAGGTTAAGAGACCCTCAGGCAATAGCTGTGGATGTTCTGGTAACACCGTGGGTGTACCAGTCGGTGTATGTGTTCCCTCCTCTGCTTCTCATACCCAAGGTACTGAGAATTATAAGACGTAGAGGAGTAAGAACTATACTCGTGGCTCCGGATTGGCCAAGAAGGACTTGGTACCCGGAACTTCAAGAGATGCTCACAGAGGAGTCATGGCCTCTGCCGCTAAGAAGGGACTTGCTTCAGCAAGTACCATGTCTGTTCCAAGACTTACCGCGGCTGCGTTTGACGGCATGGCGGTTGAACGCCGGATCCTAAGGGAAAAAGGCATTCCGGAAGAGGTCATTCCTACCCTGGTCAAAGCCAGGAAGGAGGTGACCGCACAACATTATCACCACATGTGGCGAAAATATGTTGCGTGGTGTGAGGCCAGGAAGGCCCCACGAAGAAATTTCAACTCGGTCGATTCCTGCATTTCCTGCAAACAGGAGTGTCTATGGGCCTCAAATTGGGGTCCATTAAGGTTCAAATTTCGGCCCTGTCGATTTTCTTCCAGAAAGAATTGGCTTCAGTTCCTGAAGTCCAGAAGTTTGTCAAGGGAGTACTGCATATACAACCCCCTTTTGTGCCTCCAGTGGCACTGTGGGATCTCAACGTAGTTCTGGGATTCCTCAAATCACATTGGTTTAAACCGCTCAAATCTGTGGATTTGAAATATCTCACATGGAAAGTGACCATGCTGTTGGCCCTGGCCTCGGCCAGGCGAGTGTCAGAATTGGCGGCTTTGTCTCACAAAAGCCCATATCTGATTGTCCATTCGGACAGGGCAGAGCTGCGGACTCGTCCCCAGTTTCTCCCTAAGGTGGTGTCAGTGTTTCACCTGAACCAGCTTATTGTGGTACCTGCGGCTACTAGGGACTTGGAGGACTCCAAGTTGCTAGATGTTGTCAGGGCCCTGAAAAAGATAGGTTTCCAGGACGGCTGGAGTCAGGAAAACTGACTTGCTGTTATCCTGTATGCACCCAACAAACTGGGTGCTCTTGCTTCTAAGCAGACGATTGCTAGTTGGATGTGTAGTACAATTCAGCTTGCACATTCTGTGGCAGGCCTGCCACAGCCAAAATATGTAAATGCCCATATCACAAGGAAGGTGGGCTCATCTAGTGCGGCTGCCCGAGGGGTCTCGGCTTTACAACTTTGCCAAGCAGCTACTTGGTCAGGGGCACACCCTGACTGAGGAGGACCTGGAGTTCTCTCATTCGGTGCTGCAGAGTCATCCGCACTCTCCCGCCCGTTTGGGAGCTTTGGTATAATCCCCATGGTCCTGACAGAGTCCCCAGCATCCACTTAGGACGTCAGAGAAAATAAGAATTTACTTACCGATAATTCTATTTCTCGTAGTCCGTAGTGGATGCTGGGCGCCCATCCCAAGTGCGGATTGTCTGCAATACTTGTACATAGTTATTGTTACAAAAATCGGGTTATTATTGTTGTGAGCCATCTTTTCAGAGGCTCCGCTGTTATCATGCTGTTAACTGGGTTCAGATCACAGGTTGTACAGTGTGATTGGTGTGGCTGGTATGAGTCTTACCCGGGATTCAAAATCCTTCCTTATTGTGTACGCTCGTCCGGGCACAGTATCCTAACTGAGGCTTGGAGGAGGGTCATAGGGGGAGGAGCCAGTGCACACCACCTGATCCTAAAGCTTTTACTTTTGTGCCCTGTCTCCTGCGGAGCCGCTAATCCCCATGGTCCTGACGGAGTCCCCAGCATCCACTACGGACTACGAGAAATAGAATTATCGGTAAGTAAATTCTTATTTTATTTACCCTGTACTTGTCCTATACTGTCATCAACTGTAAATTGCTGTTTTCCTGTTTGATTATTTATGTACTCTGTAATTGGGCACTGTGGAACCCTTGTGGTGCCATATAAATAAAGGAAATAATAATAATAATATAGGGTGTATAATCCCCAGGTGTATCTCACACATTGCTCAGTACAGATTACAGGATGTATAAAATCACCAGGTGTATAACACACGTCGCACAGTACAGTATATATACTGGTCACAATAATGCAGCGCAGAGATAGTATACTTGACAAAGAGCTGCAAGATACACAGCAATGGCCTACTGTACTGTACTTTATATGTATACTGCTGGTCCAAAAAAAGGCTGCACTGTCCTACTATATACTGCTCACAATAATGCAGCACAGAGATAGTATACTTGAAGAGCTGCAAGATACACAGCAATGGCCTACTGTACTGTACTATATATGTATACTGCTGGTCACCAAAATGCTGCACTGTCCTACTATAGTATATACTGCTCACAATAATGCAGCACAGAGATACAAGATACACATCAATAGCCTACTGTACTGTACTACTAGAATACTGGTGGTCCCCAGTATGCAGCACACTGAGCACAGATATTTGCAGCACACTGAGCACAGATATAGAGCATTTTCAGGAAGAGAACGTAGATATTTTCAGCACACTGAGCACAGATATTTGCAGTACACTGAGCACAGATATTTGCAGCACACTGAGCACAGATTACGGAGCTTTTCATGGAGAGAACGCTGCCACGTCCTCTCCATTCAACTTCAATGCACGAGTGAAAATGGCGGCGATGCGCAGCTCCTTATATAGAATAAGAATCTCGCGAGAATCCGACAGCAGAATGATGACGTTCGGGCGCGTTCTGGTTAACCGAGCAAGGCGGCAAGATCCGAGGCTGCCTCGGAACCGTGTAAAATGGGTGAAGTTCGGGGGGTTCGGATCCCGAGGAACCGAAGCCGCTCATCTCTAATACATACCCTTTTAAATATCAAATATATACATCAGTGAGCTTTGGAACTCATAAATGTGTGCTTGTACTTGTTTTCTCTTAAGGGATGTTGTGTTTGCGATGTACAGCGCACTTTTATCGTATATGGTAATAAGATGCGCCTTGCGTTGGCAACATATATTAGCGCTGGCATTTTAAATATTTATTAGAAAATATTCTAACTCTAACAGAAGATACAGGTGGGCAGTGACAGGGGTGTGGCCAGGCTAGTTGTGTCATTAAGCTCCACACTATCATAGGAAATTTTCTGTGATTCGTCTAATTTTTACATAGGGGCCCTCATTCCGAGTTGATCGGTCGCAATGCGAATGTAGCAGAGTTACACACGCTAAGCCGCCGCCTACTGGGAGTGTATCTTAGCATCTTAAAAGTGCGACCGAAGTAATCGCAATATTGCGATCACAAACCTCGTAGCAGTTTTAGAGTAGCTTCAGACTTACTCTGCCTGTGCGATCAGTTCAGTGCTTGTCGTTCCTGGTTGACGTCACAAACACACCCAGCGTTCGCCCAGGCACTCCCACCGTTTCTCCGGCCACTCCTGCGTTTTTTCCGGAAACGGTAGCGTTTTCAGCCACACGCCCCTAAAACGCCGTGCTTCCGCCCAGTAACACCCATTTCCTGTCAATCACATTACGATCGCCGGAGCGATGAAAAAGCCGTGAGTAAAATTACTTTCTTCATAGCAAAGATACTTGGCGCAGTCGCAGTGCGAACATTGCGCATGCGTACTAAGCGGATTTTCATTGCGATGCGATGAAAAATACAGAGCGAACAACTCGGAATGAGGGCCAGAGTTAGGCCCAAAGTGAAGCGCTGTCATAGAAATATGTCACTATGCCCTGCCCCCTCCTTGAGGACACCAGGATTTCCTTCATTATTCTTCCCACTCTGTCCACTTCAATAAGAAGTGGTCGGGATGCAGGATGAGTGCCTACTCTTCTGGGGCTGTGGGGGAGTACCCCAATAATCGGTGTCTTTTGCAGGATCCATGAGAGTAGGCAAGTATGGTCTGGATGAGAAAAATGTATTACTGTATACAAATCTGTATGGTTGCTCACCGTCACTGTTATGCGACCCTTCCATCCAGTTGTGTTCATTGTAAAGGAAGCTTGGCCATTCTCATTTGTCACTAAAGTCTGGTCGAATGTACCATGGCGTTTTTGAAGATAAACTTTAATGCCTAGTAAAGGATTATCATCAGCATCCACCACCTTAACCTAAAATACACCAAAAATGATAGGTTAATGAAGAAAAAAAAGCTTTACTAGAATGTTCATAATATGGTGAGGATGTGCAGTGGCATCACATTATGTTGAACTGAATTCCCCCTCCTCCTTTCCTAGTGTACATTAGGAATAAGAACTGGCCTTCACAAATGGCAGTTATTGTTCATGGATTCAGCTGTACTGTATATAACTCACCATTCCACTGTATGGGAACCCAGGCTTGTAGTACGTCTGAGTATCAACAAAAGACAGCTTTTCTATTACCGCAGATAAAAGTGTTGCACTCTCTGTTTGTAACTGAATTCCTACAAGAAGAGGGAAGATTATAGTTGGGAGCGAAATCACAGACCAACATACACGGTCGAATCCCATTACGAGTGACCACCAGCTAATAGCCAGATTAACCGCCATGTGCAGCACAGGCAGCAGCTAGACCTTTGCTGAATGGTCATTTTAGACACACGTCTGGTAGCCCCCAGGTTCATTTTGATGGTGAGCTGCTCCACTGTAGCATGTCGGTCAGCCCTCAAACACCTTCACTGGTATAGCTATAATGGGTGCAGTGTGCGCTGTACACATGGGCCCCTGAGTCCAGAGGGGGCCCCCACCGCACACACTGCACTCATATTTTGAAAACGTACCCCTCCGGAGTCCTGCGTCAACGTCAGCAGTGCTGTGGAATCACCGTGAAAATGTCGCAGCGGCCATTTTCACAGTGTTCTGCGCATGCGCTGCAGAGAAATCAGTGGGGAAATAGCGGCTACAGTACATCATTTTCCCGGGGATCTGCGCATACGCAGTAGAGTCTGAACCCTCCAGTACTCAGACTCTCCAGTGCTGCCGGCAGAGAGGAGGGGGCCCGAAAGGAGAAGGCTGCACACGGGCCTCCTCCTCTCCCTGAGGACCTTCGTAGCCGACGTTCACCTTTCACATCAATAGCACGGGGTGCTCTGCAGTTTGCACGCCGGTTATTCGCAATGGTGCCATTTGTCCAGTCACGATACACCTTCACCACAACAGCACGCCAACAGTTCACAAACTGCGCTGTGACAAAAATACTACCACCCTTGGCCCGAAAGCCGATAATCATAACTTTTTGCAACTCTGATAAAACGCCCCTTTTACCCATCACAGAAATGAGTGATATGTGTGCAGACGGCCTATAGCACATCTTATATACCCACCAGGCCAGCGCACGTCGCATGACTTACTTCAAGGGCTACGCACTGCCGACATCAAATGTAGGAGGTGGTCATAATAATTAATAATATGACTCAACTGTGTGTTAAAATCTGTAAGTAGTGACACATTCATTAGTGAAATATATACAGTACTACAAGTACACAACTGTGTAAGACTTTGAATACTGTTGCAAATCCCAGCAGTGGGAGTACAGGATTTATGTGTGTGTGCGTGTTTGTGTGTACAGTATGTGTGTGATTATGTACTGTACATGTAGTGAAATTTTGTTTGTACTGTATGTCTACTGGATCTAATCCTCACAAATCTTTGCTTTTTGGGCCTAATTCATGTTTGTAAACTATGGCCCTCATTCCGAGTTGATCGCTCGCTAGCTGCTTTTAGCAGCAGTGCAAACGCTAAGCCGTCGCCCTCTGGGAGTGTATCTTAGCTTAGCAGAATTGCGACCAAAAGGATCACAGCTCTGCTACAAAAATAGATTGTGCAGTTTCTGAGTAGCTCGAGACTGACTCCTAGCTAGCGATCACTTCAGACTGTTTAGTTCCTGTTATGACGTCACAAACACGCCCTGCGTTCGGCTAGCCACGCCTACGTTTCCCCAGCCACTCCTGCGTTTTTACCCGACACGCCTGCGTTTTTTCACACACTCCCCGCAAACGGTCAGTTACCTCCCAGAAACACCCACTTCCTGTCAATCACTCTGCGGCCAGCAGTCCGACTGAAAAGCGTCGCTAGACCTTGTGTGAAACTGCATTGACTTTTGTGAAAGTACATCGCACGTGCGCACTGCGCACCATAAGCATGCGCAGAAGTGCCGCTTTTTCACCTAATCACCGCGCTGCGAACGAAAGCAGCTAGCGATCAACTCGGTATGAGGGCCTATGGCCAATGTTCACACAATGGAGCAATTGTCAGCAAACTGGTCATGTGCTGCGATCACACTGCACATGTCAAGCTGCGATGCTGCTTACAATGCAGATTTCATGGGAAAGTGATTGACCGGAAATGACCGCATGGAAGTGTTAACAGGGAGTAGTTGCAAAAATGCAGGCATGTCATTGCCGTTTGTGGGGTGTGTACCTGCTGTCAGCTGCGAGCTTGTATGTACAAAAACATGGCATCTGCATCGCTACTGCCGTGTCCAGTCTACATAGCCATAGAAAACAGTGTTCCTCATTTCTGCGTATAGGCTGCGAATATGTATGCAATGGCTCCGGTGGGTGTCTCTTTTCATTTCTGGGCAGCAGCTTTACTTGCTAGTGGGGCGGATTGGCCATTGGGTTCACCAGGAGGATTCCTGGTAGGCTGACTTGTCTGTGGAGCCATTTTTGTGTGTTGTCATGTGGCTCCACCCCCACATGACAGACGGCCCACCGCACGCACTCAGTACACTGCATTGTCCCCATTCATTCTGTTATTCCATCTCTGAATTACAGCAACTCCGCCATCCAGTGATGTTGCCATGGCTACACGGTATGTAATGTTATACCTCTTGTGCTGCCCATGTCGGGCCACAAATACAAAATTTTACAGGGCCACTTTTAGTCCCTACTCCGCCCCTGGTCTCAGACACAGCTGCAGCAAAAGATGTAAGGAAGGCCACAATTGTGTACAATCAGGGCCTATGAGGAGGGATCTTGCCCCCCTCAACAACCACACCCCCTAATTAGACCATATCCCCATTAGGGCTGCTTCCATAATATTTCCCGGGCTGGTTTTCCATCTCAATCTGCCCCTGCTTGCTAGTATCAGCAGTTGCGAAGCTGTGAAAACCGCACATGCTAAAGTGTGTGCATACAAACATAATTTAGGCCCTTATTACCCTGATCAGTAGCGGATCTTGCCACGGGCAAGCAGGACTTTTGCCCGGGGCCCGGCCCTCCGGAGGGTGACGGCGCCATCCGGAAGGCGCCGCACCAGGGCAAGATCCGCTGCTGCTGTGCCCCCACTTCTGCGTATGCGGCACAATGCGCACGCGCAATGTACTTTCACAACGGCCGATGTAGTTTCACACAAGGTCTAAAGAAGCTTTTCAGTCGCACTGCTGGCCGCAGAGTGATTGACATGAAGTGGGCGTTTCTGGGTGTCAAGTGACCGTTTTCAGGGAGTCTTTGGAAAAACGCAGGCGTGGCTGGGCGAGCGCAGGGCGTGTTCGTGACGTCAAAACAGGAACTGAACAGTCTGAAGTGATCACAAGCGCTGAGTAGGTCTGAAGCTACTCTGAAACTGCACAAAATTATTTTGTAGCTGATCTGCAATCCTTTCGTTCGCACTTCTGCTAAGCTAAAATACACTCCCAGCTGGGAGGCGGCATAGCGTTTGCACGGCTGCTAAAAACTGCTAGCGAGCGAACAACTCAGAATGACCCCCATAGTACCCAGTCTTGAGCCGATCTACAACCTGAAGCTGCTGCATGGTAAGTGTGTGCGTGCAATGTATATGTGAATGTATGACACATGCAAGTGTGCTATATATAAGGGCCCTCATTCCGAGTTGTTCGCTCGCAAGCTGCTTTTAGCAGCTTTGCACACGCTAAGCCGCCGCCTACTGGGAGTGAATCTTAGCTTCTTAAAATTGCGAACGAAAGATTCTCAAAATTGTGATTACACACCTCTTAGCAGTTTTCTGAGTAGCTCCAGACTTACTCGGCATCTGCGATCAGTTCAGTGCTTGTCGTTCCTGGTTTGACGTCACAAACACACCCAGCATTCGCCCAGACACTCCTCCGTTTCTCCAGCCACTCCCGCGTTTTTCCCAGAAACTGTAGCGTTTTTTCCCACACGCCCCTAAAACGGCCTGTTTCCGCCCAGAAACACTCACTTCCTGTCAATCACACTCCGATCGCCTGAGCGAAGAAAAAGCCGTGAGTAAAATACCTAACTGCATAGCAAATTTACTTGGCGCAGTCGCACTGCAGACATTGCGCATGCGCATTAAGCGGAAAATCGCTGCGATGCGAAGAAATTTACAGAGCGAACAACTCGGAATGAGGGCCAATGTAACAAACAAGTTCTGCACACTCATACTGTGGTAATTGCAGGTGCTTGGTCATATATGTAAAGATACAAACAAAGTGGAAGGTCTGTAGAAGGAGATGTCACACAATCTCCAATGGAATAGGAGCAAGAAAAAGATTTTCTACTACCTTAATGCGCTATCCAACACAATACATTACATAGGGTAGAGGTGGGATAATATACAAAAAAACTGTGATATCACAAATGGTAGATCAAGAGGTATTCCCAAACAGATATTTCTACAGTCCTGGTATATGTTTGGGAATTGGTAAAAAGGGAGAGATAAACTCTGCGCTTGAAACAATGTATCTAAAGGACATGTGAAGTCTGACACAGAAGATTGACTCAGTACACTTGGAATATAATAAAAAGCAACTTTATATATTGTCTATTGAAACAGAGAATATGGCAGTTTGTAGAGATAAATGTATAAAAATTTAGACAATTTACTCACATGTACTGTCTAGATATAAACATACAACATACAATAAATTTGTTAAAATAACATTTTCAAATGGTGATAATAAAAAATCCGAAAATCACAGACACTGGCGTCCCAGTGTATTAATTGGGATTAAAGATTCTCGCAGTAGTAATTAATAGTTCCACAGTCTCAGAAAGAGATATAACTTTACGAAGAGTGTTACAAACTATATTTAAAGCTCCCGTGCTGGTTCCTGCATTAGTGTGCAAACAGGGTCCTTTTGAATGAATTAAATGCACGTGGAGATGATTGTGATATTTCTCGAACAGGTGTTAATTGGCTTAGATAAGAAGCAGCATTCATATAGTTAAAGCCGCCGTGATTGAAATTTCTGGAAACGGGTGTTAGGCCCCACAGCGAGGGTCACATAGAACTCACCCGACCAGTGTCTCTGAAGCCGTGCGGCAGTGAAGAATCCAACGTGCGGCTGTCACGGATGGGCTGAGCTGCTGGCTGCGGGCCGACCAGTTCTCTGAAGCCGTGCGGCTGTCACGGATGAATTGAGCTGCAAGCTACGGGCCGACCAGTGTCTCTAAAGCCGTGCGGCACTGAAGAATCCAACGTGCGGCAGTGAGCTGCGACCAGGGCTGTCGCGTATGAGCTGAGCTGCAGACTGCGGGCTGCGCGCTGTGTCCACACAGCAGGTATCACCAAATGAAATGAATGATGTAACAGAAAGTGGGCGTCAACGCGTTTCGTCTCCTAGCAACGGAGACTTCCTCAAGACAGATATCTTCCCTCCTCCTAGTCACGAATATATACCTGTCTAATAACTTTCATTTCAATCAGTTGTGTTTTAATTGCTAATTAATACCATTTTCTATAATTAATATCTAAAATAAACACACTAACAAAAACCATATGAAATAATATAAACTAATATGAATATACTGCAGTCTTTATAAAATATACTAAATGTGTACTGAGTCAAACGTTTATAATATGATAAGATGGGAACTTAATGATTTGATTGGAAACAATTTAGGCATAATATCAAAGTCGTCTGGGTTTATATTCTACCTAGTATCCTTCCTGAGTCTCTAAGTAGTAAAACCTACACATGATGTCTAGCTACCTGTTATAGGCCCTCATTCCGAGTTGTTCGCTCGGTATTTTTCATCGCATCGCAGTGAAAATCCGCTTAGTACGCATGCGCAATGTTCGCACTGCGACTGCGCCAAGTAACTTTACTATGAAGAAAGTATTTTTACTCACGGCTTTTTCTTCGCTCCGGCGATCGTAATGTGATTGACAGGAAATGGGTGTTACTGGGCGGATACACGGCGTTTCAGGGGCGTGTGGCTGAAAACGCTACCGTTTCCGGAAAAAACGCAGGAGTGGCCGGGGAAACGGTGGGAGTGCCTGGGCGAACGCTGGGTGTGTTTGTGACGTCAACCAGGAACGACAAGCACTGAAATGATCGCACAGGCAGAGTAAGTCTGGAGCTACTCTGAAACTGCTAACTCGTTTGTAATCGCAATATTGCGCGTACGTCGGTCGCAATTTTAAGAAGCTAAGATTCACTCCCAGTAGGCGGCGGCTTAGCGTGTGTAACTCTGCTACATTCGCCTTGCGAGCGAACAACTCGGAATGAGGGCCATATATCGATATATGCCTAGTACATAATTATGAATAAACCTACATCGGCCAATTATTTTGTTATAATAGACCAAACTAAACATAAATATAAAAGATAATTACTATAAGACATACATATTCAACGCAAAATGGTTTCTGGTACCAAAACCAATTGAAATTTAAAGGTATAATGATTTTGAGGTTCTCTCTGAATTGCTCTCAGGATCATATATAGATAAATATGTCAATGTTGAAAATGAAATTTAAACAACCATACAGTTGATATTAATGTAAAATAAACAATACATGAAAAATAAATAAATAATACATATATAATAAAAATATAATAAAGAAAAATATATATTAATAAATAAATAATAAATAATAAAAAAATATATGTAAATAAATAATAAATAGTGAAAAATTGATACATGAGAATAAAAATTTATTTTTAATATGATGGAAAATAGAGTAGAAGATGGATCTAAGTGAATAACTCTTTTAGGCTACCTATACTGTAATTCTTCGATAGAACAAACTAATCTAATAAGATTATCATGTGAATGTGCATAATTTAATCCATTTATTTGGATTAAGCAAGGTAGAACTCTAAACTATTAAAACTAGTAAAACTAGCAGGTGGCCTATAGATTTAGTCTAAACATGAATAATCTAGAGCTTCATTAAGACCATTTGGATAGAGAGAATCTAATTTAAAAATCCATGATGATTCTCCCAGACAAAGTTTACGAAATCTGTCACCTCCCCTTTTTGTGCTGGCAAATTGTTCTAGCCCAACAATAGAGAGGGATGATGGATCACCATTATGTGCTCTTGAAAAATGCCGGGACACACTATGAGTTTGAAGTTTTTTAATGATGTTTAACCTGTGTTCTCTGAATCTAGTTTTAATTGATCTGGTTGTTCTTCCCACGTATTGGAGAGAGCATGAGCATTGTAATAGGTATACGCAATATTCTGAGTCACAATTGATAAATTGTTTTATCTGAAAAGTGGTGCCATTAATTTGGGAGGTTACACAAGATACTTTGTTCCTCATATGTTTACATGTTAGGCATACCTTTTTGTTGCATCGGAAATTCCCTATCGGTTTCTTTGGTAACCAAATAGGGTTTGTATCTAAAGTTATAGGTTTAAGGTAGCTAGGAGCCAACATTTCTTTTAAATTGGTATTTCTTTTAAATATAATTAGTGGTTTGTCTGATAAGCTTTGGTTTAGAACTGGATCTTGTTTAACTATCTCAAAATTACTTTGAATTATCTTTTTTATACTCTTGGACTTATTATTAAATTTGGAAATGAATTTAACGGTGTCTACTGTAGAGAAACTGTTCAGTTTACTTTTAGATTCGCTTTTTACTTTGTTAAGGTTCTGAGGCTTATCTTCTTTAGCGATAATAACTTTCAAAAGTGAATTAGCATAAATCTGTGAATCCTCTAAGAGTTGAGGAGGATAACCTCTTTCTCCGAACTGTTTCAAAAGATCTTTAACTTGAGAGAGAAATGCTGTATCCTCAGAGCAGTTGCGTCTAAATCTCATGATTTGATTTTTTGGAATATTTGTTATCCAAGGTTTATAATGACTGCTTGAATAATGAAGGTAATTACCTGTACCCACCGGTTTAATATAATTGGTAGATATAATTTTGTCATTAGAAACAGAAAACATGATATCAAGAAAGTGAGTGGTGAAAAAATCAAAATTAAAAGTGAATTGTAAATTATAAGAGTTATCATTCAGAAAATTCACAAAATTAAGTGCTTGTTGGTGACCCCCATTCCAAATGATAAATAAATCGTCTATGTAACGGCCATAGAGAACCAGGTTCTCTCTATATGGGCCGCTCCAGATGTACTCCTCTTCGAAGCGGCCCATATAGAGGTTGGCAAAACTAGGTGCAAACCTGGTCCCCATGGCCGTCCCAAGGCGTTGTAAATAATAAAGATTGTCAAACAAAAAATAATTGTGAGTTAAAATAAAAGAAATTGCTTCCAGTACAAAGTCACGTCGACCTGGTTGGATATTAGGGTCACTATCTAAATAGTGTTTGACCGCATTGATCCCTCCTTGATGGGGTATATTGGTATAAAGTGATTGTACGTCTAGGGTTAAAAAACCCCAGTCTTTATTCCAGTTTTTTCCTACTGTTTGTTGTAGTATCTGTTGGGTATCCTTAATGTATGATTTTAACATGGTGACGTGGCTTTGTAGATGGAAGTCAACAAAATGTGATAAATTAGATGTAAGTGAATCCACTCCCGAAATAATAGGTCTCCCCGGTAGATGTAACAAATCTTTGTGAATTTTAGGTAAGTGATAAAAAATAGGTGTGACGGGATGTGAGGGCAACAAAAAATAATATTCATCTTCTGATATCACATCATCTTCTTTCACCTTTTGTAATACATTTTTTAATTCTAACAGAAAAGGGGTACTTGGGTTACTCGATAATAATGTATAGTAATCTGTGTTATTGAGTTGTCTATGAGCTTCTGCAACATAGTCAGATCTCGATTGTAGTACTATACCACCTCCCTTATCAGCTGACTTTATCACTAATGAGGAATTATCCTTAAAAGCTTTAATTGCATTTCTCTCTGTTTTAGTTAAGTTCTGCATATGATAAACTGAGGAATTTCTTTTATTTCTTTCTGTTTTCTGGCACAAAGTCTTGAAGTCTTTCAAAGTTTTATTATAGAAAATAGTGATGGCTGCACTTTTTTGATCCAAAGGGAAAAAGTTTGATTTCCTTTTAAATCTCGGACGTGTAGACTCAGAGTTATTAGTTGTTATATCAAATAATTTGACTTCCTGGTCATTACTTTCCTTTTGTAGTTCTTCTAACATCTGAAGACCTGCTTTATCCGTATCATCCAAGATGATAGGTGAGGTTTCAGTATCTGGGTGATGGCTATTCAGTTTTTTGGTAGCGAAATATCGCTTCCTGCACAGGTCTCTAGTAAATTTATTTAAATCAACAAATAGTTCGAAAATATTTGGTTCCTTGCTAGGGACAAAATTTAAGCCTTTTTGTAGTAGTCGTATTTGGTCAGTAGTTAGGTTTTCAGAGGAGAGATTGTATATCCCTTTACTATCTACTTGTACCTCGCTTTTCTTGGACCTCTTTCTTCCACCTCTACATCCTCGTTTTCTCTGTATCTTTTTGGGGTGTGATTGGAAAGAGTTCTGTATGGGTTGGGGTGGTGGAATGCATTCAGCCTGGAAAAATCCTCTGACTGTTCCATATGGTTAACCCCAGTGCGATGTGTTTTTGTATGGTCTGGGTATTCCCTAGTATTGGATCTATTAGGATAAAATTGTTTTAGTGGTCTATTCTGTTTGGGTGTAGAGGGGCCTACTTCAGAATTTACTTGGAATCTATTTTGAGGTGATCTATAATTAGATTCGTGTGAATAGTTATTAAATCTAGGGTTCTCAGATCTGGTTTTTTGTTTGTTATACGTTCTTACTTTATTTGTTCTATAGTCTTCCTGGTCTCTAGACCATTTCTTCTTCTTATTGAATATGAGATCTTTCTCAAACCTTTCCACTCTGTTATTGATTTGTTCATCTTTTTCCTTAAAAGAAGGGTGATCTTTAAAGCTTATAAGGTCATCTTTGATTTTATCAATTTTTTTGACTGTGTATTCGACTTTATCGTTTCTATATTTCACAAGGAGCTTCATAAGTGACAGAGAACACATGTCTAAAGTTTCATCCCACTCTTTTTGGAGGTTAGGGTTATCATTAATAGATAAATGTTTAAAAACCCTTAATCCTCTAGGGATGACTTTAGCATCAATATATTTCTGTAATGAAATACTGTCCCACCAATTACGCATTTCATCTTTTAGTAGGTCTTCTAATTGGTAGAACAGTTTATTCATGTCTGGGTCCGTCTGGCTAATAACCTTCTCTCCTTCATATGTAAATGAGGAAAGATATTGATCCCGTCTACTCTTTCTGTCATAATAACTTTTAAATTCTGCCATGTCAGACTGCACAAAAATTATGGAAATAAATTTTCCCTTGATTAATTATTAGAAATTAATAATCTGTAAGTATTAATGTAGCTGCCAGGGTATAGCTAATTTTACATATTTTTACATATGTTTGGGAATACCTCTTGATCTACCATTTGTAATATCACAGTTTTTTTTGTATATTATCCCACCTCTACCCTATATATGTAAAGATAGCATTCCTGTTCCAGTAATGCAAAAGACCAGCACACCATATTGCAAAATAGAAAATTTATAAGTGTCAGTCCAATGTCTCAAAGTGTCATAAATGCTGTTATCCACATAAAGTGCAAAATATACGTTATGGTAAGAACTTATAACTAGTGATGTGCACCGGACATTTTTCGGGTTTTGCGTTTTGGTTTTGGATTCGGTTCCGCGGCCGTGTTTTGGATTCGGACGCGTTTTGGCAAAACCTCCCTGAAATTTTTTTGTCGGATTCGGGTGTGTTTTGGATTCGGGTGTTTTTTTACAAAAAACCCTCAGAAACAGCTTAAATAATAGAATGTGGGGGTCATTTTGATCCCATAGTATTATTAACCTCAATAACCATAATTTCCACTAATTTCCAGTCTATTCTGAACACCTCACACCTCACAATATTATTATTAGTCCTAAAATTTGCACCGAGGTCGCTGGATGGATAAGCTAAGCGACCCAAGTGGCCGACACATACACCTGGCCCATCTAGGAGTGGCACTGCAGTGTCAGACAGGATGGCAGATTTAAAAAATAGTCCCCAAACAGCACATGTTGCAAAGAAAAAAAGAGGTGCACCAAGGTCGCTGGATGGCTAAGCTAAGCGACACAGGTGGCCGACACAAACACCTGGCCCATCTAGGAGTGGCACTGCAATGTCAGACAGGATGGCAGATTTAAAAAATAGTCCCCAAACAGCACATGATGCAAAGAAAAAAAGAGGTGCAATGAGGTAGCTGTGTGACTAAGCTAAGCGACACAAGTGGCCGACACAAACACCTGACCCATCTAGGAGTGGCACTGCAGTGTCAGACAGGATGGCAGATTTAAAAAATAGTCCCCAAACAGCACATGATGCAAAGAAAAAAAGAGGTGCACCAAGGTCGCTGGATGGCTAAGCTAAGCGACACAAGTGGCCGACACAAACACCTGGCCCATCTAGGAGTGGCTCCCAAACACATTTAAACATACGGTGCCCGTGTTGGAACAATCGGCTACCTATGACAGCAGGTACCATGCCGAAGAAGTCACGTGTAACAGGAGATGCATAAGCGACTGACAGCTCAGTAGGCTGAGGATTAATAGAACATACAGGGAAAAGACATTGGGCCGGTAACAGGTTTTACTGCTATATTACTGCTTAGTACATCCCGCCCTCCAGGGCCGTTTCTAGACAATTTGGCTCCCAGTGCGAGATTTCAAAATGCGCCCCCCACATTGCTCTAAAAAAAAATTGCGTGCCCCCCCCCCCATATAGCCATAAAAAGAAAAAGCATGCGCGCGCCAAAGGTGTGCGCGCTCCAGACAAGGGTGTGTGGCCTGATTAAAATGGGCGTGGTCTCATTAAAGTGGGTGTGGCCTCGTCTGATATCATCACACCCACCACAGGGGGAAAAAAATATCACCATTTTACACAGTACGCAGGCAGGTGCCCCCATTTTACAAAGTGCAGCAGGCAGGTGTCCCCATTTTACACAGTGCGGCAGGCAGGTTTCAAGTGGGGCGGAAGGAAGGGGGAGAGAGAGAAAGAATACTTACATCTTCCCGCTCTTCGGTCCCGCCGACTCACATCCCTCGCGCCGGCCGCCTCCTCCTTCCATGCTTATCTCCTTATCTCCTCTCCCCGAGCGCTCCTGCTCGGGGGGCGGTGCTTCGCGGAATGACGCGTTTGCGTCGTGACATCACGACGCAAACGCGTCATTACATGAAACTCCGCCCCCCGAGCAGGAGCGCTCGGGGAGAGGAGATAAGGAGTCACAAAGTGCAGCGGCGGGCGCCCCGTGCGGTTGCACGGCTCTCCCGCCGCTAGAAACGCCACTGCTGCCCTCACTCTCTCTCTCTCTCTCTCTCTCTCTCTCAGTTTGTAAGTATAATGTTCATTTTTACAGGTACCCCTACCCTATTGGATTCTACTGGACAAGTGGACGTGATCAGCGTGGGATGTAGGTAAGTAATCTGTCTCTCATTTTTACAGGTACAGCTATTGGATTTTATTGGACCAATGGATGTGACCGGTGTGGGATGTAGGTAAGTACAGTATGTGTGAGTGTGTAAGTGTGTTTTAATAAATTTTTACTTTCACGGTGTGTGAGTTGTGTTTTTATTTGGATATTTTTGTTGTTGTAGAACTACAGGTACCAGCGGGCCCGTTATTTCCCCGCATGCTGGTACTTGAGGTTCTCCAAGTACCAGCAATCGGGGGAGGCTTGCTGGGCCTTGTAGTTCCACAACAAAAAAACAATATTCTTTTTTTTACACACATGACTATCAGCCCGGCACCCACCGCCCAGGGGTGCTGGGGACAGCCTCGGGCTTCACCCCTGGTCCTTGGGTGCCTGGGGGGGAGGTGACCCCTAGAATTAAGGGGTCTCCACTCCTCCAGGGAACCCCGGCCAGGGGTGACTAGTTGGAGGGGTAATGCCACGGCCATAGGGACCTACATAAATGTGTCCCCCGGCTGTGGCATTATGTCCCTGGCTAGTGGAGCCCGGTGCTGGTTTTAAAAATATGGGAAAAGTGGGAGGGGCTAGACCAGTTAGGGAATATGTCCACCTGGTCCCCCCAGGGAACTTTCCTGCACAACCAGTGTCGGTTGCCAGCGAAACCCCTTTGGGCAGTAACCCAGAGATAGACAGTACCCTGAAGTGCCTGTCACAGAGCTTACCCTGGTCTGGAATGTCGGATGATGCCCAGACCAACTGTAACGCTGGTGCCATGCATTGGCAGCTGGGGCACCCCAGTGTTTGTGTTGTCTCTGGGTCTCCGTCCATAGGAGAACCCTTACAGCAAGTTGCTGTGACATAGCAAGTCCCCTGCCTGTGCGCAGTATATCAGGGAAAACATGCAGCCTCCCTGTGGTGGATGCCACATGGGATCCAGAGGCTGGTGGTCTGGCCGCCATCCCTGTGATACAGGTAGTGGACAAGGAGGTAAGAGCAGACCTAGGTGACAGGGTAGGTGTCCCAAGTCATAGGTCGACAGAGGAGGATTGGAGGACAGGTCTGACAGTTAGGACAGACAGATGCCAGCTAGGACTGGCAGAGGTGCAGTGCCTGGGGCACCTTGTGGGAGGAGACAGGGGTAGGCCCAGACCAGAGGAGGTAGGGGCGACCAGAGGCTGTCCCTGACCCACATCACCCAGACTGGTACTGACCTTAGAACTTGTAAGGCCCTACGGACATGTTGTGACTGACTTTAGTTCTGTAGTGAATTCCTTTACAGAGATGACTAGGAAGGGCAATCCCAAGTCAGTGGACTTTGCACCCACTTGTGAGTTGGAATTCCAGTCATTGAAGGAGTCTCTGGTACCCGGTCCAGGGCTGATGGTGCATATTCTTGACCAGGACGTTGTGGTACGAACTACAGCGCCACTGCATGGACTGGGGGCAGTACCAAGCAAGGAGGAGCCATATGGCCAGGAGCACCATGTGGCCTGTTTGAGCAGAGCACTGCTATGGTGGGAGGTAGCATATGCCACAATTGGGACACCTTGGGTGGTACTTGTGTGTACATTGGACCAGTTTTTACATTATTTGTGTATCTAACCCCCCACAGTGGTGACTTACCACCCACCTGTTAGGTGGCTGCAACCTACCTTGGGGAAATCTGACAGACTTTTGTGGTGGAGCCTTGAACTTGGACCTCATGTGGACTACATGAACATTGTGTACTCACGAAGAAAGGCCCACTGCACTATGGATGAACTGTCTAGGCCGGAGCCTACACCCCTAGGTAGCGTCCCCTTCAACCCAAGAGACTGTGGGACCAGGAACCGAATCGTAGAGACATGGCTCCCTGGTTTTCCCGCATGAATTGAGGGGTTGGGGGGGAGTGTGGCCGGAGAGACCCTGCAGCCACATGTGTAATGGCGGCCGCAGCACTGAAGGAGTAAAACCCCAGTGCCCGACGCCATATTGACTGAACAATGGGTGCTTGGCGCCACTTTTAAACTATGTACTGGCGCTGGGTGTCATATTTAAAATGTATAGGGCGCTAGGCGCCGGGTGTTTAAAATGTTTTAAAATATATTTTATGTGTGCCACGGTCCCGGACCTCTCCGGTGACTGCGGCAGTGAGGAAGCCCCCCGGGCTGAGCTGTATGTGCGCATCGGGGAAGAAGGGAGAGCCGCTGTGTGGGCTGAGGCCCGGTAGCTATGCTTATGGCACCTCTGCGCTATGGAGAGGGAAGCCGCTGCAGCCGGGAGATCAGCTCCCGCTGCAGCACTTGGAGTGTGGCCGGAGAGACCCTCCTGCCACAATGGTGTATAGAGGCAAAATGTCGTCCTCATCCTCAGATTCCCCACTCCCCCTTCAGTGTTTACATCCTCATCCTCACAGAGAAATATTATTCAAACAAACAAAACCACATAATTTAGGTGTCAGTGGACTTCTTACGCTAATACCCTAAGTTTCTAAACTTGACAATAACTTATGATGAATAGGCTGCAGGTGACGTATAATGGAGATTGTTCCAAGGTGGTTAACATCCTTACCCCTACTTATTATGGATTGACAAAGGGAATAGATGGCTATACGCTTCTGCATTTATGGAGAAATAATTCCACACCGAAGAGGTGGCTTTCTTGGTAGTTTGCCCAGGCATGACAATGGGCTTATTCATGCCACAGACAACAACTGTCTCCCCCAGTGCCTGATTTAAACAACCACACCACCATCAGAATCCTCCTCGTCAACTTCCTCCTCAGCACCAGCAACACCCATATCCTCATCCTGGTGTACTTCAACAGTGACATCTTCAATTTCAATATCAGAAACTGGACTGTGGGTGCTACTTCCAGCACTTGCAGGTGGTGTGCAAATGGTCGAAGTAGCCACCTCTTCCTGTCCAGTGTTGGGAAGGTCAGGCATCGCAACCGCCGACACACTTGGACTCTCCTTGGGGATTTGTGATACCATCTTAGAACGCACAGTTCTTTTCTGTGCTTTGCCAGCTTAACTCTTTTCATTTTTCTAGTGGGAGGATGAGAGCTTCCATCGTCATGTGAAGCTGAACCACTAGTCATTAACATAGGCCAGGGCATAAGCCATTCCTTGCCACTCTGTGTCGTAAATGGCATATTGGCAAGTCTATGTTTCTCCTCAGACCATTTAAATTTCTTTTTGTGGGTCATTTTACTGAACTTTGGCTTTTTGGATTTCACATGCCCTCTACTATGACATTGGGCATCAGCCTTGGCAGACGACGTTGATGGCATTTCATCGACTATGTCATGACTAGTGGCAGCAGTTTCAGCACTAGGTGGAAGTGGTTCTTGATCTCTCCCTATTTTATCCTCCAAATTTTTGTTCCCTATTGTTTTTCTGGAGTTATATTACAGTATGCGGCACAGGAGAGCATACCCCTACACCACACAGGGCAAACACTGTAAAAATTATTTTGATAATTACCCTTTTATTTGGAGTTATTATAATAATATGCAGCACAGGAGAGTGTACCCCTAAACCAGACACACACACACGCACACACACACACACACACACACACACACACACACACGGCAAAGCCTGTAAAAAGTGTTTGGAAGGTTTCCTTGCTATGAGCATTGTTTGAATTACCTGTTGTGAGAATCCTCTTGACTTCAGGATGGAAGTCTCAAGAGCAACACCGTCAAAGACAATCGATCCAGGTGTCTGTGAGAACAAGGACCTTGAGACAGTAGATCTGGACTTTGAGGGAGTAGAAATGGAGCATCCATCGACATCCTCTGCAGATCTGTGTACCAATGTCTTCTGGACCAAGCCGGAGCTATTAGTATCACATTTTACCTTTCTTGTTTTACCTTTCTCATCACCCTGGGTAATAGGGTGATTGGTGGAAACACATAGGCCATATGAAAGTCCCATCTCACTGATAGGGCATCCACAAAGATCGCTTTGGGATCCTATGTTTTTGAACCATTTGCGGGAACTTTGTTGGTCTGATGGGACACCATGAGATCTTTCACCGGCAACTCCCACTTGTCGACCAGGATCTTGAAGACCTTGGGGTGTAGAGAGCATTCGTTTGCATGAATGGCTTGTTGACTGAGAAAATCCGCTTCCCAGTTTAGGACTCCCGGAATGAACACTGCGGACAAAGCTGGATTCTGAAGTTCTGCCCACTTTAATGTTTGACTTACCGCATTGCTTTCTGGCTGCGAGTTCCTCCCTGATGGTTGAGGTACGCTACTGGTGTCGCATTGTCCGAGCGGATCTGAACTGGTTTCCCCTGAAGGATGTCCTTTGCCTGAATCAGTGCCATGGCCCAGAGTTCCAATATATTTATTGGCAGGCAACTTTCTTCCTTGGTCCACGGTCCCCGGAAACAAATCCTTCCTGACACCGCTCCCCAGCCCTGAAGGCAGGCATCCATTGTCAGAATTTCCCAATCTGATATCCAAAAGGACTGTAGTCTGCGTTTTTATTGTCTCATGAAAACCATCAATCCCATCACATTGCTGCATGAATGGATACCTTTCAACTGTGTAGCAGCTCCTGAATCCTTGACTGAAGTTTGGCTATTTTGCTCAGAGGTAAAGTTACTCTCTGAAGACTCAAATCCAATACAGCCCCCAAGTGAGTCATCTGCTGTGATGGAACCAGAGACAATTAATGAGCCATCCGTGCTTCTGCTGACATGCTATTGTCTGCTGCAGATGACACAGAAGCAATTCGTGAGACTGTGCCAGGATTAAGAGATTGTCGAGGAAAGGAAAAATTATTTACCCCTGCTGGTGGAGATAGCTGCCATTACCACCATAATCTTTGTAAATACTCTGGGGGCTGTGGCCAATCCAAATGGCAGGGCCTGGAACTGAAAATGTTAATAGTGTAACCTATCCCTGGTACAGAAGGTTGAACTATCCACTCAGCTAAACTTGATAATGTCTGTGCAAACGTAGCCCATGGGGGTACTTAAACCTGTGTTTTTTCTTGGATTTTTCTAGAGACTTTGGTGAAAGCTACAACAATTTACACACAAACCATTCTGAACCAGATCCTGAGAGGTTAACCCAGCTTTGTAAGGCAAACATGATATGAGTGTTGGTGCTGCTGTGAGTGTATTTTCCTCACCCTTGCCGCTCTTAGACATGATAAATAATCACACTCTTGAACAGTGTACTACACAATTTGTGACTGTAATCACTTTAAATTTTGTAAAAGTGACATACAATCCGACCCTACCCTGCTTTGGACCAGCATTGAGGATCGGAATAGACAGAAAAAACTGACAGAATTATAGTAAAGTCAGCAATCACACTAGCAATCAGTCACAGGTTATACATTAGTATAATAATCAATATGAGCACATAATCAACTACAAATACATTTCAAGTATGTACAGTAGGAGAAACATATTACTGCATTACCTTATATAGGATTTAACCGTATTCAATCACACAGTGAAAGAAAACAACAGTAATAATTATCAAACTCATATGCATTAGGCACTTATCCAATTATTTGTACTCAAAGGTAGATAGAGACTTAGTGCTGTATTACCCGTGCTCAGTAGAGTGGGATACAGGGAGACTCACCCCGCTTCCAAGACTGATCAATACGTTAGCGAATGCTGAGTGGATCCAGACGCTAATAGTGTACACAACCGCTCTGTGAAACTACAGTGAACACAGATGCACAAGTGAACACTGACGCACCAGCCACACAGCCGCCTATGCTGCGACTGGGTCCCCTTAGATATACAGCGTCTCAGACGGAATCGGGAAAACAGTTCATGGTGGGAGACTCGGAGGAAACTGGTCATGAACCGGGGGGGAGGGGCAACCAGGGGAGCATCTGACACCCCACTGCTGACATCAACCCAAGGGATTACAGCCTCATACTACCCCTGGAGCCTATGATCCCTAAGGCCTAGCGCTGGTGCATCCTAGGTGGCAGCCGCGTCAGCAACTGTTTGGTAGTCTCCTCCCAAAACAGTGTGGCTGTGTCTGCATTCCCCTTCTAAGCAGAACTGATGCCTTACCTTCTCCCCATGCTGTGGCCACATCCTGGTAACGTCTGCTGGACTTGATAGTATATCCAATACAGACAACTGCCGAAACAACACCATACTAGTGGGTAAGCGTTGTCGCGACCAGGCGGGGAGTTGTTGGTGCGACTCTTTCTAAGGTACGTATAAGACGCTTTTTAGAAAGACCACTCAAGAAAAATAGTAAGACTATAAAAATAAAATAAGCAAGCTTAAAGCGGTTAAAAAACAGCAGCCATCTTGACCATGGACCGGCTCCTGCTGCACCAATCAAAAAACTGATTTGTCTGAGCCAGGAGTCAGGGATATATGGACTGGCCCGTTGCATGCTGGGAGGCCAAAAAGCTTTGACCGTTTGATGCAAATCCGCTTGAGAAATATTGCAAATAAGTTCAGATACAAACATCATAGAATGAGGTAGAATGAGGAAATCTGCAACATGTGACTGACAGCCCAACAGCTGCCATTTCAGTGACCTCTGGGACCTTCTTCATGGGGGGCAAAGCTTAGTACTTTACGTGAATGATGGTATTTATTAGTGATGTGCACCGGACATTTTTTGTGTTTTGTGTTTTGGTTTTGGATTCGGTTCCGCGGCCGTGTTTTGGATTCAGATACGTTTTGGCAAAACCTCCCTGAAATTTTTTTGTCGGATTCGGGTGTGTTTTGAGTTTGGGTGTTTTTTACAAAATCTCTCAAAAACAGCTCAAATCATAGAATTCGGGGGTCATTTTGATCCCATAGTATTATTAACCTCAATAACCATAATTTCCACTCATTTCCAGTCTATTCTGAACACCTCACATCTCACAATATTATTTTTAGTCCTAAAATTTGCACCGAGGTCGTTGGATGACTAAGCTAAACGACACAAGTGGCCAACACAAACACCTGGCCCATCTAGGAGTGGCACTGCAGTGTCAGGCAGGATGGCACTTCAAAAAAATAGTCCCCAAACAACACATGATGCAAAGAACAATGAAAGAAAAAAGAGGTGCAAGATGGAATTGTCCTTGGGCCCTCCCACCCACCCTTATGTTGTATAAACAGGACATGCACGCTTTAATAAACCCATCATTTCAGCCACAGGGTCTGCCGCACGACTGTGGCTGAAATGACTGGTTGGTTTGGGCCCCCACCAAAAAAGAAGCAATCAATCTCTCCTTGCACAAACTGGCTTTACAGAGGCAAGATGACGTTCCACCTCATCCACATCCCCCGATTTCCTCACCCCTTTCACTGTGTACATCGTCCTCCTCACAGAGTATTAATTCGTCCCCACTGGAATCCACCATCAGAGGTCCCTGTGTACTTTCTGGAGGCAATTGCTGGCAAATGTCTCCACGGAGGAATTGATTATAATTCATTTTGATGAACATCATCTTCTCCACATTTTCTGGAAGTAACCTCGTACGGGATTGCTGAGAAGGTGACTGGCTGCACTAAACACTCTTTCGGAATACACACTGGAGGGGGGGGGGCAACTTAGGTAAAATAAAGCCAGTTTGTGCAAGGGCCTCCAAATTGCCTCTTTTTACTGCCAGTATACGTACGGACTGTCTGACGTGCCTACTTGGATGCGGTCACTCATATAATCCTCCACCATTCTTTCAATGGTGACAGAATCATATGCAGTGACAGTAGACGACATGTCAGTAATCGTTGGCAGGTCCTTCAGTCCGGACCAGGTGTCAGCACTCGCTCCAGACTGCCCTGCATCACCGCCAGTGGGTGGGCTCGGAATTTTTAGCCTTTTCCTCGCAGCCCCAGTTGCGGGAGAATGTGAAGGAGGAGATGTTGACGGGTCACGTTCCGCTTGACTTGACAAGTGTCTCACCAGCAGGTCTTTGCACCTCTGCAGACTTGTGTCTGCCGGAAAGAGAGATACAACGTAGGCTTTAAACCTAGTATCAAGCACGGTGGCCAAAATGTAGTGCTCTGATTTCAACAGATTGACCACCCGTGAATCCTGGTTAAGCGAATTAAGGGCTCCATCCACAAATCCCACATGCCTAGCGGAATCGCTCCGTTTTAGCTCCTCCTTTAATCTCTCCAGCTGCTTCTGCAAAAGCCTGATGAGGGGAATGACCTGACTCAGGCTGGCAGTGTCTGAACTGACTTCACGTGTAAAGGGAAAAAATGCTCTGCGCACCAAAAATCACTTAGAATTAATTAATTGATTAATTAAGTGCAGTCTAGCAAGTAGAATGATTGACTCAATGATGCTTGACCTTTTTTAAATAAAAAATATTTTATCAAACAATAAATGACACAAAACAAAATATATAAAACAAACAATACATATATATATATATATATGGCAATTTAAAAACCAGAGGTTTTCACCTCTTGTATATATAAACAGAAACACTGTATTAGGCTTTATAAACGTGCTGTTTAAACAGCATACAATGGGGTAAATTTACTAAGGTCCCGATTTTGACCGAGATGCCGTTTTTTCTTCAAAGTGTCATCTCGGTCATTTACTAAACTCAAATCACGGCAGAGATGAGGGCATTCGTATTTTTTTGCAAGTAGTTGTAAAAAAATACGAATGAATACACCATCGGTCAAAATACGCCAGCAAATTAGTAGAACTCGGTCATTTACTAAAAAGTGCAAATCTCCAAAGAGGAAAACACTGCCGTGAAAAATTACAAATCGCAAAAAAGTGCTAAAAAAAAGCAGACCTGCTTTATTGAGCCGTGATTGCATAGGCATGCAGGGATCCATGAGATCCGTGCATGTCTATCAGTGGGAAGGGGTGGGAAAGTGGTTTTTTTAACAAAAAAAAATGCGTGGGGTCCCCCCTCCTAAGCATAACCAGCCTCGGGCTCTTTGAGCCGATCCTGGTTGCAAAAATATGGGGAAAAAAATGACAGGGGTTCCCCCATATTTAAGCAACCAGCATCGGGCTCTGCGCCTGGTCCTGGTCCCAAAAATACGGGGGACAAAAAGAGTAGGGGTCCCCCGTATTTTTAAAACCAGCACCGGGCTCCTCTAGCTGGACAGATAATGCCACAGCTGGGGGTCACTTTTATATAGTGCCCTGCGGCCGTGGCATCAAAAATCCAACTAGTCACCCCTGGCCGGGGTACCCTGGGGGAGTGGGGACCCCTTCAATCAAGGGGTCCCCCCCCCCAGCCACCCAAGGGCCAGGGGTGAAGCCCGAGGCTGTCCCCCCCCCCCATCCAATGGGCTGCGGATGGGGGGGCTGATAGCCTTTGTTGTAAATGAAAAGATATTGTTTTTAGTAGCAGTACTACAAGTCCCAGCAAGCCTCCCCCGCATGCTGGTACTTGGAGAACCACAAGTACCAGCATGCGGCGGAAAAACGGGCCCGCTGGTACCTGTAGTACTACTACTAAAAAAATACCCAAAAAAACACAAGACACACACACCTTGAAAGTATAATTTTATTACATACATACACACAAACATACAAACATACTTACCTTATGTTCACACGCAGGTCGGTCCTCTTCTCCAGTAGTATCCAAGGGGTACCTGTTGAAAAAATTCTACTCACCAGATCCAAGGTCCCAGGGTCCTCGGGGCATCCATGTTTAATCCACGTACTTGAATAAAATAACAAACCGCATACACGAGCCACGAACTGAAAGGGGCCCCATGTTTTCACATGGGACTCCTTTCCCCGAATGCCAGAAACCCACTCTGACTTCTGTCTAAGTGGGTTTCTTCAGCCAATCAGGGAGCGCCACGTTGTAGCACTCTCCTGATCAGCTGTGTGCTCCTGTCCTCACTGACAGGCGGCACACGGCAGTGTTACAATGTAGCGCCTATGCGCTACATTGTAACCAATGCTGGGAACTTTCTGCCCTGCGGTTGACCTAAAGTGACGTCACCGCTGAGCAGAAAGTTCCCAGCATTGGTTACAATGTAGCGCATAGGCGCTACATTGTAACACTGCCGTGTGCTGCCTGTCATTCAGTACAGGAGCACACAGCCGATCAGGAGAGTGCTACAACGTGGCGCTGCCTGATTGGCTGAAGAAACCCACTTAGACAGAAGTCAGAGTGGGTTTCTGGCATTCGGGGAAAGGAGTCCCATGTGAAAACATGGGGCCCCTTTCAGTTCGTGGCTCGTGTATGCGGTTTGTTATTTTATTCAAGTACGTGGATTAAACATGGATGCCCCGAGGACCCTGGGACCTTGGATCTGGTGAGTAGAATTTTTTCAACAGGTACCCCTTGGATACTACTGGAGAAGAGGACCGACCTGCGTGTGAACATAAGGTAAGTATGTTTGTATGTTTGTGTGTATGTATGTAATAAAATTATACTTTCAAGGTGTGTGTGTCTTGTGTTTTTTGGGTATTTTTTTAGTAGTAGTACTACAGGTACCAGCGGGCCCGTTTTTCCGCCGCATGCTGGTACTTGTGGTTCTCCAAGTACCAGCATGCGGGGGAGGCTTGCTGGGACTTGTAGTACTGCTACTAAAAACAATATCTTTTCATTTACAACAAAGGCTATCAGCCCCCCCATCCGCAGCCCATTGGATGGGGGGGGGGGACAGCCTCGGGCTTCACCGCTGGCCCTTGGGTGGCTGGGGGGGGGGGGACCCCTTGATTGAAGGGGTCCCCACTCCCCCAGGGTACCCCGGCCAGGGGTGACTAGTTGGATTTTTGATGCCACGGCCGCAGGGCACTATATAAAAGTGACCCCTGGCTGTGGCATTATCTGTCCAGCTAGTGGAGCCCGGTGCTGGTTTTAAAAGTACGGGGGACCCCTACTCTTTTTGTCCCCCGTATTTTTGGGACCAGGACCAGGCGCAGAGCCCGATGCTGGTTGCTTAAATATGGGGGAACCCCTGTCATTTTTTTGCCCATATTTTTGCAACCAGGATCGGCTCAAAGAGCCCGAGGCTGGTTATGCTTAGGAGGGGGGACCCCACGCAATTTTTTTTAAAGATTTTACAGTGTTTAATTTAAAAAAAAAAAAAAAATGAACCCCAGCACGGATCACACAGATCCGGCCGAGATTAATTGTAAAAAAAGTCGGCAGTGTTTTGCAAATCACTGCCGTAAAAATGAGAAAAAAACCACGAATGACATCGACATCGGAACAAAAGAAAAACACGAATACGACAGCTTAGTAAATTAGTCGTAATCAATTCAAAAAGTTGCAGTTTTACACTTTCGATGTCATTCGTGATTGAACTTTGACCTTTTCCCGAAAATTACGAATGTTAGTAAATTTACCCCAATGTATCTAAAATGCAGATCAGATATCTTAAGTAAAAGAAGCTCTCTACAGAGAACAACAATTGATTCTGACACTGGCGTCCCAGTGTGGAATCATATATAATGTCCACAGATGGCTCCACAATATGAAATTATTAAAAGCAAAGCAAACGGTAATAATTACCCCCGTGCTGATACCTGAGATGTAATGCAGAGTCCTGTATGCATTTGCACGAGGAAGATGTAAAGATTTGTGATTGCTGCCACAATATTAATTAAAGGACAGACTTGCTGGAATACTAATTCTCAGTTGTGAAAAGCCGTCAGTTGACCATCAGATGATGAGATATAGGGAGTTTCCCAGCGAGGGACGTGATCCGTATAGCTAGCAGTAACAGCATGAAACGGCAGCTGATGGCTGGCGCCGCAATGGTCTCACAGCGGAGATCCGTCTGTGTCCAGCTGATCGCTGCAGGACTCTGATGCAGGAACGCCGTTAGCAACTGGACTCCCTTTAACCTCACTGCGGAGGTAGGATCTTGTAGGTCACTTGGCTTAGATGTAAATAAAACCGGAGTATTGGAGCCGAGATAATAGGAGCCCGTCTGTGGAGTAACAGATATCCACTGCACTGAACTTGTAAAAAGGGGCGTCAACGCGTTTCGTCTCCTAGCAACGGAGACTTCCTCAAGACGAGGAAGATGAGGAAGTCTCCGTTGCTAGGAGATGAAACGCGTTGACGCCCCTTTTTACAAGTTCAGTGCAGTGGATATCTGTTACTCCACAGACGGGCTCCTATTATCTCGGCTCCAATACTCCGGTTTTATTTACATCTAAGCCAAGTGACCTACAAGATCCTACCTCCGCAGTGAGGTTAAAGGGAGTCCAGTTGCTAACGGCGTTCCTGCATCAGAGTCCTGCAGCGATCAGCTGGACACAGACGGATCTCCGCTGTGAGACCATTGCGGCGCCAGCCATCAGCTGCCGTTTCATGCTGTTACTGCTAGCTATACGGATCACGTCCCTCGCTGGGAAACTCCCTATATCTCATCATCTGATGGTCAACTGACGGCTTTTCACAACGGAGAATTAGTATTCCAGCAAGTCTGTCCTTTAATTAATATTGTGGCAGCAATCACAAATCTTTACATCTTCCTCGTGCAAATGCATACAGGACTCTGCATTACATCTCAGGTATCAGCACGGGGGTAATTATTACCGTTTGCTTTGCTTTTAATAATTTCATATTGTGGAGCCATCTGTGGACATTATATATGATTCCACACTGGGACGCCAGTGTCAGAATCAATTGTTGTTCTCTGTAGAGAGCTTCTTTTACTTAAGATATCTGATCTGCATTTTAGATACATTGTATGCTGTTTAAACAGCACGTTTATAAAGCCTAATACAGTGTTTCTGTTTATATATACAAGAGGTGAAAACCTCTGGTTTTTAAATTGCCATATATATATATATGTATTGTTTGTTCTATATATTTTGTTTTGTGTCATTTATTGTTTGATAAAATATTTTTTATTTAAAAAAGGTCAAGCATCATTGAGTCAATCATTCTACTTGCTAGACTGCACTTAATTAATCAATTAATTAATTCTAAGTGATTTTTGGTGCGCATAGCATTTTTTCCCTTTTCTTGTGCTTCAATTAGTTGTTCAGCCTAACCAGCTGTTTTGCTCAGCAGCCCATTAGGTCACGATTTTTATTGATTAGCATTTGGAAATTATCACCATATATTGTATTTCAGCGCCAGATATATATACAGTTTGAGATCTATCTCTAGCTGTATGTGTTTATAATTTTTCACGGTGACTTCACGTGTGGCAAGTTCAAAGGGTTGCAGAACCTTGCACAACGTTGAAATCATTCTCCACTGCGCTTGAGTCAGGTGTATTCCCCCTCTTTTGTCTATATCGTAGGCAGATGTATAGGCTTGAATGGCCTTTTGCTGCTCCTCCATACTCTGAAGCATATAGAGGGTTGAATTTAACCTCGTTACCACCTCTTGCTTCAGATGACGGCGGGACATGTTCAGGAGTGTTTGCTGGTGCTCCAGTCTTCGGCATGCGGTGGCTGAATGCCGAAAGGGGCTCGCAATTCTAAGGGCCACCAACAGCATTTCTTGAATGTCCCTGTCGTTTTTCAAAATATTCTGCACCACCAAATTCAATGTATGTGCAAAACATGGGACGTGCTGTAATTTGCCCACATGTAATGCACGCACAATATTGGTGGCGTTGTCCGATGTCACAAATCCCCAGGAGAGTCCAATTGGGGTAAGCCATTCTGCGATGATGTTCCTCAGTTTCCATAAGAGGTTGTCAGCTGTGTGCCTCTTCTGGAAAGCGGTGATACAAAGCGTAGCCTGCCTAGGAACGAGTTGTCGTTTGCGAGATGCTGCTACTGGTGCCGCCGCTGCTGTTCTTGCTGCGGGAGGCAATACATCTACCCAGTGGGCTGTCACAGTCATATAGTCCTGAGTCTGCCCTGCTCCACTTGTCCACATGTCCGTGGTTAAGTGGACATTGGGTACAACTGCATTTTTTAGGACACTGGTGACTCTTTTTCTGATGTCTGTGTACATTCTCGGTATCGCCTGCCTAGAGAAGTGGAATCTTGATGGTATTTGGTACCGGGGACACACTACCTCAATAAATTGTGTAATTCCCTGTGAATTAACGGTGGATACCGGACGCACGTCTAACACCAACACAGCTGCCAAGGCCTGAGTTATCCGCTTTGCAGCAGGATGACTGCTGTGATATTTCATCTTCCTCGCAAAGGACTGTTGGACAGTCAATTGCTTACTGGAAGTAGTACAAGTGGTCTTCCGACTTCCCCTCTGGGATGACAATCAACTCCCAGCAGCAACAACAGCAGCACCAGCAGCAGTAGGCGTTACACTCAAGGATCCATCGGAGGAATCCTAGTTAGGAGAGGACTCGTCAGACTTGCCAGTGACATGGCCTGCAGGACTATTGGCGTTCCTGTCGAAGGAGGAAATTGACACTGAGGGAGTTGGTGGTGTGGTTTGCAGGTGCTTGGGTACAAGAGGAAGGGATTTAGTTGTCAGTGGACTGCTTCCGCTGCCACCCAAAGTTTTGAACTTGTCAATGACTTCTGATGAATGCGCTCCAGGTGACGTATAAGGGAGGATGTTTCTAGGTGGTTAACGTCCTTACCCCTACTTATTACAGCTTGACAAAGGCAACACGGCTTGACACCTGTTGTCCACATTTCTGTTAAAATAATTCCACACCGAAGAGGTGATTTTTTTTTGTAAGTTGACCAGGCATGTCAATGGCCATATTCATCCCACGGACAACAGGTGTCTCCCCAGGTGCCTGACTTAAACAAACCACCTCACCATCAGAATCCTCCTTGTCAATTTCCTCCTCAGCACCAGCAAAACCTAAATCCTCATCCTGGTGTACTTCAACAGTGACATCTTCAATTTGACTATCAGGAACTGGACTGTGGGTGCTTCTTACAGCACTTGCAGGGGGTGTGCAAATGGTGGAAGGCGCCACCTCTTCCCGTCCAGTGTTGGGATTGTCAGGCATCGCAACCGACACAATTGGACTCTCCTTGGGGATTTGTGATTTAGAAGAATGCACAGTTCTTTGCTGTGCTTTTGCCATCGTTAATCTTTTCAGTTTTCTAGCGGGAGGATGAGTGCTTCCATCATCATGTGAAGCTGAACCACTAGTCATGAGGAACATAGGAGAGGGCCTTAGCCGTTCCTTGCCACTCCGTGTCGTAAATGGCATATTGGCAAGTTTACGCTTCTCCGCAGACGCTTTTATTTTAGATTTTTGGGTCATTTTACTGAACTCTTGTTTTTTGGATTTTACATGCTCTCTATTATGACATTGGGCATCGGCCTTGGCAGACGACGTTGATGGCATTTCATTGTCTCGGCCATGACTAGTGGCAGCAGCTTCAGCACGAGTTGGAAGTGGATCTTCATCTTTCCCTATTTTACCCTCCACATTTTTGTTCTCAATTTTTTAATGTGTGGAATTATATGCCAGTAATATATCAATAGCAATGGCCTACTGTACTGTACTATATGTATACTGGTGGTCACCAACATGCTGCACAGTCCTACTATATACTAGACACAATAATGCACCACAGAGATAGTAAACTTGACACAGAGCTGCAAGATACACAGCAATGGCCTACTGTACTGTACTATATGTATACTGCTGGTCACCAAAATGATGCACTGTCCTACTATATACTGCTCACAATAATACAGCACAGAGATAACATACTAGACACAGAGCTGCAAGATACACAGCAATGGCCTACTGTACTGTACTATATGTATACTGCTGGTCACCAAAATGCTGCACTGTCCTGATATATATTGCTCACAATAATGCAGCGCAGAGATAGTATACTTTACACAGAGCTGCAAGATACACAGCAATGGCCTACTGTACTGTACTATATGTATACTGCTGGTCACCAAAATGCTGCACAATCCTACTATAGTATATACTGCTCACAATAATGCAGCACAGAGATACAAGATACACAGCAATGGCCTACTGTACTGTACTGTACTATATATGTATACTGCTGGTCACCAAAATGCTGCACTGTCCTACTATATACTTCTCACAATAATGCAGCACAGAGATAGTATACTTCGCACAGAGCTGCAAGATACACAGCAATGGCCTACTGTACTGTACTATATATGTATACTGCTGGTCACCAAAATGCTGCACTGTCCTACTATATACTGCTCACAATAATGCAGCACAGAGATAGTATACTTCGCACAGAGCTGCAAGATACACAGCAATGGCCTACTGTACTGTACTATATATGTATACTGCTGGCCATCAAAATGCTGCACTGTCCTACTATAGTATATACTGCTCACAATAATGCAGCACAGAGATACAAGATACACAGCAATGGCCTACTGTACTGTACTACTATAATACTGGTGGTACAGCACACTGAGCACAGATATTTGCAGCACACTGACCTCAGATAAAGAGCGTTTTCAGGCAGAGAACGTAGATATTTTCAGCACACTGAGCACAGATATTTGCAGCACACTGAGCACAGATTACAGAGCCTTTCAGGGAGAGAACGCTGCCACGTCCTCTCCATTCAATCTCCAAAGCATGAGTGAAAATGGCGGTGACGCGCGGCTCCTTATATAAAATATGAATCTCACGAGAATCCGACAGCTGGATGATGACGTTCGGGCGCGTTCTGGTTAACCGAGCAAGGCGGGAAGATCCGAGGCTGCCTCGGACCCATGTAAAATGGGTGAAGTTCGGGGGGGTTCGGATCTCGATGAACCGAACCCGCTCATCTCTAATATATATATATATATATATATATATATATATATAAAAATAAGTGATGAGCGGGTTCGGTTCCTCGGGTCCGAGGCATACTTGGATTCTCCCGTATGGCTCGGTTAACCCGAGCGCCCAAACGTCATAATTCCACTGTCGGATTCTCGCGAGATTCGGATTCTATATAAGCAGCCGCGCGACAACGCCATTTTCACTCGTGCATTGGAAATGTTAGGGAGAGGACGTGGCTGGTGTCCTCTCCGTGTATTGTTGATGCAAATATTTGTGCTTGCTTTACTTATTGCTTAATTGTGGGGACTGGGGAGCAGCTGTATATTAACATAGGAGGAGTACAGTGCAGAGTTTTGCTGACCAGTGACCACCAGTATACGTTGTCTGCCTTAAAAACACTCCATATCTGTGCTGCATTGTAGACAGTATATAGTAGGAGTACAGTGCATTATTTTGCTGACCACCAGTATATAATATATAGGAGTACGGTACAGAAGGCAACTGCTGTACCTACCTCTGTGTCGTCAAGTATACTATCCATCCATATCTGTGGTGCATTTCAGTTTTGCACAGTTTGCTGACCACCAGTATATAATATATAGCAGTACGGTAGAGTAGGCCACTGCAGTACCTACCTCTGTGTCGTCAAGTATACTATCCATCCATACCTGTGGTGCATTTCAGTTTTGCACAGTTTGCTGACCACCAGTATATAATATACAGCAGTGCGGTACAGTAAGCCACTGCTGTACCTACCTCTGTGTCGTCAAGTATACTATCCATCCATACCTGTGGTGCATTTCAGTTTTGCACAGTTTGCTGACCACCAGTATATAATATATAGCAGTACGGTACAGTAGGCCACTGCTGTACCTACCTCTGTGTCGTCAAGTATACTATCCATCCATACCTGTGGTGCATTTCAGTTTTGCACAGTTTGCTGACCACCAGTATATAATATATAGCAGAGCGGTACAGTAGGCCACTGCTGTATCTACCTCTGTGTCGTATAGTATACTATCCATCCATACTTGTGGTGCATTTCAGTTTTGCACAGTTTGCTGACTACCAGTATATAATATATAGCAGTACGGTAGAGTAGGCCACTGCAGTACCTACCTCTGTGTCGTCAAGTATACTATCCATCCATACCTGTGGTGCATTTCAGTTTTGCACAGTTTGCTGACCACCAGTATATAATATATAGCAGTACGGTACAGTAGGCCACTGCTGTACCTACCTCTGTGTCGTCAAGTATACTATCCATCCATACCTGTGGTGCATTTCAGTTTTGCACAGTTTGCTGACCACCAGTTTATAATATATAGCAGAGCGGTACAGTAGGCCACTGCTGTATCTACCTCTGTGTCGTCAAGTATACTATCCATCCATACTTGTGGTGCATTTCAGTTTTGCACAGTTTGCTGACTACCAGTATATAATATATAGCATTACGGTACAGTAGGCCACTGCTGTACCTACCTCTGTGTCGTCAAGTATACTATCCATCCATACCTGTGATGCATTTCAGTTGTGCGCAGTATATATAGTAGTAGGCCGTTGCTATTGATACTGGCATATAATTCCACACATTAAAAAATGGAGAAGAAAAATGTGGAGGTTAAAATAGGGAAAGATCAAGATCCACTTCCACCTCGTGCTGAAGCTGCTGCCACTAGTCATGGCCGAGACGATGAAATGCCATCAACGTCGTCTGCCAAGGCCGATGCCCAATGTCATAGTAGAGAGCATGTAAAATCCAAAAAACAAAAGTTCAGTAAAATGACCCAAAAATCAAAATTGAAAGCATCTGATGAGAAGCGTAAACTTGCCAATATGCCATTTACGACACGGAGTGGCAAGGAACAGCTGAGGCCCTGGCCTATGTTCATGGCTAGTGGTTCAGATTCACATGAGGATGGAAGCACTCATCCTCTCGCTAGAAAAATTAAAAGACTTGAGCTGGCAAAAGCACAGCAAAGAACTGTGCGTTCTTCTAAATCACAAATACCCAAGGAGAGTCCAATTGTGTCGGTTGCAATGCCTGACCTTCCCAACACTGGACGGGAAGAGCTTGCGCCTTCCACCATTTGCATGCCCCCTGCAAGTGCTGGAAGGAGCACCCGCAGTCCAGTTCCTGATAGTCAAATTGTAGATGTCACTGTTGAAGTACATAAGGATGAGGATATGGGTGTTGCTGGTGCTGGGGAGGAAATGGACAAGGAGGATTCTGATGGTGAGGTGGTTTGTTTAAGTCAGGCACCCGGGGAGACACCTGTTGTCCGTGGGCCATTGACATGCATGGTCAAAATACAAAAAAATCAGCTCTTCGGTGTGGAATTATTTCAACACAAATGCGGAGGTGTCAAGCCATGTGTTGCCTTTGTCAAGCTGTAATAAGTAGGGGTAAGGACGTTAACCACCTAGGAACATCCTCCCTTATACGTCACCTGGACCGCATTCATCAGAAGTCAGTGACAAGTTCAAAAACTTTGGGTGACAGCGGAAGGAGTCCACTGACAACTTAATCCCTTCCTCTTGTACCCAAGCACCTGCAAACCACACCACCAACTCCCTCAGTGTCAATTTCCTCCTTACCCAGGAAAGCCAATAGTCCTGCAGGCAATGTCACTGGCAAGTCTGACGAGTCCTCTCCTGCCTGGGATTCCTCCGATGCATCCTTGAGTGTAACGCCTACTGCTGCTGGCGCTGCTGTTGCTGCTGCTGGGAGTCGATCGTCATCCCAGAGGGGAAGTCGGAAGACCACTTGTACGAAGTAGTACAGTAAGCAATTGACTGTCCAACAGTCCTTTGCGAGGAAGATGAAATATCACAGCAGTCATCGTGCTGCAAAGCGGATAACTCAGGCCGTGGCAGCTGTGTTGGTGTTAGACGTGTGTCCGGTATCCACCGTTAATTCACAGGGAATTAGACAATTTATTGAGGTAGTGTGTCCCCGGTATCAAATACCATCTAGGTTCCATTTCTCTAGGCAGGCGATACCGAGAATGTACACAGACCTCAGAAAAAGAGTCACCAGTGTCCTAAAAAATGCAGTTGTACCCAATGTCCACTTAACCACGGACATGTGGACAAGTGGAGCAGGGCAGACCCAGGACTATATGACTGTGACAGCCCACTGGGTAGATGTATTGCCTCCTGCAGCAAGAACAGCAGCGGCGTCACCAGTAGCAGCATCTCACAATCGCCAACTCGTTCCTAGGCAGTCTACGCTTTGTATTACCACTTTCCAGAAGAGGCACACAGCTGACAACCTCTTACGGAAACTGAGGAACATCATCGCAGAATGGCTTACCCCAATTGGACTCTCCTGGGGATTTGTGACATCGGACAACGCCACCAATATTGTGCGTGCATTACATGTGGGCAAATTCCAGCACGTCCCATGTTTTGCACATACATTGAATTTGGTGGTGCAGAATTATTGAAAAAACGTCAGGGGCGTGCAAGAGATGCTGTCGGTGGCCCGAAGAATTGCGGGCCACTTTCGGCATTCAGCCACCGCGTGCCGAAGACTGGAGCACCACCAAACATTCCTGAACCTGCCCTGCCATCATCTGAAGCAAGAGGTGGTAACGAGGTGGAATTCAACCCTCTATATGCTTCAGAGGATGGATTAGCAGCAAAAGGCCATTCAAGCCTATACATCTGCCCACGATATAGGCAAAGTAGGGGGAATGCACCAGACTCAAGCGCAGTGGAGAATGATTTCAACGTTGTGCAAGGTTCTGCAACCCTTTGAACTTGCCACACGTGAAGTCAGTTCAGACACTGCCAGCCTGAGTCAGGTCATTCCCCTCATCAGGCTTTTGCAGAAGAAGCTGGAGACATTGAAGGAGGAGCTAAAACAGAGCAATTCCGCTAGGCATGTGGGACTTGTGGATGAAGCCCTGAATTCGCTTAACCAGGATTCACGGGTGGTCAATCTGTTGAAATCCGAGCACTACATTTTGGCCACCGTGCTCGATACTAGGTTTAAAGCCTACGTTGTATCTCTCTTTCCGGCAGACACAAGTCTGCAGAGGTTCAAAGACCTGCTGGTGAGAAAATTGTCAAGTCAAGCAGAACGTGACCCGTCAACATCTCCTCCTTCACATTCTCCCGCAACTGGGGGTGCGAGGAAAAGGCTAAGAATTCCGAGCCCACCCGCTGGCGGTGATGCAGGGCAGTCTGGACCGAGTGCTGACATCTGGTCCGGACTGAAGGACCTGCCAACGATTACTGACATGTCGTCTACTGTCACTGCATATGATTCTCTCACCATTGAAAGAATGATGGAGGATTATATGAGTAACCGCTTCCAAGTAGGCACGTCAGACAGTCCGTACGTATGCTGGCAGGAAAAAGAGGCAATTTGGAGGCCCTTGCAAAAACTGGCTTTATTCTACCTAAGTTGCCCTCCCTCCAATATGTACTCCGAAATAGTGTTTAGTGCAGCCGCTCACCTTGTCAGCAATCGGTGTATGAGGTTACTTCCAGAAAATGTGGAGAAGATGATGTTCATCAAAATGAATTATAAATCAATTCCTCCGTGGAGACATTCACCAGCAGCAATTGCCTCCAGAAAGTACACAGGGACCTGAGATGGTGGATTCCAGTGGGGACGAATTAATAATCTTTGAGGAGGGGGATGTACACAGTGAAAGGGGTGAGGAATCGGAGGATGATGATGAGGTGGACAACTTGCCTCTGTAGAGCCAGTTTGTGCAAGGAGAGATTGATTGCTTCTTTTTTTGGTGGGGGCCCAAACCAACCAGTCATTTCAGTCACAGTCGTGTGGCAGACCCTGTCGCTAAAATGATGGGTTCGCTAAAGTGTGCTTGTCCTGTTTATACAACATAAGGGTGGGTGGGAGGGCCCAAGGACAATTCCATCTTGCACCTCTTTTTTCTTTCATTTTTCTTTGCATCATGTGCTGTTTGGGGACAATTTTTTTGAAGTGCCATCCTGCCTGACACTGCAGTGCCACTCCTAGATGGGCCAGATGTTTGTGCCGGCCACTTGTGTCGCTTAGCTTAGTCACCCAGCGACCTTGGTTCGCCTCTTTTTTTCTTTGCATCATGTGCTGTTTGGGGACTATTTGTTTGAAGTGCCATCCTGCCTGACACTGCAGTGCCACTCCTAGATGGGCCAGGTGATTGTGCCGGCCACTTGTGTCGCTTAGCTTAGTCACCCAGCGATCTTGGTTCGCCTCTTTTTTTCTTTGCATCATGTGCTGTTTGGGGACTATTTGTTTGAAGTGTCATCCTGCCTGACACTGCAGTGCCACTCCTAGATGGGCCAGGTGTTTTTGTCGGCCACTTGTGTCGCTTAGCTTAGTCACACAGCGACATTGGTGCGCCTCTTTTTTTCTTTGCATCATGTACTGTTTGGGGACTAATTTTTTGAAGTGCCATCCTGTCTGACACTGCAGTGCCACTCCTAGATGGGCCAGGTGTTTGTGTCGGCCACTTGTGTCGCTTAGCTTAGTCACACAGCGACCTTGTTGCGCCTCTTTTTTTCTTTGCATCATGTGCTGTTTGGGGACTATTTTTTTGAAGTGCCATCCTGCCTGACACTGCAGTGCCACTCCTAGATGGGCCAGGTGTTTGTGTCGGCCACTTGTGTCGCTTAGCTTAGTCACGCAGCGACCTTGGTGCGCCTCTTTTTTTCTTTGCATCATGTGCTGTTTGGGGACAATTTTTTTGAAGTGCCATCCTACTTGACACTGCAGTGCCACTCCTAGATGGGCCAGGTGTTTGTGTCGGCCACTTGTGTCGCTTAGCTTATTCACACAGCGACCTTGGTGCGCCTCTTTTTTTCTTTGCATCATGTGCTGTTTGGGGACTATTTTTTTGAAGTGCAATCCTGCCTGACACTGCAGTGCCACTCCTAGATGGGCCAGGTGTTTGTGTCGGCCACTTGTGTCGCTTAGCTTAGCCATCCAGCGACCTCGGTGCAAATTTTAGGATTAAAAATAATATTGTGAGGTGTGAGGTGTTCAGAATAGTCTGAAAATTAGTGTAAATTATGGTTATTGAGGTTAATAATACTATGGGATCAAAATGACCCCCAAATTCTATGATTTAAGCTGTTTTTGAGGGTTTTTTGTAAAAAAAACACCCGAATCCAAAACACACCCGAATCCGCCCCAAAAATCTCAGGGAGGTTTTGCCAAAACGCGTCCGAATCCAAAACACGGCCATGGAACCGAATCCAAAACCAAAACACAAAACCCGAAAAATGTCCGGTGCACATCACTAATATATATATATTTATATATATATATATATATACACGCACACAGTGGTTGAAGTAGAAATTTTGAAGCGGGGGTATGGAAAAGTGAAGACTCCGGAAAAGGGTGTATGCTCACTCCAGAAAATGGGTTGTGGCCACTAAAAAGTGGGCCCTTAGGTGTAGTGTACCACACCATATACCCTTTATACACATTATGCACCACAATATATGACCCCTTATACTATCTAGTACTGGTGCTCCTTCACAGTATGCCACATGGAATGAGCCAAAATTCACACAGAATGAGACAAAATTCTCATTGTGCCAAATGCAATGAGCCAAAAATTACACAGAATGAGCCAAAATTAACATTATGTCATGTTGAATGAGCCAACATTCACATTATACTACACAGTATGAGCTGCAATTCAGGGACAGGGAGAGTGACAGAGGGACAGAGAGAGTGACAGCAGGAGAGGGAGAGTGACAGCGGTACAGGGAGAGTGACTGCGGGGACATAGGAACATGGAGAGTGACAGCGTGGACAGGGAGAGTGACAGTAGGGAGAGGGACAGGAAGAGTGACAGTAGGGACACAGGTACAGGGAGAGTGACAGCAGGGGCATAGGGACAGGGAGAGTGACAGTAGGGACACAGGTACAGTGAGAGTGACAGCATGGGCAAAGGGACAGGTAGAGTGACAGCGGGACATAGGGACAGGAAGAGTAACAGCAGGGACAGTTAGAGTGACAGCTGGACATTGGAACAGGGGAGAGTGACAGTAGGGACATAGGGACAGGGAGAGTGGCAGCAGGGACACAGGGAGAGTGACAGTAGGGACATAGGAACAGGAAGAATGACAGCAGGGACATAAGGACAGGGAGAGTGACAGCGGACATAAGGACAGGGAGAGTGACAGAGAGAGGGACAGCAACGATATACAGAAGGGAGAGAGAAAGGCATCAGTGTAAAATTAACCTAATCAGCAGCAGTGGTATGGAGGAGGCTGTGACTGGCGACATGGAGGATGAGGAGGTTGTGGTCAGCAGAGGTGCAGAGTTGGCTGCTGGTTGCGGTGGATGAGGAGGCTTTGGTCAGCGGTGCGGATGCTAGGGCGCCGATGCGCAGGAGGCGGCGGTGCAGAGCAGGAGGCTGTGGGTGCAAGGAGCTGTGGGCGGCAGCTCGTGGGAGGCAGCGGTGCAGAGCAAGAGGCTGTGGGTGCGAAGAAGACAGCGGGCGGTGGCGGTGGTGGCCTTTGTTGCAGCTCTGGTCTGCCTATGACCGCCGCTAGATCAAATCCGCCACGTACCGGCAGCCAATCAGGAGTGGTCATGCGGCCACTCCTGATTGGCTACCGGTTCAATAGCACTGAATCTGAAATACTGCGACAGCGGGGGTCTAAGTTTGTCCTCGAAGTGTCTGTATTCCATACCGGCGTATACCGGCCCACTTGGAGCACTGTATAATAAAAAAACATTCTTCTGTGTTGCACAAGCTGTGTTAACCATAAGTGATTCCAGGCATATGTCTATTCCTTCCTGTGGTACTGCATTCCCAACAACCCTTTTTCCATGGGGCTCAATAGTCTGTGTAAATTGCAATATAGGAGGCACATAGTAGTGAAGGAGATTAAAACATTCAGACTTTACTCAATGCAATTAAAATCACCTACATAAAACATGTGTGATATCTAAGAGAATTGGTTCACAATAAGATCATTATGGTAAAACATTAGAGTCTAACATGGACCACATGTCCCGGCTCCAGAGGCGGAACTACCGCCAGTGCAACCAATGCGTTGCACTGGGGCCCACCTCTGTCAGGGGCCCAAAGAATGTAATGAGTCAAACTGACTCATTACTTGCCGCTGTGTGCTGCGGGCAACCGCTGCCCGCAGCACACAGCGCCGGAGAGAAGAGGAGCAGCGGTACGGGGGGAGAAGGAGGAGGAGGGAGGTGGTGGAGGGAGCCGCAGCAGCGGCTTTACTACTGGTTGAGGCGCTGCTGCTGCTGGCCCTCTGCTTCACTATAGGCTGTCTTCCAAGAACAGCCTATAGTGAAGCAGAGGGGCAGCAGCAGCAGCGCCTCCACCAATAACACAGCGCTGCTGCGGCTCCCTCCTCCACCTCCCTCCTCCTCCTTCTCTCCTGCGTGGGAATCGTGAGTGACCAGAAGCTACACCGAGGAGCCTGAGCCAGCGGAGAGGGTAAGTATAATTCATTCTTTCTTTCTTTTTTTCTTTTCTTTCTTATCTTTCTTTCTTTCTACAAAAAGGGGGACTGTCTGCCGCAATGTGTAAAAAGGGGGAATCTGCCTGCCGCAATGTGTAAAAAGGGTGAATCTGCTTGCCGCAATGTGTAAAAATCTGGGAATCTGCTTGCCGCAATGTGTAAAAAGGGGGAATCTGCCTGCCGCAATGTGTAAAAAGGGGGAATCTGCTTGCCGCAATGTGTAAAAGGGGGGAATCTGCCTGCCGCAATGTGTAAAAGGGGGGAATCTGCCTGCCGCAATGTGTAAAAAGGGGGAATCTGCCTGCCGAACTGTGTAAAAAGGGGAATGCTGTCTGCCGTAATGTGTAACAAGGGCACGCTGTCTGCTGTAATGTGTAACAAGGGCACGCTGTCTGCCGTAATGTGTAAAAAGGGGACGCTGTCTGCCGTTATGTGTAAAAAGGGCACGCTGTCTGCCGTTATGTGTAAAAAGGTGACGCTGTCTGCCGTTATGTGTAAAAAGGGCACGCTGTCTGCCGTTATGTGTAAAAAGTGTACGCTGTCTGCCGCTATGTGTAACAAGGGCACGCTGTCTGCCGTTATGTGTAAAAAATGTACGCTGTCTGCCGCTATATTTAACAAGGGCACGCTGTCTGCCGTTATGTGTAAAATGTGTATGCTGTCACTGTCTGCCGCTATGTGTAACAAGGGCACGCTGTCTGCCGTTATGTGTAAAAAGGGGGACTCTGTCTGCCGTAATGTGTAAAAAATGCACGCTGTCTGCCGCTATGTGTAAAAATGGCACGCTGTCTGCCGTTATCTGTAAAAAATGCACGCTGTCTGCCGCTATGTGTAAAAAGGGCGCGCTGTCTGCCGTTATGTGTAAAAATGGGGACGCTGTCTGCCGTAATGTGTAAAAAAGGGACGCTGTCTGGTGTAAGGTGTAAAAGAGTCTCTACCTGGTGTAGTGGTGCTACTGTGCGGCGTCATTTGAATTATGGAGACTACTGTGCACCGTTTTATGAATTGGTATTATTTTGTGGCCACACCCCTTCCCCACGAAGCCACGCCACTATGTATTTTTGCGTGCGCCTACGGCGCGCACTGCCCCTGTCTTGCATGCAGGGGTGGGGCTCTGATGCCGTTTCTTGCACACAGTGCTAAAATGTCTAGTTACCGCACTGTTGCTAGGTATCCATTTCTCTGGCCCTGAGCAGGTCCCCCTCACCAGATCCTCTCCAGGGGTGAGGGGGTGGACCAAAGCATTTTGTCGCACCTGGGCCCACCGCTCGCTAGTTCCGCCACTGCCGGTCTCAGACCACGTTCCAGACTTGTTTCCTGGTCCCGTGACGTCACTGCGTGGTTTACAAGGATGTGATGCTGTGACGTCATGGGTCCCAGAGAACGAGTCTGAAGCATGGTCAGAGACCAGACATGTGGTCCATATGAGATCCATATAGGATTTGACCTGTGGCAGTCACTGGAAGTTCTGGGGCATGCATACAGAGAGAAGCCTTCCATAAAGGACACTGTATCTCTTCCATTGGATCACTAAAGTTAAGTGCCTTCATCACTTTGTTTTTTAGAAATATATATATATTTATAATACAGACCAGATGAGAGCAGCACTTAGGAGATAAATGAAGTCACACGAACGTGGTAATAGCCTCAGTCAATGTCTCAGGGATTATCTCAATTTCATCAGGACCTGATGAAAATGAGATAATCATTAAAATATGGACTGTGTCAATGGTGTCACATTGGAGCAGGCAATGGCGGTCATCTTCACATACATATTCCCTCCCTCCCCGGGCGGTGGATGCTGAGTTGATAGCTTTTAAGTGTAAAAAATAGAATTACTATTGTCTTTTACAAGTGGAATTAGAGGTCCCAACAAGCCTCCCACGCATGCAGGGCAGTGACATGCGGTGAGGTTAATGCCTGGGGAGGCACTGGCTAGCATCAGAGCCAGATTTACACACAAAAAAAAATTGGTATGCATACCAAACGACTGGCACGCCAGTTCCAAATGGTTACTTTGCCTGGTGCACTCTCAACCATATCCTACACCTGATGACAATATTTACTCATGGAAACGTTGTGTGATACACTGCTGTGTCCAACGTTGCAAGGAAGAGTGTGTGTGTATATATATATATATATATATATATATATATATATATATATATATATATATATGTATATTTGTGCGTTGATATCGGGATCCTGGCGGTCGGGATGCAAAATACCAACAACGTCATCCTAATGTTTAAAATACTGACACTGGCTAAATTTAAAAGTGACCCCAAAAACCCCTAACCCACCTTTCCCGCAGCCTAAACCCAAACCCTCCCCGGTGGTGCCTAATCCTAACCCTCTTTGCAGCCTAAATCTAACCCTCCCTCCCGTGCAGCCTAACCTTAATCCTCCCTCCCCACAGCCTAACCATAACCATCCCCCAGAAGGGTTACCTAACCCTCCCATCCCCCCCCACCCCAGCATACCTTTATATAAATAGATATATAAATAAAGGAGAAAAAAGGCACTGTACTCATTTAAATATAACACACAGAATGAAGTATGCACATATGCACAGAGCGGTACACACACTCTCATCTATTTAATGAGAGAACTGAGCCCACCCAATGCCTCACATTAACCGGGTACCTGCTGGTCTCCTTTCCTCCCCCCCATCGCTGGCAGTGCTGGTGTCCTCTCCTGTCACTCGTCCGCTGGACTTCTGATGTGGGAAAGGAGAGACTGAGCTCGGCGGCTGGCGGTGGACAGGGGACCCAGGTCTGCGCACTGCTCCCCCGGGATGCGGCCAGGTTTCATTTGCTAGGTGCTCAAATCTCCCTCCGGCATGCAGGGCCCGGCGGCACAGTGGGAAATGGCTTCATCTGCGCGGGGGAAGGTATGCGCTCACATGCCTCCAGAGGCTCCAGGTTTTGTCACAGCGGGTACGGGATGCAGAAAATAGGCAGCCTCGGCCATTGTGCTGCTGCTATCCGAGCTCCGGTCACTTCCTGGATGGTCACATGACACATCCAAGGTCTCCAATCATAGCTGGAGCCACTGTGATGCATGCCTCAGTTGGCTCTTTTTTAAGTGCTGTGATTGGACTCTGTGTAACCCCATCTCACTCTACTGTCAGCGCTGCAGCAGTCCCCAACTATGAGACGTGAGGCAAAGCTGTTGCTGCCTCATGTCTAGTTTCTACCTGCAGTTCCAGAGAGATCTGCAAAACTGGACAGTTTTACAGTAACTATACAAATTATTACTTTAGTACAAAGAAGATGTTTCTAAGTTATAAATATCTTCTTTGTATTATTCTAATAATTTTTATAGTTAAAACTCAGGAGTACTGACAGGGAGTATGACAGGTGAGGCTCTGCCTCCCCTGCCTCCCCTGACTGCACGTCCCTGATGCAGGGCCCTCTGGTACTGGTAGTTCTCCTATAACTAAAAATTCAAAAGAGACAGAGACACTGTAGAAAGTAAAAGTTTATTAAACACCCTTGCACACACATATTCACACTTATATTCACACTCACACCTACTTACCTACATCCCCTTTAGACATTCACATCCTCTTGTCCAGTAGAATCTACTGTAACCTGTAAAACAACACTCACCTATTCCAGTGTAGATCGGTCCACACGGATGTAAGAGATCCATGTGTGTCCACATAGATATCCTTTCCCGAATGTCGGCATTTACGTGACTTCTATCACCAGCATAGCTCCCAGCCAATCAGGGAGCACCATGTAGTGCCGCTCCACTGATTGGCTATGTGCTCTTAAGCTGCCAATTACGGCTTTTCCCATAAGCTTCTATGGTGAGTAACCTACATAGTAGCCTATGATGGGAACCGCTATATTCGGTGGTTAACCACAAGGTTAATAGAGGTGAACAACATGGTTGTCATCTTGTACTGCACAGCTGGACAGTTTACTTAAAGATGTTACTGCTACAATAATGTCAGTAATATATACTCAAGCACTTATAAACTAGCGCAGCGTACAAGACTAAGACCACCCTGGGATTCTGATTAGGTAAAGACAAGAAGAAATTAGAGCAGCTTTGCTTGCATACTTTTAATAAAGATACTGTCAATTCTGAACTCACAGACAATGCAAACGGTAGCTTGTGAAACTGACAATTGTCAGTGTTTTTGCCTACAGAATTTAGAACAGCAATACGATTAAGTTCTGTGGGTAAAAGTATAAATAAGCTTACATTTTGTAAATAAACCCCTTCTATAAGAACCTCCCAGTGTCCTTGAAAGGAAGATGTTCCCTTCATAGGATTGTGCCAATACTGTGAGAGTTTGATGATTTTGCAGTAATTACTGGAGTATGTGTTTCCAGCTAGAATTATAAAATAATTCAGCCGTGATTCAGACCATAAGCAGATGGCTGTCCATGGACAATTGTAGCACAAGCAGGGCCATAGAGAGTGTTTCCGTGCCTCGGTACTTGGGGATGTAGCCTAATGTAAGGGGGCGTGGTCATGCATCCTTAAAAAAAAAAAGCACAGAAAAAACAGTATTTGTAGCATTGCAAAGTACGGATATGCGCTCCAGATGGATGCACCGTCCTGGCCCCTGCCATGAGCAGATTAAGGCTTGCACGATCAGTGTGATTGCTTCCCCTGCACAGCCAGAGGAGTCTTCTGCTCCCACCTCAATCCAGCACACAGCAGCTGCTGACAGGTATGGTAGGAGGGTGGACCCCCATCAGGCTCCACCCCCCCCCTTCCCCCTTATCGCAACTGAGCACAAGGCCCATGATTATTCCTTATATTTATACATTTACATTTCTTTTGCATTCTTTAGGCTACTTTTGTAATGAATTATGATTGTACAAGCTGTGTTTTGTGAATAATAATACTCATACAGCAAACTTACCTGTCCCTTCCTCTATGATAGAGGCTGATCCCTTCAATCGGTTTAGCATGTAACTGTTGTTTAGTTTAAAAACGTCAGACATCATTTCTATTACACGACATCCTGATGCATCCAACTGAGGGTAAGAGACACAATATCAAAAGCTTTCTTGTTTTCTTGCTAATAATATAACTTTGCATTTCTTATGTTTCAGCTTAACTCTTAAGGCCCCTATTCACTAGTGCGATCTGGGCTCTTTATATGCAATAGAGATGAATTGCTGAGACGGATTGCATGAAAAGTGACACATCGCATGTCCTTTTCGTGCGAATGCAATGCGAGGCGCGTTCCCGTGTTCGCAGATCACACGGGCTGACCATTATATTTATCTCAATCGCACAGAAATAGGTTTAATAACGTTAGATCGCATGCGATAAATCACATGTAAAAAATACACTCAAGTAGCAAATCAAAATCGCAGGGCTCCCGGGAAGCTGCCGGCCAGATTGCAGGAAAAAAGTATCCAACTCATTGCTGAGATAAACCTCGCTAGTGGATGGGGGCCTTACAGTTATAGAAGAGCACTGATTTGTGCTCTAATTGTGTTTAAAGTTTAACAGATTTCAGGCGCTTATACACAGAAACAGACTGTCCAATCAGCATTCAGGGATTTTAGTAGGATAAATACATACAGTATATTTGTCTCCTTTATTAAAAAGGACTACATTAATTCATGGTTGCTTGATTATCCAGATGAAAGCCCCTGTACATCAGCAATCACAATTTATTGTTTCACAGATCCTGTGATTTTTTATTTTTTTGCAGATACTGTATATAGGTGGTCATTCCGAGTTGTTCGCTAGCTGCTTTCGGTCGCAGCGTGGCGATCAGCCAAAAAATCGTCGATTTTGTGCATGCGCATGGACCGCAGTGCGCACGCGCGAAGTACTTTCACACAAAAGTATGCAGTTTTACACAAGGTCTTGCGCCGCTTTTCTGTCGCACGAGGGGCATTTCTGGGAGGTAACTGGCCGTTTTCCGGGAGTGTGCTAAAAAACGCAGGCATGTCAGGTCAAAACGCAAGTGTGCCTTGGGAAACGGGGGGGAGTGGCTGGCCGAACGCAGGGCGTGTTTGTGACGTCAAAACAGGAACCAAACTGACTACAGTGATCGCAAGGTAGGAGTAGGTTTGGAGCTACTCAGAAACAACTCGAAAATATTTACGAGCAGTTTTGCTATCATTTCGGTCGCACTTCTGCTAAGCTAAGATACACTCCCAGAGGGCGGCGGCCTAGCATGTGCATTGCTGCTAAAAGCAGCTAGCGAGCGAACAACTCGGAAGGAGGGCCATAGTTACAATGCCCATACATTACAAATTTATTTCAGTGATCTGCAGATCTTTTCCTTCCAAACATTTGGAAGTGATCTTCAGATCTTGAAAGTACCCATACATCCCCTCAATCAATTGTAATTTTACCAGTCAAATGTAGAAAATTTAAATAATGGGAGGTACTGCTACTACCCACAACCTCTCTTCTACTCTTAAACTGAATAACAGTACTCTACCACTATATAAATAAATACAGTAAACACCCTTCTGTTAACCACTTAACTGACAATTTTTTCCCCAAAAACCGCTCAGAAATTGTCTATTTTTTATGAGTGAATTAGGTGAAGAACATGAATTTAACCTTATCCAAAATGATTTTATTTAAAAAAAAATAAGATTTTACTTACCGGTAAATATATTTCTCGTAGTCCGTAGTGGATGCTGGGGACTCCGTAAGGACCATGGGGGGAATAGACGGGCTCCGCAGGAAACATGGGCACTTTAAGAAAGAATTTAGATTCTGGTGTTCTCTGGCTCCTCCCTCTATGTCCCTCCTCCAGACCTCAGTTAGAGAAACTGTGCCCGGAAGAGCTGACAGTACAAGGAAAGGATTTTGGAAATCCAGGGCAAGACTCATACCAGCCACACCAATCACACCGTATAACTTGTGATAAACTCACCCAGTCAACAGTATGAACAACAACAGAGCATCAGTTCAACCCTGATGCAACAATAACATAGCCCTTATTGCAGCAATAACTATATACAAGTACTGCAGACAATCCGCACTTGGGACGGGCGCCCAGCATCCACTACGGACTACGAGAAATAGATTTACAGGTAAGTAAAATCCTAATTTCTCTAACGTCCTAGTGGATGCTGGTGACTCCGTAAGGACCATGGGGATTATACCAAAGCTCCCAAACGGGCGGGAGAGTGCGGATGACTCTGCAGCACCGATTGAGCAAACAATAGGTCCTCCTCAGCCAGGGTATCAAACTTGTAGAACTTTGCAAAAGTGTTTGAACCTGACCAAGTAGCAGCTCGGCATAGTTGTAATGCCAAGACCCCTCGGGCAGCCGCCCAAGAAGATCCCACCTTCCTAGTGGAATGGGCTTTAACTGATTTTGGCAGTGGCAATCCAGCCGCAGAATGAGCCTGCTGAATCGTGTTACAGATCCAGCGAGCAATAGTTTGCTTTGAAGCAGGAGCACCCAGATTGTTGGATGCATACAGGATAAACAGTGACTCCGTTTTCCTGACTCTAGCCATTCTGGCTACATAAACCTTCAAAGCCCTGACCACATCCAGTAACTCGGAATTCTCCAAGTCACGAGTAGCCACAGGCACCACAATAGGTTGGTTCATATGAAAAGATGACACCACTTTTGACAGAAATTGTGGACGGGTCCGCAATTCTACTCTATCCATATGGAAAACCAGATAGGGGCTTTTATGTGACAAAGCCGCTAATTCTGACACACGCCTAGCCGAAGCCAAGGCTAATAGCATGACCACTTTCCACGTGAGATATTTTAACTCCACCATTTTAAGAGGTTCAAACCAGTGTGATATCAGGAAACTTAACACCACGTTAAGAGCCCAAGGTGCCACTAGAGGCACAAAAGGAGGCTGAATATGCAGCACTCCCTTACAAACGTCTGAACTTCTGGTAGAGAAGCCAACTCTTTTCAAAAGAAAATGGATAGGGCCGAAATCTGGACCTTAATGGAACCCAATTTTAGGCCCAAATTCACTCCTGACTGTAGGAAGTGAAGGAAACGGCCCAGCTGAAATTCCTCTGTAGGAGCATTCCTGGCCTCACACCAAGAAACATATTTTCGCCATATACGGTGATAATGTTTAGCTGTCACATCCTACCTAGCCTTTATCCGCGTAGGAATGACCTCGTCCGGAATGCCCTTTTCTGCGGGGACGGCGTTCAACCGCCATGCCGTCAAACGCAGCCGCGGTAAGTCTTGGAACAGACAGGGCCCCTGTTGCAACAGGTCCTGTCTTAGAGGAAGAGGCCACGGGTCCTCTGTGAGCATTTCTTGAAGATCTGGATACCAGGTCCTTCGTGGCCAATCTGGAACAATGAGGATTGTTCTCACTCCTCTTTTTCTTATTATCCTCAGCACCTTGGGTATGAGAGGAAGAGGAGGAAATAAATAGACCGACTGGAACACCCACGGTGTCACCAGTGCGTCCACAGCTATCGCCTGAGGGTCTCATTACCTGGCGCAATACCTCTGTAGCTTTTTGTTGAGGCGGGATGCCATCATATCCACCTGTGGCAGTTCCCACCGACTTGCAATCTGCGTGAAGACTTCTTGATGAAGTCCCCACTCTCCCGGGTGGAGGTCATGCCTGCTGAGGAAGTCTGCTTCCCAGTTGTCCACTCCCGGGATGAACACTGCTGACAGTGCGCTTACGTGATTCTCCACCCAGCGAAGAATTCTGGTGGCTTCTGACTGAATCAGAACCGGTTGGTCGCGAAGCAGGGTCTCCGCTTGACGTAGGGCGTTGTATACGGCCCTTAGTTCCAGGATGTTGATGTGAAGGTAAGTCTCCTGACTTACCCACAGAGCTTGGAACTTTTTTCCCTGTGTGACTGCTCCCCACCCTTGGAGGCTTGCATCCGTGGTCACCAGGATCCAGTCCTGAATGCCAAATCTGCGGCCCTCGAGAAGATGAGCACTCTGCAGCCACCACAGGAGAGACACCCTGGCCCTGGGGGATAGGGTGATTAACCGATGCATCTGAAGATGTGATCCGGACCACTTGTCCAGTAAGTCCCATTGAAAGGTCCTCGCATGGAACCTGCCGAAGGGAATGGCCTCGTATGACACCATCATCCTTCCCAGGACTCGAGTGCAGTGATGCACTGACACCTGTTTTGGTTTTAATAGGTTCCTGACCAGTGTCATGAGCTCCTGAGCTCTCTCTATCGGGAGATAAACCCTTTTGTCTAGAATCATGCCTAGGAAAGGCAGATGAGCCGTAGGAACCAACTGCGACTTTGGAATATTTAGAATCCAGCCGTGTTGCCGTTACACTTCCAGAGAAAGTGATACGCTGTTCAGCAACTGCTCTCTTGATCTCGCTTTTATGAGGAGATCGTCCCAGTACGGGATAATTGTGACACCTTGCTTCCGCAGGAGCACCATCATTTCCGCCATTACCTTGGTGAAGATTCTTGGGGCCGTGGAGAGACCAAACGGCAACGTCTGAAATTGGTAATGACAATCCTGAACCGCAAATCTGGGGTACGCCTGATGAGGTGGATAAACGGGGACATGAAGGTATGCATCCTTTATGTCCAGAGACACCATATAATCTCCCCTTTTCAGGCTTGCTATGACCGCTCTTAGCGATTCCATCTTGAACTTGAACCCTTTCAGGTATATGTTCAGGGATTTTAAATTCAATATGGGTCTGACCGAACCGTCCAGTTTCGGGACTACAACATGGTCGAATAATAACCCCCTCCTTGTTGAAGGAGGGGAACCTTGACCACCACCTGTTGAAGATACAATTTGTGAATTGCAGTTAACACTATTTCCCCTCGTGGGGGGAAGCCGGCAGGGCCTTCGGTGAGGGGGCATCTCCTCAAAGTCCAGCTTGTATCCCTGAGACACAATATTGCCCAGGGATCCAACAGGGAGTGAACTCACTTGTGGCTGAAATTACGAAGTCGTGCCTCCCACCGGGCCTAGCTCCGCCTTTGGAGCCCCAGCGACATGCGGTGGATTTTGTAGAGGCCGGGGAGGACTTCTGTTCCTGGGAACTAGCTGTGTTGTGCAGCTTCTTTCCTCTGCTCCTGCCTCTGGCAAGAAAGGACGCACCTCGGACTTTCTTGTTTCTTTGTGATCGAAAGGCTGCATTTGATAATGTCATGCTTTCCTAGGCTGTGCAGGAATATAAGGCAAAAGATCAGAATTACCAGCCATAGCTGTGGAGATCAGGTCCGAGATCCCTTCTCCACACAATCCTCAGCCTTCCATATGCCTCTTAAGTCGGCATCACCTGTCCATTGCATATCTACAGGACACGTCAAGCAGAAATCGACATAGCGTTGACTCTAGAACCCAGTAGACTAATGCCTTTTTGGGCATGTTTTATATATATATATATATATATATATATATATCTTAAGACAGCATCTTTAATATATATATCTATATATATATATATATATATATATAATTATATATACATACTAGGGTCTCAATCTTTGCTGATAAGGTACCTGTCCACGCTGCTACAGCGCTATAAACCCATGCCGACACAATCGCCGGTCTGAGTAGTGTACCAGAATGTGCACGCTATCTGCAGGATCCCTGTGGATAGCTGTTAAGTCAGGGCTACCTTTTGAGCAAACGTTACACCCTAGGGGAAGATTCCCATCGTATCCTGGCCCTAGTAGGGGAAGGATACTCCCTGAGAATTCTTTGTGGGAAACTGCAGTCTCTTGTCTGGAGATTCCCACTCTTTTTCATCATGAGAGGAGGGAAATTTACCTCAGCTTTCTTCCCCTTAAACATGTGTAACCTTGTGTCAGGGACAGATGAGTTATAAGTGATATGCAAATCATCTTTTATTACAATAATCATATATTGAATACTTTCCTGCCATTTTGGCTGTAACTTTGCATTATTGTAGTCGACACTGGAGTCAGACTCCGTGTCAATATCAGTGTCTATTATTTTGGATAGTGAGCATTGAGAGACTCTGAAGGTCTCTGCGACATAGGGACAGACATGGGTAGATTCCCTGTCTGTTCTCTAATCTTTTGTGCAATAAATTCACCTTAGCACTTAATTACACATATCCAAACGGGTGTCGGCGTTGTCGACGGAGACACCCCTCACACACATATTTGCTCCATCTCCTCCTTAGGGGAGCCTTTTACCTCAGACATGTCGACACACACGTACCGACACAACACACACTCAGGGAATGCTCATCTGAAGACAATTCCCCCACAAGGCCCTTTGGAGAGACAGAGAGAGAGTATGCCAGCACACACCCCAGCACTATTAACCCAGGAATAACACAGTAACTTAATGTTAACTCAGTAGCTGCTGTTTATAATGATTTTTGCGCCTAATTATGTGCCCCCCCCTCTCTTTTTACCCTCTTCTACTGTGTATCTGCAGGGGAGAGGCTGGGGAGCTTCCTCTCAGCGGTGCTGTGGAGAAAAACATGGCGCTGGTGAGTGCTGAGGAAGAAGCCCCACCCCCTCGACGGCGGGCTTCTGTCCCGCTTAAATATACATTTTCTTGGCGGGGGCTCATACATATATACAGTGCCCAACTGTATATATGCTAAACTTTTGCCAAAGAGGTCCCAATTGCTGCCCAGGGCGCCCCCCCCTGCGCCCTGCACCCTTACAGTGACCGGAGTATGTGAGGTGTGTGTGGGAGCAATGGCGCACAGCTGCAGAGGACTGGAGTCTTCTGCCGCCGATTTCGAAGTCTTCTTGCTTTTTATGCTCACCCGGCTTCTGTCTTCTGGCTCTGCGAGGGGGACGTCGGCGCGGCTCTGGGATCGGACGACGAGGGTGAGATCCTGTGTACGATCCTTCTGGAGCTAAAGGTGTCAAGTAGCCTAAGAAGCAGAACCTATCTTCAGAGAGTAGGGCTGCTTCTCTCCCCTCTGTCTCACGATGCAGGGAGTCTGTTGCCAGCAGAGCTCCCTGAAAATAAAAAACCTAACAAAATACTTTCTTACAGCAAGCTCAGGAGAGCTCACTGAACAGTCCGGGAACAGATTCAAACTGAGGTCTGGAGGAGGGACATAGAGGGAGGAGCCAGAGCACACCAGAATCTAAATTCTTTCTTAAAGTGCCCATGTCTCCTGCGGAGCCCGTCTATCCCCCCCCCCCCCCCCCCCCCCCCCCCCCCCATGGTCCTTACAAAGTCCCCAGCATCCACTAGGACATTAGAGAAAAGAAAAAAAAAATTTTAAAATGTTTTTAAAGAAAATAATTTCCCCCAAACATCGAAACATCGCCCGGGAAGATCGGTAACATCGGAACATTGGTAACATGGGCCCTCATTCCGAGTTGTTCGCTCGCTAGCTGCTTTTAGCAGCTTTGCACACGCTAAGCCGCCACCTACTGGGAGTGAATCTTAGCTTTGCAGAATAGCGAATGAAAGATTCGCAGAATTGCGAATAGAATAGCGATCAGAAATTTCTTTGCAGTTTCCGAGTAGCTCGATACTTACTCTGCCACTGCGATCAGTTCAGTGCTTTCGTTCCTGGTTTGACGTCGTAAAACACACCTAGCGTTCGCCCAGACACTCCCCCATTTCTCCAGACACTCCCGCGTTTCTCCAGCCACTCCCGTGTTTTTTCTGAAAATGCCAGCGTTTTTTCACACATTCCCATAAAACGGTCAGTTTCCTCCCAGAAACACCCACTTCCTGTCAATCACACTCCGATCAGCAGAACGATAAAAAATCATCGCTAAGTCGTGAGTAAAATACCAAACTTCTTTGCAAATTTACTTGGCGCAGCCGCAGTGCGAACATTGCGCATGCGCAGTTTGCGGAAAATTGCCTTGATGCAAAGAAAATTAACGAGCGAACAACTCGGAATGAGGGCCACCGTGACCATGGCGACTTTACTTTTTACACCGAAGACAGCTGCCAGGTACACGGGGGAGGGAGGGGGGGAAGGGGTGTTTTACACTTCCCCAGAGACTGCTATTGTCTGCAGTCACTGGGTGGGGGGTCCTGCTGTGCTGAGCGATCAGCAGTGATCGGCAGCACGGCAAACTCTGGAGGAGGGTGCATTGAGGCAGAGGAACCTTCCGGTCCCTCTGACAGCAGCAGTGTAGGGAAGTTTCTCTTCCCTGCCACTGCAAACACTGTGTATCTGACTGGTCGCATCCTGTGCAACCAGGTCAGATAAAGCACTTGCTGGTGTGGTCACATATGATGCGACCATGCCAGGCAAGTGGTTAATAGTGAACAATTAGGGGAAAAATACATGAAATCCCCCACAAAGCATAACCAGCCCCAGACTCTTTAAGCCGGCCCTGGTTCAAAATATATAGGAAACAAAATGTGTAGGGGTTCCCCATATTTAATAAACCAGCACCAATCTTCCCTAGCAGGGGGGTAATGCTACAGTCAGAGGACACACTTGACAGGGTTCTCCGGCCCTAACTATTCAGCCCAAGTCAGGGATTTGCAGGTATGTGGGGACTCCCCATAGTAAAGGGCTCCCCCCTCTCCAGTCTACCCCAGGCCTGAGCTGAAGCCTGGGGCTATCCCTCGCACCTTTTGGTGGTGGGTGTGAGGTTACTAGATGACATAAGTAATGTTGTCCATTACAGGGGGACTACAGATCCAAGCAAGTATACCCCAGCATGCTACCACTACTACTACTACTATTACTACTACTACAACTACTACTATTATTGCTGCTGCTACTACTGCTGCTACTACTATTATTATTATTACTACTACTATTAATACAACTACTACTACTTCTATTGCTGCTACTATAACTACTACCACCAAAAACTACTACTACTCTTGCTACTACTGTTACTATTACCACTACTTCTATTGTTAATACAACTACTACTACTATTACTACCACCACTACTACTACTACTACTACTATTACTACTATGACTACTACCACTATTACTACTACCGTAACTATTACTACTATTACTACTATGACTTCTACCACTACAACTACTACTACTATTAATTCTACCATGACTATGATTGCTACTAGTACTATTACTACTACTATTACTAATACCACTACTATTACTACTACCACTACTATTACTACTACTATTACTACTACTACTACTACTACCACCACCACTATTACTACTACCGTAACTACTACTACTACTACTACTATGACTTCTACCACTACAACTACTACTACTATTAATTCTACCATGACTATGATTGCTACTAGTACTATTGCTGCTGCTGCTGCTGCTACTATTACTACTACTACTACTACTACTATTATTACTACTACTACTATTAATTCTACCACTACTACTACTATTACTACCACCACTACTACTACTACTACTACTACTACTACTACTACTACCACCACTACTACTACTACTACTACTACTACCACTACTATTAATTCTACCACTACTACTACTATTACTACTACCACCACCACCACCACCACCACTACTACTACTACTACTACTACTACTACCACCACCACCACTTTTGCTACTACTTCTATTACTACTACCACCACTACTAATACTACTATTACTACTACCACTTTTACTACTACTTTCACCACTACTACTACCATTACTATTACTACTACTACTACTACCACCACCACCACCACCACCACCACTACTACTACTACTACCACTACTACTACTACTACTACTACTACTACTACTACTACTACTACTACTACCACTACTACTACGACTATTGCTGCTACTACTACTACCACTACTGTTACTATTACTACCACTACTACTACCACCACTACTATTACTTCTACTACTGTTACTACCACTATTATTACTACTTCTACCATTACTACTACTAAAACTACAATTTCTATTACCACCACTACTACTAATAATAATAATAATGTAGTGCTTTTCTGCAATAAAATTTGCAGCACTCTACAGAGATCATGAACATAATAGACAGGGTTACATTTGCAGAAACTACAAAAACCGGGAACATAATGCAGAGATGAGGCAGCCACTTCCAGTCATTAGTTGCAGGAATTATGCATTCTACCCACAAAGGTACCAGGCGAGGCAGCCATCTTGGGTGCACTACATAGTATGCATGGAGCAGAATAGCCAATGTCTGGGCATGCACGGCCTGATTCTTAGCTAGGCCTGATTCTGTGAAAATGAATGCATCTCCTATTTCCACGTCATCTGCAAATGCATCTGGTTCACAAAGCATGGTGTGCGTTTGCACCGCATCATGTGTCTGACCATGGCCCTCATTCCGAGTTGTTCGCTCGCAAGCACACGCTAAGCCGCCGCCTACTGGGAGTGAATCTTAGCATAGTAGATTTGCGAACGAAAGATTAGCAGATTTGCGAATAGACAGTTCTTAGCAGTTTCTGAGTAGCTCGAGACTTACTCTGCCACTGCGATCAGTTCAGTCAGTTTCGTTCCTGGTTTGACGTCACAAACACACCCAGCGTTCACCCATACACTCCCCCATTTCCTCAGACACTCCCGCGTTTTTCCCAGAAACGGCAGCGTTTTTTCACACACTCCCATAAAACGTCCAGTTTCCGCCCAGAAACACCCACTTCCTGTCAATCACACAACGATCAACAGAACGAAGAAAAAACCTTGTAATGCCGAGAGTAAAATACCAAACTTCTTAGCAAATTTACTTGGTGCAGTCGCAGTGCGAACATTGCGTATGCGCAATTAGCGGAAAATCGCTGCGATGCGAAGAAAATTACCAAGCGAACAACTCGGAATGAGGGCCCATGCTAGCTCACTAGGTGAGTTCAGCAACTTGGAGGCCAGCATGTCTGTGTGGTAACTGGGCGGCGGCGTGGCTATATCTAATGCGGGTGAGCATGTACAGCTCACTGCCGTTCTGAGGCATGTGTATGGGAGAGGGACGCCCGCCTCTGACATGGGACTAGTGCAAGTGCCAACACTAATGATAGAGTTGCGTCTGCGGTCACTAGAACAGTGGTCGGGGACAGGCTGCACTTTCAGATGCACAGACTAGAGATATATGTCGGCCTAGCACAGGAAAGTACATACAATGCTGTAGGGACATGTGACCACAAGACCATGTGACTCCGAATCAGGCCCATAATGAGGAGCTACAGAACATTAAAGCAAGATACATGTAATATCATCACATCCACACTAATAACACAGTCAGGCCACATCTCCTTGTGTCATCAGTATGTTCCTGCGCTCAGGTACTCCCAGCTACAGGCACAGTGTAGTTATGCATTACTTTATTACAATACAGTACTCCTCTATAATCATTACAATACAATGTACACACACACACACACACACACACACACACACACATACGTATGTTGGTTACCATTCTTTTTAAATGAAAGAACTCAGTGTAAGTCCAACTCAGATACATTTGAGAACATAATAATAGAGATGAAATAGACACCACACTGAAACTACAACACTTTGATTCTTGATGCTCACTAAAGGGGCCTACACACTGGGCAATATCTTGAAAGATATGAACGATATTATTCATAAATAAATGATAAATCGTTCATATCCTTCAGTGTGAATGCTTCAACGATGAACGATGCGCATGCCCGCAATCGTTCATTGTTGAACGATCATCGTTTAAACATGCCAGTCAATTTGGACGATATAGATGTATGTACTCTCATATTGTGCAAATTGACCATCGGTATCTTCCAGTGTGTAGGCTGAATCGACCATCGATATTATCGTTGGCCGATAATATCATTGGTCGATAATATCGTTGTTTGAATACATCACCCAGTGTGTAGGGGGCTTTAGACATCCATTCTGATCTCACCTTTCCAGTGAAATGAGCACAAACATCTGAATGTTTCATCCATCGGAATCTATGAGCCTCCTGGCACACACTAGCCTTATATTCCCCTTGTACTGGTTTTCCATATGTGTATCTAGGAGGGATTGGAGACAAATAACATCTAAATATTAATAAAATACAGACAATTCCCACCCCATCTCTATTTTTTAAAAGACTTCCCCCAAACCTCCATTACAGGCAGCACGCATCGACCTCTGCCCCCTGCTGGAGACTGCAACTACCGCAGGTAGCGCAAGCAGGGGAGGAAGTGCCGATGACTGGGATGCTGCTGCAGCCGCACCTCTCCATAATTGTCCCGCCAGCTTTCTCCGTCGCCTAATTGGTACCCTCAGCTGCCGCAAAAGCGCCAGAGTGATGGAAATTGCGGCGCTGTCAGTACTGGCCAGGTGCGGGGCAGAGTCCGGATAGTGTTCCCCACAGCTTCTTCCCTCCCCAAGCCCTTGTCTGCCTGCCTCCGGGTCCCCCAGTTCACCTACACCTGCAGTGTGTGGCTGGCTGGACGTGGGCTAGTGCCTCCTCTGGGAACAGCCTTCCGCCTTTCCCTCCTCCTGCCTCACACGTTCCTCCCCTCTTCTTCCCCCTCGGCTCTCCTGCCCTAAACCCTCTGTCCCCTCTCAAAGTACCCAAATTAACAACGTTGTGGACCATCCTCGTGCCCACTGATACGCACCCCCCTGCCATAGAGTCTACTGTACTGTCAGCCGGGCTCTTGGAGTTTCAGATCAGCGGCACTTTATTTATTACAGCCTGCCCTCTGACCCCCTATGTCGCAGCCTGCGCTCTGAACCCTCCCTACCTGTCGCAGCCTGCCCTCTGCCCCTTCCTTACCTGTCGCAGCCTGCCCTCTGACCCCTACTTACCTGTCGCAGCCTGCCCTCTGACTCCTACTTACCTGTCACAGCCTGTCCTCAGACCCCTCCCTGCCTGTTGTAGCCGGCCCTCTGACCCCTCCTTACGTATCAACCTGCCCTCTGACCCCTCCTTACCTGTCGCAGCCTGTCCTCTGATATCCTACCAGTTACAGCCTGCCCTCTGACCCCCTATTTTGCAGCCTACCCTCTGACCCCTCCTTACCTGTTGCAGCCTGCCCTCTGACCCCTCCTTACCTGTCAGCCTGCCCTCTGACCCCCTCCTTACCTGTCAGCCTACCCTCTGACCCCTCCTTACCTGTCAGCCTGCACTCTGACCCCTACTTACCTGTCGCAGCCTATCCTCAGAACCCTCCCTGCCTGTCGCAGCCGGCCCTCTGCGCATGTGCGGCAGCCGCATTGCATGACAGGGACACACGGCAAAGACAGGGACATCGACGAAAGCAATCACAGCAGCAATCGCAAGAATATTGACAGGCGGAAAGGCATTCCAGGGCGGATACTCACCGTTTTCTGGGAGTGGTGAGTCCAACGCAGGTGTATCCAGGTGTTTGCAGGGCGGGTGCCTGACGTAAACTCCGGGACCAGTCACACTGAAGACATCGCAGCCGGTGAGTATGTCAGGACGGACCTGCTTAGAAACTGCAAAAAATATTTTTGCATAGCAGCGCTGCACAAGCGTTCGCAGCCTTGCTATGCAAAAAATCCCTCCCCCATAGGTGGTGACTAATTGATCGCACGGGCTGCAAAAAGAAGCTTTGTGCGATCAACTCGGAATGAGGGCCAATGTCCGTGGGTTTTTTATTCCCCCATAGGAGCAAATGTATTGGGGGGATATATATATATATATATATATATATATATATATACATACATATACATACACACAGTATATAAATATATACTGAATTGGGGGTTCTATTGTTTGGCAACGTCTCTTCCTTGTGAGATCTTTTGCGCGCACTGTCCCATTACAAAGTTTGTCTCATCAAGGGGCGCAAAAATCTACATTCGCTTACCAAAAGAATTAAGCTCAGTCCGGCCCTACGTAGATTCATCCTCCCGGCTCACACCATGCACCTGCCGCACTCTCTTTCACCGCTCATGCTCTCCTCCCGTACCGCACTCTCAATCATCTTGTAACATTGCAGCCACGCCAATGCCACAGGCCCAGGCAGCGTTCCTCTCAGGAGGAAGAGATGTCATTAGCGGAAACAGCTGAGACAGTTCAGCAGAGACTGCCACTGAGATACTAAGTCACCACTCAAAGAGAGGGGCCCAGGCATATATATATGAGCCAAGCATTCAGTAGTTACCGGAGTGTACCTGCAATATATACTGAATGCTTGGCTTTTATTATTTCTAACTTACTGTCCAGACCAGCCAGGGGGAATAACATGTACCATGTGGCATAATGTGAATTTGGCTCATACTGTGTGACATAATGTGAATTTGGGCTCATACATTGTAACGTAATGTGAATTTGGCTCATACTGTGTGGTGTAATGTGAATTTCGGCTCATACTGTGTGGCATAATGTGGATTTTGGCTCATACTGTGTGGCATAATGGGGATTTTCGGCTCATACTGTGTGGGGTAATGTGGATTTCGGCTCATACTGTGTGGCATAATGTGGATTTTGGCTCATACTGTGTGGCATAATGTGGATTTTGGCTCATACTGTGTGGCATAATGTGGATTTCGGCTCATACTGTGTGGGGTAATGTGGATTTCAGCTCATAATGTGTGGCATAATGTGGATTTCGGCTCATACTGTGTGACATAATGTGAATTTGGGCTCATACATTGTAACGTAATGTGAATTTGGCTCATACTGTATGGTGTAATGTGAATTTCGGCTCATACTGTGTGGCATAATGTGGATTTTGGCTCATACTGTGTGGCATAATGTGGATTTTGGCTCATACTGTGTGGCATAATGTGGATTTTGGCTCATACTGTGTGGCATAATGTGGATTTCGGCTCATACTGTGTGGGGTAATGTGGATTTCAGCTCATAATGTGTGGCATAATGTGGATTTCGGCTCATACTGTGTTACATAATGTGAATTTGGGCTCATACATTGTAACGTAATGTGAATTTGGCTCATACTGTATGGTGTAATGTGAATTTCGGCTCATACTGTGTGGCATAATGTGGATTTTGGCTCATACTGTGTGGCATAATGTGGATTTTGGCTCATACTGTGTGGCATAATTTGGATTTTGGCTCATACTGTGTGGCATAATGTGGATTTCGGCTCATACTGTGTGGCATAATGTGGATTTCGGCTCATACTGTATGGTGTAATGTGAATTTCGGCTCATACTGTGTGGCATAATGTGGATTTTGGCTCATACTGTGTGGCATAATGTGGATTTTGGCTCATACTGTGTGGCATAATGGGGATTTCGGCTCATACTGTGTGGCATAATGTGGATTTTGGCTCATACTGTGTGGCATAATTTGGATTTTGGCTCATAATGTGTGGCATAATGTGGATTTCGGCTCATACTATGTGGCATAATGTGGATTTCGCCTCATACCGTGTGGCATAATATGGATTTCGGCTCATATTGTGTGGCATAATGTGAATAAAGGGCACTACTGTCAATAGCTGGTGAGCATGGGGACATGTGTGACATATGCTGGTGTCATACAGAGGAGGAGTGTGATGGCATAGAAAGAGGCAGATGTGGCTGTGCTGGAACATGTGTATATTTTAAACTACTTTTGTTATATTAAAACTCAAATGTTCGGCCCTCTAAATCTCCCATACTTTTCATAATGTCCCACTCAAAATTACGGTGTAGGTGCTTGGGCATGCAAGGGGTGGGGTGTGGGTGGTACAGATGCACCTCAGCCCACCACTCTCTAGTTCCGCCACTGGGTCAGGGATAGGTTGGAAAAGTGTAAGCAGTGATAGGATGCAGCGGCAGCTAGGACTCAGGGTTATGCCGTAGCGGACAGTCAGTACTAGCTGGTGGTCGCACCATTATGTTTCATTTTATTTATCTGGGGTGTATTATATCTACTTTATTATTAGGAACTAGGCAGAAATTATATTAAGCCACGTGATTTTACTGAAAGAATGTAAAATTGTGCTAGACAAGTCCCTGGGCGGTGTTGGACACGCCCAAAAGGCGGTGCTAGACACACCCAAAAGGCAGTGGTAGACACACTCCTCCTGTAGTGCACCCCCTAATAAAATTAGCTGCGCACGCCTATGGCCTTATACAGGGTTCGCCACACAGTAGAGAGCCTTACACAGGGTGCGCCATACAGTAGAGATCCTTATACAGGGTGCGCCACACAGTAGAGAAGCTTATACATGTTACAACACATAGGGGGGTATTCAGTTATTGCCGGATTTTTCATCCAGTCTAAAAATCGTCAATTATTGGTCATTTTTAGGGCGAATGACATTTCCCCTATTCAGTGCATGTGCAGGATTTTTCAACTGGTCAAAAATTCCATCACTAACGAAAAACACGTGGATCTGTGAATTTCCTGGTGAGCCATGTGTTTTGACGAATTTGCAGGCATTTTCGCCCGTTTTTTGGGTCTGTTTTCTCCCATGCCAATTTGACAAAAAAAGTGAAACGTCGTGGGCGAAAAGGGATTACAAAATGGGCGAAAAACCCGCAATTAAATACCCATGGTCGAATTATACAGTTTTTTCGGCTAGCCGAAATTGAATACCCCACATAATAGAGAAGCTTATACACGTTATGCCACACAGTAGAGAGGCTTATACATGGTACACCACACAGTAGAGAGGCTTATACATGGTACGCTACACAGTAGAGAGGCTTATACACGTTGCGACACACAGTAGAGAGGCTTATACATAGTACGCTACACAGTAGCGAGGCTTATACATGGTACACCACACAGTACACAGGCTTATACACGGTACGCCACACAGTAGAGAGCCTTATACATGGTACGCCACACAGTAGAGAGGCTTATTCATGGTACGCCACACAGTAGAGAGGCTTATACATGGTACGCCACACAGTAGAGAGGCATATACACGGTACGCCACACAGTAGAGAGGCTTATACACGGTACGCCACACAGTAGAGAGCCTTATACATGGTACACCACACAGTAGAGAGCCGTATACACGGTACGCCACACAGTAGAGAGGCTTATAAATGGTACACAACACAGTAGAGAGGCTTATATACGGTGCGCCACACAGTAGAGAGGCTTATACATGGTACACCACACAGTAGAGAGGCTTTTACACGGTACGCAACACAGTAGAGAGCCTTATACATGGTACGCCACACAGTAGAGAGGCTTATACACGGTACGCCACACAGTACAGAGGCTTATACACGGTACGCCACACAGTAGAGAGCCTTATACATGGTACGCCACACAGTAGAGAGGCTTATACATGGTACGCCACACAGTAGAGAGGCTTATACATGGAACGCCACACAGTAGAGAGGCTTATACACGGTACGCCACACAGTAGAGAGGCTTATACACGGTACACCACACAGTCGAGAGCCTTATACATGGTACGCTACACAGTAGAGAGGCTTATACACGGTACGCCACACAGTAGAGAGCCTTATACATGGTACGCCACACAGTAGAGCGACGCACACGTCAACATTTACAACCAGGAATGTGAGACAAATACAGATGAAGACAGCCTTATCGTTGCCGCGATGTGTTGGAACTGGCGTACGCATCACAGCAAGCTGCAGTGAAAGCCGTACTGTGGCTAGTCGCTGCCTCCGTTCACTCCATAGATGTCTATGGCTTGCATGCGTACACACACACGCGCTTCATAGACATGGGCACACTAGTCGCGCCATCCATGCCGTGATGCGAACTCATCGCGGGTTGGATGAGTGTGGCTACATCTATAGATATGGATATATATACACACACACACACACACATAGTAAAACATACGCAAAGCAAGACACATATACACAGACACATCCACAGAAAACACACACACACACACACACACACACACACACACACACACACCACATAAATACAGATAGCAAAATACATATACAGTATATACACAGAAACACACACACCCATAGCTCAACACACACACACACACACACACACACACACACACACACACACACACACACAGCTAAACAGACATAGCAAAATACACATACAGTATATACAGACAGACACACACACACACACACACACACACACCCCCATAGCTAAACACACACACACGCACGCACACACACACACACACACACACACACACACACACACAGACATAGCAAAATACATATAGAGTATACACTGAAACAAACACACACCCATAGCTAAACACACACACACACACACACACACACACAACACATAAAATAAGAATTTACTCACCGGTAATTCTATTTCTCGTAGTCCGTAGTGGATGCTGAGGACTCCGTAAGGACCATGGGGAATAGACGGCTCCGCAGGAGACTGGGCACATCTAAAGAAAGATTTAGGACTATCTGGTGTGCACTGGCTCCTCCCCCTATGACCCTCCTCCAAGCCTCAGTTAGGACACTGTGCGCGGAAGAACTGACACAATAAGGAAGGAAGGATTTTGAATCCCGGGTAAGACTCATACCAGCCACACCAATCACACCATATAACTCGTGATAGGAACCCCGGTTAACAGTATGATAACAATGGAGCCTCTGAACAGATGGCTCGCAATAACAACCCGATTTGTGTAACAATAACTATTTACAAGTATTGCAGACAATCCGCACTTGGGATGGGCGCCCAGCATCCACTACGGACTACGAGAAATAGAATTACCGGTGAGTAAATTCTTATTTTCTCTGACGTCCTAGTGGATGCTGGGGACTCCGTAAGGACCATGGGGATTATACCAAAGCTCCCAAACGGGTGGGAGAGTGGGGATGACTCTGCAGCACCGAATGAGAGAACTCCAGGTCCTCCTCAGCCAGGGTATCAAATTTTTTGAATTTTGCAAACGTGTTTGCCCCTGACCAAGTAGCAGCTCGGCAAAGTTGTAAAGCCGAGACCCCTCGGGCAGCCGCCCAAGATGAGCCCACCTTCCTTGTGGAATGGGCTTTTACAGATTTAGGCTGCGGTAGTCCCACCGCAGAATGTGCCAGCTGAATAGTGCTACAACTCCAACGCGTGATAGTCTGCTTAGAAGCAGGAGCACCCAGCTTGTTGGGTGCATACAGGATAAACAGCGAGTCAGTTCCTGACTCCAGCCGTCCTGGAAACATAAATTTTCAGGGCCCTGACTACGTCCAGTAACTTGGAATCCTCCAAGTCCCTAGTAGCCGCAGGCACCACAATAGGCTGGTTCAAGTGAAAAGCCGATACCACCTTCGGGAGGAACTGAGGACGAGTCCTCAACTCTGCCCTATCCATATGGAAAATCAGATAAGGGCTTTTACAAGATAAAGCCGCCAATTCTGATACACGCCTGGCCGAAGCCAGGGCCAACAACATGACCACTTTCCACGTGAGATATTTCAAATCCACAGTCTTAAGTGGCTCAAACCAATGTGATTTCAGGAACTCCAAAATCACATTGAGATCCCAAGGTGCCACTGGGGGCACAAAAGGAGGCTGAATATGCAGAACTCCTTTGACAAAAGTCTGAACTTCAGGCAGTGAAGCCAGTTCTTTCTGGAAGAAAATCGACAGAGCCGAAATCTGGACCTTAATGGACCCCAATTTGAGGCCTAACGTCACCCCTGCTTGCAGGAAATGCAGGAATCGACCCAGTTGAAATTCCTCCGTTGGGGCCTTCCTGGCCTCACACCGAGCAACATATTTCCGTCAAATGCGGTGATAATGTTTTGCAGTGACATCCTTCCTGGCTTTGATCAGGGTAGGGATGACTTCCTCCGGAATGCCTTTTTCCTTCAGGATCCGGTGTTCAACCGCCATGCCGTCAAACGCAGCCGCGGTAAGTCTTGGAACAGGCAGGGCCCCTGCTGCAGCAGGTCCCGCCTGAGCAGTAGAGGCCATGGGTCCTCTGAAAGCATCTCTTGAAGTTCTGGGTACCAAGCTCTTCTTGGCCAATCCGGAACCACGAGTATAGTTTTCACTCCTCGCCTTCGTATTATTCGCAGTACCTTGGGAATGAGAGGCAGAGGAGGAAACACATAAACCGACTGGTACACCCACGGTGTTACTAGAGCGTCCACAGCGATCGCCTGAGGGTCCCTTGACCTGGCGCAATATCTTTTTAGCTTTTTGTTGAGACGGGACGCCATCATGTCCACCTGTGGTCTTTCCCAACGGTTTACCAACATTTGGAAGACTTCTGGATGAAGTCCCCATTCTCCCGGGTGGAGGTCGTGCCTGCTGAGGAAGTCTGCTTCCCAGTTGTCCACTCCCGGAATGAACACTGCTGTCAGTGCTAACACATGATTTTCCGCCTATCGAAGAATCCTTGTGGCTTCTGCCATTGCCCTCCTGCTTCTTGTGCCGCCCTGTCTGTTTACATGGGCGACCGCCGTGATGTTGTCTGATTGGATCAGTACCGGCTGGTTCTGAAGCAGGGGCCTTGCTTGGCTTAGGGCATTGTAAATGGCCCTTAGCTCCAGAATATTTATGTGAAGTGAAATCTCCTGATTTGACCACAGTCCTTGGAAATTTCTTCCCTGTGTGACTGCACCCCAGCCCCGAAGGCTGGCATCCGTGGTCACCAGGACCCAGTCCTGTATTCCGAATCGGCGGCCCTCTAGAAGATGAGCCCTCTGCAGCCACCACAGCAGTGACACCCTGGTCCTTGCCGACAGGGTTATCCGCTGCTGCATCTGGAGATGGGACCCGGACCATTCGTCCAACAGGTCCCACTGGAAAGTCCTTGTGTGGAACCTTCCGAATGGAATTGCTTCGTACGAAGCTACCATTTTTCCCAGGACTCGTGTGCATTGATGTACCGACACCTGTCCTGGTTTTAGGAGGCTTCTGACTAGAGATGACAACTCCTCTGCTTTTTCCAGTGGAAGAAACACTTTTTTCTGGTCTGTGTCCAGAATCATTCCCAGGAACAGAAGACGTGTCGTCGGGACCAGCTGTGATTTTGGAATATTGAGAATCCAGCCGTGCTGTTGCAGCACTTCCCGAGAAAGTGCTACCCCCACTACCAGCTGTTCCTTGGACCTCGCCTTTATCAGGAGATCGTCCAAGTACGGGATAATTAAAACTCCCTTCTTGCGAAGGAGTATCATCATTTCGGCCATTACCTTGGTAAAGACCCTCGGTGCCGTGGATTACCGAAACGGCAGCGTCTGGAACTGATAGTGACAGTCCCGTACCACAAAACCTGAGGTACTCCTGGTGAGGAGGGTAAATGGGGACATGCAGGTAAGCATCCTTGATGTCCAGGGAGACCCTGTAATCCTCCTCGTCCAGGCTCGCAATAAACGCCCTGAGCGATTCCATCTTGAACTTGAATCTTTTGATATATGTGTTCAAGGATTTGAAATTTAAGATGGGTCTCACCGAACCGTCCGGTTTCGGTACCACAAACATTGTGGAATAGTAACCCTTTCCTTGTTGAAGGAGGGGTACCTTGACAATCACTTGCTGTGAATACAGTTTTTGGATAGCCACCAACACTGCCTCCCTGGCCGAGGGAGTTGCCGGTAAGGCAGATTTTAGGAAACGGCGGGGGGGAGACGTCTCGAATTCCAGCCTGTACCCCTGAGATACTACTTGAAGGACCCAGGGATCCACCTGTGAGAGAACCCACTGTGCGCTGAAATTTCTGAGACGGGGCCCCACCGTACCCGGGTCCGCCTGAGCAGCCCCAGCGTCATGCTGTGGACTTACCGGACGCAGGGGAGGACTTCTGCTCTTGGGAACTAGCTGTGTGCTGCAGCTTTGTCCCTCTACCTTTACCTCTCGGCAGAAAGGATGAGCCTCTAGCCCTCTTGCTTTTCTGGGGCCGTAAAGATTGTACCTGATAATATGGTGCTTTCTTTTGCTGTGGGGTTGCCTGTGGCAAAAAAGTTGATTTCCCAGCAGTAGCTGTGGAAACAAGGTGTGAAAGACCATCCCCAAGCAGTTCCACCCCCTTATAGGGCAAAACTTCCATGTGCCGTTTTGCATCGGCATCGTCTGACCATTGCCGAGTCCCTAACCCCCGCCTGGCGGCAATAGACATAACGCTTATTTTTGATGCCAGCTGCCAAATATCCCTCTGTGCATCACGCATGTATAAGACGGCGTCTTTTATTGTCAGCAAAATATTGTCTCAATATAATGCCCGTGTGTGTGTAAATAGCTTTTAGGGTAGTTTCCTGTTTTCTTTCATCAGGTTCCTTCAGGGCGGCCGTATCCGGAGATGGTAGTGCCACCTTTTTTGATAAACGTGTCAGCGCTTTATCTACCCTAGGGGGTGTTTCCCAACGTGACCTATCCTCTGGCGGGAAAGGGTACGCTGCCAATAACCGTTTAGAAATTATCAATTTCTTATCGGGGGAAGTCCACGCTTCCTCACACACCTCATTTAATTCCTCAGATGCAGGAAAAACTACTGGTAGTTTTTTCTCTCCAAACATAATACCCTTTTTTGTGGTACCCGGGGTATTATCAGAAATGTGTAATACATTTTTCATTGCCTCAATCATGTAACGGGTGGACCTATTGGAGGGTACACTAGTCTCATTGTCGTCGACACTGGAGTCGGTATCCGTGTCGACATCTGTGTCTGCCATCTGAGGTAGCGGGCGTTTTAAAGCCCCTGATGACATTTGAGACGCTGGAACAGGCACAAGCTGAGTAGCCGGCTGTCCTATGTCGACAACCTTTTATGTAAGGAGTTGACACTGTCACGTAATTCCTTCCATAAGTCCATCCACACAGGTGTCGACCCCGCAGGGGGTGACATCACATTCACAGGCATTTGCTCCGCCTCCACATCATTATCCTCATCATACATGTCGACACAGCAGTACCGACACACAGCACACACACACAGTGAATGCTCTGACCGAGGACAGGACCCCACAAAGCCCTTTGGGGAGACAGAGGGAGAGTATGCCAGCACACACCAGAGCGCTATATACCACAGGGATATCACCTATAGAGAGTGTTTTCCCTTATAGCTGCATTATTATAATATACTGCGCCTAAATTTCGTCCCCCCCCCCCCCCCCCTCTCTTTTTAACCCTTTCTGTAGTGCAGGACTGCAGGGGAGAGCCAGGGAGCGATCCCTCCAGCGGAGCTGTGAGGGAAAATGGCGCCAGTGTGCTGAGGGAGATGGCTCCGCCCCTTTCTCGGCGGGCTTTCTCCCGCTATTTTAATAATTCTGGCAGGGGTTAATTTACACCTATATAGCCCCTGGGGTTATATATGGTGTCAGTTTGCCAGCCAAGGTGTTATTTATTGCTGCTCAGGGCGTTTCCCCCCAGCGCCCTGCACCCATCAGGGACCGCAGTGTGTGGTGTGCATGAGGAGCAATGGCGCACAGCTGCAGTGCTGTGCGCTACCTTGGAGAAGACAGAAGTCTTCAGCCGCCGATTTTCCGGACCTTCTTGCTTCTGGCTCTGTAAGGGGGACGGCGGCGCGGCTCCGGGAACGGACGACGAGGTTGGGTCCTGTGTTCGATCCCTCTGGAGCTAATGGTGTCCAGTAGCCTAAGAAGCCCAAGCTACCACCACTTAGGTAGGTTCGCTTCTTCTCCCCTTAGTCCCTCGTTGCAGTGAGCCTGTTGCCAGCAGGTCTCACTGTAAAATAAAAAACCTAAAATATACTTTCTTTCTAGGTGCTCAGGAGATCCCCTAGTGTGCATCCAGCTCGGCCGGGCACAGAAATCTAACTGAGGCTTGGAGGAGGGTCATAGGGGGAGGAGCCAGTGCACACCTGATAGTCCTAAATCTTTCTTTAGATGTGCCCAGTCTCCTGCGAGCCGTCTATTCCCCATGGTCCTTACGGAGTCCCCAGCATCCACTAGGACGTCAGAGAAATACAGCTAAACACACATAGCAAAATACATATACAGTATATACACAGAAACACACACACCCATAGCTAAACACACACACACACACACACACACACACACACACACAGAGCCGGATTAAGGGGGGGGGGGGGGGCTCTGGGGATAAGTACCCCTGGGCCCCATGCTGTGAGAGGGCCCCCGTCACCCGCCGCAGATCGGATCTCTATCACCGATCCGATCTGCGACGATGCTCTCCCTGTTCACCCACTGACTGCCGTCAAACAACTGCAGCCGCGCCAGCGCTGCAGACTTCTATTGGGCAGCAGGTCCGAACGATGGCGCCGCTGTCCAATGATGACTGAGTCTGCAGCCTGCGGCTTCCTGACTGGTTGGAGCGCAGGCTGCAGGGGAAGAAGGAGGCAGGATCCCGGCCATGTACAGCCTCGGCGCGGGAGGAAGGTTGTTGTACCCGGCGGAGGAAAGAGGGGAAAGTGCTCTCCTCCTGTGCAGTGTGTGTGTGTCACTCGTCACAGCCTGTCTTTCTCGTCAGCACAGCAGCGCAAATGTAAGACAGGCTGAATTAACTTTTTTAATGTAATTAAAATGTGAAGTTAATGTTCTGGGTATGTATGTATATATATATATATATATATATATATATGTGTGTGTGTGTATATATATATATATATATATATATACTGTATATATACTGTATATATACTAGAGATGAGCGGGTTCGGTTCCTCGGAATCCGAACCCGCCCGAACTTCAGCTTTTTTTCCACGGGTCCGAGCAGGCTCGGATCCTCCCGCCTTGCTCGGTTAACCCGAGCGCGCCCGAACGTCATCATCCCGCTGTCGGATTCTCGCGAGACTCGGATTCTATATAAGGAGCCGCGCGTCGCCGCCATTTTCACACGTGCATTGAGATTGATAGGGAGAGGACGTGGCTGGCGTCCTCTCCGTTTAGACTTAGAGACACTTGATTTACCACTAATTTAGTAATTTTGGGGAGCATTAGGAGTACTCAGAGTGCAGAGTTTTGCTGATAGTTAGTGACCACCAGTTTTATTTATTATTTATAATCCGTTCTCTGCCTGAAAAAAAAAATACCATATCTGTGCTCAGCCTCAGTGTGCTGCATGATTGATAATATCATCTATGTATATCTGACTGTGCTGAGTGCTCACTGCTCACACAGCTTAATTGTGGGGGAGACTGGGGAGCAGTTATAGCAGGAGTACAGTGCACACTTTTGCTGCCAGTGTGACTGACCAGTGACCACCAGTATATTGTCTGCCTGAAAAAGTTAAACAAACACTCCTGTGGTGTTTTTTTTTTTTATTCTATAAACGCATTCTGCTGACAGTGTCCAGCAGGTCCGTCATTCATTATATTATATAAATATTTACCTGCAGTAGTGTTATATTTTTTTTGTTCATCTCTATCATCTTTATCATTCATGTCAGTGCTCGTCCATAATTGTATACCTACCTACCTACCTACCTGTGGTGGGGTTTTTTTTTCTATCTTCTTCATACTAGTAGTTTAGGAGTCTGCTGACAGTGTCCAGCAGGTCCGTCATTATATAATATATACCTGCAGTAGTGATATATATATATATTTTTTATATCATTATCATCTCTATACTAGCAGACACAGTACGGTAGTCCACGGCTGTAGCTACCTCTGTGTCGTCAGTGCTCGTCCATAATTGTATACCTACCTGTGGTGGGTATTTTTTTTCTATCTTCTTCATACTAGTAGTTTAGGAGTCTGCTGACAGTGTCCAGCAGGTCCGTCATTATATTATATATACCTGCAGTAGTGATATATATATATTTTTTATATCATTATCATCTCTATACTAGCAGACACAGTACGGTAGTCCACGGCTGTAGCTACCTCTGTGTCGTCAGTGCTCGTCCATAATTGTATACCCACCTGTGGTGGGTTTTTTTTTCTATCTTCTTCATACTAGTAGTTCAGCAGTCTGCTGACAGTGTCCAGCAGGTCCGTCATTATATATTTTCTCTATCGTCCTAAGTGGATGCTGGGGTTCCTGAAAGGACCATGGGGAATAGCGGCTCCGCAGGAGACAGGGCACAAAAAAGTAAAGCTTTTACCAGATCAGGTGGTGTGCACTGGCTCCTCCCCCTATGACCCTCCTCCAGACTCTAGTTAGATTTTGTGCCCGAACGAGAAGGGTGCAATCTAGGTGGCTCTCCTAAAGAGCTGCTTAGAGAAAGTTTAGCTTAGGTTTTTTACTTTACAGTGAGTCCTGCTGGCAACAGGATCACTGCAACGAGGGACTTAGGGGAGAAGTAGTGAACTCACCTGCGTGCAGAGTGGATTTGCTGCTTGGCTACTGGACACTAGCTCCAGAGGGACGATCACAGGTACAGCCTGGATGGTCACCGGAGCCGCGCCGCCGGCCCCCTTGCAGACGCTGAAGAGAGAAGAGGTCCAAAATCGGCGGCTGAAGACTCCTGAGTCTTCATAAAGGTAGCGCACAGCACTGCAGCTGTGCGCCATTTTCCTCTCAGCACACTTCACACAACAGTCACTGAGGGTGCAGAGCGCTGGGGGGGGCGCTCTGAGAGGCAAATAAAAACCTTATTAGAGGCAAAAAATACCTCACATATAGCCCACAGAGGCTATATGGAGATATTTAACCCCTGCCTAACTTCAAAAATAGCGGGAGACGAGCCCGCCGAAAAAGGGGCGGGGCCTATCTCCTCAGCACACAGCGCCATTTTCTCTCACAGAAAAGCTGGAGAGAAGGCTCCCAGGCTCTCCCCTGCACTGCACTACAGAAACAGGGTTAAAACAGAGAGGGGGGGCACTGATTTTGGCGATATTGTATATATATAAAAGATGCTATAAGGGAGAAACACTTATATAAGGTTGTCCCTATATAATTATAGCGTTTTTGGTGTGTGCTGGCAGACTCTCCCTCTGTCTCCCCAAAGGGCTAGTGGGTCCTGTCCTCTGTCAGAGCATTCCCGGTGTGTGTGCTGTGTGTCGGTACGTGTGTGTCGACATGTATGAGGACGATGATGGTGAGGAGGCGGAGAAATTGCCTGTAATGGTGATGTCACTCTCTAGGGAGTCGACACCGGAATGGATGGCTTATTTAGAGAATTACGTGAGAATGTCAACACGCTGCAAGGTCGGTTGACGACATGAGACGGCCGACAATCTATTAGGACCGGTCCAGGCGTCTCAGAAACACCGTCACGCCCATTTACCTCAGTCGGTCGACACAGACACAGACACGGACACTGAATACAGTGTCGACGGTGAATAAACAAACGTATTTCTCATTAGGGCCACACGTTAAGGGCAATGAAGGAGGTGTTACGTGTTTCTGATACTACAAGTACCACAAGAAAGGGTATTATGTGGGAGTGAAAAAACTACCTGTAGTTTTTCCTGAATCAGATAAAATAAAATGAAGTGTGTGATGATGCGTAGGGTTACCCCGATAGCAAATATTGGCGTTATACCCTTTCCCGCCAGAAATAGGGTACGTTGGGAAACACCCCTTAGGGTGATAAGGCGCTCACACGCTTATCAAGTGGCGTTACCGTCTCCAGATACGGCCGCCCTCAAGGAGCCAGCTGATAGGAAGCTGGAAAAATATCCTAAAAAGTATATACACACATACGGTGGTTATACTGCGACCAGCGATCGCCATCAGCCTGGAGATGCAGTGCTGGGTTGGCTTGGTCGGATTCCCTGACTGAAAATATTTTATTCATGTAGAGCATTTAATAGGATGCATTCTATATATATGTATGTGAGATGCACAGAGGGATATTTGCTCTCTGGCATCAAGATAAGTGCGTTGTCCATATCTCCCAGAAGATGTCAGGGACACGACAGTGGTCAGGTGATACAGATCCCATACGGCAGATGGAAGTATTGCTGTATAAAGGGAAGGAGTTATTTGGGGGTCGGTCCATCGGACCTGGGGACCACAGCAACAGCTGGGAAATCCAACCTTTTTTACCCCAAGTTACATCTCAGCTAAAAAAGACACCGTCTTTTCAGCCTCAATTTTTCCTTTCCCATGAGGGCATGCAGGCAAAAGGCCAGTCATATCTGCCCAGACATAGAGGTAAGGGAAGTAGACTGCAGCAGGCAGCCCTTTCCCAGGAAAAGAAGCCCTCCACCGCGTCTGCCAAGTCCTCAGCATGACGCTGGGGCCGTGCAAGCGGACTCAAGGTGGGGGGGTAGTCTCAAGAGTCTCAGGGCGCAGTGGGATCACTCGCAAGTTGACCCCTAGATCGTACGAGTATTATCCCAGGGGTAAAGATTGGAGAGTCGAGACATCTTCTCCTCGCAGGTTCCTGAAGTCTGCTTTACCAACGGCTCCCTCCGACAGGGAGGCAGCATTGGAAACAATTCACAAGCTGTATATCCAGCAGGTGATAATCAAAGTACCCCTCCTACGACAAGGAAAAGGGTATTATTTTTCCACACTATATTGTGGTACTGAAGCCAGACGGCTTGGTGACACATAGTCTAAATCTAAAATGTTTTGAACACTTACATAAAAGGTTCAAATCGAGATAAAGTCACTCAGAGCAGTGATAGCGAACCGGAAAAAAGGGGACTATATGGTGTCCCTGGACATCAAGGATTACCTCCATGTCCAAATTTTGTCCTTCTCATCAAGGGTACCTCTGGTTCGTGGTACAGAACTGTCAATATCAGTTTCAGACGATGCCGTTTGAATTATCCACGGCACCCCGGGCCTTTTTACCAAGGTAATGGCCGAAAAGATGTTTCTTCAAAGAAAAAAGGCATCTAAATTATCCCTTACTTGCACGACCTAAAAAGGGCAAGTTCCAGAGAACAGTTGGAGGTCGGAAGAGCACTATCTAAAGTAGTTCTTCGACGGCACGACTGGATTCTAAATATTCCAAGAATCGCAGTTGTTTTCCGACGATACGTCTGCTGTTCCTAGGGATGATTCTGGACACGGTTCAGAAAAAGGTTTTTCTTCCCGAGGAAAAAGCCAAGGAGTTATCCGACCTGTCAGGAACCTCCTAAAACCAGGAAAGGTGTCTGTACATCAATGCACAAGAGTCCTGGGAAAAATGGTGGCTTTTTACGAAGCAATTCCATTCGGCAGATTCCATGCAAGAATTTTCCAAAGGGATCTGTTGGACAAATGGTCAGGGTCGCATCCTCAGATGCACCTGCGAATAACCCTGTCGCCAAGGACAAGGGTATATCTTCTGTGGTGGTTGCAAAAGGCTCATCTATTGGAGGGCCGCAGATTCGGCATACAGGATTTGATCCTGGTGACCACGGACGCCAGCCTGAGAGGTTGGGGAGCAGTCACACAAGGAAGAAACTTCCAGGGGGTATGGACGAACCTGGAAAAGTCTCTTCACATAAACATTCTGGTACTAAGAGCAATCTAAAATGCTCTAAGCCAGGCGGAACCACTCCTGCAAGGAAAACCGGTGTTGATTCAGTCGGACAACATCACGGCGGTCGCCCATGTAAACAGACAGGGCGGCACAAGAAGCAGGAGTGCAATGGCAGAAGCTGCCAAGACTGCCAAGATTCTTCGCTGGGCGGAGAATCACGTAATAGCACTGTCAGCAGTGTTCTTCCCGGGCGTGGACAACTGGGAAGCAGACTTCCTCAGCAGACACGATATTCACCCGGGAGAGGGGGGTCTTCATCCAGAAGTCTTCCACATGCTAATAAACTGTTGGGAAAGACCAATGGTAGACATGATGGCGTCTCGCCTCAACAAGAAACTGGACAAGTATTGCGCCAGGTCAAGAGATCCACAGGCAATAGCTGTGGACGCACTGGTAACACCTTGGGTGTACAAATCAGTATATGTGTTTCCTCCTCTGCCTCTCATACCAAAGGTATTGAAGATTATACGGTGAGGAGGAGTAAGAACAATACTAGTGGCTCCGGATTGGCCAAGAAGGACTTGGTACCCGGAACTTCAAGAGTTGGTCACGGACGACCCGTGCCCTCTACTTCTGAGAAGGGACCTGCTACAACAGGGTCCCTGTCTCTTTCAAGAATTACCGCGGCTGCGTTTGACGGCATGGCGGTTGAACGCCAGATCCTAAAAGGGAAAGGCATTCCAGAAGGAGTCATTCCTACCTTGATTAAGGCAAGGAAGGAAGTCACCGCGAAACATTATCACCGCATTTGGCGAAAATATGTCGCGTGGTGCGAGGATCGGAGTGTTCCGACGGAGGAATTTCAACTGGGTCGTTTCCTACATTTCCTACAATCAGGATTGTCTATGGGTCTCAAATTGAGATCTATTAAGGTTCAAATTTCGGCCCTGTCAATATTCTTCCAAAAAGAATTGGCCTCAGTTCCTGAGGTACAGACTTTTGTTAAAGGAGTACTGCATATACAGCCTCCTGTGGTGCCTCCGGTGGCACCGTGGGATCTAAATGTAGTTTTAGATTTCCTCAAATCCCATTGGTTTGAACCATTGAAAAAGGTGGATTTTAAATATCTCACATGGAAAGTGACTATGTTACTGGCCCTGGCTTCCGCCAGGAGAGTATCTGAATTGGCGGCTTTATCTTATAAAAGCCCTTATCTAATCTTCCATTCGGATAGGGCAGAACTGAGGACTCGTCCGCATTTTCTCCCTAAGGTGGTATCAGCGTTTCGCCTGAACCAACCTATTGTGGTGCCTGCGGCCACTGGCGACTTGGAGGACTCCAAGTTGTTGGACGTTGTCAGAGCCTTAAAAATATACATTTCAAGGACGGCTGAAGTCAGAAAATCTGACTCGCTGTTGATACTATATGCACCCAACAAGTTGGGTGCCCCTGCTTCTAAGCAGACGATTGCTCGTTGGATTTGTAACACAATTCAACTTGCTCATTCTGTGGCAGGCCTGCCACAGCCTAAATCTGTTAAGGCCCATTCCACAAGGAAGGTGGGCTCATCTTGGGCGGCTGCCCGAGGGGTCTCGGCATTACAATTCTGCCGAGCAGCTACGTGGTCGGGGGAAAACACGTTTGTAAAATTCTACAAATTTGATACCCTGGCAAAAGAGGACTTGGAATTCTCTCATTCGGTGCTGCAGAGTCATCCGCACTCTCCCGCCCGTTTGGGAGCTTTGGTATAATCCCCATGGTCCTTTCAGGAACCCCAGCATCCACTTAGGACGATAGAGAAAATAAGAATTTACTTACCGATAATTCTATTTCTCGGAGTCCGTAGTGGATGCTGGGCGCCCATCCCAAGTGCGGATTATCTGCAATACTGTACATAGTTATTGTTAACAAATTCGGGTTATATTGTTAAGGAGCCATCTTTAAGAGGCTCTTTCTGTTATCATACTGTTAACTGGGTCTAGATCACAAGTTGTACGGTGTGATTGGTGTGGCTGGTATGAGTCTTACCCGGGATTCAAATTGCCTCCCTTATTGTGTACGCTCGTCCGGGCACAGTACCTAACTGGAGTCTGGAGGAGGGTCATAGGGGGAGGAGCCAGTGCACACCACCTGATCTGGTAAAAGCTTTACTTTTTTGTGCCCTGTCTCCTGCGGAGCCGCTATTCCCCATGGTCCTTTCAGGAACCCCAGCATCCACTACGGACTCCGAGAAATAGAATTATCGGTAAGTAAATTCTTATTATATATACCTGCAGTAGTGATATATATATATATTTTTTATATCATTATCATCTCTATACTAGCAGACGCAGTACGGTAGTCCACGGCTGTAGCTACCTCTGTGTCGTCAGTCACTCGTCATCCATAAGTATACTAGTATCCATCCATCTCCATTGTTTACCTGAGGTGCCTTTTAGTTGTGCCTATTAAAATATGGAGTACAAAAATGTTGAGGTTCCAAAAATAGGGAAAGATGAAGATCCACTTCCACCTCGTGCTGAAGCTGCTGCCACTAGTCATGGCCGAGACAATGAAATTCCATCAACGTCGTCTGCCAAGGCCGATGCCCAATGTCATAGTACAGAGCATGTAAAATCCAAAACACAAAATATCAGTAAAAAAAGGACTCAAAAATCTAAAATAAAATCGTCGTCGGAGAAGCATAAACTTGCCAATATGCCATTTACCACACGGAGTGGCAAAAAACGGCTGAGGCCCTGGCCTATGTTCATGGCTAGTGGTTCAGCTTCACATGAGGATAGAAGCACTCAGCCTCTCGCTAGAAAAATGAAAAGACTTAAGCTGGCAAAAGCACAGCAAAGAACTGTGCGTTCTTCGAAATCACAAATCCACAAGGAGAGTCCAATTGTGTCGTTTGCGATGCCTGACCTTCCCAACACTGGACGTGAAGAGCATGCGCCTTCCACCATTTGCACGCCCCCTGCAAGTGCTGGAAGGAGCACCCGCAGTCCAGTTCCTGATAGTCAGATTGAAGATGTCAGTGTTGAAGTACACCAGGATGAGGAGGATATGGGTGTTGCTGGCGCTGGGGAGAAAATTGACAAGGAGGATTCTGATGGTGAGGTGATTTGTTTAAGTCAGGCACCCGGGGAGACACCTGTTGTCCGTGGGAGGAATATGGCCATTGACATGCCTGGTGAAAATACCAAAAAAATCAGCTCTTCGGTGTGGAAGTATTTCAACAGAAATGCGGACAACAGGTGTCAAGCCGTGTGTTGCCTTTGTCAAGCTGTAATAAGTAGGGGTAAGGTAAGGACGTTAACCACCTCGGAACATCCTCCCTTATACGTCACCTGCAGCGCATTCATCATAAGTCAGTGACAAGTTCAAAAACTTTGGGCGACAGCGGAAGCAGTCCACTGACCAGTAAATCCCTTCCTCTTGTAACCAAGCTCACGCAAACCACCCCACCAACTCCCTCAGTGTCAATTTCCTCCTTCCCCAGGAATGCCAATAGTCCTGCAGGCCATGTCACTGGCAATTCTGATGAGTCCTCTCCTGCCTGGGATTCCTCCGATGCATCCTTGCGTGTAACGCCTACTGCTGCTTTCGCTGCTGTTGTTGCTGCTGGGAGTCGATGGTCATCCCAGAGGGGAAGTCGTAAGACCACTTTTACTACTTCCACCAAGCAATTGACTGTCCAACAGTCCTTTGCGAGGAAGATGAAATATCACAGCAGTCATCCTGCTGCAAAGCAGATAACTGAGGCCTTGGCATCCTGGGCGGTGAGAAACGTGGTTTTGGTATCCATCATTACTGCAGAGCCAACTATAGACTTGTTTGAGGTACTGTGTCCCCGGTACCAAATACCATCTAGGTTCCATTTCTCTAGGCAGGCGATACCGAAAATGTACACAGACCTCAGAAAAAGACTCACCAGTGTCCTAAAAAATGCAGTTGTACCCAATGTCCACTTAACCACGGACATGTGGACAAGTGGAGCAGGGCAGACTCAGGACTATATGACTGTGACAGCCCACTGGGTAGATGTATTGACTCCCGCTGCAAGAACAGCAGCGGCGGCACCAGTAGCAGCATCTCGCAAACGCCAACTCTTTCCTAGGCAGGCTACGCTTTGTATCACCGCTTTCCAGAATACGCACACAGCTGAAAACCTCTTACGGCAACTGAGGAAGATCATCGCAGAATGGCTTACCCCAATTGGACTCTCCTGTGGATTTGTTGCAATATTGTGCGTGTATTATATCTGGGCAAATTCCAGTCCCATGTTTTGCACATACCTTGAATTTGGTGGTGCAGAATTATTTAAAAAACGACAGGGGCGTGCAAGAGATGCTGTCGGTGGCCAGAAGAATTGCGGGACACTTTCGGCGTACAGGCACCATGTACAGAAGACTGGAGCAACACCAAAAACACCTGAACCTGCCCTGCCATCATCTGAAGCAAGAAGTGGTAACGAGGTGGAATTCAACCCTCTAAATGCTTCAGAGGTTGGAGGAGCAGCAAAAGGCCATTCAAGCCTATACATCTGACCACGATATAGGAGGTGGAATGCACCTGTCTCAAGCGCAGTGGAGAATGATTTCAACGTTGTGCAAGGTTCTGCAACCTTTTGAACTTGCCACACGTGAAGTCAGTTCAGACACTGCCAGCCTTAGTCAGGTCATTCCCCTCATCAGGCTTTTGCAGAAGAAGCTGGAGACATTGAAGGAGGAGCTAACACAGAGCGATTCAGCTAGGCATGTGGGACTTGTGGATGGAGCCCTTCATTCGCTTAACCAGGATTCACGGGTGGTCAATCTGTTGAAATCAGAGCACTACATTTTGGCCACCGTGCTCGATCCTAGATTTAAAACCTACGTTGTATCTCTCTTTCCGGCAGACACAAGTCTGCAGGGGTTCAAAGACCTGCTGGTGAGAAAATTATCAAGTCAAGTGGAACTTGATCGGTCAACAGCTCCTCCTTCACATTCTCCCGCAATTGGGGGTGCGAGGAAAAGGCTACAAATTCCGAGCCCACCCGCTGGCGGTGATGCAGGGCAGTCTGGAGCGAATGCTGATGCTGACATCTGGTCCGGACTGAAGGACCTGCCAACGATTACGGACATGTCGTCTACTGTCACTGCATATGATTCTCTCACCATTGAAAGAATGGTGGAGGATTATATGAGTGACCGCAACCAAGTAGGCACGTCAGACAGTCCGTACGTATACTGGCAGGAAAAAGAGGCAATTTGGAGGCCCTTGCACAAACTGGCTTTATTCTACCTAAGTTGCCCTCCCACAAGTGTGTACTCCAAAAGAGTGTTTAGTGCCGCAGCTCACCTTGTCAGCAATCGGCGTACGAGGTTACTTCCAGAAAATGTGGAGAAGATGATGTTCATTAAAATGAATTATAATCAATTCCTCCGTGGAGACATTCACCAGCAGCAATTGCCTCCACAAAGTACACAGGGAGCTGAGATGGTGGATTCCAGTGGGGATGAATTGATAATCTGTGAGGAGGGGGATGTACACGGTGATGAATCGGAGGATGATGATGAGGTGGACATCTTGCCTCTGTAGAGCCAGTTTGTGCAAGGAGAGATTAATTGCTTCTTTTTTGATAGGGGTCCAAACCAACCCGTCATTTCAGTCACAGTCGTGTGGCAGACCCTGTCACTGAAATGATGGGTTGGTTAAAGTGTGCATGTCCTGTTTATACAACATAAGGGTGGGTGGGAGGGCCCAAGGACAATTCCATCTTGCACCTCTTTTTTCTTTAATTTTTCTTTGCGTCATGTGCTGTTTGGGGAGTAGTTTTTTGAAGGGCCAGCCTGCGTGACACTGCAGTGCCACTCCTAGATGGGCCAGGTGTTTGTGTCGGCCACTAGGGTCGCTTAGCTTACTCACACAGCTACCTCATTGCGCCTCTTTTTTTCTTTGCGTCATGTGCTGTTTGGGGAGTGTTTTTTGGAAGGGCCATCCTGCGTGACACTGCAGTGCCACTCCTAGATGGGCCAGGTGTTTGTGTCGGCCACTAGGGTCGCTTAGCTTACTCACACAGCTACCTCTTTGCGCCTCTTTTTTTTCTTCTTTGCGTCATGTGCTGTTTGGGGAGTATTTTTTGGAAGGGCCATCCTGCGTGACACTGCAGTGCCACTCCTAGATGGGCCAGGTGTTTGTATCGGCCACTAGGGTCGCTTAGCTTACTCACACAGCTACCTCATTGCGCCTCTTTTTTTCTTTGCGTCATGTGCTGTTTGGGGAGTGTTTTTTGGAAGGGCCATCCTGCGTGACACTGCAGTGCCACTCCTAGATGGGCCAGGTGTTTGTGTCGGCCACTAGGGTCGCTTAGCTTACTCACACAGCTACCTCATTGCGCCTCTTTTTTTCTTTGCGTCATGTGCTGTTTGAGGAGTGTTTTTTGGAAGGGCCATCCTGCGTGACACTGCAGTGCCACTCCTAGATGGGCCAGGTGTTTGTGTCGGCCACTAGGGTCGCTTAGCTTACTCACACAGCTACCTCATTGCGCCTCTTTTTTTCTTTGCGTCATGTGCTGTTTGGGGAGTGTTTTTTGGAAGGGCCATCCTGCGTGACACTGCAGTGCCACTCCTAGATGGGCCAGGTGTTTGTGTCGGCCACTAGGGTCGCTTAGCTTACTCACACAGCTACCTCATTGCGCCTCTTTTTTTCTTTGCGTCATGTGCTGTTTGGGGAGTGTTTTTTGGAAGGGCCATCCTGCGTGACACTGCAGTGCCACTCCTAGATGGGCCAGGTGTTTGTGTCGGCCACTAGGGTCGCTTAGCTTAGCCATCCAGCGACCTCGGTGCAAATTTTAGGACTAAAAATAATATTGTGAAGTGTGAGGTGTTCAGAATAGACTGAAAATGAGTGGAAACTATGGTTATTGAGGTTAATAATACTTTGGGATCAAAATGACCCCCAAATTCTATGATTTAAGCTGTTTTTTAGGGTTTTTTGAAAAAAACACCCGAATCCAAAACACACCCGAATCCGACAAAAAAAATTCGGTGAGGTTTTGCCAAAACGCATTCGAACCCAAAACACGGCCGCGGAACCGAACCCAAAACCAAAACACAAAACCCGAAAAATTTCCGGTGCACATCTCTAATATATACTGTATATTATGTGTTTGTATGTATAATGTATATACGTATTTTTATATGTGTGTGTCTATATATATATATATATATATATATATATATATATAGACTCGGCGACGCGGCACTCGGCTTCTCAGCAAATGAAAGACGGACAACTTCTGTCTATGTCAACGTTTCAATGTACTGTTCACATTTTCGTCAGGACGAATGTTTCAATACATTGAAACGTTGACATAGGCAGAAGTTGTCCGTCTTTCATTTGCTGAGAAGCCGAGTGCCGAGCCGCCGAGTCTATTTATTACCTACCTTTGCGATGGCACCGGCACTGTTCATTAATGATAACTATGGAGTGGCAGACTCCGGAGCCGGCTGTATATATATATATATACTAGGTGCTTCATCGCGCCCTACGGGCGCTCTTCACACCGTCGCAAGGGGCTACGCCCCCTTAACCCTTGCATGCCTTTCTGGGGTTCAATATTTGTGTTATATGGAGTATCACCTGCATTCCTTTGTTAGTGGTTAAATATTGCACAATGAAAGGGTGTGCGATGGTGAAGGAGGCGCAGCCCCTTGCGACGGCGTGAACAGCACCTGCAGGCCACAATGTACAGAATATAGCGGGTGCGGGGGGTACTGCGGATGGTGTCTGTAGATGCTGCGGATGGAGGGGGGGCGGAAGTGGGGGTGGGGCTCGGATGGGGAAGGGTTGGGAGGTGCTGCGGGTGGGGGAGGGGCAGAGGAGTGGGGGGATGCAGATGGGGAGGGGTCCGGAGGCACTGCAGGTGGGGGAGGGGCAGGGGTGCCATGGGTGGGGGAGGGGCAGGTGTGGGGATGTTGCAGATGGGTGAAGGGTTCCGGAGGTGCTGTGGGATGGGAAGGGGCGGGAGTGCCACTGGTGGGGTAGGGGTCCGTAGGCGCCATGGGTAGGGGAGGGGCAGGTACGGGTGTTGCGGCAGATGGGGAAGGAGGTCCGGAGGTGCTGCAGGTGGTGGTGGGGCAGGTGCGGGGGTGCCATTGGTGGGGGAGGGGTGGGTGAGGGGGGACCGCGGATGGAGGAGGGTGTCTGCAGATGCTGCAGGTGGAGGGGGGCAGGTGTGGGGGAGACATATAAGGGGGGTGAATGGTGGAGGGGGCCTGGAGATTGCTGGGGGTGGTGAAGGGGCGGAGGAGTGGGAGCCGCGGGTGGTGTAGGGGGTCTGGAGGCACAGCATGTGGGGGAGGGGTGGAGTGCCGCATGTGGTGGAGGGGAAGGTGCGGAGGTGTGGTGCATTGGGGAGAGGTCTGGAGGTGCTGCGGGTACTGTACCTGCCAAAAAGGTAGTTGGAGGGTATGCAGTAACAGGGCCAGGACAGGGGTGACAGGGTCAGAACAGGGTTGACTGGGCCAGGACAGGGGTGACAGGGTCAGAACAGGGGTGACAGGGTCAGAACAGGGGTGACGGGGCCAGGACAGGGGTGACGGGGCCAGGACATGGGCGACGGGGCCAGGACAGAAATGACAGGGACAGGATAGGGGTGACAGGGTCAGTGTAGGGGCGGCAGGACCAGGACAGGGTGACAGGGCCAGTATAGGGTTGACAGAGCAAGCACAGGGGTGACAGGGCCAGGATAGGGGTAGCCGGGCCAGCATAAGGGTGACAGGGCCAGGATAAGGGTGAAAGGGCCAGGATAAGGGTGAAAGGGCCAGGATAAGGGTGGCAGGTCAAGGCCAGGGGTGACAGGGACATGACAGAACACAGGGCACGGGAGAGATTGGTATTAGGGACAGAACAGTGGTGACAGACAGATGTGTCTTACCGGAGTCACTGCTGCTGGCTGCTGCTGTTCCACTCCAACCTGTTGGCATCTGCTGCTGGTGGAGACTTGGCATGGCTGACTCTCTTAGGCTGTATTCCTGCTTCCTCTGCCCTTCCACATCACTCCCCCCCCCTCCTCAGTCACACACCGCAGACCTCGCGCAGCTGCCGGGCACTGTGGTAAGGTGAGACTGGGAGTGACTGGTTAGCCCCCAGGAGATGCTGCGGCTGGAGGGAGGAGGGGGTCATAGCATGCACGTGGCACGGACCTCATGGCTGCTGGGCACTATGGTAAGGGGAGACTGGGAGTGACTGGTTAGCTCCCAGGAGACGCTGATGCTGGAGGGAGGAGGGGGTCAGAGCCTGCAAGCAGCGCGGACTTCTGCAGCGCTACCCGCCGGCTAAAGTGTGTGAAGGAGCTGGGCGCAACTCACTGCGGGTGGCAGCGCTGCAGCTAGCGGTGGGGTTGCCGGGGCTGGAGATAACAGAGGCAGTACGGATAGTGCACAGCGGCTGGTGACCCACAAAACTACAGCTAAGAAGCGTGGAGTGTGCCAGAATGTGACGCTCCTCCCCGCCAGAGAGACCCTGCTGAGTATGCTGATGTGGGGGTCAAGTATGGCATACCCCCTCACACACCCCCATACCTCCCAAATGTCCCAATTTTCGCGGGACAGACCCATTTTTTGGGGTCTGTCCCGCTGTCCCACCCGCGGGTCGCAGTGTCCTGCGGGGGGGGGGGGAGCAGTTTGAAAGCTCCTGTACTCGCTGTTCTGCTTAGCAGAGCAGCGGTGAATAGTGGAGACAGAGGGAGAGGGGACATCAGGGGGTACGGATTAAGGGGGGGTTCCAGCAGCAGAGCCGGATTAAGGGGGGGGGCAGGCGGTACGTACCGTTGGCCCCACAGTTTTAGGGGCCCTCCCGGCTTGAGTAGCTCTGTCCCAGCTCAGAAGCTCCCCCGTCCTGCCAGCAACAGCATTGTGCTACAGTCAGCACACGCTGCTGCGTATTGGCAGGTCTGTGGTGTTACAGGGAGGCAGCAGTCTCCCTGCTTTCTTCTGCCTGTGCGGGTGTGTAGGGGGAGCGACCACCTCCTCTGGATTTAGCCCTAGCTGAGGGGCCAAAATTCCATAAAAAAAAATAATAATAAAAAAAAAAAAAAAATCCCGGAATTTGCATAATGGGGCGTGGCCTCGCGTCCCGCGATTAGGCCACGCCCCCAACCCACAGCAGGCACAGCAATGAGATAGGGCTCCCCTGTCTCAAGTACCCTGTGCCCCCCGGACTCATAATCAGCCCCTGGGGGCATGCCAGCAGCTCACAGAGCGCTGGGCATGCCCCCTCACTGACGAAAACGGGGCCCTCCCGTGAAGCCACGCCCCCTTTTCGCCGTGTGTGTGTGTGTGTGTGTGTGTGTGTGTGTGTGTGTGTGTGTGTGTGTGTGAAAGCTGGGAGGAATGCAGTTACGCACCCCTGCCTGTGCCATGTCCATACTATCTGCTTCTGCAGCTGCTCCTAGTGTCCTATAGATTTGGCCAGATCTGTGACTCATTTGACTAACTCCGCCCACTGTTGTGACTCCGCCCAGCGTTAGCAAATGAATCACAAGATCACAGATCTGGGCTATTATATAGGAAATATATATATATATATATATATATATATATATACATATATATACACACACACACACATATCATATGTAGAAGATAAAATATCCAAGCTACAGTACCCGATCCTCCCCTAGTTCAAATTGCACAGCGTGTGTCATTTTTTTATATATATATATATATATATATATATATATATATATATATCCTGATTTTAATTTTAGACTATAGGGCCCCCTTTTTTTAAGTACCCCAGGCCCCCTGAAGCCTTAATCCGGCTCTGCACACACAGCTAAACAGACATAGCAAAATACACATACAGTATATACACACACACACACACACACACACACACACACACACACACACACACACAGACAGCTACACAGACATAGCAAAATACATATACAGTATATACACAGAAACACACACACACCCATAGCTAAACACACACACACCACACCACACCACACACACACACACACACACACACACACACACACACACACACACACACACACACAGCTAAACAGACATAGCAAAATACACATACAGTATATACAGACGCACACACACACACACACACAGACAGCTACACAGACATAGCAAAATACATATACAGTATATACAGAAACACACACGCACCCAGTAATACAGACATAGGAAAATACATATAGAGTGTACACTGAAACACACACACACCCATAGCTAAACACACACATTGCCAGCAAAACACAAACTCTTTACTTTACATATGTTTTCATTTTCCACAAGTTGCACACTTTCCACCTCCTAGGCTAGCTCTGGCTCCGGCAAAGCTCCTCACTGTGCAGGGGCTGAGTGCACTGTGACGTGATGTCTCCTCAGTCCTCACACTTCTGTATACACACACTGCTGCCGTAACTCACCTCTCCCTCCCCCTCCCTCCCTCTCCTCCCCTGTCCAGTATGCAGTGACTCAGTCCAGGAAGCTGAGAGCTGCAGCTGAGATGAAGGGTGATGTGATCACCCTTCTCACATCACTGGTGCCGGGGACCGCAAACAGGCTTCCTCAGTTAGGAGTCTAGGACCCGCAGCAGTAGCTCAGCGGTAGCAGCGTGTAATGAGTCAGTCTGACTCATTATACTGCTGCCGGCTATGGGCCCCTTCACAGCGCTGGGCCCCAGTGCACTGCACCGCTTGCACTGCCGCAAGTTCCGCCTCTGATTTCAGCATTATCGCTGAAATTGTGGATTGATCCTGCCGGCGCAGCGTGGCTGTGACGGCAGGAGGGCCACCGCCATCTTTTTGATCGGATGACACGCAGCAGCCCCGATCACGCCCATGCCACGCCCCCTTCCAGAAGCCTCCACCCCCATTTCCCTGCCACCGACCCCGCAACGCTCCAACTCTGCCTTGGAAACAGAGCGTTGCTGCCCAGCGAACGCCTCTGCGTGTCACCCGCAGTACATGTGAGGACATGAGCAGGACAGGCCCTGCGCATGCGCCTGCTGGGTGAGCGTAAAAATTCCGGTTGGATTGCAATTGGGATCCAACCTGAATTAGGCTCTATCATCATGGAGAAACAGTGGAGGAGTTAGTAGGTGATTGGTCAGCAGACACTTGCTGCTAAAGTTCTGCAGATGCAGATTGTGCCGCTGGGACAATACTGAAGGATTGGCTCCTCTAGCAATATCAAATTGTACAATTCCAGGCCCAGGTCTATTGGAGGGGCTCATGGGGGAACCGCAGAGAGAGAGAGAGGGGAGTGACTGCTGAAGTTGCAGCCTCTCTTTCCAGCCCAGCACACACGTTACTGGGTGAGGGCTGGAGAGAGAGGCAGATGCAGAAGCAGTCACTCTTCTCTCTCCATGCGTGATGTGCAAGAGGAGGGTGGTGATCGTTCATCACACCCACTACCGCCCGCTCCCACCGCCCATTTGCCCCCATGCCGGCACTCCCCGGTGTGGCACGGGCAGCCACTTTGTGGGTGTGCAGAAAACTAATACTTTTAGTATTTCCAATGAAGGGGGTCTGGTCACACCTCCCTGCACAACTGTCAGCGCCCCATGTAAGTTATCATATAGACAACTGTTTCTGTTACCGGATGTTCCCTATTAGCTTTGCTGCACAAGAATTAATTTAACACTTTGTTGTAATATAATCTACTTTAATTATGCAATTTAAGAACATCAACCAATTTATCTCCTCAGTACAGTGTTAATGCAATGAGTGATTGATAATTAAGAAGCTTTAAGCAATTCCGAGCAGGAAAATCTCACTGAAAAGTAAAAACAGGAATGTGTTTCCTGCAATTCCATGAGATCTTATTTTTAAAACAAATTGTAAAAAATATAATTGTATTTTCTTCTCTGATGATTAATCTCATGAAAGACTGAAATGAATCAATATATCCCTTGCTTTAATGATAAAGGGCAATTAGTTTGCAATCGCAAAGCAGGGCAAGGATTAAACATAATCTTGCATAATTAGTTGGTCAAAGGTGTATTACCGGGTGCGGTATGTTAGGTAGATAAGACTTAGATCGACAGTGTCTAGGTCGACCACTATTGATCAACAGTAAGTAGGTCGACATGGTTTCTAGATCGACAGGGACTCTACTGTAGGTCACATGTTCTAGGTCGAAATTAGTTTCTTAACTTTTTTTAGTGTTGTTTTCTCCGTACAGTGACCGGGAACCCCAGTTAGTGCACCGTGTCCCCTCGCATGGCTCGCTTTGCTCGCCATGCTTCGGGCAAGATGCCTCTCTCCACTACCGCTGCGCTCGGCACAGGTCACCGTTCCCAATTGTAGTCCATGTGGATCGTAAAGTATGGAAAAGTTCTAAAAATGAAAAATAAGTGGAAAACTCATGTCGACCTTATGTCATGTCGACCTAGAGCAGGGGTGGCCAACCAGTCAGTGGCAAAGAGCCAGAAAAGATCTGTAGTCAAGGGTAGGAGCCATATCATGCGAAAATGGGGGCGTGGCATAGTTGTCACAAAGCCACGCCCCATTTTTATGTGCACACCTTTCGGTTTGACGTTTGTAGGAGTATCACCTTGTGTCATAACCCCATTTTTATAGTCATGTTGTACAGTGCCACATACAAATAAAGTCCCTGTACAGTGCCACATACATATCAAAACACCAAAAAATGGGTGCCTCCACAATGAAAAATACATATTATAATATGTAATACATATTAAATACAAATACATATACATGGCCCCACAGTGCCAGATACATATATTCCTCCACAGTGCCAGATACATATTTTCCTCCACAATGCCAGATACAAATATGCCCCCACAGTCCCAGATACATATATGACCCCATAGTGCTAGATATGTAACCACTGCCAGATGCACATCTCCCCAGTGCCAGATATGCCCCCACTGCCAGATACACATCTCCCCAGTGCCAGATATGCCCCCACTGCCAGATACACATCTCCCCAGTGCCAGATATGCCCCCACTGCCAGATACACATCTCCCCAGTGCCAGATATGCCCCCAGTGTAAGATACACATGTCCCCCAGTGCCAGATATGCCCCCCAGTGCCAGATACACATGTCCTCCCAGTGCCAGATATGCCCACAGTGCCAAATATGCACCCACTGCTAGCTACACGTCTCCCCAGTGCCAGATATGCCCCCAGTGCCAAATATGCCCCCACTGCCAGATACACGTCCCCCCAGTGCCAGATATGCCCCCACTGTCAGCTACACGTCTCCCCAGTGCCAGATATTCCCCCACCTCCAGCTACACGTCTTCTCAGTGCCAGATATGCCCCCAGTGCCAGATACACGTCCCCCAAGTGCCACATATGCCCCCAGTGCCAGAAACACATGTCCCCCCAGTGCCAGATATGCCCCCAGTGTAAGATACACATGTCCCCACACTGCGCCCCCCCAAGTGCTGCTCACCGCCGCGCTGCTGCTCTGCTCAGTCTGCTGCTTGTGAGGGGAGGATAGTGCAGCGTGTGCCTCTCCTGCCCCTCAGTCTCCACTCTCCGGTGGCGTTGATTTGCTCTAATTAAGCACTGGTCCATGAGCCAATCAGAGTTCGCGGACCGGCAGCTAAGACTCCTGATTGGCTGCCGGTCCACGAGCTCTGATTGGCTCACGGACCGGCGCTGGGCACTGCAGACTAGGGCAGCGGGAGGCACCGCGGGAGTTTACGAGCCACATGCAGAGATAGAAAGAGCCGCATGCAGCTCGAGAGCCGCGGGTTGGCCACCGTTGACCTAGAGCATGTCGACCTAGAGTCCCTGTCGACCTACTTACTGTTGACCAATATTGGTCAACATAGACAGTGTTGACCTACTTACTGTCAACCTAAAGACCGGATCCCGTTTTACCGTATTACTATTACCCAACCTCTGTTAGTTCGGCATAATGATTAATCCGGCATAATGATTAATCCGGCTCAGTGTGACAGCATCCAGAGTTTTACCTCCGGTTCTGGTCCCTGCGGCCTTCCTATTAGCTGGCTGGTGTGGCTGTGGCAGATAGGAGCTGTGGCAGCGAGGTCCTCCGGTGCGGCTTCCGGGTGTCTTGTGGCTGGGGTCTGGGCCCTGGGGAGTGGAGCATGGCAGCCAGAGGTGTCTGTTTCCAAGTGTTCTGTTGCTGGAGTACAGCGTCTGGGAGGCTGAGGCCTGAGGTAGTGGCTGTGTGCTGGTTCCACATATGTCCTCTGTGCAGGGAGCTGCCATGTTGGAGACCAAGCCAAGCCAATAGGTATCCCAGTTCGCATTCAGCAAATCCGCTACAGTCTTCCCTTATAAAAAGGGGTTGATGCTTAGTCATGTTGCCAGTGCTTCAAGTTACTTGCTGCTGTAAGGTGCTCAAGCTCTGTGCTCCCAGGTTAACCCCTGGTATCCTGGTTCTGTTGTGGCTGCCCAGTGGTCAGTTCTGTTAATGCAGTCCTTTGCTCCCAGTCCACCTGCTCTTGCGGTTTAAACACTGGGTCTTCTATCTGGTAGAGGGTCTCCGTTTTCTGACAGTGCTCACAGCGATCCTACCTTCAACATCATTCTTCAAGTCGTCTCTTCATTCAGTGTTCTTCAGCATCGTTTACAAATCACAAGTCATCTCTTCATTCACTGTTCTACTGCATCGTTTACAAATCACAAGTCATCTGTTCATTCAGAGTTCTTCGGTATCATTTACAAATCACAAGTCACTTCTTCATTCAATATTCTTCAGCATTGTTTACAAGTCACGAACATTTCATCTTTCAGAATTCACTCAGACTTATCTCCTAGTCGTCGTGTATGATTGAGGTCTCAGTAAAGCTGAATTAATCTTTCTTCAGTGTATCGTTCTCATTCATTGTTCTCATTGCCTACCCCTCTACATCTGCGGGCCTAAGTCCATTAAATCCATGAGTAAGAACTACATTCAGCCATCTTGTTTCCTTCCTTTGCCGAAAGCTGCTCCCTCAGTCAATTGTCAGTCGTCAGATCCTCAACTCAAGCCGAGCGTGACACAGTGCTTGGACCAAGGGTGCTGGAAAATTGGTGGTGTACCTGTATTGGGATGTAGTTGGCAACCCAGCATTTCAGATCATGGCAGTTAGAATGCCGATGCAGGAATTCCAAATGGAAGTATGCCAAAGTGAATTAGGGTTAGGCTGCAGGGGGGAGGGTTAGGGATTGGCTGTGGGAAAGGAGGGTTAGGGGAAGGGTCAAGATTAGTGTTACCTTCCTCCAGTGCCCCTGTCGGGATTTCAAACAGTCGGGATGCTGGTGTCATCAACCCTCTGTATTATACATTAATATTAGTTATTAGCTCCACTACTAAGGGGTGTGCAGAATACCCTTAGTGGTGTCAGGTTGGTTTTCTGTGAAAATCCACATAAGGTTTAAAATATGATCATTAGTAAAATTTCTTAAATATGTTGGTTCTTGGCTGGGCTGGACTTGCAATCTGGCACTTCTGGCAAAAGTCAGAAGGTCAGGTGGCCAGATGGCCTTGTATAGCCATGAAAAGGCCTGGCTGAGCAGCTTTGCCTCCTGGCACTCTACTTGTCAGACTGGGGCATGCCATGAGGATACACACCCATGACTTGCGGCACATCCCTATGCGGTGTGGCCATGCACTCTTGAGGCGTGGCCATGTCCCTCTTTCTTTGTGCAAAGGGGATGTCGGGGCCACATTGAAGCCTCAGTCCATCGCTGGTTCATGGGTTAGGAAGTTTTGACAAAAAAAAAAAAGTTTTTTTTTTTAAGTAATTGGCATAATTATCTATAATATAAAACAAATATTGTTGGATCTTATATCTGGTTATCATTTAAAGATTTTTCACCCACAAAATCTTAGACTTACCTGCCACATATTTTAACTGTGAAGTTTGCGCTGTTAAACCTAACAAACTTGGGAAGCTCCAGGGTGACCTCAAATTTTGGAAGCACTGTAAACATATATTGTGTATGAATTAGAGAATATACAGAAATCCAGTTCTAAATATTAGATAATTGGAAGCTTTCTAACCGTATTCCTCTACACTAAAGGTTTGCACAGTGTCTTTCACCCTTATAGAATATCCCCCCAGTTGGGGCTCAGAGGAGAGAGGAAGGGACAGCTCAGCAATTCCCTGATTGAGGCTCACATTCAGCCACTGACCAATCCGGTTCTTTCCTGGATCCTGTAAGACGAAATAAGGTGGATGCATAAACTTTATTTTATATAAAAATGTGTTTGATGCCATCATCATATACAGTGGTGCTTAAAAGTTTGTGAACCCTTCAGAAATTTCTATATTTCTGTAGAAATTTGGCCTACAACTACCTCAGATTTTCACACAAGTCCTAAAAGTAGATAAAGAGAACCAAATCAAACACATGAGACAAAAAATTGGATGTGCTCATTTTTTTTATTGAGAAAAATTATCCAATATCACATATCTATGAGTGGCAAAAGTATGTGAACATTTGCTTTCAGTATCCAGTATGACCCCCCCCCCCCCCCCCTTCCTCCTTGTGCACCTATAACTGCATGTAAACATTTACGGAAATTCTTGATTAGTCCTGAACATCGGCTTGAAGGAATTTTACCCCATTCCTCCATACAAAACAGCTTCAACTCTGTTATGTTGGTGGGTTTCCTCCAATGAACTGCTCGCTTCAGGTCGTTTCACAACATTTGGATTGGATTAAGGTCAAGACTTGGCCATTCCAAAACTTTAAATGTACTGTATTCTTCTTTAACCATCCTTTGGGCAAATGACTTGTGTGCTTTAGGTCGCTGTCTTGCTGCATGACCCACGTTCTCTTCGATGCAGCTCATGGACAGATTTCCTGACATTTTCCTTTAGAATATTCTGGTATAATTCAGAATTAATTGTCCCATCAATGATGGCAAGTCATCCTGGGTCAGATGCAGCAAAACAATGATACCACCACCACCACCACCATGTTTCACAGATGGTGTGAAGTTTTTATGCTGGAATGCAGTGTTCTCCTTTATCCAAACATAATACGTCTCGCTTAAACCAAAAAGCTCTAATTTGGACTCATCAGTCCACAAAACATTGTTCCAATAGCCTCCTGGCTTGTCCAGGTGATCTTTAGCAAACTGCTGACAGGAATCAAAGTTCTTTTTGAAGAGCAGCGTCTTTCACCTTGTGCCATGCACACCATTGTTGTTCAGTGTCCTCCTGATGGTGGTAATTAACATTACTTATTGTCAGAAAGACCTTCAGTTGCTTAGAGGTTACCTTGGGTTCCTTTGTGACCTTGCAAACTATTAGACACCTTGCTCTTTGTCATGACTGTAGTTTTGTGAACCCGGCATGTATGTGAAGTCTGTGCAGGTAACTGGAGGACTGTGTGAATATTGGCTGGTCTTTGGGAATCAGTGAGGTGAGATGAAGAGCTCAAGGAAGACTCTGGACGATGAAGTAGGTACAAAAAGTAAGATTTAATGGAGTAACGATAATTCACAGAGGCTGAGGTTACCCCAATGACTGAACTGAAGAATGTAGTTAATAATTGTAAAATTATGCTGTAGCACTCTGTATGAAGAACAATGAACTGAAGACTGTGGCTGTGTCTTTAAGATGAGACTGAAGATTAATGTGGCTGTATCTTTAAGACGAAAACTGCAGAATACTGTGACTGTGTCTTTAAGACGAGACTGAAGAATACTGCAGCTGTGTCTTTAAGACAATACTGAAGAATACTGTGGCTGTGTCTTTAAGATGAGACTGATACTGGATATAACTGGTAACACAACTGTAGTCCGGATGGGTAGCAAAAAAGCAGAGTTTTATAGAAACCAAGGTAATAGCGTTACCTCTTTGGGAGCTCAGCTACCAAACTCATACTAAGCTGTGTGACTCGAGGAACTGGCAGCTTCTGTAACACAAGTTACATAGTAGTTACATAGTTGTTGAGGTTGAAAAAAGACAGATGACCATCGAGTTCAACCTGTATAATAAATGTTTTTTTTTTTTATCCTAATAAAATGCTGTATCCTTGGATATTTTTTTTCTGCTAGGAATTTATCTAACCCATTTTTGAACTTATTGATTGAGTCCACCATTACTACCTTCTCTGGCAAAGAATATCAAATCTTTACTGTTCTTACTGTGAAGAACCCTTTTCTCCGTTGTGTATGGAATTTTTTTTCTTCTAACCTCAGGGCGTGTCCTCGTGTCCTATGTAGTGTTTTTTTGATAAACAAATCGTTTGATAAATCCTTGTATTGTCCCTTAAGGTATTTAAAAATATTAATAATGTCTCCTCTTAATCGCCTCTTTTCCAGTGTAAACAAATCTAACCTTTTAACGGCTAGATGCATCATCGCTTGGAAAGTGATAAAATTGAGAGTGAAAATTTACCAGCCAATCAGCTCCTAACTGCCATGTCACAGGCTGTGTTTGAAAAATGGCAGTTAGGAGCTGATTGGCTGGTACTTTTTCACTCTCCATTTTATCACTTTCCAAGCGATGATGCATCTGGCCCATAGTCTTTCCTCATAATCCAGTGCCTCTAACCCCTTAACCAGTTTGGTGGCTCTCCTCTGAACCTTTTCGAGTTCCAAGATATCTTTTTTTATAGTGAGGTGCCCAGAACTGTACACAATATTTCAGGTGTTGCCGCACCAATGATTTATACAGTGGCAGGATTACACTATCATCCCTTGTCTCCATTCCCCATTTAATGCATGCTAACACCTTATTTGCTTTTGTTGCTGCATTTTGACATTGCGTACTGTTACCAAGTTTATTCTCGATGAGCACTCCCAAATCTTTTTCAACTACTGTTATCCCTACATTTTCCCCAATTAGTTTATAGGCTGCCTGATTGTTCTTAGTCACAAAGTGCATAACTTTACATTTGTCTGTATTGAACCTCATTCTCCATTTATCCACCCAGATCTCAAGTATAGATAAGTCATTCTGTAGAGACTCAACATCCTTGTCTGAATTAATTACTTTACATAGCTTAGTATCATCTGCGAAAATTGATACTGTGCTTTCCAATCCCTCTCCTAGGTCATTAATGAATAAATTAAACAACAATGGTCTGAGTACTGAACCCTGTGGTATTCCACTGAGCACTGAAACCCATTCAGAGTACATCCCATTAAACCCCACTCGCTGTTCCCTATTGAACAGCCAATTATTCACTCAAGTACAAATAGTGTCCCCTACCCCAAGCTTCCTTAATTTGAGAATTAGTCTCTTATGCGGAACTTTGTCAAAGGCCTTAGCGAAGTCCAAAAATATCACATCCACTGCATGACCATGATCAATATTATTGCTCACTTTCTCTTAGAAGCTTATTAAGTTAGTTTGACAGAATCTGTCCTTCACAAAACCATGCTGATTCCTAGTAATAACCTTGGAAGCATCCAAGTACTCAAGTATGCTGTCCCGTAATATACCTTCTAGTAATTTCCCCTCTATAGATGTCAAACTTACCGGTCTATAGTTACCTGGGTGAGTTTTAATATCCTTTTTAAATATTGGCACTACCTCTGCTATACGCCAGTCCTTTGGTATCGTTCCTGATCTAATTGACTCTCTGAAAATCAAATATAGTGGTCTTGATCTCTACATTAAGTTCCATAAGAACCCTGGAGTGGAGTCCATCCGGCCCAGGAGATTTATTTATCTTAATTTTACTTAGTCTCTCCCGGACTACATCCTCGTTTAACCAAGTACCTAGCATCGGGTCATTTTCGTAGACTTACACAAGTCCCTTTACTTATACTTACTGGTCCTTGGTGATTGGTGAACAGAGTCAGGTGATTTAGAGAGTCTCAGGCTGGCACAGGATTGGATAGCTCCTGGTCAGGTGATTAGACCCTGTCATGTCAGTACTCCAGGTTAGGCTCTGATGTGGAGTGAGGCCTAGTAGGCCAGGAAAACACTGAAGCCTAAACTCCTAAAATGAACAGCGGATGCTGGCATTTAGGTCCAAGCGCTAGAGAGCTGAGTACAGTGGAGAATGTATCTGGTGACCACTGGAGTCAGAGAGGCATATAGTATAATGACAACAATGACTGCTGTGTAGGCACAGCATAGAGAGACTTGCTGAATTCAATATTCACACAGAAGGTTAATCAACACAGGTGCAGCTCATTAACTCTCACCTTCCAGGCAGAGAACTCAGCACTCAGGTAACTCATGGTACTGGCAAGCTGATTATCCCAGTGAGCAGAAAAAACTCAGGATCCAGGACAGATGGCCAAGGTAAATCACCAAATATGAGAAATACAGTCAGGATCATGGCACTCTTGGTGTGATCTTTGTTTGTCGACCACTCATGGAGATAAAGGTCTGGAATCTCCTCCATTTGTACTGTTGATTTGTGGAGTACAAACTCTTTAGAGATAGTTTGTAACTTTTTCCAGCCTGATGAGCATCAACAACTCTTCTTCTGAGGAGCACAGAAATCTTCTTTGTTTGTGGCATGATACATTTCCACAAACGTGTTGTGAACATCAGACTTTGATGTTCTTTTAAAAAGACATGTTGGTCACTCACACCTGATTGTCATCCCATAGATTGAAAATACCTGACTTTCACCTTCAAAATATCTGCTAAGCCTAAAGGTCACATACTTTTGCCACTCACAGATATGTGATATTGGATCATTTTCCTAGATATAAAAATGAGCATGTCTAATTTCTTTGTCTCATCTGTTTGATTTGGTCCACTTTATCTACTTTTAGGACTTGTTTTAAAGTCCACATGTCACCGGTAATATAGAAAATTCTGAAGGGTTCACAAACTTTCACGCACCACTGTAGGTGCTCTGTGCTGTTGGAAAGTGCTTATAATACTCAGTCAGTGACTTCCCGCTCAGCTTCAGTCATCTTACCACATCATGATACTGCCCCTATTACATGTATTGCTGTCCTTGCTAACATTATCACATAAGTGGACAGTCCTATAGCACCCATATGATCACATAACTCATCCCTTAACATACTCCTGTAACGCTGTGTTCTATTAGGTACAGGTTGTTCTGTCACCACCCACTGCAAAACTGGGAGCAAAGGGGTCAGTTCAATCATGGGAGAAGGACAGGCAATGCCTGCAATGTTCCGTTGTAATGCCAGCAATGGCATCCTTAATTTGCCTGATTTTACCCCTAAATTGTGCATTTTACACCCAAACTGCAGTTTAGATTTCAGTTTGGGCATACCCCACCCAAATCTAATGCCGGGTACACACTAAACCACAGGTTCTCAAACTCGGTCCTCAGGACCCCACACAGTTCTCCAGTTTTCCAGGTCACCTGTGTATTTTTAAAATGTGACAGTTGGTCATATAAACAGTGCACCTGGCGGGTGACTTGGAAAACATGAGCTGTGTGGGGTCCTGAGGACCGAGTTTGAAAACCACTGCACTAGACGATATGCTCCATGACCGATATCATCAGTGTTTCCCCTTGACGTCCCGGGCAAGCAAGGTAGTGCAGACAGACTAAATGATATTGCTAACGTTATCATTTAGTGACGTCATCCTGCATCCGTACATGTATCGTCAATGACATTGTCAAAATTTTACCTGCATGTACAGACGACAGAACACCTAGTTAACGATAGAGGTGTGCGGTGGGCACTTTTCGTGTTTTGTGTTTTGGTTTTGGTTCTGGTTCCATGCTCGTGTTTTGGATCTGGATTGGTTTTGCCAAAACCACCCTTTCATGTTTTGGTTTTGGTTTTGGATCTGGATGATTTTTGGGAAAAAACATAAAAACAGTGGCAGACAGTGTGGCACTAAAAAAAACAGTCCCCAAACAGCACATCATGCAAAGAAGTAAAAGAGGTGCAATGAGGTAGCTGAATGACTAAGCTAAGTGACACAAGTGTGCGACACAAACACCTGGCCCATCTAGGAGTGGCACTGCAGTTGCAGACAGGATGGCACTTAAAAAAACTAGGCCCCAAACAGCACATCATGCAAAGAAGAAAAAGAGGTGCAATGTGACGTAGCTGGATGACTAAGCTAAGCGACACAAGTGTGTGGCACAAAGAACATGGGACGTGCTGGAATTTGCCCAGATGTAATACACGCACAATATTGGTGGCACAGGACAGCATACCCCTAAACCACACACACACACGGCAAAGCCAGTAAAATTAATTTGGATAATAATAACCCTTTTATTCGGAGCTATTATAATAATATGCAGCACAGGCGAGCGTACCCCTACACCACACAGGGCAAACCCTGTAAAAATGATTTGGATAATAATATAAGTAATGTATATAACCCTTTTATCTGGACTAAATAATATACAGCACAGGACACCACCACTGGACTTATGGCAGCACAAGACACCACCACTGGACTGATGCAGCACAAGACAGCACCACTGGACTGGACTTATACGGCAGTACCACTGGACTGGATTTATACGGCAGGATAAATGGACTTATACTGCAGTATCACTGGAATTATATGGCAGTACCACTGGACTTATACTGCAGTAGCACTGGACTGGATTTATATGGCAGTATCACTGGACTGGATTTATACGGCAGTATCACTGGACTTATACCCCAGTACCACTGGAATTATATGGTAGTATCACTGGAATTATAAGTCAGTTTCACTTGATTTATATGCCAGTACCACTGGATTTATACGGTAGTACTACTGGACATATACGGCAGTATCACTGGAATTATATGGCAGTACCACTGGACATATACGGAAGTATCACTGGAATTATATGGCAGTACCACTGGACATATACGGCATTATCACTGGATTTATACGGCAGTACCGCTGGACATATACAGCAGTATCACTGGACATATATGGCAGTATCAATGGACATATACGGCAGTACCACTGGACATATACAGCAGCACAGGGACACCACCACTGGACTGATGCAGGACAACACAGCACCACTGAACTGGTCTGGACTTATACAGCAGCACTGGACATATGGCAGCAGAGGACACCACCACCGTGACTGGACTGATGCAGCACAAGACACCACCACTGGACTGATGCAGCACAACACAGCACCACTGGACTTATACAACAGCACTGGACATATAGCAGCAGAGGACACCACCACTGTGACTGGACTGATGCAGCACAAGACACTACCACTGTACTGATGCTGGACACTGAAGAACACTGAGGACGGAGAAACGTCCACTCGCTACACTCTCCAATGCCGGAGTGAAAATGGCAGTGACGCGCGGCTCCTTATATGGAATCCAAACCCCGTGAGAATCCGACAACGGGATGATGATGTGTTTCCTTGTTCTGGTTTCTGGTTTTCATGTGGGAAAACCCGAGCCTGACTCGGATCCAGGCTCGGGTAGTGAAGTTGGGGGGGGTTTGGTTCTCAGGGAACCGAACCCACTCATCTCTAGTTAACGACAATGGGAGCGCGCATCGTTAACGATATTGTGTGTACACACTGGACAATATTACAAATGATATCACTGAAAATAGTGAAAATGAGCTATATCACTTAAAATATCACCTAATGTGTAACCAGCTTAACTCTCTGCACATGTTACATCTGCCGCATCTGCAGTGCAGCGTGGTATGTCCAGGTGCACAGTTACTTGTTCTGTGTTTGCTTTGCTCCCAACTCTGAATCAGCCTCAGCTGCTTCTCTGCATTATTATGTGCTGTAATATATATTTTATATGTCACAAAGGAAACCACAGTATGGGCCTGAAACAGAGTTGGGAGCAACGCAATAACAGCATATAACTTTGCTCCTTTGCAACCCATTTTGCACATCGGGTGGGTGTAACATGAGTAAAGCGATTTAAGGGTTTATTTTACAGATTTGCGGTTCGGTTTTCTGAAATACAAACGCACCCGAACTTAGGGGTTCTGAGTCTAATCCAGTTCCAGTTCAGAATCACTTTGGGGTTCCCTGTGGAACCTAGTCCTAGCTTGGGTCTGCTGCCAGTTCAGAACTTGGATTTTAAAACTAAACTCAGGTTTCGGATTGCATGTAATCAGGTCCAAATGATATGATTTTAGCTGTTTTAATGCAGTGCAGTGCCACTCTTAGATGGGCCAGGTGTTTGTGTCGGCCACTTGTGTCGCTTAGCTTAGTCACACAGCGATCTTAGTGCGCCTCTTTTTTTCTTTGCGTCATGTGCTGTTTGGGGACTATTTTTTTGAAGTGCCATCCTGTCTGACACTGCAGTGCCACTCCTAGATGGGCCAGGTGTTTGTGTCGGCCACTTGTGTCGCTTAGCTTAGCCATCCAGCGACCTCGGTGCAAATTTTAGGACTAAAAATAATATTGTGAGGTGTGAGGTGTTCAGAATAGACTGAAAATTTGTGGAAATTACGGTTATTGAGGTTAATAATACTATGGGAACAAAATTACCCCCAAATTCTATAATTTAAGCTGTTTTTGAGGGTTTTTTGTAAAAAAAAAAAACGAATCCAAAACACACCCGAATCCGACAAAAATATTTCAGGGAGGTTTTGCCAAAACGCGTCCGAATCCAAAACACGGCCGCGGAACCGAATCCAAAACCAAAACACAAAACCCGAAAAATGTCCGGTGCACATCACTAATTCAAACTGAAATCTAAATTGAAGTGTAAAAATAAAGCAGCCAGTATTTACTCTGCACAGAAACAAAATAACCCACCCAAATCTAAATCTCTCTGCACATGTTATATCTGCCCCCCCCCCCTCCTGCAGTGCACATGGTTTTGCCCAATTGCTAATAAACTTGAAGCTGCGATCAACTCAGAATTACCCCCATAGTACTTACCCAATTTGTGTGATATTAGTTAGTGCAGAGGGTGTCAGGGGCACAAATATGAAAACACTGCTCTAGTGAGTCTTCGCACCTGTCTTAATTTCTGGGTGTATGATCACTTCCTATTGTTTATTACTACAGTATTTGTAGAAAGTGCTTGTTTAGACTGTAAATATTATATTATCTGCCTGAAGCATTGTTAGGAAACTGTTGCCTGAGGAAGAATACAATGTATTGTTTTGTTGTTTTAATGTATTGTTTTTTTTTTTTTTTTTGTTTAACATAGAAAAATACCCAGTTGCACACTTCCTTTAATTAGCTGAAGCAGTACATGGATATTTTATTAAGAGTAATAATAATAATAATAATAATAATAATAAAAAAACATTTTTTTTTACCTGTAATTCTATAACTGGCAACTGAAAAAGAAACAAAAAACATATTTAAAAAATAAATTAATTACAGTCCACTAGCGTACATTTGTTGAGGACAACTGTTCATAGGGTCGCCATAAGTCGGCAGTGACTTGACGGCACATAACAACAACAACAACAACAATAATAATAATAATAATAATAATAATAATAATAATAATATATATACATATATGAAACTCTCTGCTTATTGTTTCAGAAAATGTGTTTGATTTAGTTTGTGTTCCTACAGTGATTGATTTCAGTTTGTGTTCCTACAGTGATACTGCTAAGTGTGTTCCAATTTTGTTTTTGTACAATGCAACTGAAATTTGTGTACCGTACAGTAATTGAATGACATACTGTAGCTAAAAATCATTACATGCTTGAGACCATTGTTTCTCAAATGATCAAATCACACAATTTTAGATTATTACAAATTGTGGTTGTTTCATTTCTACCAAACTTTGTCATAAATCAGACTGTCCGGCATTTACATCAATGTGTAGAAATGGTTTGTATCTTGCACTGTCAGTTACCTGTGCTTGCAGTAATGTGCAGTTAATGGCCCTCATTCCCAGTTGATCGCTCGCTAGCTATTTTTTGCAGAGCAGCGATCAGATAATCGCCGCCTCTAGGGGGAGTGTATTTTCTCTTTGCAAGTGTGCGATCGCTTGTGCAGCTGAGGGGGATGAAAAAGTTTTTTGCAGTTTCTGAGTAGCACTGGACTTACTCAGCCCTTGCGATCACTTCAGCCTGTCCGGTCCCGGAATTGACGTCAGACACCCGCCCGGCAAACACCTGGACACGCCTGCGTTTTCCCTACCACTCCCAGAAAATGGTCAGTTGACACCCATAAACGCCCTCTTTCTGTCAATCTCCTTGCGATCGGTTGTGTGAATGGATTCGTCGCTAGAAGCATTGCACAGCAACGATGCTGTTTGCACCCGTACGACGCGCGTGTGCATTGCGGTGCATACGCATGCGCAGTAGTAACCTGATCGCTGCGCTGCGAAAAATGGCAGCGTGCGATCAACTCAGAATGAGGGCCAATATGCGATGGCTTTAGTTACACATCCATGCTCTGATGTAATTAAAGCTCAAATTCCCATGGCATAAAAATACGTGCCAAGGGTGACGGAGCTAATTTTATTGGAGACTTGTACTGTAGCTTAGGCAATACTTACACTTGCTCCTTCAGAGTATTGTTATATGTTGTTGCCCAGCCAGATATGTTATTGGTTTTATTGCCATTAAATATAGAAAAACACTACTTTGTGTACAACGCACAGGAATACAGCCAAATTTGCCTATACAACATAATAAATGGAAGATGAACAAATACTAAAGTATTATGCAGAGATTTATGTTTGATGGTTTGTTTTGCTTGTTGTGTGAGTCAGACTTACCAAAATGTTGTTTGGTTTAAATTCTTCATCAAGGGACAGAATTCTGAATCTCACTGCAAAAAAGTATAAATATGAAGCTTAACGTCACAAGATTGACTGATACTTTATCTATTCACAAAACTTGGGAGAGTCAACTTCATAGATAAAACACATATTTACAACTATGCCTTCACAGGTGAGATTGTTCATCTCGTGGTTAAATTATAGAACTTAGAAATACTGTTTAGACATGATATTCTAAAGCTGCATCTCCAACCAATCTCAAGTGACACAGTTAAAAGTTTTCATATTTTTACAACACTTTGACTCAACTGTAGCTCATCCTACAACAGACATTGGGCCCAAGGCCAGATTAACAATGGGGCGGATGGAGCTACAGCTCCAGGCCCCAGGTAAGAATAGGCCCATCAAAATTATAGCATTATGATGAATAACTGCCCAAATGGTCACATAGTTGCCATAAATGATAAGAATTTAAATTATATTTCTAATTTTTCCACAAAGTAATGCCGTTTTTCTACTTTTACGTATTTTGGGAAACATTGGGGCTCATAGTGTAGGTGGTGTAACATGTTCACATGGCACTGGCCCCACCTACACAGCATTAGCCACACCTCTTCAACTTCTCACAATAGGCCCTTGATCATCTTCAACCCCAGGCCCATGTGGACCTTAATCTGGCCCTGATTGGTCCTAATTCAGACTGGATTGCTGCAGCGGCAGCAATCGCAGTCGGACGCCCTTTGGGGAGTGGCGCACTGCGCACCCAGGGAGACCCAGTGAGATGCTAAAAGCATCTCAGGGCTGCGATCGGCTCTGCCTGATTGGCAGGCAGAGGCAGTCATGAGGCGGGAGGGGGCGTGCCAACGGCGTTAGAACTAGAGATGTGCGAAGGACACTTTTTGGATTTTGTGTTTTGGTTTTGGATCTGGATCCCCGCTCGTGTTTTTGGATCTGGATTGGTTTTGCCAAAACCACCCTTTTGGGTTTTGGTTATGGTTTTGGCAGTGGCGTAACTAGATATTTTAGTGCTGTGTGCAAGAAATGGCTTTGGTGCCTCCCCTTATCTAAAACAGAGCCAGTGCGCAGTAAATAATACCAATGCATAGTAATATCAATGCACAGTAGTCTCCATTATTCAATTGACGCCACATAGTAGTGCCACTATACTAGGTAGAGCCCATTTTACACATTACGGCAGGTATAGTCCCCTTTTACACATTACGGCATATGCGTTGTGTGCAGTGCCAGATACATATACCCCCAGTGCCAGGTACACATATGCCCCCAGCGCCAGGTACACATATATCCCCAGTGCCATATACACATATGCCCCCCAAAGCCAGGTACACATATATCCCCAGTGCCAGGTACACATATGCCCCCAGTGCCAGATACACATATGCCCATATGCCCCCAGTGCCAGGTACACATATGCCCCCAGTGCCAGGTACACATATACCCCCAGTGACAAACACACATATTCCCCGCAGGGCCAGGTACACATATACCCCCAGTTCCAGGTACATATATGCCCCTAGTGCCAGGTACACATATGCCCCCAGTGCCAGATACACATATACCCCCAGTGCCAGATACACATATGCCCCCAGTGCCAGGTACACATATGCCCCCGGTGCCAGGTACACATATACGCCCAGTGCCAGGTACACATATGCCCCAGCAGTGGCGGAACTTGCGTGTGTTAAGCCCAGGTGCAAAAATATGGTCTGGACCCCCCTCCTCAATCCAATGACAGTGAGTGACTGGGGAGAAGCAGTGAGAGATAGCGGGAGATGCTGTGGTGACTGGGGAGACAGTGGGTGATAGGAAGAGGCAGTGGGTGACAGGAAGAGGCAGTGGGTGATGGTGATGGAGAGGTAGAGGGTAACAGGCAGAGGCAGACAGGAAGAGGCAGTGAGTGACTGTGGAGTAAGTGGGTGATGGACAGGTAGAGGATAACAGGCAGAGTCAGACAGGAAGAGGCAGTGGGTGACTGGAAGATATACGGTAGAAGAAGACAGCAAGAGGCAGGGGGTAACAGCAGAAGTCAGAGGGTAAATGGAAGGTAGAGATTGACAGGGAGAAGCTGACAAGGAGACTGTTGGTGATGGGAGGGGCAGTGTGTGACAGGGGAAGACTGAAGGCGATATCTGTGAGGTGGCTAGAGGCAGACACACTTCAATATTGTGCATTTTTGGAACCATTGTGAATGAGAACCACTGTAACATCCATTCCGTGCAGTCGCAGTTGCTGGCTCAGGTACTGCACAAAGCAGTAGTCCAATAATGTTTTTATGGGAAGCGGTTAATTTGCCAACTGTCGGGATCCCAGTGGTCAAGATACAAATGCTGGCATCCCAACAGCTGACAATGCTGACAGCCAGAATAGGGGTGCAACAGGGCTATTCCCACTCGTGGGTACCCATGACACCCATAGAGTGAGAATAGATCATGAAGGTCCTGTGGCGAGTGTAGTGAGCCACTTAGCCCGCAAGGTGACTCTTACCACTTGCCCCGCTGCTGGCATTCTGACGGGTGAGATACCGCTGTCGAAACACTGACAGCTGGCATCCCGTCAAATCATATGTAAACAGTTTTTATGCCCTACTTTTGCTACCTCATGACTGGCTCAGTCTGTGAGATGTGCACAGGCAGAGTCAGCACTATGGAAGCTGGAACGGGCAGAGAGGGGATCATGTGAGGCAGAGCAGCTCCTCATATATACGTTCGGCCAAGATTGACACTTCTTCCTGGCGGCACCAGGGCAGAATCAGGCAGCGCATGTCTCTGCTGCTGTAGAACTACAAGCATCACACTAGCACAGGTCTACAGCATGATTACAGGGGGGACATCATGGCTCCTGCACCTTCCTGATCCCCTCAAATCTCCTGACCCTCCCCCCCTTACTTTTTAGATCAATGAAGGCCAGCCTGTGTGGAGCTGAAACCTGCCAGTGTGGCCTCCTGTGTCAGCTCTGTAGACTCTCTGCCACCTCTGCTGCTGTAGTCCTGGTGGTAGGTGAGGCCCGTAGGACGTAGTGCCGGTGCGGAGGAAGTGTGACAGTACAGCAGCGCATGGTTACCACCACTGTCAGCACTATGGAGCCGGGGCGAGCAAAAACGGGATCACTTGAGGCAGGAGCAGAGCAGCTCCTCATATACACCCGTCCGACATTCATCCCGGCTTGACCGCAGTCAGCACCCAGCAAATCACTTGGGAGGAGGGAGGCCATAGAGGTGGACCAGGGATAGACAAGAGATGGGGAGGAGGGTCCTTCCTCCTCCTGCCGGAATGCTTTGATAGTGTATGTGCTGCCGCCGGACTCTGGAGAGGAGCAGCTCCAGGCCCGGGGGCAGGGGAGGAGGAGGAGGGAGCCACAGCAGTGCAAATGTCATTGGTGGTGGCGCCGCTGCAGCTGTCCCTCTCCTTCACATGGACTGGCTGCGATCGCTCCCTCCCTCTCCGGAGTCCGTTGGCAGCACACACAGGCGGCTTGTAATGAGTTAGTTTGACTCATTACAATGCTGCTGACTTTAGGCCAAGGATGAGAGCAGTTGCGCCCTCAGGGCGACTGTGCTGTGTGCCAGGCACACCCGGCACACACGTAGTTACGGCCCTGGGTTTTGGATCTGGATGGTTTTTTAAAAAAACATAAAAACAGCTAAAATCACAGAATTTGGGGGTAATTTTGATCATACAGTATTATTAATCTCAATAACATACATTTCCACTTATTTCCAATCTATTCTAAACACCTCACAATATTGTTTTTAGGCCAAAAGGTTGCACCGAGGTCGCTGGATGACTACGCTAAGCAACACAAGTGGATGGCACAAACACCTGGCCCATCTAGGAGTGGCACTGCAGTGGCAGACTGGATGGCAGTTTTAAAAAAAATTGGCCCCAAAGAGCACATGATGCAAAGAAAAAAAAGAGGTGCAAGATAGACTTGTCTGGGGCCCTCCCACCCAGCCATATGTTTTTCAAACAGGACATGCCCAGCTTAATAAACCCATCATTTCAGCGACAGGAGGTCCACCTGGAAAATGCTCGCCAAGTACTCCGAATCATAGCTAGCTACAAACATACCGCCTCCTTCTTTGATGACTTTTCACATTATGAGAAGAGGCAAGAGGAAGAGGACAGTGTCAAGAAGGTGGATAAAAATTAGAAAGGCACATGTAATCAGGAACAACATACAGGCTTTCACCTCCGCTCCTATATTGGTATGGAACAGAAGGGAGTTCAACCAAGCAAATATATAATTTTTAATTACCACATTACTGGACAAACTGAAAAACTAGGGGCCAAAGCCTCCAAATTTGTACCCCCTTCTCCATGTTCAGGGATTAAGATAATCTTATATTTAATTCTGGGATGCAAATAAAACTAGTGTATACCACAGGATCAAGATTTGATATTTTCCCCTCCATGGAGTATGGAGACTTATTTTGTGAAAATCTCGTGGGTTTCTTTTTTTCCCATTTTTTATTGCATTTTTATTTATATATTTTGTGGCAGATGCCTTATTTTTTATTTTTCACAACTCCCAGTTACACGCATGTGAGCATACCTGTGTGTTCCAATTACATGCCACCATGAGACTCCATACTGGGCCTTATTCAGTAACTGTTTGTGCTTCACAGGAACTCCTGGCTCATCTAGTGATGTAGTGCAATGGAAAGCTGATGCAATGCAAGATCACTGAAACTCTGTTCTTCTAACACCGCAAGGTCTTGCGAGAACCCTACGCAGCCCTTGGTTAAAGAACATCCCTTTACAACAAATGCGCATCTTCTAAATAAATTATCCCAAAATGTGGAACATCAATAATAAATCAAAATTAAGGTTGACTAATTTAAGTCATTCATTTGAGTGAGTCCCTAACATGAAATAATTGAGAAGAACCTCTCTCTAATGCTCTGGCAGAAAATATCACTTTTACCTCTCCGCAGCTGCACTGGATTATGATTCAGTCTCTTCTGAGTCACACTGACTTTGGCCACACATGTGGTCTCTCCCCACTTTATTTAAAAACACTTCATCAAAATAATAATTTCCATTTCCACCTTTGTGGCTATGTTTTCACAAATCTCTTTGTGATGTTGAAGCTTGTTTCATATCTGCTCTAGGCTTTCATTTAAATCTAGGATCAAGTACTGCAGCACTGCTGGAATTATACGGCAGCACCCCTAGATTTATACAGCATAGGCAGTACCCCTGGAGAACGGCACAGCACAGCAGACAGGCAACAGCATGCCTAAATGGCAGTGGAGTAGCACCCCTCGACTGATAGGGCGAGGGGATGCACCCCATATAGGACAGCGCCCCTGGAATGATGTGGCAAAGAAAAGAAGTGCAAGATGGAATTGTCCTTGGGCCCTCCCACCGAACACTTATGTTGTATAAACAGGACATGCACACTTTAACAAACCAATCATTTCAGCGACAGGGTCTGCCACATGACTGTGGCTGAAATTATTGGTTTGTTTGGGCCCCCACCAAAAAACAAAAAAAAACAAAAAAAAAACATTAATCTTTCCTTGCACAAACAGGCTCTACAGTGGCAGGATGTCATCCTCATCCTCAGACACCCCCCCCCCCCTTCTTCAGTGTTTACATCCTCATCCTCACAGATAAATAATTTTCAAACAAAACCACATAATTTAGGTGTCAGTGGACTGCTTACACTATTACCCAAAGTTTCTGAACTTGACAATGATTTATGATGAACGTGCTGCAGGTGACGTATAAAGGAGAATGTTCCTAGGTGGTTAACGTACTTACCCCTACTTATTAGGGATTGACAAAGGCAACAGATGGCTTGACACCTGTTGTCCGGATTTGTGATTAAATAATTCCACACCGAAGAGGTGGCTTTTTTGGTATTTTGCCCAGGCATAACAATGGGCTTTTTCATCCCATGGCCAACAACTGTCTCCACTGGTGCCTTAGTCAAACAAACCACACCACCATCAGAATCCTCATCGACAACTCCCTCCGCAGCACCAGCTATACCCATATCCTCCTCATCCTGGTGTACTTCTACAGTGACATCCTCAATCTCAATATCAGCAACTGGACTGGTGGTGCTCCTCCCAGCACTTGCAGAGGGTGTGCAAATGGTAGTAGTAGCCTCCTCTCCCATACAGTGTTGTGATGGTCAGGCTTAGACATCGCAACCGCGGATAGTGCCAGCACCCCTGTATTTTCACAACACCCCTGTAATTTTACAGCATACAAGACAAGGCCAGTGTACATATATTTTCACTGCACCCCTGTATGTTTACTGCATACAGGACCAGTGTACTTTTATTTTAAGAACAGCACCCCTGTATTTTTACAGCATACAGGACCAGTGTACTTTTATTTTAACAACAGCACCCCTGTATTTTTATAGCATACAGGACCAGTGTACTTCTATTTTAACTACAGCACCCCTGTATTTTTACAGCATACAGGACCAGTGTACTTTTATTTTAACAGCACCCCTGTATTTTTACAGCATACAAGACCAGAGTACATTGATTTTCACTGCACCCCAGTATTTTTATAGCATATAAGACAGGGCCAGTGTACTTTTATTTTAACAATAGCACCCCAGAATTTTTACAGCATACAAGACAGGGCCAGTGTCCATTTATTTTCACTGCACCCTAGATTTATTACAGCATACAAGACAAGGGCCAGTGTACATTGATTTTACTTCACCCCAGAATTTTTGCAGCATACAAGACAGCGCCAGTGTACATTTATTTTACTGCACCCCCCATACATTTTGCAGCATACAAGACAGGGCCAGTGTACATTTATTTTACTGCACCCCAGAATTTTTGCAGCATACAAGACAGGGCTAGTGTACATTTATTTTACAGCACCCCAGAATTTTTGCAGCATACAAGACAGGGCCAGTGTAAATTTATTTTACTGCACCCCAGAATTTTTGCAGCATACAAGACAGGGCCAGTGTACATTTATTTTACTGCACCCCAGAATTTTTGCAGCATACAAGACAGGGCTAGTGTACATTTATTTTACTGCACACCTGCATTTTTACAGCATACAAGACAGGGCCAGTGTACATTTATTTTAACAACAGCACCCCTGAATTTTTACAGCATAAAAGACAGGACCAGCACTCCTGTATTTTCACTGCATACAGGAGGACAGTGCCCCTGCCCCCTGTACAACACAGTGACAGCCAGGACAGCAACACCCATGTACAGCTGCAGCACCCCTAACTGTACATGAAACACCAGTAACAGCCCGGACAGCACCACTAACAGCACAGGTACACCACAGTGACAGGATCAGCACCCCTACTGAGCAAACGCAGACCCCACAAGACACCACCTCCCACAGAGAGACAGAGGTCTGTTTCCCTCAGTCTCCAAGTCATACTTGCCTACTTTTGAAAAAGCATTTCAGGGAGATTGTGAAAGTAAAACCTATCAGTGCGGACGTGTACTGCTACATCTAAGAGGCGTGTCACGATAATGACTTACATCCAAATGTTAATGAGCCCCAAAGTTAGAAAGATCTACTTGTTAATGAAAAGACACTGATATAATGCAGGATTTGTTCGTGTATTGTGTTTTGCAAGAGGTCAGTGGCGTAACTAGAAATTTTTCTCCCCCAAGCCAAAAAATTCTTCGCCCCCCCCCCCTCTCCCCCATGCCCCATAATTGGGAGTAATAAAGGGATAAATATGCGCAGCAAAAAAAGGAGCGTGGCTTTGTTTGAATGGGCGTGGCTTCACATAAAGGGGCGTGCCATTGCAGGAAAAGACTACCTTATACCCCAGTTTTGCAACCTGCACACCCAGACGTTGGCCACCACAGGAAAGAAAAATAATCCTGATTCATGCCCCTTACATTATTTGTCATTTTTCCTCCTTATAGTAATGCCCAGTATATATTATGCCACATACTGCAATGGCCCTTAGACATTATGCCACACACAATAATGCACATGACACAATATGCACACACTGTAATGCCCCCGACACATTATGCCACACACCGTAATGCCTGTGACACATTATGACAGGAATCGCAATGCCCGTTATACATTATGCTACACACTGCAATGCCCCTGATACATTATAGCACATACAATGTCTGTGACACATTATGCCACACAATGCAATGACCTTGAGACATTATACCACAATGCCCGTGATATAGTATACCATACACCGTAATGCCTGTGACACATACCGCAATGCCCTGCCCGTTATACCCTATGCCACACACCGCAATGCCCGTTATGTATTATGCCACACTGCAATGACCCTGAGACATTATACCACATACCACAATGCCCGTGATATAGTATACCACACACCATAATGCCTGACACATTATGACACACACCGCAATGTCCGTGATACATTATGCCACACACTGCAATGACCCTGAGACATTATACCACATATCACAATGCCCGCGATATAGTATACCATACACCATAATGCCTGTGACACATTATGACACACACCGCAATGTCCGTGATACATTATGCCACACACCGTAATGCCCATTACACATTAAGTCCTACAGTAAGGTTTCTAATTACTTTTCAATTACCTGCTCGTTGTCAGGGGTTTCATGCACTGGGTGTCATGCTCGTGGCCAGGGGTTTCATGCTCTTGGTTCTATGCACGGTGCCAGGGGTTTTCATGCTCAGGGTGTCATGCACATTGCCAGGGGTTTCATGCACTGGGTGTCATGCTCATTGCCAGGTGTTTCATGCACTGGGTGTCATGCTTGTTGCCAGGTGTTTCATGCACTGGGTGTCATGCTCGTTGCTAGGAGGTAGTCCTTGTTGTTACGGCTGTGCTCCCAGTGCCACATATGCCCCCAGTGCCAGATATTCCCCCCCCAGTGCCAGATATTCCCCCCAGTGCCAGATATGCCCCCAGTGCCAGATATTCCCCTCGTGCCATATATGCCCCCAGTGCCAGATATCCCCCCCCCCAGTGCCAGATATTCCCCCCCAGTGCCACATATGCCCCAGTGCCATATATTCCCCCCAGTGCCATATATTCCCCCAGTGCCAGATATCCCCCCCAGTGCCATATATGCCCCCAGTGCCAGATATTCCCCCCCAGTGCCACATATGCCCCAGTGCCAGATATTCCCCCCCAGTGCCATATATGCCCCCAGTGCCAGATATTTCCCCCAGTGCCACATATGCCCCAGTGTCAGATATTCCCCCTCACTGCGTGATCCCCCCCCCCCCCCCCCCCCCGCCGCCGCTCCCCCTCTGCTTGTTGGAGGGACACGGAGGGCACAGCGCGCGCCTCTCCTGTGTCCCTCCTGCATCTCCGGCAGCCGCGGGTCTAATAGGGGGAAGTGCCGTTCGTGAGCTCTAATTGGCTCACGAACCGGCACTTCCTTTATTAGACCCGCGGCCGGGGGAGAGCCAGGAGGGACACAGGAGAGGCGCGCGCTGTGCCCTCCGTGTCCCTCCAACAAGCAGCGGAGGGAAGGAGACCGCAGACTGACATGCGGACGCTCGTCCGCATGTCAGTCTGCTCTAAATCAGTTACGCCACTGCAAGAGGTTCTATATACTGTAAATGGCCGCAAGAAACCTTATTTAAAATGCATGTAATCATAGCGATTATTGTGCCGTATAACCAATACAGGGAAATGGCACTGATGAGCCCATTTGAATGTATATATCTTTGATTTATTCCCCCCTCCCAAGAATGTAACAGCTATATAATGGGCGTAATCAGGGAGATTGATGGACTACTCAGGGAGTCAGGGAGATTGCTTCTATTTCAGGGAGTCTCCTGCAGAATGGGTGAGGGTAGACAACTGTGCTGCAAGTCCAGAGTGAACATGGCGGCGACGTGCTGCTCCTTATATGGAATCCAAAACCTGCGAGAATCCGACAGCAGCATGATGAAGTTTTGCCTCGTTCTCGTTTCTGAGTCTGGTGGGAAGTCCCGAGCTGGACTCAGAAACTGGCTCAGAACGGAGTGTTTGGGGGGGTTCGGTTCTCTGAGAACCTAACCCGCTCATTTCTAATTAGAAGCCATTGGTGGGGTGCAGTCCAGACAATGCAGACATGTCCGAACCATTGTGGAGGTGGGCTGCAGTGGCTGTGTGACATCATATGCAGCCGCTGCAACCCAGGACGTGGCGGGTAGCCGCCTGCCAGTGCAGCTAGGCTGTGCAGGTAGGGAACTACTCGGCAGGTGCAAAGCATTGCCGCCGTGCTATGCTTTCGTACCTGTGCGGGGGGGGGGGGGGGGGGGCTGACATACGGGGTGGACTAGCCCTGTGCTGGGTGTCCCCCAGCATGTCTGAGTAACTGATCGTAGATGTGCTAAATTTATAGATATATTGCATGTCTGAGTAACTGATCGTAGATGTGCTAAATATATATATATATATATATATATATATATATATATATATAATGGGATAGACCTAATGATAGCGCGAAGTATGGAGCTCAACCTTAAGACGTACTCCCTGTTAGATGGAGTACAATGGTACAGATACAGAAAAAAGGTGATGTCTAAGGGAGCTTATCTGAGGTTAAATCTTCCAGGATTTGACCACAATTCACTTAAAAAAACTCCAATTTATTTATATAAAAGTATTCAACAATGAGTCACAGTGAATAACAAATGGCTGACATAATTAAAATACAGACATCAGATATGGAAACAGTATAATGTGAACAATCTGTTAATCCAATTATGTTTTCTTAATTAGTACATATCCGATGTTCTCATATCCGAACCAAACCCAACGTGTTTCGTCCAAATGGACTTCATCAGGGGCTCATTATCAAAATGGTCAAAAGGACATAAAAGAATGGATGACTAATCTATGATCGTTTTTATCCCACAAAAAATCAGTAAAACAGTCTGCTGACTAGGAGAAGCCACTCTTCCTACTGAGCATTGTCTACACAAACGACATTGTGGCTTATAGTGAATTCAGCATTATTGTGTTACTGTTTGCCTTATCGAGTTGGCTTATTCAACAAAAATCTAGCTGTGAATTCAGCGTATTTTTATTGCATCTGTTATTGCAAGTATGTTTTACTGATTTTTTGTGGGATAAATACGATCATAGATTGGTCATCCAGTCTTTTATGTTCTTCCGACCATTTTGATAATGAGCCCCTGATGAAGTCCTGTTGGACGAAACGCATTGGGTTTGGTCCAGATATGAGAACATCGAATACTGTATGTACTAATTAAGAAAACATCATTGGATTAACAGATTGTTCACATTATACTGTTTCCATATCTGATGTCTGTATTTTAGTTATGTCAGCCATTTGTTATTCACTGTGACTCATTGTTAAATACTTTTATATAAATAAATTGGAGTTTTTTTTAAGTGAATTGTGGTCAAATCCTAGAAGATTTAACCTCAGATAGCTCCCTTAGACACCACCTTTATTATGTATGTATGTATGTATATATATATATATATATATATATATTGCTAAAATGGAGTTAGAAAATGTACAAATTTATAATTTTAATTAAGATTGATTGGGATTTGTGGTTTTTCTTCATATGGCCGCAGCCTACACCATTTATTTACCAGTTTGTCCTGGTTTATACACTGGCTTGTCTGTCTGGACTACAACAACAGATCTTTTCTTCTTCACAAGAACTTTCTTGCTTTTGGTTATGGTTTCCCCTGCACTTTTAATGGAGACTTCCAGTGTGCCAACCACCTCCTTCTGCTCAGGATCAGGAACCTACACAGGGATGAGCCACATTAGAAAGTAAATTTTATAAATGACAAGGTTTTGTTAGTTTACCAGTATATTCTGCATTTTTAAATAGGGCCTGTACTGTAGTCTCCAGGATAGTATGATTCTAATGTGGAAGTAAAGTAAAAAAACACAAAAAAGCAACAACAACAACAACCACCACCACCACCAAGTAACTGTTTAAATGGGCAAAACCATGATGCACTGCAGGTGGGGCAGATGTAACATGTGCAGAGAGAGTTAGATTTGAGTGTGGGGTGTCCAAACTGAAATATAAATTGCAGGGTAAGAATAAAGCTGTCTAACATACTTAATGTAGGCTACATGCAAAAGCAGCCAGTATTTATCCTGCACAGAAAAATATAAATGTATTTGCTCTACTTGCATGGCAACATGGTTTATTCCAGATATAAATTTGCTTTTTTTTTTTTTTTTTGCTTTACTTCCAAATCATAATCAGCCCCATTGTGCTGTAAAGTATTCATGTGTTCTATATACTATGCTTTTGCCTAAAATTACAGAGAATACATTACTTACCATGGCCATTGTTATGCTCTGTTTATATATTATGTGTGCATATCTTCAAATAATATAAAGCAGACTACATAGAAATATAGTTTTTACCTGGAGTGGTAAGCAGGTGAATGCGGAACCCGGCTGGAAGGTTCTGTCTATGAGTGTTATATTCTTATTATCCAGGTTTAGTGATATCTGCACCCTGCTCTCTCCCTGAGCTCCCTCCAGGTGTAAACAAATGTTCTCCGGGTGATGGGAGATAATCTCAGAAGGGAAGATGACAGCATAGTGCCTGTGTACATAGAGGATTTATAAATTACAGTCCAGTTATAACTTATTACAGACCATGGTAAAGTAAAACACATCAATATGTGAAGGGTTATTTTACAACCAATAAAGAAAAATTAATTTATAAGGGCAACAATTCTTTACATTTTTTTCTATATACATTTTTGGTCTGCAGGACTCAAATTACTCTCAGTGGCAATTGCTGTAGCTAGTTATGAGTACCTAAGTCACCTTGAGCTTGTAGAACCCACTTGCTGAGAGTCTCACGTTTAACAGCCCCCTTTCCCAGAACTACAGTTGTTCACTGGTACTTGTCAGCTGCCAGGACTCTAAGTAGTGTAAGCTAAAGATCACAGACAAATATATTTCAACTGAACAGAACCCCTGGGACTACTAAAACTATATACAGAAAACAGCATGCCATATCTTCAGTATAGCATAGGCAATCTTCACTGAAGTGTTTGCTCATCAGTTTTCCAAGTAGCACTAATAAATGTTTTTCTGGACAATTCTGTCCAATAATACAAGTATTTACCACAATAGAAAATTGATGAGTAATAACACATTTTTTGCATGCATAGGTAAGTGGCTTGTATAGAAATATTACATAGTTCTTTACAACGGCACAGGTATATTGTACAGTAGATATTTGCAAACATCTAATGGCTTTCCTGAACAGCACAAGTGATTTGCACAACAGCAAGCGATTGAATACATAAACTAACAGATTAAGGGCACTATAATGAAATGCCACACAGTACTTTTCAATAGGCACACATCATTAGCACTGTAGCAAGATACTTAGCAGATCTTTCAAATAGTCCAGGTTAACTTCACCATATAAGCAGGTAACAGGCTTTCCAAATGATACAGGCCAATGAACTTTACTGAGCAGCTTAGAGCATAATCCATGTACAGTATGCATCAGGACAAAACAGGATCAGACTGATTACAATCCACAACAGAGTGTCCAATGAGACTCCCTATAAGGGCTGAACATCCAATTAGCCCCAGTCAAAGAATCACACAAGATTCTAACTCCAGCTACAGCAATCTGGAGTCAGAACGAAGCCTAGCACAATGAGACCTAGGGGGTAATTCCAAGTTGATCGCAGCAGGAATTCTGTTAGCAATTGGGCAAAACCATGTGCACTGCAGGGGAGGCAGATATAACATGTGCAGAGAGAGTTAGATTTGGGTGTGGTGTGTTCAATCTGCAATCTAATTTGCAGTGTAAAAATAAAGCAGCCAGTATTTACACTGCACAGAAATAAAATAAGCCACCCAAATCTAACTCTCTCTGCAAATGTTATATCTGCCTCCCCTGCAGTGCACATGGTTTTGCCCAACTGCTAAAAAATTTCCTGCTGCGATCAACTTGGAATTACCCCCCTAGTCTGAGCAAGAGACTGATTGGAGCTCAAAGAACTAACCCAACCATGATCTACTAAACTGCACTTATCACAGATTCTAACACTAGTGCAGGGAATTACATGGTAGTGTTAAAAATAAGATTTTACTTACCGATAAATCTATTTCTCGTAGTCCGTAGTGGATGCTGGGGACTCCGTCAGGACCATGGGGATTAGCGGCTCCGCAGGAGACAGGGCACAAAACTAAAGCTTTAGGATCAGGTGGTGTGTACTTGCTCCTCCCCCTATGACCCTCCTCCAAGCCTCAGTTAGGATACTGTGCCCGGACGAGCGTACACAATAAGGAAGGATATTGAATCCCGGGTAAGACTCATACCAGCCACACCAATCACACCGTATAACTTGTGATCTAAACCCAGTTAACAGTATGACAAACGTAGGAGCCTCTGAACAGACGGCTCACAACAAATAACAACCCGATTTTTTTGTAACAATAACTATGTACAAGTATTGCAGACAATCCGCACTTGGGATGGGCGCCCAGCATCCACTACGGACTACGAGAAATAGATTTATCGGTAAGTAAAATCTTATTTTCTCTGACGTCCTAAGTGGATGCTGGGGACTCCGTCAGGACCATGGGGATTATACCAAAGCTCCCAAACGGGCGGGAGAGTGCGGATGACTCTGCAGCACCGAATGAGAGAACTCCAGGTCCTCTTTAGCCAGGGTATCAAATTTGTAGAATTTTACAAACGTGTTCTCCCCCGACCACGTAGCTGCTCGGCAGAGTTGTAATGCCGAGACCCCTCGGGCAGCCGCCCAGGATGAGCCCACCTTCCTTGTGGAATGGGCCTTGACAGATTTAGGCTGTGGCAGGCCTGCCACAGAATGTGCAAGTTGAATTGTGCTACAAATCCAACGAGCAATCGTCTGCTTAGAAGCAGGAGCACCCAGCTTGTTGGGTGCATACAGTATAAACAGCGAGTCAGATTTTCTGACTCCAGCCGTCCTTGAAATGTATATTTTCAATGCCCTGACAACGTCCAGCAACTTGGAATCTTCCAAATCGCTAGTAGCCGCAGGCACCACAATAGGCTGGTTCAGGTGAAACGCTGACACCACCTTAGGCAGAAACTGAGGACGCGTCCGCAGTTCTGCCCTGTCCGAATGGAAAATCAGATATGGGCTCTTATACGATAAAGCCGCCAATTCTGATACTCTCCTGGCTGAAGCCAGGGCCAGTAGCATGGTTACTTTCCATGTAAGATATTTCAAATCCACCGATTTGAGTGGCTCAAACCAATGGGATTTGAGAAATCCAAAACTACATTCAGGTCCCACGGAGCCACTGGGGGCACAACCGGGGGCTGTATATGTAGTACTCCTTTTACAAAAGTCTGGACTTCAGGAACTGAAGCCAATTCTTTCTGGAAGAAAATCGACAGGGCCGAAATTTGAACCTTAATGGACCCCAATTTGAGGCCCATAGACAATCCTGTTTGCAGGAAATGTAGGAATCGACCCAGTTGAAATTCCTCCATGGGGGCCTTCCTGGCCTCACACCACGCAACATATTTTCTCCAAATGCGGTGATAATGTTGTGCAGTCACCTCCTTCCTGGCTTTAACCAGTGTAGGAATGACCTCTTCTGGAATGCCTTTTTCCTTTAGAATTCGGCGTTCAACCGCCATGCCGTCAAACGCAGCCGCGGTAAGTCTTGGAATAGACACGGTCCCTGCTGAATCAGGTCCCGTCTTAGAGGTAGAGGCCACGGATTTTCCGTGAGCATCTCCTGAAGTTCCGGGTACCAAGTTCTTCTTGGCCAATCCGGAGCCACGAGTATCGTTCTTACTCCCCTTTGCCGTATAATTCTCAGTACTTTGGGTATGAGAGGCAGAGGAGGAAACACATACACTGACTGGTACACCCACGGTGTTACCAGAGCGTCCACAGCTATTGCCTGAGGGTCTCTTGACCTGGCGCAATACCTGTCCAGTTTTTTGTTGAGGCGAGACGCCATCATATCCACCTTTGGTTTTTCCCAACGGTTTACAATCATGTGGAAGACTTCTGGATGAAGTCCCCACTCTCCCGGGTGTAGATCGTGTCTGCTGAGGAAGTCTGCTTCCCAGTTGTCTACTCCCGGAATGAACACTGCTGACAGTGCTATCACATGATCTTCCGCCCAGCGAAGAATCCTTGCAGCTTCTGCCATTGTTCTCCTGCTTCTTGTGCCGCCCTGTCTGTTTACGTGGGCGACTGCCGTGATGTTGTCCGACTGGATCAACACCGGCTGACCCTGAAGCAGGGGTTTTGCCAGGCTTAGAGCATTGTAAATTTCTCTTAGCTCCAGTATATTTATATGAAGAGACATCTCCAGGCTTGACCATACTCCCTGGAAGTTTCTTCCCTGTGTGACCGCTCCCCAGCCTCTCAGACTGGCATCCGTGGTCACCTTGACCCAGTCCTGTATGCCGAATCTGCGGCCCTCTAACAGATGAGCACTCTGCAACCACCACAGAATAGACACCCTTGTCCGTGGCGATAAGGTTATCCGCTGATGCATCTGCAGATGCGATCCGGACCATTTGTCCAGCAGATCCCACTGAAAAGTTCGTGCGTGGAATCTGCCGAATGGAATTGCTTCGTAAGAAGCCACCATCTTTCCCAGGACTCTTGTGCATTGATGCACAGACACTTTTCCTGGTTTTAGGAGGTTCCTGACAAGTTCGGATAACTCCTTGGCTTTCTCCTCCGGAAGAAACACCTTTTTCTGAACCGTGTCCAGAATCATTCCCAGGAACAGCAGACGTGTTGTCGGGGTCAACTGAGATTTTGGAAAATTCAGAATCCACCCGTGTTGTTGCAGCACTACTTGGGTTAGTGCTACTCCGTCCTCCAGCTGTTCTCTGGACCTTGCCCTTATCAGGAGATCGTCCAAGTAAGGACTAATTAATACGCCTCTTCTTCGCAGAAGAATCATCATTTCGGCCATTACCTTGGTAAAGACCCGAGGTGCGGTGGACAATCCAAACGGCAGCGTCTGAAACTGATAATGACAGTTTTGCACTACGAACCTGAGGTACCCTTGATGTGAAGGGCAAATTGGGACATGCAGGTAAGCATCCTTTATGTCCAGGGACACCATAAAGTCCCCTTCTTCCAGATTCGCTATCACTGCTCTGAGTGATTCCATCTTGAACTTGAATTTTTGTATGTACAGGTTCAAAGATTTCAGATTTAGAATAGGTCTTACCGAGCCGTCCGGCTTCGGTACCACAAATAGCGTGGAGTAATACCCCTTTCCCTGTTGTAGGAGGGGTACCTTGACTATCACCTGCTGAGAAAACAGCTTGTGAATGGCTTCCAATACCGTCGCCCTGTCTGAGGGAGACGTTGGCAAAGCAGACTTTAGGAACCGGCGAGGGGGAGACTTCTCGAATTCCAACCTGTAACCCAGAGATACTACCTGCAGGATCCAAGGGTCCACCTGTGAGCAAGCCCACTGTGCGCTGAAATTCCTGAGTCGACCCCCCACCGCTCCTGAGTCCGCTTGTACAGCCCCAGCGTCATGCTGAGGGCTTTGCAGAACCCTGAGAGGGCTTCTGTTCCTGGGCAGGGGCTGCTTGCTGCCCTCTCTTACCCCTTCCTCTGCCCCGGGGCAGATATGACTGTCCTTTTGCCCTCTTCTTATAGGACCGAAAGGACTGCGGCTGAAAAGACGGTGTCTTTTTCTGTTGGGAGGGGGTCTGAGGTAAAAAGGTGGATTTTCCGGCAGTTGCCGTGGCCACCAGATCCGATAGACCTACGCCAAATAATTCTTCCCCTTTATACGGCAATACTTGTCGTTTGGAATCCGCATCACCTGACCACTGTCGCGTCCATAAACTTCTTCTGGCAGATATGGACATCGCACTTACTCTCGATGCCAGAGTGCAAATATCCCTCTGAGCATCTCGCATATAAAGAAAAGCATCCTTTAATTGCTCTATAGTCAATAAAATACTGTCCCTATCCAGGGTATCAATATTTTCAGTCAGGGAATCCGACCAGACCACCCCAGCACTGCACATCCAGGCTGAGGCGATGGCTGGTCGCAGTATAACACCAGTATGTGTGTATATACTCTTTAGGGTAGTTTCCAGCCTCCTATCAGCTGGATCCTTGAGGGCGGCCGTATCAGGAGACGGTAACGCCACTTGTTTTGATAAGCGTGTGAGCGCCTTATCCACCCTAGGGGGTGTTTCCCAGCGCGCCCTAACCTCTGGCGGGAAAGGGTATAATGCCAATAACTTTTTTGAAATTAGCACTTTTTTATCTGGGTTAACCCACGCTTCATCACATACATCATTCAATTCCTCTGATTCAGGAAAAACTACAGGTAGTTTTTTCACCCCCCACATAATACCCCTTTTTGTGGTACTTGCAGTATCAGAGATATGCAAAGCCTCCTTCATTGCCGTGATCATATAACGTGTGACTCTACTTGAAAATACGTTTGTTTCTTCACCGTCGACACTAGATTCAGTGTCCGTGTCTGGGTCTGTGTCGACCGACTGAGGTAGAGGGCGTTTTACAGCCCCTGACGGTGTCTGAGACGCCTGGGCAGGTACCAACTGGTTTTCCGGACGTCTCATGTCGTCAACTGATGTAATGTGCTGACATTATCACGTAATTCCATAAACAAAGCCATCCATTCCGGTGTCGACTCCCTGGGGGGTGACATCACCATTACCGGCAATTGCTCTGCCTCCACACCAACATCGTCCTCATACATGTCGACACACACGTACCGACACACAGCAGACACACAGGGAATGCTCTTATCGAAGACAGGACCCCACTAGCCCTTTGGGGAGACAGAGGGAGAGTTTGCCAGCACACACCCAAGCGCTATAATATATATGGGAACAACCTTATATAAGTGTTGTATCCTTATAGCAGCTTAAATATATAAAATATCGCCATAAAAAGTGCCCCCCCTCTCTGTTTTACCCTGTTTCTGTAGTGCAGTGCAGGGGAGAGTCCTGGGAGCCTTCCTCACAGCGGAGCTGAGCAGGAAAATGGCGCTGTGTGCTGAGGAGAATAAGCCCCGCCCCCTATTCCGGCGGGCTTTTCTCCCGTAGTTTGTAATATCTGGCAGGGGTTAAATACATCCATATAGCCTCAAGGGCTATATGTGATGTATTTTTTTAGCCATAAAAGGTATTTACATTGCTGCCCAGGGCGCCCCCAGCAGCGCCCTGCACCCTCCGTGACCGTTGGTGAGAAGTGTGTGACAAACAATGGCGCACAGCTGCAGTGCTGTGCGCTACCTTCAAGAAGACTGAAGAGCCTTCTGCCGCCGGTTTCTGGACCTTCAATCTTCAGCATCTGCAAGGGGGGTCGGCGGCGCGGCTCCGGGACGAACCCCAGGGTGAGACCTGTGTTCCGACTCCCTCTGGAGCTAATGGTGTCCAGTAGCCTAAGAAGCCAATCCATCCTGCACGCAGGTGAGTTGAACTTCTCTCCCCTAAGTCCCTCGATGCAGTGAGCCTGTTGCCAGCAGGACTCACTGAAAATAATAAACCTAAAAACTTTTTCTAAGCAGCTCCTTAAGAGAGCCACCTAGATTGCACCCTGCTCGGACGGGCACAAAAACCTAACTGAGGCTTGGAGGAGGGTCATAGGGGGAGGAGCCAGTACACACCACCTGATCCTAAAGCTTTAGTTTTGTGCCCTGTCTCCTGCGGAGCCGCTAATCCCCATGGTCCTGACGGAGTCCCCAGCATCCACTTAGGACGTCAGAGAAATGTCATAGCAGTGTAGCAACTTTTTGTACATTTGTAAATTAAGTTGTGTTGACCAGCCAGCACCCATGGAATATTCTCAATTACTTGGCTTCACGTCTGCTAATACAAAATGATCATTTATACTTTGCTTTGGTGTTCATTATTTGATAATACATACTACAGTAATTGCACTTTGCACTACAGTATGTTAACATTGTGATATGCCTTTTGGTGGTGTAGTCAACATGTCAATGTGTTAACTTTTTCAACATGTGAAATGTGATTCTGACATTCTACAAAGAACAGCAGCGGGGGAGTTAAGGTTAGGCTGAGGGGGTGGAGTGGTAGGATTAGTGACTATGGAAAGGGTTAGGGTTAAGCTAGGTTAGAGGAGGTTAGGGTAAGGTAATAGGGGGATTGTTAGCGATACTCGCCAACAGAAGTGACACTGGATCCACCGGAAGCCCTCATCAGGTTACCCTTGGACCTTAAGACATTGCTGCAGCCGCCAAACCAGCTAAGTCTCCACTAGACCACCAAGGATGCTTTGTCGACATTCTAATCATGTCCACAGTTTATCAATGTCGTCATGATGAATGTCAATGTGACCAACGTCAACTATGCAAGCATTACTCCATGCTGCATGTTGACATTATATCCATATAGACATTATGCCCATGTCGCCATAGATTAACAGGCAGAGGCGTTAGAACGCTATTGGTGGGGCATGGTCCGGACAATGTAGGCATATCCGGACCGTTGCAGGGGCGGGCCGCAGCGTCTGCTTTATGTCTCAAGCAGCCACTGCGACTTGGGACATGGCAGGTAGCCGCCTGCCAGCGCAGCGAGAGTTAGATTTGGGTGGGTTATAGTGTTTCTGTGCAGGAAAAATACTGGCTGCTTCATTTTTGCACTGCAATTTAGATTTCAGTTTTAACACACCCCACCCAAATCTAACTCTCTCTGCACATGTTATATCTGCCCCACCTGTAGTGCACATGTTTTTGCCCATTAGCTAACAAATTTGCTGCTGCGATCAGATATGAATTAGGCCCCAGGTACAGACAGGTGTGCTTTCATGCAGGGGTGTATCTATCCATTGGCCAGGATGGCACTCGCCAGGGGAGCCGACAGAAGAGGGGTGCCACCTGGAGGTGCCACCCGCGGCCAAGGGGTAGACTTACACAGACTAGGCACTAGGCAGTTACCTGCTCATACCGGAGACATGCAGCACAGCAGTCACTCGGTGTAATTAGCGCCAATGTCCGGTACCGCACTTCAGTGAAGGGCTGCTGGAAGCTGTAGTTTTACTTAGAGCTGCTTCACTGAAGTGTGGTGCCGGACATCGTTGCTAATTACACCGAGTGACTGCTGTGCTGCATGTCTGTGCCTTGCACACAGCGCAGGATGACCTGGGGCGCAATCAGCCGGCCTCACAATCTACTCTCAGGTGATGAGACTGTCAGCTCCACCTCCCCCCGCCCCAAAGCCGGAGCTAGCAGTACAGCTCATGAAGCCGCGAGTAATGCCCGCCCCCTGCCAACACAGAGCCGCAATGATCTCCGCCTCCTCCCCCAGCCAAGCCAGAGCTTATAGTGCTGCAGCGCGTGAAGCTGCAATGTACGTCCTCCACCCACCCGCCTCCTCTCCCAGCCAAGCCGCTGCCGCCCGCTCGCCCACTGAAGCCGCCGCCCGTGCACCTGTGTCCCGCTGAAGCCGCTGCTGCTGCTGAGGTCCTGGCAGTACTGCGGCTGAGTTCTGCCTGTGAAGTGGACTCTGTCAGGAGGAGTCAGGAGCCGGTAACAGCGCTGGAAGAACGTACACATCACGTAAGTGCCTACACAGACACTACACTACACTAAACTAAACTACACTACACTTCACTATATTACACTACACTTCACTACAGTACACTACACTACACCACAGTACACTTCACTACACTACACTCTAAGGGTGGGGGGGTGTAAGGGGGAATCTGCCTGCCTCACTGTGTTAAAGGGGGACTCTGCCTTCCATAATGTGTAAAAGGGGGACCTATCCTGCTGTAACGTGTAAAAGAGGGACTCTGCCTGCTGTAACGTGTAAAAGGTGGATGCTGTCTGCCGTTATGTGTAAAAAGGGGACGCTGTCTGCCGTAATGTGTAAAAAAGGGACGCTGTCTGCCGTAATGTGTAAAAAAGGGGACGCTGTCTGCAGTAATGTGTAAAAAAGGGGACGCTGTCTGCCGTAATGTGTAAAAAAGGGGATGCTGTTTGCCGTTATGTGTAAAAAAGGGGACACTGTCTGCCGTAATGTGTAAAAAAGGGGATGCTGTCTGCTGTAATGTGTAAAAAAGGGGACGCTGTCTGCCGTAATGTGTAAAAAGGGGAATCTGTCTGCCGTAATGTGAAAAAGGGGCACTACCTGGTGTAGTGGCGCTACTGTGCAGTGTAATTTGAATAATGGAGACTACTGTGCACCATTGTATGAATTGGTATTATTTTGTGGCCACACCCCTTTCCCATGAAGCCACGACCCTATATTTTTTTGCGCACGCCTATGGAGCGCACTGCCGCCTGGTTACGTTAAGGGGGGGTGCCGATGCCATTTCTTGCACACAGCGCTAAAATTTCTAGTTACGGCACTGGTCTCCGGTACGAACAGGTAACTGCCTAGTGCCTAGTCTATGTAAGCAGTGGCGTAACTACCATAGGGGCAGGGGATGCGGTTGCTATGGGGCCCAGGCTGTCACAGGGGCCCTGGACCCACCGCTTCCCCTACACCAAGTCAGTGACGCTGCTGCAGTACAGTGCTCCTGCTCCTCTCTCTGCCTGTGTGTACATAGCAGAGCGCTGGGAGCAGTACAGGCAGTGGTGACATTAGAGCCAGTACAGCAGATGGAGAGGGAGGGGGGTCAGCACTGTCCTTACCGGTGATGCGCAGCTCCTCGTGCTGTGCACCTCCTTCCCCGATAACAGCCGCAGCAGTGCAGCACTTCCCCGTCATGGAGTGGCAGTGACACAGAGAAAGAGCCCGGCGCAGCAGCAGGTGGATGGCAGCTTCCAAGGAGCAGCTGAATAAGCTGTGGCTGCTCCACTTCACCAAGGCAAGGACCGACCTGAATGTGCACACTACACACCTGGGGGGCCACACCAGCATATAGACATGTGGGTTGGGGGGCCACACCTGAACACACACATCTGCAGGCCACACCTTTACACACATCGGGGATGGGGGACCACACTTGCACATACACACACACTGCGCTCGCCACAGGTTCTATTCCCACTCTATGGGTGTCAAGGACACCCACAAGTGGGAATAGAACCTGTGTGGCGGCATTCTGGCTGCCGACATTGTAAGCGGTTGGGATTCCGGCATCAGTATTCTGACCGCCGGGATCTCAACCGCCAATAAAGCAACTACATCCCCTCCTCTGTGTCTTTCACCGAAACCAATACCTACTACTGTGCTGAGTGACCACTCGCACTCAAGACATTTATAGCAGTGATGCAGTGAGTGAGTCAGGCAAGCAACCCAAGGGCAGTGCTGCCATCCCCTGTCCCAGCCAATGCCTCCCCATCTAACCACCCCTCACCTATCCTAGTGTCCACCATCTCCACCATCCCAATGTCTCTCACCCTGTTAGTTCAGTGTATCCCCACCACCCCTCCCCATTCGGCCAACGTCCCCCAAGCCATTGCCCCCCCCCCCCCACCTAACCCCCACAGCCAGTACGGTGTATATATATATATATATATATATATATATACACACACACACACACACACACACACACACACACACACACACATATGGCGTAACATGTACAAGGGGTACTACTGTGTTACATAACCTGTATAAGGGATACTACTGTGTGGAGTAACGTGAATGACGGACACTACTGTGCGGTGTAATGTGAGTAAGGGGCACTGCCATGTGGTGTAATTTGAATTGTGGGTACTATTGTGTGGCCACACTCTTTTACGGCCTTCTCCATTTTAAATATGGCGGGGGGCGCCAGTCCCTTACTTTGCCATGGGCACTCCGACCCCTAGATACAACCCTGCTTTCATGCATAAGTTATTTGAGCATGCGCAGTGTATTTTAATGTATTACACTATACAAACTGCTGTAGTACTCACAAATGATAAAGTATTATTTACTCATGCATAATTATATAAGCCTACAAATACAGTACATCAAGAAGTGATATATGGAAACATTGTATACTTCCAGACATACATATAAAAGGCAAGTAAAATCACTCACAGTTTCTCTGACAAAGCCCCAGAGATGTGCAGTAGGATCAGCCCAAGACACAAGGTGCAGGAAGCCATGTCGCTGGATGAGAGGCCAGCTAGTGATTGTGTCCCTTGTTGTATGTGTTTGCTTTACTCCGTTACATTGCCTCTACACACCCACATTCGTAGTATTATTCAGCGGAAGACACGATGGACATTGAACACAGCACAACAAATATTTGTAAAGCAGAATGGTCACCTCAAGGCTGCTGGAAGTGTAGGAGGGTTGTACCGTACATGAGTAAATAAAACATTTTATGCCAAATTCACAAAAAGTTAAAACATTTGTGAATACTTTGTTCAAAGGGTCAGTCTTTAAAATGTTATCACAAAAGCACAAAATGGGATGCAATGGTCGCTGCCTTCGGCCAGTCTGCATAACCTGAAGCTTTCTCAGGCTGACCGTCAGGCCAAGGTCAACGAAGTCTTTGTCCGACAATGCAACATAATCCCCGTTTTGAAGAACAATCCTGGTTGCTGCCTCCGCTCCTTCCCTCAAATGCCGAAGCCTGTCAACCTTACTGCAGCAAAGGAGGCGCTATGAGAGATTACGTAGATCCTGTTCTGCACATGCAAAGACCAACAAACATTGAATTAGAACATAAACTTACATATTAATCTGAATGAGGCCTTCACAATTTAGGCTATGATCATTGATGTATCCATTGATGGACAGGTATGGACTTAGTATGAATGATATCAGGATAAAGGAGGAGTGGTTTCATGTTAGTACTTGAAAGGGGCGAGATCATCACCTCTTTCTTGCTTGTAGTGGCAGTTGGTTACACCTGTATGTCACGTGACTAATAAATGAACAGGAGCAGATATATATATATATATATATACACTGCTCAAAAAAATAAAGGGAACACTAAAATAACACATCCTAGATCTGAAAGAATGAAATATTCTTATTAAATACTTTGTTCTTTACATAGTTGAATGTGCTGACAACAAAATCACACAACAATTATCAATGGAAATCAAATTTATTAACCCATGGAGGTCTGGATTTGGAGTCACCCTCAAAATTAAAGTGGAAAAACACACTACAGGCTGATCCAACTTTAATGTAATGTCCTTAAAACAAGTCAAAATGAGGCTCAGTAGTGTGTGTGGCCTCCACGTGCCTGTATGACCTCCCTACAATGCCTGGGCATGCTTCTGATGAGGTGGCGGATGGTCTCCTGAGGGATCTCCTCCCAGACCTGGACTACAGCATCCGCCAACTCCTGGACAGTCTGTGGTGCAACGTGGCATTGGTGGATGGAGCGAGACATGATGTCCCAGATGTGCTCAATTGGATTCAGGTCTGGGGAACGGGCGGGCCAGTCCATAGCATCAATGCCTTCATCGTGCAGGAACTGCTGACATACTCCAGCCACATGAGTTCTAGCATTGTCTTGCATTAGGAGGAACCCAGGGCCAACCGCACCAGCATATGGTCTCACAAGGGGTCTGAGGATCTCACCTCGGTACCTAATAGCAGTCAGGCTACCCCTGGCGAGCACATGGAGGGCTTGGCGGCCCCCTAAAGAAATGCCACACCAAACCATTACTGACCCACTGCCAAACCGGTTATGCTGGAGGATGTTGCAGGCAGCAGAACGTTCTCCTTGGCGTCTCCAGACTCTGTCACGTCTGTCACATGTGCTCAGTGAGAACCTGCTTTCATCTGTGAAGAGCACAGGGCGCCAGTGGCGAATTTGCCAATCTTGGTGTTCTCTGGCAAATGCCAAACGTCCTGCACGGTGTTGGGCTGTAAGCACAACCCCCACCTGTGGACGTCGGGCCCTCATACCACCCTCATGGAGTCTGTTTCTGATCATTTGAGTAGACACATGCACATTTGTGGCTTGCTGGAGGTCATTTTGCAGGGCTCTGGCAGTGCTCCTCCTGTTCCTCCTTGCACAAAGGCAGAGGTAGTGGTCCTGCTGCTGGGTTGTTGCCCTCCTACGCCCTTCTCCACGTCTCCTGATGTACTGGCCTGTCTCCTGGTAGCGCCTCCATGCTCTGGACACTACGCTGACAGACACAGCAAACCTTCTTGCCACAGCTCGCATTGATGTGCCATCCTGGATGAGCTGCACTACCTGAGCCACTTGTGTGGGTTGTAGGGAGGTCATACAGGCACGTGGAGGCCACACACACTACTGAGCCTCATTTTGACTTGTTTTAAGGACATTACATCAAAGTTGGATCAGCCTGTAGTGTGTTTTTCCACTTTAATTTTGAGGGTGACTCCAAATCCAGACCTCCATGGGTTAATAAATTTGATTTCCATTGATAATTTTTGTGTGATTTTGTTGTCAGCACATTCAACTATGTAAAGAACAAAGTATTTAATAAGAATATTTCATTCATTCAGATCTAGGATGTGTTATTTTAGTGTTCCTTTTATTTTTTTGAGCAGTGTATATATGTGGCCCATACCTTATACCCCATCCTCTCAGGACCATTTTAACAGCTTTGTAGGCCCTGGGAAAAGCAATGCACTGTGACCCCTACAAACCCGTTCATGGGAACCAATTAAAAAAAAATCATAATCTAACTCTCTCTGTCATGTTACATCTGCCACACCTGCAGTGCACATGGCTTTGCCCATTGGAGAAAGATTTTACTTTTGCGATCAGGTGTGAATTAGGCCCTATATACAGGAGTGTGTGAGTGGATTTATAATCAATATTTATTCTATACAGGTGGATATAGATAATGTTTATGGACTTTGAATACTTTTATTGATCTTATATCTTATGCAATATATTGTGATTATTCTTTTATAAAGAAAACCGTCCAATCTGTTGTGTATATATATATATATATATATATATATATATATATATATCACAAAAAGATTTCTGAGGGTGCACATACCAAATCAATTAGTTAAATTCTCATCCAGCAACCAATTATATCCGTATAAAAAAATTTTTTATATTAAAATGTATTTACATTTCTCTCATACAATTTAAGACAATAACATACAATATATAGTAGGAACAAGTAAGTTGCTAATCCCCTTTATATAAGTGAAAAAGGTAACAAGGTACTGGTATATAGACGAAGTTGATCTTTAACCCAATGCATTTCGTCCTCAGATGGACTTCATCAGAGGCATGAGTTTTTGAAGAACCGTTAAGTTGTATTCATTACTGGAGCCATCATCTTTAGGCTGGTTATAAGCGATAGACGTATACGCTTTATGTCCAAAAATCAATAAAATTCCTGTATGTTGTAGTGAATATTTTCATTCAGGTAATCCCTTGTGTTTGTCTAGGCTTTTGATTGAATAGTAATTCTATAAAAGTGATTGAAAGTGCACCACGTGACAATTAAATACTAATAAATAGTCGGTCCACTTTTTTCAGCAGATGTGGGACCGATATAGTGTCCAACTAATATCCAATTGCTTTGATCAAAAAGTGCAATATAGTGAAGACCAGTCCATATGTGTCTATCTCCCCTCCTAAATTGCAAGATATATATATATTAGTGCTGGGCAACGATTAAAATTTTTAATCGCAATTAATCGCAGGATTTCATGCGATTAATAGCGATTAATCGTATTGTTAGCCGACTAAAGACAATAATGAATTCAAAAGTAGTGTATTGCGCACTTTTAGTACTTCTATATGAACTACACAGCAAAAACATTTGGTTTGCAGTTTTCCATTAACACAGTAGCATTTAAAAAACTTTAAAAATTAAAATTAAAAAATAAAATATGTTTTCTGAGAATATAAATCTGTTTTCTTACCCAGATTTTTCTTCCCACCAGATTGGACAGATATATTTTAGGTGTGTAGTACTCTCCTTTTCATACAAGTCATGTATTCTTCTTGTGATGGTGCGTCTTGAGGAGGCTCATACGTGCTGTCATTCGTTGCGATCCTAAGAACATTCCTCAGACCGACATCTTCGACAATACTAATTGGCCTGCAGTTTGTAGCTATCCACTTCGCTATGTTATTTGTTAGCTTTTCTTGCTTTTGTTTATCTATACTTCTCCCATACGCTGTATCCAATGTAGTCTGCCGAAGCTTGCCTCCACTGTTTGTTTGAGTGGGTGAGTTGCTGGCATCAACGGTGTGTATTGCATTTAAGTGATACTTCAGACTCGAAGTACTCCGGTGATAAGAAAATTCAGCTTTGCAGTGTTTACAAATAACTTTGGTTTTATCAACTGTGCCATCTGGTAGAGATTTAAAATGAAAATGTCCATGTAAGATTTCGGTTCCTTTCTCCATTTTCTGTGAAAACATTTTTAAATAAATAAAATAAAATTTATTAAAAAAAAGTAAAACAAACTGTATTTTTTGTTTATAGCAGATTAGGTACCCCAGCAATAAAAGGGAGTATAATAGCTCAGCAGGGAGACCTTAATGAACGAAGGAGGCCCAAACTTCCACTAACTCTCCTGTTAATATAAGCAATATCAGCCCCAATGTACATAAACCCGTCACATCCAGTCCCACAGCGGCGTTGATAGAACTTGCGCGCACGCTGCGGAACCATTCTCATCCAGTCCCACAGCGGCACCCGCCAGAGAAGAGAAGGGCTGCCCTGCTCGCTGCAACCCACGCGACTGAGGTTTCTCCTCAGCCGCGTAACTAAGTTACCCAGTTCCGGCCAGCGCGCGCTACGGGATCCCACTCACCCAGTCCCACTGCTTGTGTTCTAGCTTAGAACTCTTAGAGCTTAGGCTCTGTATAAAAACCAGTACTCACAGAGATATTGTGAAGATGTCTCGGTCTCAAGAGGTTATGGCGGCTGGCGGCTTCCTCCTCTCCCGCGGCATCCGGTGGCTTCCTCTTCTCCGGCGGCATCCAGCGGCTTCTCCATCAAGGGGGTCAGATGAATAACTGCTTCCGGCGGCTTCTTCCGGCGCAGCAGCATTAACGGCGTTAACAATATTATCGCCGTTATTGCCTTATGGCGTTAACGCGTTAATAACGCGTTATCTTGCCCAGCACTAATATATATGTATATATATATATGGGAAAAAAACGGGGATGAGGGATATATAGCGACCACGGTGTCAGTGCAACAAGTATAAAATTGCCAATTCTATTAAATTAAAAGGTATTAATTAGTGTACAGTTATACATAAAAAGAAACATGTAAAAACAATGGGACAATACTAAAAACACAGCTGAACTAAAAGCACTTAAAATGATTATATAAAAACTACAATAAGAACAAGTATTAAGGTTTTTTCCTTATCTTAAATGAGGTAGGTGAAGGTTCCCAACGCGTTTTGTCTGATAAGACTTCTTCAAGGGGTAGGGATACAATGGACCTACAAGTCTATTTATAGCCAATATGGCTTGGTGGGAGGGTCCTAGCTTCACAGGGAGTCATGTGATACAATTATATGCTAAATACTTCCAATCTACTAAATAGTGCAGTCTAAAAGGTGTCAGGTTATTGGGAGCTGCTATTAAGTAAAAACGAGTGAGTTTCAGAGTTTTAAAAGAACTTAAAAGCATTGAAATCCGTTTTAAACATTCCAATTGTGGCACTTCTGCCACACTTCCGGTGACGGAAGACGCGAATCGGCACTTCCGCCCCACTTCCGGTTGCGTCTGCGCATGCGCCTGCGGCGGTGCAATGTTGTTACATAGTCCTCAGTACATCCTCCTAATGTCTGTGATCCAGGGGAAAAAAAGAGAGTCTCTTATTATGTTCTTTCCCGGCGGCCATATTTGGTAGGATTTTGTCCATAGGTTTTCCGGCTGCGTTGGCCATTTTCTAGTGTATCATGTATGTCAATGCTCCGGTATCCATGGTGACCATTCCACATAGAAATAAAGATAAATTACATCAGAGGTGCATGATTATCAGTTCACATTCATATATTAGCAGCTTCAGATGGATAGTGAAATAGTATATTATTAATCTCATATTATTAAAATGACTAAAAAATTAAAGGTGCAAGTGCTTGTTTAAATTATAATAGTGACTCAGAATTGTTTATGTACATAGAGTGACTCAGGATTATTTATTATTTAAAATATAAAATATAACTAACAGTGCTAAGATTCCCTTATCTTTATAAGGTGCTTGTGCATTAATAATTTAAGTAGTGAGTATATAAGTACGGTGTATATATCTATTGGTGCTTGTATACCACGTGCTGTTTTATTAAATTTATATTATATAGAGTGTGTACCTTTCTCAGGCCACTATTGATTTGTGTACTATACAGTACCTGATCTTCCCAGATGGTCCCCCCTACTGGTACTGATCAGGCCCAACGCTGCTTGGCTTCCAAGATCAGACGTGTTTGGGCATTTCCAGCGTGGTGTGACTGTAACGACGTTGTGCCTTATGGATTCACACTCCAACCCTTGCGATATTCACTAAAGTGTTTATTTTACTCTGAAAAAGTGAACATTAGTGATTGTGAGCTGACTCGGGGGGGGGGGGGGTTGGAACGGGGAGAGGAAAGCTTGCACTTAGATTCATCTCATTGGTGCAAATGTGTTTAAAAAATTGGTTAAAACGTTCAATATCTCCATCCCAGATTATTAAAATATCGTCAATATATCTCCGATAAAAAATTAAGTGGCTTTTAAAATCCTGATGATCATATATAAAAGCTTTCTCCCAACATCCCATAAAAAGATTTGCGAAACTGGGCGCGAAAATAGTACCCATTGCAGTGCCGCACTGCTGCAGATAAAACTGATCCAGGAATTTAAAATAATTATGATGAAGAATAAAATGCATGATGTCGCAAATGAAATTTTTATGCTTAGTTGTTAATGTGTCATCTTTATCCAAAAATTCCTTACAAGCTGTTACTCCCTTCTCATGTTCGATACATGTGTAGAGTGATTGTACGTCTATTGTGACCCACATGTATGAATCTTTCCACTCAATATCCTTCAGAAGGCTCAGTACCGATGTGGTATCTTTGAGATATGATGGGAGATCCTTTAAATAAGGTTTTAAAAAGACATCAGCGTATTCAGACAAGTTAGAAGTAAGTGAGTCTATGCCCACCACAATTGGTCTTCCGGGCGGGTTGTCCAAGCTCTTATGAATTTTAGGTAAAAAATAAAATATGGGGGTAGTGGGGTCTGATCTCATTAAGCATTGGTACTCCTCCTTAGTGATAATTTCTGTTCTTAAACCATGCAATAAAAGTGTCCTCAATTCTTCAATGTAATCATCCTTCGGATCTTTAGTAAGCTTTTTATAAGACTCTCCATCTGATAACAGTCTTTCTGCCTCTGCAATGTATTTGATCCGATCCATGATGACCAGCCCCCCCCCCCCTACCCTTGTCAGCTTGTTTTATAATTATCACTTTATTTTTCTGTAGATTTTTCAGGGCCTCACTTTCTCTGTTATTTAGATTCTTCTCTTTAATTTTCTCCTGGTCCATGTCACCCAGGTCCTTTTTTCCAATTCGTAAAACATACTTATATTGCTACCCTTTGACTCTAAAGGGTAGAACTTAGAGGTTGGTTTTAGGCCTGATTTGGAGCGGCTTTCATCATTCGCTATGACTGCATCCTCTATTTTTAGGAAGTGTCTTTTCAGCGTTAATTTCCTGACAAATTTGGTCAGATCTATGAATGTATCAAACTTGTTAAGACCTTCTGTTGGTGCAAATGATAGTCCTTTATCTAATAGGGATATTTCTGGTTCTGTTAAAACATGTTGGGAAAGGTTGAATATACCCTTTTTGCTTGGATTAGTTGCTATACTGTTCTTTTTTTGTATTCCCTCCCTCCTGCCTCCTTGGGATCCTCTTCTTCTGTATACCTTCTTTTGAGGGGCAATGCATGATGTATGTCTTCCCTTATCGTATTTCTTATGTTGTGCTTCGGTCTTGCACCCGTTCTTTGAGATAAAAAATCCTGGTCGCTATTTGAGCCATGTCTCTGCAAGATTGAAAATCTGTTGGATGTTTTCAGACTGCTGTTAGGAGTGTTTTTGTTGTTGTTTTGTATGGCGTTGGTCCTTGTAGTGACGGATTTCCAACTTCCTCTGTCTGTCCTTTGATTCAACTGTCTGTTGGAGTTGAACCTGCTCCAATTCTTTACTCTACCTTGTTCGTAATCGTTCTTGTCCCTTAAGAACTTTTTTTCTTTTCCTTTGATCACCTCTGCCTCAATATGCTCCATTTTCTTGTTTGGTAGGATTTTGTCCATAGGTTTTCAGGCTGCGGTGGCCATTTTCTAGTGTATCATGTATGTCAATGCTCCGGTATCCATGGTGACCATTCCACATAGAAATAAAGATAAATTACATCAGAGGTGCATGATTATCAGTTCACATTCATATATTAGCAGCTTCAGATGGATAGTGAAATAGGATATTATTAATCTCATATTATTAAAATGATAAAAAAATTAAAGGTGCAAGTGATTGTTTAAATTATAATAGTGACTCAGAATAGTTTATGTACATCGAGTGACTTAGGATAATTTATTATTTAAAATATAAAATATAACTAACAGTGCTAAGTTTCCCTTATCTTTATAAGGTGCTTGTGCATTAATAATTTAAGTAGTGCGTATATAAGTGCGGTGTATATATCTATTGGTGCTTGTATACCACGTGCTGTTTTACTAAATTAATATTATATAGAGTGTGTACCATTCTCAGGCCACTATTTATTTGCATACTATACAGTACCTGATCTTCCCAGATGGTCCCCCCTACTGGTACTAATGAGGCCCAACGCTGCTTGGCTTCCAAGATCAGACGTGTTTTGGCATTTACAGCATGGTGTGACTGTAACAACGTTGTGCCTTATGGATTCACACTCCAACCCTTGCAATATTTACTAAAGTGTTTATTTTACTCTGAAATAGTGAACATTAGTGATTGTGAGCTGACTCGGGTTGGGGGGGGTTGGAACTTGGGAGAGGAAAGCTTGCACTAACGAACCAACCCAATCTGGTGATTTAGATGATTTATTTTGGGGTATTGTAAGACTTCTCACAAAAGAGGTTAAAACATGGTGGGATGTTAAGGGCTTAGAGCACTATATATCAATGGACAGAGTTCCAAGGGGCCTAAGACTACTCAAACAAACTACGTTTGGCAACCAGGAGGGAACATTTATGGAAAAATGGGACAAAATATTGCACACCTGTTCTATAGACTTAATGAAACTCCTCATCGATGAAAAGAAAAAATCCCTCTTATCCCTTGAGACTGATATTAAACTGACGGAGAGAGAACTTGAACCTTTCAAAGATAAGGAGGACTACAAAATCAACGAAACAGTATTGAACAAGAAACTGGAGCATATTGAGGCAGAGGTGATCAAAGGAAAAGAAAAAAAGTTCTTAAGGGACAAGAACGATTACGAACAAGGTAGAGTAAAGAATTGGAGCAGGTTCAACTCCAACAGACAGTTGAATCAAAGGACAGACAGAGGAAGTTGGAAATCCGTCACTACAAGGACCAACGCCATACAAAACAACAACAAAAACACTCCTAACAGCAGTCTAAAAACATCCAACAGATTTTCAATCTTGCAGAGACATGGCTCAAATAGCGACCAGGATTTTTTATCTCAAAGAACGGGTGCAAGACCGAAGCACAACATAAGAAATACGATGAGGGAAGACATACATCATGCATCTCCCCCCAAAAGAAGGTATACAGAAGAAGAGGATCCCGAGGAGGCAGTAGGGAGGGAATACAAAAAAGAACAGTATAACACCTAATCCGAGCAAAAAGGGTATATTCAACCTTTCCCAACATGTTTTAACAGAACCAGAAATATCCCTATTAGATAAAGGACTATCATTTGCACCAACAGAAGGTCTTAACAAGTTTGATACATTCATAGATCTGACCAAATTTGTCAGGAAATTAACGCTGAAAAGACACTTCCTAAAAATAGAGGATGCAGTCATAGCAAATGATGAAAGCTGCTCCAAATCAGGCCTAAAACCAACCTCTAAGTTCTACCCTTTAGAGTCAAAGGGTAGCAATATAAGTATGTTTTACGAATTGGTAAAAAAGGACCTGTGTGACATGGACCAGGAGAAAATTAAAGAGAAGAATCTAAATAACAGAGAAAGTGAGGCCCTGAAAAATCTACAGAAAAATAAAGGGATAATTATAAAACAAGCTGACAAAGGGGGGGTGGGGGTCATCATGGATCGGATCAAATACATTGCAGAGGTAGAAAGACTGTTATCAGATGGAGAGTCTTATAAAAAGCTTACTAAAGATCCGAAGGATGATTGCATTGAAGAATTGAGGTCACTTTTATTGCATGGTTTAAGAACAGAAATTATCACTAAGGAGGAGTACCAATTCTTAATGAGATCAGACCCCACTACCCCCATATTTTATTTTTTACCTAAAATTCATAAGAGCTTGGACAACCCGCCCGGAAGACCAATTGTGGTGGGCATAGACTCACTTACTTCTAACTTGTCTGAATACGCTGATGTCTTTTTAAAACCTTATTTAAAGGATCTCCCATCATATCTCAAAGATACCACATCGGTACTGAGCCTTCTGAAGGATATTGAGTGGAAGGATTCATACATGTGGGTCACAATAGACGTACAATCACTTTACACATGTATCGAACATGAGAAGGGAGTAACAGCTTGTAAGGAATTTTTGGATAAAGATGACACATTAACAACTAATCATAAAGATTTCATTTGCGACATCATGCATTTTATTCTTTATCATAATTATTTTAAATTCCTGGATCAGTTTTATCTGCAGCAGTGCGGCACTGCAATGGGTACTATTTTCGTGCCCAGTTTCGCAAATCTTTTTATGGGATGTTGGGAGAAAGCTTTTATATATGATCATCAGGATTTTAAAAGCCACTTAATTTTTTATCGGAGATATATTGACGATAATAAGAATTTACTCACCGGTAATTCTATTTCTCGTAGTCCGTAGTGGATGCTGGGGACTCCGTAAGGACCATGGGGAATAGACGGCTCCGCAGGAGACTGGGCACATCTAAGAAAGATTTAGGACTATCTGGTGTGCACTGGCTCCTCCTCCTATGACCCTCCTCCAAGCCTCAGTTAGGAACTGTGCCCGGAAGAGCTGACACAATAAGGAAGGATTTTTGAATCCCGGGTAAGACTCATACCAGCCACACCAATCACACCATATAACACGTGATAGGAACCCCGGTTAACAGTATGATAACAAAAGGAGCCTCTGAAGAGATGGCTCACAACAAAACCCGATTTTTGTAACAATAACTATGTACAGGTATTGCAGACAATCCGCACTTGGGATGGGCGCCCAGCATCCACTACGGACTACGAGAAATAGAATAACCGGTGAGTAAATTCTTATTTTCTCTGACGTCCTAGTGGATGCTGGGGACTCCGTAAGGACCATGGGGATTATACCAAAGCTCCCAAACGGGCGGGAGAGTGCGGATGACTCTGCAGCACCGAATGAGAGAATTCCAGGTCCTCCTCTGCCAGGGTATCAAATTTGTAGAATTTTGCAAACGTGTTTGCCCCCGACCAAGTAGCAGCTCGGCAAAGTTGTAAAGCCGAGACCCCTCGGGCAGCCGCCCAAGATGAGCCCACCTTCCGTGTGGAATGGGCTTTTACAGATTTAGGCTGCGGTAAGCCTACCGCAGAATGCGCCAGCTGAATAGTGCTACAAATCCAGCGCGCAATAGACTGCTTAGAAGCAGGAGCACCCAGCTTGGTGGGTGCATACAGGATAAACAGCGAGTCAGTCTTTCTGACTCCAGCCGTCCTGGAAATATACATTTTTAGGGCCCTGACTACGTCCAGCAACTTGGAATCCTCCAATTCCCTAGTAGCCGCAGGCACCACGATAGGTTGGTTCAAGTGAAAAGCTGAGACCACCTTTGGGAGAAACTGAGGACGAGTCCTCAATTCTGCCCTATCCATATGGAAAATCAGATAAGGGCTTTTACAAGACAAAGCCGCCAATTCTGAAACCCGCCTGGCCGACGCCAAGGCCAACAGCATGACCACTTTCCACGTGAGATATTTTAAATCCACAGTCTTAAGTGGTTCGAACCAATGTGATTTCAGGAATGCCAAAACCACATTGAGATCCCAAGGTGCCACTGGGGGCACAAAAGGAGGCTGAATATGCAGTACTCCTTTGACAAAAGTCTGAACTTCGGGCAGTGAAGCCAGTTCTTTTTGGAAGAAAATCGACAGAGCCGAAATCTGGACCTTTATGGACCCCAATTTGAGGCCCAACGTCACCCCTGCTTGCAGGAAGTGCAGGAATCGACCCAGTTGAAATTCCTCCGTCGGGGCCTTCATGGCCTCACACCAAGCAACATATTTTCGCCAAATGCGGTGATAATGTCTTGCGGTGACATCCTTCCTGGCTTTGATCAGGGTAGGGATGACTTCCTCAGGAATACCCTTTTCCTTCAGGATCCAGTGTTCAACCGCCATGCCGTCAAACGCAGCCGCGGTAAGTCTTGGAACAGACAGGGTCCCTGCTGCAGCAGGTCCTGTCTGAGCGGCAGAGGCCAAGGGTCCTCTGTAAGCATCTCTTGAAGTTCCGGGTACCAAGCTCTTCTTGGCCAATCCGGAACCACGAGTATGGTTTTCACTCCTCACCTTCTTATTATTCTCAGTACCTTGGGTATGAGAGGTAGAGAAGGAAACACATAAACCGACTGGTACACCCATGGTGTCACTAGAGCGTCCACCGCTATCGCCTGAGGGTCTCTTGACCTGGCGCAATATCTTTTCAACTTCTTGTTGAGGCGGGACGCCATCATGTCTACCTGTGGTTTTTCCCACCGGTTGACCAGCATTTGGAAGACTTCTGGATGAAGTCCCCATTCTCCCGGGTGGAGGTCGTGTCTGCTGAGGAAGTCTGCTTCCCAGTTGTCCACTCCCGGAATGAACACTGCCGTCAGTGCTAACACATGATTCTCTGCCCATCTGAGAATCCTTGTGGCTTCTGCCATCGCCATCCTGCTTCTCGTGCCGCCCTGTCTGTTTACATGGGTGACCGCCGTGATGTTGTCTGACTGGATCAGTACCGGCTGGTTTTGAAGCAGGGGTCTTGCCTGGCTTAGGGCATTGTAAATGGCCCTTAGCTCCAGGATATTTATGTGAAGAGAAATCTCCTGATTTGACCACAGTCCTTGGAAATTTCTTCCCTTTGTGACTGCCCCCCAGCCCCGAAGGCTGGCATCCGTGGTCACCAGGACCCAGTCCTGTATTCTGAATCTGCGGCCCTCTAGTAGATGAGCCCTCTGCAGCCACCACAGCAGCGACACCCTGGTTCTGGCCGATAGGGTTATCCGCTGTTGCATCTGGAGATGGGACCCGGACCATTTGTCCAACAGGTCCCACTGGAACGTCCTTGCGTGGAACCCTCCGAATGGAATTGCTTCGTACGAAGCTACCATTTTGCCCAGGACTCGTGTGCATTGATGTACCGACACTTTTCCTGGTTTTAGGATGTCTCTGACCAGAGATGACAATTCCTCGGCTTTTTCCAGTGGAAGAAACACTCTTTTCTGGTCTGTGTCCAGAATCATTCCCAGGAACAGAAGACGTGTCGTCGGGACCAGCTGTGACTTTGGAATGTTTAGAATCCAGCCGTGCTGATGTAGCACTTCCTGAGAAAGTGCCACCCCCACTATCAACTGTTCTTTGGACCTCGCCTTTATCAGGAGATCGTCCAAGTACGGGATAATTAAAACTCCCTTCCTGCGAAGGAGTATCATCATTTCGGCCATTACCTTGGTAAAGACCCTCGGTGCCGTGGATAACCCGAACGGCAGCATCTGGAACTGATAGTGACAGTCCTGTACCACAAATCTGAGGTACTCCTGGTGCGGAGGGTAAATGGGGACATGCAGGTACGCATCCTTGATGTCCAGGGATACCATGTAATCCCCCTCCTCCAGGCTCGCAATAACCGCCCTGAGCGATTCCATCTTGAACTTGAACCTTTTGATATAAGTGTTCAAGGTTTTTAAGTTTAAGATGGGTCTCACCGAACCGTCCGGTTTCGGTACCACAAACATTGTGGAGTAGTAAGCCTTTCCTTGCTGAAGGAGGGGTACCTTGACGATCACTTTCTGTGAATACAGTTTTTGAATAGCCACCAACACTGCCTCCCTGGCAGAGGGAGTTGACGGCAAGGCAGATTTTAGGAAACGGCGGGGGGGAGACGTCTCGAATTCCAGCCTGTACCCCTGAGATACTACTTGAAGGACCCAGGGATCCACTTGTGAGAGAACCCACTGTGCGCTGAAAAACCTGAGACGTGCCCCCACCGTTCCCGATTCCGCTTGAGCAGCCCCAGCGTCATGCTGTGGACTTACCGGACGCAGAGGAGGACTTCTGCTCCTGGGAACTAGCTGTGTGCTGCAGCTTTTTCCCCCTTCCTCTGCCCCTCGGCAGAAAGGATGAGCCTCTAGCCCGCTTATTTTTCTGGGGCCGAAAGGACTGTACCTGATAATACGGTGCTTTCTTTTGCTGTGGGGTAGCCTGTGGCAAAAAAGTCGATTTCCCAGCAGTAGCTGTGGAAACGAGGTCTGAAAGACCTTCCCCAAAAAGTTCCACCCCTTTATAGGGTAAAACTTCCATGTGCCGCTTGGAGTCGGCATCACCTGACCATTGCCTAGTCCATAACCCCCGTCTGGCGGCAATGGACATAGCGCTTATTTTTGATGCCAGACGGCAAATATCCCTCTGTGCATCACGCATGTATAAGACCGCGTCTTTTATATGGTCAATCGTTAGCAAAATATTGTCCCTATCCATGGTATCAATGTTTTCCGACAGGGAGTCTGACCACGCAGCAGCAGCACTGCACATCCAAGCTGATGCAATAGCGGGTCTCAATATAATGCCAGTGTGTGTGTATATAGCTTTAAGGGTACTTTCCAGCTTTCTATCAGCAGGTTCTTTTAGGGCGGCCGTATCCGGAGACGGTAGTGCCACCTTCTTTGATAAGCGTGTCAATGCTTTATCTACCCTAGGGGGTGTTTCCCAGCGTGACCTATCCTCTGGCGGGAAAGGGTACGCCGCCATTAACCGTTTAGAAATGATCAATTTCTTATCTGGGGAAGTCCACGCTTCCTCACACACCTCATTTAGGGGGTAATTCCAAGTTGATAGCAGCAGGAAATTTTTTAGCAGTTGGGCAAAACCATGTGCACTGCAGGTGTGGCAGAAATAACATTTGCAGAGAGAGTTAGATTTGGGTGGGTTATTTTATTTCTGTGCAGGGTAAATACTGGCTGCTTTATTTTTACACTGCAAATTAGATTGCAGATTGAACACACCACACCCAAATCTAACTCTCTCTGCAAATGTTATATCTGCCTCCCCTGCAGTGCACATGGTTTTGCCCAATTGCTAACAGAATTCCTGCTGCGATCAACTTGGAATTACCCCCTTAATTCGTCAGATGCAGGAAAAACTACTGGTAGTTTTTTCTCACCAAACATAATACCCTTTTTTGTGGTACCTGGGGTATCATCAGAAATGTGTAAAACATTTTTCATAGCCTCAATCATATAACGGGTGGATCTATTGGAGGGTACACTCGTCTCATCATCGTCGACACTGGAGTCGGTATCCGTGTCGACATCTGTATCTGTCATCTGAGGTAGTGGGCGTTTTATAGCCCCTGATGACATTTGAGACGCTTGGACAGGCACAAGCTGAGTAGCCGGCTGTCCTATGTCGTCAAACCTTTTATGTAAGGAGCTGACACTGTCACGTAATTCCTTCCATAAGTCCATCCACACTGGTGTCGACCCCGCAGGGGGTGACATCACATTCACAGGCATTTGCTCCGCCTCCACATCATTATCCTCATCATACATGTCGACACAGCAGTACCGACACACAGCAGACACACAGGGAATGCTCTTACAGAGGACAGGACCCCACAAAGCCCTTTGGGGAGACATAGGGAGAGTATGCCAGCACACACCAGGGCGCTATATAACACAGGGATATCACTATACAGAGTGTTTTCCCCTATAGCTGCCTATAATATATATATATACTGCGCCTAAATTGTGCCCCCCCTCTCTTTTTACCCTTTCTGTAGTGCAGGACTGCAGGGGAGAGCCAGGGAGCTTCCTTCCAGCGAAGCTGTGAGGGAATAATTGCGCCAGTGTGCTGAGGGAGTTGGCTCCGCCCCTTTTTCGGCGGGCTTTCTCCCGCTATTTTATCGTTTCTGGCAGGGGTTAATATACACCTATATAGCCTCTGGGGCTATATATGGTGTTAGTTTTGCCAGCCAAGGTGTTATTATTGCTGCTCAGGGCGCCCCCCCCCCAGCGCCCTGCACCCATCAGTGACCGCAGTGTGTGGTGTGCATGAGGAGCAATGGCGCACAGCTGCAGTGCTGTGCGCTACCTTGGAGAAGACAGAAGTCTTCAGCTGCCGATTTTCCGGACCACCTTCTTGTTTCTGGCTCTGTAAGGGGGACGGCGGCGCGGCTCCGGGAACGGACGACGAGGTCGGGTCCGGTGTTCGATCCCTCTGGAGCTAATGGTGTCCAGTGGTTGTCTAAGAAGCCCAAGCTACCACCACTTAGGTAGGTTCGCTTCTTCTCCCCTTAGTCCCTCGTTGCAGTGAGCCTGTTGCCAGCAGGTCTCACTGAAAATAAAAAACCTAAACTATACTTTCTTCTAGGAGCTCAGGAGAGCCCCTAGTGTGCATTCAGCTCAGCCGGGCACAGAAATCTAACTGAGGCTTGGAGGAGGGTCATAGGGGGAGGAGCCAGTGCACACCAGATAGTCCTAAATCTTTCTTAGATGTGCCCAGTCTCCTGCGGAGCCGTCTATTCCCCATGGTCCTTACGGAGTCCCCAGCATCCACTAGGACGTCAGAGAAATTTTAATAATCTGGGATGGAGATATTGAACGTTTTAACCAATTTTTTAAACACATTTGCACCAATGAGATGAATCTTGCTTTTACATCCAATGTGAACAAAGAACACATCGAGTTCCTGGACTTGATTCTCACAGGGAAAAATTTAAAAATTACCACAAAAAACAATATTAAACACGTGGACACTAACAGTTATCTCCACTACAAGAGCAATCATCTGAAGAGTTGGAAGAATAACATTCCATTTTCCCAATTTAGTAGAATTAAAAGGAATTGCAGCAAACCAGAGGACTGTCAAGCACAGCTGGAGCTGTATAATAGCAGATTCGAGCAAAAAGAATATCCAGATACCATTTTGAAAGAAACCATCACCAGAACCAATATGGTTGAAAGACCCAAATTGCTAGAATATAAAACAAGGGAGAAAACAAAAGACTCCACGGCTTTTGTAACAACCTTCAACCGGCATGAAAAATCCATCCGAGAAACATTTAGGAACTACTGGAGAATACTGCTCATGTATCCTATTCTTAAGGAAATCCTCCCTCCTCATCCTGAAATAGTTTTTAAAAAATCACAGAACCTGAAGGATATTTTAGCACCAAGTATGTTGAGGACTGACCAAGATAAAGACCACACCTGGCCCAAATGTGTGGGCTCCTACAAGTGCGGGCGATGCAATGTATGTAGATACCTACACCCCAACAGGAAAACCTTTATGGACATGGAGAAGAAAAAGGAATACAGAATTAAGAAATATATGAATTGTAATACTCAATCGGTCATTTACCTCCTAGAATGTGACTGTGGCAAACAATACATCGGGAAGACAAAGAGACCGCTGAAGTTGAGGATACAGGAACACATGAGGAACATTAGGAACAAAGTGGAGAGCCACGCTGTCTCCAAACATTTTACCTCAACACATAACTCCAATCCAGAAGCCTTGACATTCAAAGCCATAGAACTGGTGAAATTGGGAGAGAGAGGAGGAGATCTCGCCAACAAACTGTCATGTAGAGAGATGTTTTGGATATTCCAATCACAGACATTACAGCCGAAAGGATTCAACGACAATTACGAGATCGCTCCCTTTATATAAAATACGGTATTAAAACCTCATTCATCTCCCATCATTCCTATTCCATCCCCCTTCCCTCACCCCGCCCGGTCCCTTCATTCCCTTACTAAGTGCAAGCTTTCCTCTCCCCGTTCCAACCCCCCCCCCCCCCCCCCCCCCCCCCGAGTCAGCTCACAATCACTAATGTTCACTATTTTAGAGTAAAATAAACACTTTAGTAAATATCGCAAGGGTTGGAGTGTGAATCCATAAGGCACAATGTCGTTACAGTCACACCACGCTGGAAATGCCCAAACACGTCTGATCTTGGAAGCCAAGCAGCGTTGGGCCTGATCAGTACCAGTAGGGGGGACCAGCTGGGAAGATCAGGTATTGTATAGTACACAAATCAATAGTGGCCTGAGAAAGGTACACACTCTATATAATATAAATTTTGTAAAACAGCACGTGGTATACAAACACCAATAGATATATACACCGTACTTATATACTCACTACTTAAATTATTAATGCACAAGCACCTTATAAAGATAAGGGAATCTTAGCACTGTTAGTTATATTTTATATTTTAAATAATAAATTATCCTGAGTCACTCTATGTACATAAACTATTCTGAGTCACTATTATAATTTAAACAATCACTTGCACCTTTAATTTTTTAGTCATTGTAATAATATGAGATTAATAATATACTAATTCACTATCCATCTGAAGCTGCTAATATATGAATGTGAACTGATAATCATGCACCTCTGATGTAATTTATCTTTATTTCTTTGTGGAATGGTCACCATGGATACCGGAGCATGGACATACATGATACACTAGAAAATGGCCACCGCAGCCTGAACACCTATGGACAAAATCCTACCAAATATGGCCGCCGGGAAAGAACATAATAAGAGACTCTCTTTTTTCTCCCTGGATCACAGACATTAGGAGGATGTACTGAGGACTATGTAACAACATTGCGCCGCCGCGGGCGCATGCGCAGACGCATGCGCCGACGCAACCGGAAGTGGGGCGGAAGTGACGATTCGCGTCTTCCTTCACTGGAAGTGTGGCGGAAGTGCCGCAATTGTAATGTTTAAGACGGATTTCAATGCTTTTAAGTTCTTTTAAAACTCTGAAACTCACTCGTTTTTACTTAATAGCAGCTCCCAATAACCTGACACCTTTTAGACTGCACTATTTAGTAGATTGGAAGTATTTAGCATATACTGTAATTGTATCACATGACTCCCTGTGAAGCTAGGACCCTCCCACCAAGCCATATTGGCTATAAATAGACTTGTAGGTCCATTGTATCCCTACCCCTTGAAGAAGTCTTATCAGACTAAACGCGTTGGGAACCTTCACCTACCTCATTTAAGATAAGGAAAAAACCTTAATACTTGTTCTTATTGTAGTTTTTATATAATCATTTTAAGTGCTTTTAGTTCAGCTGTGTTTTTATTATTGTCCCATTTTTTTACATGTTTCTTTTTATGTATAACTGTACACCAGCGTTTTTCAACCGCTGTGCCGCGGCACACTAGTGTGCCGCCAGCGGTTCTGAGATGTGCCGCCAGAGATGCCCGCTGCATAACCCTGCCGCTGCCTCACTTGAAATTATATTGTCCGATTACGGGCTCCGGCGGCGCTGGGCTCTTCCGGGTAGCCCAGACGCAGCCTGGCCAGTAACCTGTATGGAGCAGCAGCGTGACTCAGCGTGCTCCTCCACGTCACCTGCGCGCCCAGTGCTCCTCCACGTCACCTGCCGGCCGAATGCTGCTCCTGTGTCCTCGGTCCTCACCGCTGTCTGCAACGCTGAAGGAGGGAGACAGTAAACAGCTCCTGCCTCCTCCACAGCTACAGAACTAACCTACTCAAGTACAGTAGGTTCCTGTAAATTTTTATTTATTGTTACTGTGGTGGCCAATGTGTGTTGTAACTAATATAGGGGCCAGTATGTTCTGCATTTACCATGCGGGCCAATTTGTGCAGCAATTACCGTGGGGGCCAATGTGTCCTGCAATTACTGTGGGGGGCCATTATGTGCTGCAATAACATGGGGGCCAATATTTTATGCAACTATTGTGGGGGCCAATGTGTGCTGCAATTACTGTGGGGGCCAATGCGTTTAAATGGCTGAGGGGGCCAATATGTGTTTTGTTCCTGTTTAGGTCAATGTGTGTTGACCCCCCCCCCCCCCCCCCCCCCCCGTAGTGGTTGTGGGGAACTGATGGTGTGCCTTGGCAATTTAAAAATTCTGTTCGGTGTGCCGTGAGTTGAAAATGGTTGAAAATCACTGCTGTACACTAATAAATACCTTTTAATTTAATAGAATTGGCAATTTTATACTTGTTGCACTGACACCGTGGTCGCTATATATCCCTCATCCCCCCTTTTTTTCATAAATTATATCCAGTGAATCACCATCCCTGTACATTTTTTAGGGATTCAGCTGACGCCCCAGTAGTAGCATAGGGGAGTGTCACATAAACTTGCCATTATCCTCTATACAACATATCTGTTTTTATCACTAGTGGCGCAATATTAATCCTTGTTCCGTATATATATATATATATATATATATATATATATAGAGGAACAGGTAAGGCACTCCATATAACCAAATACACCGCCGGTGCCTACGTAAAATCAAGTAGATATATCCAAGCAAGGACGTGGCACTCGTGCATAACAAAATCACATACTCATATGTAATTAGTAACGTTTCAGTGGACTCACCACTGTCGTCAGACTTTATTGAAAAAGACAGATAAAACATACCTATTTAAACCACCCGCGTGAACTCCTTCAGCTGTTCAACGCCCGAACATCCGGGCGGGGGCTGCGGAAATGATGTCATGATACTAATTAGCAAATTGAGTGCATGAAACCATCACCATGGAAACCAGAAAAGGAGCGTATATAGCGCTATAACATAAATAAAACAGTAACAATAAGTAGCAAATGCAGTGTAGCAACAAACATGTTCAAGAGGAAACAACATGTAACGTTAATATTGTAACTTAGAGTATCACTCTAAAACAAAAACGAAAAACCTGCATAGCTAGATCAAATACAATATAATAAATACGAGTGAGAGATCAGTGTGATCTGGTATAATTAATATTAAGGCGCTAAAACATATATATATATTAAGAGACACAGAATAGAATCTTTGTGCGAGATACAGCAGCTTAAACCCACAATTCTACCAGATATGCAATTCAACAAAAACTCTTTCTTGATTTTCTACTGCAACCCCTATTATGTGAGGAACCTAGTTTTTTGATGGATACCACAGCATTTCTCAATAAATTAGAGTCTGTAGGATCGGTACCTGACGGTTGCTGGCTGGCAACCATCGATGTTGTGAGTTTATATACTTCCATCCCGCATGCCATGGGGTTAACAGCAGTAAAAAGATTTCTTGTCAAAAAACAGGCGTTTGATGCTGGCAAAATTGAAATAATCCTGTTATTGCTTGAATTGGTCCTGACAAATAATTTTTTTCTTTATGACAAACAATTCTTTAGGCAAATTCAGGGGTGTGCAATGGGATCGGCTGTATCTCCGACATACGCAAACATTTTGATGTTTGCGATTGAGGAAGATCTATTTTATAATAATGAGATCTTTAAAGCCCAAGCTATCCTTTTTTGCCGTTATATAGATGATCTGTTTGTTATCTGGAAAGGAGATCAAAACACTTTAATAGACATCTTAGATCAACATAATTCGAGTGATAGTACCATTAAATTCACATTTGATATGAATCAAAGTGAGATCAATTTTCTTGATGCTACAGTCAGGATTTTGGATGGTAAATTAACCACTACAATTTATGTTAAGCCTACTGACCGCAGCCAATTATTACACGCACATAGCTGCCATCCATCATCTCTCAAAAGAGGGCTTCCTTATTCCCAGATGATTCGGATAATGAGACTAAATAGTGATATCAAATTGGCGACACAACAAATTGACACGTTAATTGTAAAATTACTTAGTAGGGGTTACTCACGTGAGTTGTTGTTGACAGCCAAAACTAAAGTTTTGGCATTGGATAGATCTACACTATTGAAGAAGAAAAGTATTAATGGGCCACAGAGAGCGAGGTTCCCCTGGGTTAATAAATTTACCAATAAATCTGAAGCAATTGCGAAAGTTTCAAAGAAAAACTGGCCAATTATTGAAACAGATCAACAGTTACACCTGACTAATACTAATCTAATGCCATGTTACTCTAGGGGTAAAAATCTCAGAGACTATTTGGTTAAGACTGATGTCTTAAATTGAACCCCAGTATTGGACAATCTGCTACACATTTTTTGTCAATACCTAATACTAAATTAGGGTGTATCAGATGTACGTGTGTAACGTGTCAATTCTTATTGGCTGGTGATTCTTTTTATCACCCTCACACCGGTAAAAAAATCATGATCAAACATCGGCTTACATGTAACTCTACGCATACAGTTTATCAGATCATATGCCCTTGTGGGCTTAGTTACATTGGGAAATCAGATAGAAAATTCAAGGAAAGGATGACATGTCACCGCTCAGCCATTAGGAATGCCTTGCAAACGGGTAGTAGTGACCAACCCGTTGCAAGACATTTTGCAGCCTGTAAACATCCCATTAGCAGTCTCCGCTATAGGATGATTGACCATGTTCCCAGTAACATCAGAGGAGGTGACCGTAGTTCCAAATTGCTACGACTTGAAGCAAGATGGATATCTAAACTTGATGTAATACATCCAAGAGGCCTTAACGAACATCTATCATATGCCTGCTTTTTATAAACATTGTTATAAACATATGTTTTGACATCTTCAGTTTTTGTTGAATTGCATATCTGGTAGAATTGTGGGTTTAAGCTGCTGTATCTCGCACAAAGATTCTATTCTGTGTCTCTTAATATATATATATATATATATATATATATGTTTTAGCGCCTTAATATTAATTATACCAGATCACACTGATCTCTCACTCGTATTTATTATATTGTATTTGATCTAGCTATGCAGGTTTTTCGTTTTTGTTTTAGAGTGATACTCTAAGTTACAATATTAACGTTACATGTTGTTTCCTCTTGAACATGTTTGTTGCTACACTGCATTTGCTACTTATTGTTACTGTTTTATTTATGTTATAGCGCTATATACGCTCCTTTTCTGGTTTCCATGGTGATGGTTTCATGCACTCAATTTGCTAATTAGTATCATGACATCATTTCCGCAGCCCCCGCCCGGATGTTCGGGCGTGGAACAGCTGAATGAGTTCACGCGGGTGGTTTAAATAGGTATGTTTTATCTGTCTTTTTCAATAAAGTCTGACGACAGTGGTGAGTCCACTGAAACGTTACTAATTACATATGAGTATGTGATTTTGTTATGCACGAGTGCCACGTCCTTGCTTGGATATATATATATATATATATATAAATACTGCATATATATACTGTATATCTCTTTTAAAGCCAGCGCTGGTTCATCTATTTTCTCTTGTTTAATATTGTAGGCTGATTTTATCATTAATCCTTCATACCAGTGCACCTTGGACCATTTGGTTTTTAACTGATAACAGGTTGTTGGCAGAATTATGAAAGCCTGAGCCGAGGAAAAGGGAAAGGATGGGGCGGAGAGTAAGAATATAGACTTACTATACTGTTTATTATCAATAGAACATGACATTTATATTAATTGAAATATTTTACTAGTATCAGCCATGATACTGTGTCACACTCATTATCCTGCACCAGCAACCTTTATATTGAACATTGTGAGGCTGCTCTTCAACATTTTCTTTCTCCAAAATCTTGCCTGTGTTATCTCACTTCTATAGCTCATACTGATCTGATGTACAATGCTATTGGCTTTATATAGAGATGTGCGGTGGGCAATTTTTGTGTTTTGTGTTTTTGGTCTGGTTCCATGCTTGTGTTTTGGATCTGGATTAGTTTTGCCAAAGCCACCCTTTCATGTTTTGGTTTTGGATGATTTTTGAAAAAAACATAAAAACAGCTAAAATCACAGAATTTGGGGGTAATTTTGATCCTACGGTATTATTAACCTCAATAACATTCATTTCCACTCATATCCAGTCTGTTCTGAACATCTCATACCTCACAATATTGTTTTTAGACCAAAGTGTTGCACCGAGGTGGCTGTATGACTAAGCAAAGCGACACAAGTGTGCGGCACATACACCTGGCCCATCTAGGAGTGGCACTGCAGTGTGAGACAGGATGGCACTTTTAAAAAATAGTCCCCAAACAGCAAATCATGCAAAGAAGAAAAAGAGGTGCGATGAGGTAGCTGCAGGGCCGGCGCTACCACTAGGCAGCTTTAGGCAGCTGCCTATGGGCGCCGGCACTTGAAGGGCGGCGCTGAGTGGAACGCCATGAGGGATGAGACATATGAGGAGTCCCAAATATGTAGTGAAAACAGTTTAAGGGAAGAAAATTGTGCGCAGTCTAGCTGCTGGAAGAGACACACTTTCCTGAAGGATCCTACTCCCTTCACCATAAGTGCCACAATAAAAAGAAGAAATGGAAAGTGTAACTTATCCTGCGCTCGTCTTTTTCATTGACAATGATCGGTTGCTCAAATGTAGATTTTGTTGGAGCATAAAAAATTAAAGAAAGTGGATAATAGTGAAGCACAATTTAATACATTTAAAATTCATATATCACACTTTAAAATTTCAAATACATAATTATAGCAGCAATAATTGGATAAAAATGTATTGCACAGAAATCCCATGGGCAAACAAAACAGGTGGATAATTACCAATGTTTAAAGAACTGTAAAGACAGTTCTAAACCAGCATGCAGGTTTTTGTTTTGGAGGATCCCGGAAATCCCCTCACTCATCGTATGACTGGAACCAAATGGTAAGTCCTCCAGTACGTTGTCCCACGGCTCCTGTGCGTTTCCACCGACGCGTTTCTACTCCAAACAGGAGTCTTTTTCAAGGTGTGTTGTTCATCCTACTGCTGCCTTAGTACTGATACTTAAACTGTCAGATAACCAATCGGAACGTCACCTACTCAGCTGGACCCTATACACAGCTGATTCTATCGTGTCCCATGGTCCTTTGCGGTAGGTGACGTCTCTTTGTATTCCCGGCCGCATCCTCCCTCAACGCCGTGTAGCGTAAGTTTGGTTTCCATAGTAACTTGTATTTCCGTGCCGTCTTTCGTTTAGATGTCTCCATGGTGACGGTCACTTCCTGTGGTGTTTCCGAGTAGCAGTGGCGCTATGGGTTCGTGTCACACGGGTTTATACATCCTCTACATAGCGTGTGGCCCCATCATTTCAAAATCCAACTGTCCGCATGTGTTAAATACTCATGTTTGTTAAAGAAAAATCCATTTTAATCCTATTACTCGGCAACCCGTGCCGCGACGTCACTTCCGGTGATGTCATCTATCGAAAATAGTAAACAATCATAATGACATTAAAAAACTTTTATAGGATATATAGATGCATAGATATAACACAGAGAAATAATTACAAAGCAAGTCCTGCACCCTTTCCTGTTTACAGAAACCATTTTATCTCAAAGTCACTATTCAGACCGTCAGGCTTTAATGTCCGCAATTCGTAAATGGTTTGCATTTCAGATTGGGCCAGCTGGGTTGCAATGTCATTTCTTCTCCAGCTGGAGATAAACGATGGGGCCACACGCTATGTAGAGGATGTATAAACAAGTTACTATGGAAACCAAACTTACGCTACACGGCGTTGAGGGAGGATGCGGCCGGGAATACAAAGAGACGTCACCTACCGCAAAGGACCATGGGACATGATAGAATCAGCTGTGTATAGGGTCCAGCTGAGTAGGTGACGTTCCGATTGGTTATCTGACAGTTTAAGTATCAGTACTAAGGCAGCAGTAGGATGAACAACACACCTTGAAAAAGACTCCTGTTTGGAGTAGAAACGCATCGGTGGAAACGCACAGGAGCCGTGGGACAACGTACTGGAGGACTTACCATTTGGTTCCAGTCATACGAGGAGTGAGGGGATTTCCGGGATCCTCCAAAACAAAAACCCGCATGCTGGTTTAGAACTGTCTTTACAGTTCTTTCTCTATCGTCCTTGTGGATGCTGGGGTTCCTGAAAGGACCATGGGGAATAGCGGCTCCGCAGGAGACAGGGCACAAAAAGTAAAGCTTTCCGATCAGGTGGTGTGCACTGGCTCCTCCCCCCATGACCCTCCTCCAGACTCCAGTTAGATTTTTGTGCCCGGCCGAGAAGGGTGCAATCTAGGTGGCTCTCCTAAAGAGCTGCTTAGAGAAAGTTTAGCTTAGGTTTTTTATTTTACAGTGAGTCCTGCTGGCAACAGGATCACTGCAACGAGGGACTTAGGGGAGAAGGAGTGAACTCACCTGCGTGCAGGATGGATTGGCTTCTTGGCTACTGGACATCAGCTCCAGAGGGACGATCACAGGTACAGCCTGGATGGTCACCGGAGCCGCGCCGCCGGCCCCCTTGCAGATGCTGAAGTAAGAAGAGGTCCAGAATCGGCGGCTGAAGACTCCTGCAGTCTTCTAAAGGTAGCGCACAGCACTGCAGCTGTGCGCCATTTTCCTCTCAGCACACTTCACACGGCAGTCACTGAGGGTGCAGGGCGCTGGGAGGGGGGCGCCCTGGGAGGCAAATGAAAACCTTTTTTGGCGAAAAATACCTCACATATAGCCCCAGAGGCTATATGGAGATATTTAACCCCTGCCAAGATTCACTAAATAGCGGGAGACGAGCCCGCCGAAAAAGGGGCGGGGCCTATCTCCTCAGCACACAGCGCCATTTTCTCTCACAGAAAGCCTGGAGAGAAGGCTCCCAGGCTCTCCCCTGCACTGCACTACAGAAACAGGGTTAAAACAGAGAGGGGGGGCACTGATTTTGGCGATATTGAGATATATATAAAGATGCTATAAGGGAAAACACTTATATAAGGTTGTCCCTATATAATTATAGCGTTTTGGTGTGTGCTGGCAAACTCTCCCTCTGTCTCCCCAAAGGGCTAGTGTGGGTCCTGTCCTCTGTCAGAGCATTCCCGGTGTGTGTGCTGTGTGTCGGTACGTGTGTGTCGACATGTATGAGGACGATGTTGGTGAGGAGGCGGAGAAATTGCCTGTAATGGTGATGTCACTCTCTAGGGAGTCGACACCGGAATGGATGGCTTATTTAGGGAATTACGTGAGAATGTCAACACGCTGCAAGGTCGGTTGACGACGTGAGACGGCCGACAAACGGTCCAGGCGTCTCAGAAACACCGTCAGGGGCGTTAAAAACGCCCATTTACCTCAGTCGGTCGACACAGACACAGACACGGACACTGAATCCAGTGTCGACGGTGAATAAACAAACGTATTTCTCATTAGGGCCACACGTTAAGGGCAATGAAGGAGGTGTTGCATATTTCTGATACTACAAGTACCACAAAAAAGGGTATTATGTGGGAGTGAAAAAACTACCTGTAGTTTTTCCTGAATCAGATAAAATAAAATGAAGTGTGTGATGATGCGTGGGGTTACCCCGATAGCAAATATTGGCGTTATACCCTTTCCCGCCAGAAATTAGGGCGCGTTGGGAAACACCCCTTAGGGTGATAAGGCGCTCACACGCTTATCAAGTGGCGTTACCGTCTCCAGATACGGCCGCCCTCAAGGAGCCAGCTGATAGGAAGCTGGAAAGATATCCTAAAAAGTATATACACACATACGGTGGTTATACTGCGACCAGCGATCGCCATCAGCCTGGAGATGCAGTGCTGGGTTGGCTTGGTCGGATTCCCTGACTGAAAATATTTTATTCATATAGAGCATTTAATAGGATGCATTCTATATATATGTACGTGAGATGCACAGAGGGATATTTGCTCTCTGGCATCAAGATAAGTACGTTGTCCATATCACCCAGAAGATGTCATGGACACGACAGTGGTCAGGTGATACAGATCCCATACGGCACATGGAAGTATTGCCGTATAAAGGGAAGGAGTTAGTTGGGGTCGGTCCATCGGACCTGGGGACCACGGCAACAGCTGGGAAATCCAACCTTTTTACCCCAAGTTACATCTCAGCTGAAAAAGACACCGTCTTTTCAGCCTCAATCCTTCCTTTCCCATGAGGGCATGCAGGCAAAAGGCCAGTCATATCTGCCCAGACATAGAGGTAAGGGAAGTAGACTGCAGCAGGCAGCCCCTTCCCAGGAAAAGAAGCCCTCCACCGCGTCTGCCAAGTCCTCAGCATGACGCTGGGGCCATGCAAGCGGACTCAAGGTGGGGGGGTAGTCTCAAGAGTCTCAGCGCGCAGTGGGATCACTCGCAGGTTGACCCCTAGATAGTACAAGTATTATCCCAGGGGTACAGATTGGAGAGTCGAGACATCTTCTCCTCGCAGGTTTCTGAAGTCTGCTTTACCAACGGCTTCCTCCGACAGGGAGGCAGCATTGGAAACAATTCACAAGCTGTATATCCAGCAGGTGATAATCAAAGTACCCCTCCTACAACAAGGAAAAGGGTATTATTTTTCCACACTATATTGTGGTACTGAAGCCAGACGGCTTGGTGAGACATAGTCTAAACTGAAATCTTTGAACACTTACATAAAAGGTTCAAATCGAGATGGAGTCACTCAGAGCAGTGATAGCGAACCGGAAAAAAGGGGACTATATGGTGTCCCTGGACATCAAGGATTACCTCCATGTCCAAATTTGCCCTTCTCAACAAGGGTACCTCTGGTTCATGGTACAGAACTGTCAATATCAGTTTCAGACGATGCCGTTTGAATTATCCACGGCACCCCGGGCCTTTTACCAAGGTAATGGCCGAAAAGATGCTTCTTCAAAGAAAAAAGGCATCTAAATTATCCCTTACTTGGACGATATCCTGAAAAGGGCAAGTTCCAGAGAACAGTTGGAGGTCGGAAGAGCACTATCTAAAGTAGTTCTACGACAGCACGACTGGATTCTAAATATTCCAAGAATCGCAGCTGTTTTCCGACGATACGTCTGCTGTTCCTAGGAATGATTCTGGGCATAGTCCAGAAAAAGGTGTTCCTCCGGGAGGAAAGGGCCAAGGAGTTATTCGACCTAGTCAGAAACCTCCTAAAACCAGGCCAAGTATCAGTGCATCAATGCACAGGAGTCCTGGGAAAAATGGTGGCTTCTTACGAAGCGATTCCATTCGGCAGATCTCAGGGGATTTGCTGGACGAATGGTCCGGATCGCATTTTCAGATGCATCAGCGGATAATCCTGTCTCCAAGGACAAGGGTGTCTCTTCTGTGGGGGCTGCAGAGTGCTCATCTTTTAGAGGGCAGCACACTCAGCATTCAGGACTGTGTTCTGGGGACCACGGATACCAGCCTGAGAGGCTGGGGAGTAGTCACACAGGGAAAAAATTTCCAAGGAAGTGTGGTCAAGTCTGGAGACTTCTCTCCACATGAATATACTGGAGCTAAGGGCAATTTACAATGCTCTGAGCCTAGGAAGACTCCTGCTTCAAAGTCAACCGGTGCTGATCCAGTAGGACATCATCATGGCGGTCGCCCACGTTATCAGACGGGGCGACACAAGAAGCAGGAGGGCAATGACAGCAAGGATTCTTCGCTGGGCGGAAAATCATGTGATAACACTGTCAGCAGTGTTCATTCCGGGAGTGGGCAACTGGGAAGATTTCCTCAGCATAAATGAATTCCACCCGGAAAAGTGGAAACTTAATCTGGAAGTTTCCACATGATTGTAAACCGTTGGGAAAGACCAAAGGTGGTTATGATGGCGTCCCACCTGAAGCGCCAGGTCAAGAGACACTCAGGCAATAGCTGGGACGCTCTGGTAACACCGTCGGTGTACCAGTCGGTGTATGTGTTCCATCCTCTGCTTTTCATACCCAATGTATTGAAAATGATAGGAAGGAGAGGAGTAAGAACTATACTCGTGGCTCCGGTTTGGCCAAGAAGGACTTGGTTCCCGGAACTTCAAGAGATACTAAGAAGGGTCTTGATTCGGCAAGAACCGTGTCTGTTCCGGGACTTACCGCAGCTGCGTTGACGCCAAGGCGGGTGAACGCCGGATCCTAAGGGAAAGAGGCATTCCGGAAGAGGTCATCCCTACCCTGGTCAGAGCCAGGAAGGAGGTGACCACACAACATTATCACCACTTAGGTGAAAATATGTGCCAGGGTGTGAGTCCAGGAAGGCTCCACGGAAGAATTTCAACTAGGTTAATTTCTACATTTCCTGCAAACAGGAGTGTCTATGGGTCTCAAATTGGGTCCATTAAGGTTCAAATTTCGGCCTGTTGATTTTCTTCCAGAAAGAAATTGGCTTCAGTTCCTGAAGTCCAGAAGTTGTTAAGGGAGTACTGCATATACAGCCCCTTTGATGTCTCCAGTGGCACTGGGCGATCTCAACGTAGTTTTGGGATTCCTAAAAAATCACATTGGTTTAAACAACTCAAATCTGTGGATTTGATATATCTCACATGGAAAATGACCATGCTGTTGGTCCTGGCCTCGGCCAGGCGAGTGTCAGAATTGGCGGCTTTATCTCACAAAGCCATATCTGATTGTCCATTCGGACAGAGCAAAGCTGCGGACTCGTCCCCAGTTTCTCCTTAAGGTGGTGTCAGCGTTTCACCTGAACCAGCTTATTGTGGTACCTGCGGCTACTAGGGACTTGGAGGACTCCAAGTTGCTGGATGTTATCAGGGCCCTGAAAATATAGTTTCCAGGTTGGCTGGAGTCAGGAAATCTGACTTGCTGTTTATCCTGTATGCACCCAACAATGTTGGGTGCTTCTGCTTCTAAGCAGTCGATTGCTCGTGGGATTGGTAGCACAATTCAACTTGCACATTCTGTGGCAGGCCTGCCACAGTCTAAATCTGTTAAGGCCCATTCCACAAGGAAGGTGGGCTCATCTTGGGCGGCTGCCCGAGGGGTCTCGGCATTACAACTTTGCCGAGCAGCTACGTGGTCGGGGGAGAACACGTTTGTAAAATTCTACAAATTTGATACCCTGGCAAAAGAGGACCTGGAGTTCTCTCATTCGGTGCTGCAGAGTCATCCGCACTCTCCCGCCCGTTTGGGAGCTTTGGTATAATCCCCATGGTCCTTTCAGGAACCCCAGCATCCACAAGGACGATAGAGAAAATAAGAATTTACTTACCGATAATTCTATTTCTCGGAGTCCGTAGTGGATGCTGGGCGCCCATCCCAAGTGCGGATTATCTGCAATACTTGTACATAGTTATTGCTAACTAAATCGGGTTATTGTTGTTGTGAGCCATCTTTTCAGAGGCTCCGCTGTTATCATACTGTTAACTGGGTTCAGATCACAGGTTGTACAGTGTGATTGGTGTGGCTGGTATGAGTCTTACCCGGGATTCAAAATTCCTCCCTTATTGTGTACGCTCGTCCGGGCACAGTACCTAACTGGAGTCTGGAGGAGGGTCATGGGGGGAGGAGCCAGTGCACACCACCTGATCGGAAAGCTTTACTTTTTGTGCCCTGTCTCCTGCGGAGCCGCTATTCCCCATGGTCCTTTCAGGAACCCCAGCATCCACTACGGACTCCGAGAAATAGAATTATCGGTAAGTAAATTCTTATTTTAAACATTGGTAATTATCCACCTGTTTTGTTTGCCCATGGGATTTCTGTGCAATACATTTTTATCCAATTATTGCTGCTATAATTATGTATTTGAAATTTTAAAGTGTGATATATGAATTTTAAATGTATTAAATTGTGCTTCACTATTATCCACTTTCTTTAATTTTTTATGCTCCAACAAAATCTACATTTGAGCATCCGATCATTGTCAATGAAAAAGACGAGCGCAGGATAAGTTACACTTTCCATTTCTTCTTTTTATGTGAGGAGTCCCGCTCACCCGATGCCAGATCTGCCGGTCGGGGCTGAAGCTGCATGTCATCCTGAGCCAGGCACTTCCTCTCACCCTTGGTACGGTAGTTGTTCATTTGCGTTTCCTGCTGCGGCAGTGTTGCCAATCACAGCGGCATCACAGCGGGGAGGAGATTACTGCGGGGCGATCATGCCTGCAGCTCAGCTGGGAGGAGTTGAGGGCGGCCTGATTAATACATTAGCCATCGATCCACTAATGTAGTCCAGTTCACACAGAACGAGAGGGAGGGTGGCAACATGTTTTGGGGGCGGGCTGTTTCAGTGTGGGTGAGTCATATGGAATGTGCTCAGCTTAGACTCACTCGCAGCCGGACCAGTTTGTTCAGCTGCAGCTGGTGACTTCTGTCCAGCAGCGGTAGTATGGGCACTCTTATATTCAGGCTGACGCTGGGAGGAAGGCAAAGCCATATACAGGGAACTCCTGCCCCCGCCTCCGCCTAGCTCCTCAACTAGTGCTGCACGATATTCTTGATCTCTGCAGAGACAGTCTCTGCCCTGCTAAGCTCTAGAGGCTGGTCCCTCCCCCAAGATCAGCCACCAATGAGCAGCATTCTATTTTCACAGACCCACCCCTATTTCTCAACCTTCTTCCTCCTTTGGGGCGCCAACCCCAAAATACCACCATTCCCAAGATGGAAAATTAGTTTATGCTAATGCTGGTCCTAACAGTGCCGCGGATCCCCTGTTCACTGGCCTCACTCAAGTTAGTGATGTGGCTGCGCTACACCTCTCTCATTCTGTCAGCAGGACAAGGTTGAAGCCCCCTCGCTGCAGGCTGACCCCGGAAGTGCAGGTGGGCGAGCAGGCTTCTCTCTTCCCTCACACTGTCCTGCGTTGGCATTGTCCCAGCATATCTCCCCCCTCCAAGTGCATTCCAGCACATTCATTGCTGAGGGGAAAGTTGATGCAGAATTGTAACTCCCTCTCCAGCACTGGAGCTGGAGAGAGGAGAAGAAATGTGGGGAGGAGTGGTGCTGTTATTATGGGAGATTAATGGGGCAGTATGTCAAACTGTGAAGGGGGCATTATTTGTGTATCTATCTGCCATGTCTCTCTTTCTTTCCCCCATGTCTCTCTCCCCGTGTCTCGCTTTCCCCATGTCTCGTTCTCTCTCTTTCCCCCATGTCCCTCTCTTTCCCCCATGTCTCGCTATCTCTCTTCCTCCCCATGTCACTCTTGGCTCTGACACCTACAGTACTTACACCCTGCCATTAGTGCAGAGGGCACCTCACCTGGACCCTGCAGCTGCTCGTGGCACCTGCCTTTTGATTATCTCTATATGGTGTGTGTGGGGGTGGGGTGGCAGGAGGGCTTGGCGGTTAACTGATAGAGTAAGTGCCATCAACCCTAGTTACGCCTCTGCCGGCAGCCAGTACCCCGTGCATGAGTGCATCTCCAAGGGAAACATCCACCGGCTGCCCTCCGGCTATGTTTCTATATTTATAGCCAGATGTCTCCCTAACCCTAACCCCTTTAAACCAAACTGATAGACCAACGCCAATATCCTATCCTTAATACCCTAACCCCATCCCCAAACTAACCCTAATACCATAACCCAAATCGCTAAAACAACCCTAATACCCTATCCCTAATATCCTTGACCAAACCAGTAAACTAACCCTAATACTCTCTAGTCCAAAACCCTAAAGGACAGACTGGATGGGCCATATGGTCCCTGTGTGCCGTCAAATTGTATGTTAAGAAAATATTCTTTCGCGCAGCACTAACATTATCAGGAAGTGGCTGTGGAACTTATAGCGGTATTCAAATGATATGTCACGCCCAACGGCCCTCATTCCGAGTTGTTCGCTCGCAAGCTGCTTTTAGAAGCTTTGCACACGCTAAGCCGCCGCCTACTGGGAGTGAATCTTAGCTTATCAAAATTGCGAACGAAAGATTAGCAAAATTGCGAATAGACACTTCTTAGCAGTTTCTGAGTAGCTCCAGACTTACTCGGCAACTGCGATCAGTTCAGTGCTTTTCGTTCCTGGTTTGACGTCACAAACACTCCCAGCGTTCGGCCAGACACTCCTCCGTTTCTCCAGCCACTCCCGCGGTTTTCCCAGAAACGGCAGCGTTTTTTCGCACACACCCATAAAACGGCCAGTTTCCGCCCAGAAACACCCACTTCCTGTCAATCACATTACGATCACCAGAATGAAGAAAAAACCTCGTAATGCCGTGAGTAAAATACCTAACTGCATAGCAAATTTACTTGGCGCAGTCGCACTGTGGACATTGCGCATGCGCATTAGCGACTAATCGCTCCGTTGCGAGAAAAATATAACGAACGAACAACTCGGAATGACCCCCAATATCCTTTCTAAAGTGATCCCCGTTATTGCACATATCATGCCCTTAGTAATCAGGTTTAGCTGTGTACAGGGTTAGGGCGCCTCGCTACCCCAGGGGTTGCGAGCTGAAATTATAATGCCACACCCGTCAGCAGAAACAGAACGTGTGTAGAATGGGGCAGAAAAAATTGAATACCGCCCATAAGATGCAGCCTTCGCACTTTTTCACCTGATGGGCTGGGTATTGGGGGTGATTCCGAGTTGATCGCAGCAGGATTTTTGTTAGCAAATGGGCAAAACCATTTGCACTGCAGGGGAGGCAGATATAACATGTGCAGAAAGAGTTAGATTTGGGTGGGTTATTTTGTTTCTGTGCAGGGTAAATACTGGCTGCTTTATTTTTACACTGCAATTTAGATTGCAGATTGAACACACCCCACCCAAATCTAACTCTCTCTGCACATGTTACATCTGCCCCCCCTGCAGTGCACATGGTTTTGCCCATTTGCTAACAAAATTCCTGCTGCAATCAACTCGGAATTACCCCCATTGTGGGGAAGGGTGCACTGAAGATTTGCCTAGGGTGCTGAGAAACCTTGCACCGGCCCTGGGTAGCTGTATGACTAAGCTAAGTGACACAAGTGTGCAGCACAAACAGCTGGTCCATCTAGGAGTGGCACTGCAATGGCAGACAGGATGGCACTTAAAAAATAGTCCCCAAACAGCACATCATGCAAACAAGAAAAAGAGGTGCAATGTGAGGTAGCTGTATGACTAAGCTAAGTGACACAAGTGTGTAGCACAAACAGCTGGCCCATCTAGGAGTGGCACTGCAGTGGCAGACAGGATGGCACTTAAAAAATAGTCCCCAAACAGCACATCATGCAAAGAAGAAAAAGAGATGCAATGAGGTAGCTGTATGATTAAGCTAAGGGACACAAGTATGCGGCACAAACAACATGGGACATGCTGGAAATTGCCCAGATGTAATACATGCACAATATTGGTGGCACAGGAGAGCATACCCTTAAACCACACACACACGGCAAAGCCTGTAAAATTAATTTGGATAATAATAACCCTTTTATTTGGAGCTATTATAATAATATGCAGCACAGGCGAGCGTACCCCTACACCACACAGGGCAAACCCTGTAAAAATTATTTGGATAATAATATAAGTAATGTATTTAACCCTTTTATTTGGAGTAAATAATATACAGCACAGGACACCACCACTGGACTTATGGCAGCACAAGACACCACCACTGGACTGGACTTATACGGCAGCACCCCTGGACTTATACGGCAGTACCCCTGGACTTGTACAGCAGTGTCAGACAGGATGGCACTTTAAAAAGCTAGTCCCCAAACAGCACATCATGCAAAGAAATAAAAGAGGTGCAATGAGGTAGCTGTATGACTAAGCTAAGTGACACAAGTGTGCGGCACAAACACTTGGCCCATCTATGAGTGGCACTGTAGTGGCATACAGGATGGCACTTAAAAAAAATAGTCCCCAAACAGCACATTATGCAAAGAAGAAAAAGAGGTGCAATGAGGAAGCTGTATGACTAAGCTTAGCGACACAAGTGTGCGGCACAAACACCTGGCCCATCTAGGAGTGGCACTACAGTGGCAGACAGGATGGCACTTAAAAAAAATAGTCCGCAAACAGCACATCATGCAAAGAACTAAAAGAGGTGCAATGAGGTAGCTGTATGACTAAGCTAAGCGACATAAGTGTGCGGCACAAACACCTGGCCCATCTAGGGTTGGCATTACAGTCCCACTGCACTAATGGCAGATACCAGATGCACGTCTAACACCAGCATAGTTGTTATGGTCTCAGTAATCCGCTTTGCAACAGGGTGACTGCTGTCATATATCATCTTCCTCGCAAAGGACTGTTGGATAGTCAGTTGCTTAGTTGAAGTAGTACAAGTGGTCTTCCGACTTCCCCTCTAGGATGATGATCGACTCCCAGCAGCAACAACAGCAGTGGCAGCAGCAGCAGTAGGAGGAAGTGGTTCTTGATCTTTCCCTATTTTATCCTCCAAATTTTTGTTCTCCATTATTTTTCTGGCGTTATATAACAAAATGCAACACAGGAGAGCGTACCTCTACACCACACAGGGAAAACCCTGTAAAATTGATTTGGTTTAAATACTAATAACCCCTTTATTTGAAGTAAATAATATACAGCACAGGACAGCACCACTATACTTATATGGCAGCACCACTGGACTGGACTTATACGGAAGTACCACTGGACATATACGGCAGTATCACTGGAATTATATGGCAGTACCACTGGACATATATGGCAGTATCACTGGACTGGATGTACATGCCAGTACCACTGGATTTATACGGCAGTATCACTGGACATATACAGCAGTATCACTGGACATATACGGCAGTATCACTGGACTTCTACGGCAGTATCACTGGACTGGATTTATACGCCAGTACCACTGGGTTTATACGGCAGTATCACTGGACATATAAGACAGTATCATTGGACTTATATGGCAGTATCACTGGACTGGATTTTATACGCCAGTACCACTGGGTTTATACGGCAGTATCACTGGACATATAAGGCAGTATCATTGGACTTATACGGCAGTATTACTGGACTGGGTTTTATACGCCAGTACCACTGGGTTTGTACGGCAGTATCACTGGACATATAAGGCAGTGTCACTGGACATATACAGCAGTATCACTGGACTTATACGGCAGTATCACTGGACTGGATTTATATGCCAGTACCACTGGATTAATACGGCAGTACCACTGGACATATATGGCAGTACCACTTGACTTATACAGCAGCACAGGGACACCACCACTGGACTGATGCAGGACAACACAGCACCACTGCAATGGACTGGACTTATACAGCAGCAGTGGACATATGGCAGCAGAGGATACCACCACTGTGACTGGACTGATGCAGCACTAGACACTACCACTGTACTGATGCAGAACAACACAGCATCACTGCACTGGATTTATACGGCTATACTGAACATATGGCAGCAGAGGACACCACCACTAGTACTGGACTGATGCAGCATAAGACACTACACTGGACTGAGCAGCACAAGACAGCACTGGATTTGCCACCCCACTTTCCCTCCCGCGCAGACACTAAGGACGGAGACACGTCCTCTCGCTACACTCTCCAATGCTGGAGTGAAAATGGCGGGGATGCGCGGCTCCTTATATGGAATACAAAACCTGCGAGAATCCGACAGCGGGATGATGGCGTTTTGCCTTGTTCTGGTTACCGAGTCAGGCGGGAAAACCTGAGCCGGGCTCGGATCCGGGCTTGGGTAGTGAAGTCCAGTAGGGTTGGATTCTCAGGGAACCGAACCCGCTCATCTCTAGTTTTATATGGTTTTCATTTTTTCAGTGATATTAACTTTGCTATAATTCTTGCCATTTAATGTGCTATAATGCAATGGCTTGCTTTCTAATTCTCTTGTTTGCCTCGACCATTTACCATCTTGTCTTCTAGCTGCATTCCTGTTTGTCTCTATGTTGGATTAACCATTTACTGAATTGGGCTATTTATTCACCCTGCTTCACAGCACTTTTGCAAAATTCTCTGTGGGGTACAGTAAATGGACTAGTCTCTGGTTCTCAAATTTAATATTTCTCACCTCCCCCTATATGTTACTATTGCCTTGACATGCATCTGATCAATTGCTGCTGCTTGGACCTTGCTTTCTTAATCCTTATCTGCTGATGTATGCTGGGCTATGTACTGTATACATTGAATGACTACAGGGGCTCCTGTCACACATTATGACACTGACCATGTCTCTGTTTATATATAGAACTGTGTCTTCCCACGTTTATATTCCCCCATTCTTCCCCTACTGTATTTCTTTTTTCTGTATCCAATGTATTTTGGAAAAAGATGTCAATAAACATCTATTGATGATATATATATATATATATTTTAAATCAGGAAACGCAGCAGTGTTTTCTTGGAGCTGTAAGCCCCTAGAAAGCTGAATAGTGAACATGACTCACCATTGAGGCACCAGCCTTGTGCTGACTAGTCCTAGGCTGGATGTAGAGAGCCAAACAATTGTGATATTCCTGTAATAATGATAAACAGCCCTGGTTGTATAGCCAAAGGGCTGGTTAAGGATTTGTGGGAAGGAACACATTGCATATTTCTAAAATGTACTATTATTATTATTATTATTATTATTATTAAACATTGCAACAAAAGTGGTCTAAGCTATCAGCCACTTAGTAACATAGTAACATAGTCGGTGAGGTTGAAAAAAGACTAGTAGTCCATCGAATTCAACCTGAATTATACTGCATTCCCTATTCTATTTAGGTTAAAGGCTATGAGGGTCATTCTGACCTGATTGCAGCATGCTTTAATTTGCACAGCTGCGACCAGGTCACTACTGCGAATGCGCGGGGGACGTAATGCGCACGTCTGTCATTGCCCGGTGACTATGAAGAAAGTGGTCGCAGCGGCGACCGCAAGAAGATTGACTGCAGGAAGGCGTTCCGGGGTGGCAACTCACCATTTGGAGCTGTTTTTGGGGAGTGGTAAGGAAAATGCAGGCGTGTCCAGGTGAACAAAGGGTGGATGTCTGATGTCAAAGCCGTACACATCATCGCTGGATCCATCGCACAGGGTTTTTAGTATAGCAGGGCTGCACATGCTTTCGCAGCCCTGCTATGCTAAAATACACTCCCCCATAGGCGGAGTATAGTTGATCACACGGGCTGCAAAAAGCAGCTTCGTGCAATCAACTCGGAATGAGGGCCAATATCCTCATATATCTTTTTCAGTTAGAAATTTGTCTAACCCATTTTTAAATGCATTGACTGAGTTAGACATTACAACCTTCTCTGGCAGTGTATTAAATATTTTAGTGCAAATGTTTGACAGTAACCTCCACTTTGACCTCAGATGCTTACAGTTACAATATTGTGACCTTATTGTATGTGTGCTTTTTAAATTGTACTATTTTAACATATTTGCAATTGAAAATACACTGTAAATGCATAGTGACATCAAGATATGCTCTAAGCATAAAAAAGACAGTACCAGTCATCATGATCAGCTGTATGTTGTAAACTGTTTTTTCTCCATGCACTGTACCACAGTGAGGCACAGAGGTTTTATGGATAAACAATTTTCATTCCTGATGTCTCTAATCACATTTAAAGAGCCACATACCTGACATCCATACAGCAAGTGGATTCCTGTGGAACCTCTCCATAAGCAAATAGGAGGTGTGACAGAATACTCTCAGTTTATTCCATGGGACTCCACAAAGGTTTGTTATAAGGTGTCATTAAAACTTTCACACAGACCATTAATCTGTGGGTGGTAGGGACAGGCTATCTGGTGTTCGTCTGTAGCTTCATGTTTTATAGAGGATCTGTGTTAAGTTAGACATAAACTGGGCACCCTGATCAGTTATTATTTCTTTTGGGTACCCTACCCTAAATAAAAAGGATTTAAGGGCTCAGCCACCTTGTCTTCCTCTATGAAGGAAAGATCTATGGCTTTTGTGTAGCACATGACATAGTTCGCCATAGTGAGGATCTATTCTTTGCACAAAATACTGCGAATGACAAAAAAGCCACAAATAATGTACATGTTCCCACTTCAAATGCTATTCTATAATGGACAGGGTTGCATTACAGGAGCATGTCCAACATCTCTAAGCTGTGTCACCATATGACAAGCAAAAAAGGAGTGACATTACAGTAGTTCACTATATCAGTTCCTGTTATTTGCTGTAAAAATTGTGCACCAAACAGGACATAGATTTCTGCAAGCCTAAATATCCTGCTATGGGGACAGTGGTGTATTAAGAGAGGAAGGGACCCATCTGCAGTGTCCACACTGGCACTCTTCTTTATATCTGGCAGCTAGACAGTACTTTGATAGTATATACTAGTGCATAACCTACTTATGGTGATGTTGAGAGCGTGCAATTTTGACACCTCATTTGTGTTGATTTGGGCTAGTTGCTTAAATTGAGTACCCATAAGTTCAACTTGCCTCTCTCCAAAGGAAGCCACAGCCTGTAGATGGTGTTGATGTGGGAGCTTCAGGTTGAGGAATTAGTGGTATTGGACTAGACACAGCAGGTGGTGTAAACACAGGGTAGCTGCTCAGTCACTCCAGAAGCACATTTCAAGTGCATGAAAACGGACAGGTCACATCTACAGGGACCAACATGCCTTCCAAATGCTGATCCCATACAATGCATGCTGGTCCCTGTAGTGCTAATGGGAGATCCCAGAAGTGGCTCCTAGGTAAGCTAGCCCTCAATCTGGATGTATTTTTGTATGGGCCTTTATCATGAGACCTTACTAAAGACAATCACATGTCCCCAAGTGGGCACTGCGATCATGTAGTGTAGAATCTGCTGATGTCAGAGAAACCATGAAGGGGCTTGGCAGGTTCTTATGTATTTGCAAATATATGTAACAAATATCTCTGAAATTCTATTACCATATACTGTAGTTTTCAAATATTGTTACAAGTGCTAGTTTGTGTGTAAGGAGATACCAAGGGGAAAAAGCACCCCCTTTTCTGTTTACAGTAGGTGCTGTGTCAAACAATTCATGTGTTATCATCTCATCCTCATGTTCTTGGTCAGGGCCTTCTTTGGCATGTGCTGCAGTTGCTGCTGTGACATCAAGCACAGGATTTCAGTATCTGAAATAATATATAAGTAAGTATACTGTGGCACACAATTTGTTTTCACACAATACAGAAATAGATTTGAGGTCATGTAGCAAAGGACACAGAAGTTGATTAAAAAATAAAACACTTGTACAGTGTATCACATACTACAAATTTATCATAAAAGCAAATGGTTCTGAAACTCATCATTTTTGAACAGCAACAGTAGTGCAAAAACTCCAGTTAACATTAGACAGCAATTTGTGCATAAAGCACCATCAATTCCAAACAAATGTATTCAAAAACAACAGTGTTTCTTTACTGTCTTCACTTTCCATTACATTCATATTTATTTATCTATGTTGAAACCACCTTGTGCAAAAACTCATTGCCTAACAAATATTTGTTGTACTGTGCTTCATTTCCTCTTTTCTGATGAAAAACGTCATGAACATGAGTGTGTAGAGCCACAATAACACATTGCGGCATACAGATACAAGCGACACACTCATCAGCTGAGCTAGAATCCTGCACAATGGTGTCTTATTCCTTGTATATGGGACTGACTCTGCACATCTCTTGGACATTGGCAGCAAAACTGTTATGGAATTTATTTACCTTTCTATATGTATTTCTGGATGGATATAATGTTTTTATACATAATGTTTTTGTGGGAATGATGTATATAAATAAGCAGGGACACATAATATTTAATCATTCAGAACACTTACAAGTTTAAAAAAAACAACCCTGGTGGTTCTGGGGCTGAGAATGAGTACTATGACAATTTGCATAGGGTAATGCAGGATATTGCACTGTGTATGCTCACACAGTAAACATACAAACAGGGCTACAGCAGAAGCCATGAGCACCATGGATCAGCCTCACCACTACCACTTCATGTGGTAGTAGAAGAGGGGGGCAGGACCAGGACGCTGAGTGACAGGTGGCTCTACAGGCTGCAGGGTGTCATTCTAGGCAAAATAGAAACTGAATTCAGGTACTAGCAGGGTAGTGACAGTGCCTGCCCCATCGTCTCAGCATTGGCACAGGTAACACACCCCTACTTATTACATACCTCCCAACTGTCCCGCATTCAGTGGGAAAGTCTCATTTTCCAAGTGTCCAAGAATGGCGGGTAAGCAGCTGGTGAATAGACGTTGTGAGCATGTGCACAGTGTCTATTCACAGTGCATGGAGAGCCTGGGGGCATGCCGAGCATCTTGGAGAGTGCTGGGCATGCCCCCACAGTGACGGGAACGAAGGTGCTGAGAAGCATCGCCCCTGTTCCTGAGGCCCCACCCTCTTTGTGGCCAAGGGGGCGCCTTCGGCGTGCCAAGTGTAACGATCCTCTTGCCACCAATGTTGTGAGGTATGCTTATTGCCCTTTTCACACATATGGGCAATTGCAGACCTGGAACTTGAAACACCTTATGACTGGAGAGGTAGAAGGTGTTAGGGAAGGCTTGGTCAAACATTTACATTAAGAGCATTGTTATGAAAATGTGGCGTGAGATGTGTGTGGCTCTGCGTACTGTACATATGGGCAGAAATATGATATTTTTGCTTTCACTTTTTGTTACAGACATTTACTGTATGCCATTGCAAAAACAAATCTTCATCTGCCTGTCTATGAGCTTCCAGTAATCAGAAAACATGTAATTTAAAGAAAAAAAGTTTGCATGCAAAAGATAAAAGATCAAATTATATCACCCTCCACAAATCAAAATACTGAATTCAATTATAACACTTTGGCCTATATTTTAAGGACAGGCAGCAGATTGTAACGTGAAATGGGGATCCATGTGCTGATCTTTTGTATCAATAAATAATATCTCTATAGATTTCCTAGCAGATGATATCCGCAGTTAACCCAGAAGACTTATAATAACTCTACATCATTGTTTAAAAATAAGGACATGGACAACAGGAGTTGGGATTAATTTAGGTCAAATTTATTTTAACATCATCCAATCAAAATTCCAGCAATTTCTGAATATTAATTTATTAGTATGGTGATGGACAACACAGAATGGACTTAAAATACAGGAACATACATGCAGATCATTCAACTCTCCTGAACAGCACTCCCGGACAGGCTGTGTCAGTCACTGGCAGGGACCGATTGGCCTATAATGAAATAAAGGAAAGCACACCCATCTACAATACCTAACCAATTAACTAATATGTCCGTTCTTTCTGCCACAATACAATCGACACAACAAATAAATGGGTGGGAGGAGAAGTGTGGAGAAGTGAGCCAGTGGAGAAGTTGCCCATGGCAACCAATCAGCTGCTCCGTACAATTGTGTAGTATGCAAATTATACATGTTACTTCAATGCCGATTGGTTGCTATGGGCAACTTATCCACTGGCTCACTTCTCCACACTTTTCACTGCTTCATGAATAGAGATAAAGTGGACGGAGATAAAGTACCAGCCAATCAGCTCCTAACTGCCATGTTACTGGCTGTTTTCAAAAATGTCAGTTAGGAGCTGGTTGGCTGGTACTTTATCTCCGTCCACTTTATCTCCATCTAAGGCTTAGTAAATAGACTCCGTGTGTAACCAGGCTCATGCATAAATAATGCCTTAAGCTCCTCTTTTATGAAATGTGTTAACAATAAATAGAATATTTTATTGATTGACTGATTCATTTATTTAGTTGATATCTCTCTAGATGTAATTTATATAACCTTTTATTTATAACTAAATACTTCTCAATCATCTGAATTTTTTCTGGACAGCCCCACCTTGAATTAACTGTTCTACTGTCCAATAATCCATACTCTTATCCAGATGTGTGGGAAGTAGAGAGGAATATCCCCTGCTGTACACAGTGGAGTGTGTATTTTTAGGAAGCGAGAACAGTAGGGGGGTGGCCTAGCACTGGAAAAGTGTTACATAATCTCACAGAATTTGCTAATTTTAGGATAATTGCAACTGCAAAATAGTTTGGCTCATTATAATAATGTGAGTGCTTGTACAATTTTTCACCAACACCTTTAAAATGTGTAATATTCTCTTTATTTGGCTATTGAACCACTTTAACAGCAATATCACAAATGTAGCATTCATCCGAAAAATACAGTGTCCCGCTGGTGGGGGGAATGTTGGGAGAGCCTTTGATATCTGCTGTTCTGCTCTGCAAAGCAGCCGTTTATGACTGAATAGATGGCGTGCACACGTGCATTGCAGCTAATAAACGCAGACAGGTGATCCATGTATAAGCTACAGTGATTGCCAATGAGAGCAATTAAGGTGATCAGCGCCATCTTCACTCCAGACTTGGAGAGTGCACAGTACTGTATTCGGTGCTGTAATCGGACAGGCAGGTTAGGGAAGGGGAAGAGGAGAGAGCAGAGGGGTTGCGGCAGGAGAGTTGAGTTAACCTGGGATGCTGCTTGTGTAGGTTTTCTGTGACTGTCACTGTGTTAGGGCTCTGCATAGTAGACAGTGCACTGCATATAGCAAACTGTTGCTGTGTATAGGAGCAGGTGTTGTTCTCTGTCTATGAGGGGCTGCGTACTGCCGTCACTACTGCTATGTATCCTCTATGTGTGATTCAGAGCAAAAAATATATTTCTATTGGTGCATCACTCTGACTACTAGTACAGCAGCTGCCATTCACTACTGCTATGTATCCTCTATGTGTGATCCAATGCAAAAAATATATTTCTATTGGTGCGTCACTCAGTGACGACTACCAGTACTGCCGTACACAACTGCTATATATCCTCTGTGTGTGATCCAAAGCAAAAAATATATTTCTGTTAGTGCATCACTCAGTTCTGACTAGTACTGCGGCTTCAGTACTCTTCTGCTATATATCTGATATATCTGTGTGTGATCCAAAGTCAAAAATATATTTCTATGTATTTGAAAGGGGTGCTCTGTCTGCTGTATCTGAAAGGGGTGATCTGTCCGTCCATCCAGGGGCTCCTCCCCAGTGTAAAATTAAAATAATAAAAGCTAAAAACAAAAAGCCTACAATTATAATTACAAAAAAAATCAATTTTTTCGTTTGTGTTGTACCCCAGTGTACTATACAAATTTTATTTTATTTTCATAAGTATTGTACACTGCTGGTCAGACCGCAGTATATTATTTCCTACTCATAAATGCATTTTGTGATGCTGTCAGTATAGTCAACCGCAGTATGTAATTATTATATATATATTTCTGATTCATTTGTACGACATTGTAACCGCAGTGTGTGATATAAAAAAATAATATATATATTTTTTGATTTAAATTAATATTTTGTGATGTGTCATCCCAGTATACGCCCAGGGACTGCAGCTGCTCCGTGCATCTAGGGGTGCTCTGTCAGTCCACCCAAAATAAAAGACATCTTTTTTTATATTTTGTGCTGTATCCTCCCAGAATACATCCAGGCGTGCTCCGTCCATTTAAGGGTGTGGTGTCTGTAGCTCATAATCTTATTATAACTTATTGTCCTATTTTCATAACTCTTCTTATCACAGCATTGTAATTAATTCAAATTCATATTTTAATAATAATTATAAATTAGATAAATTTAAATTAAATGAATATAAATAAACTCTCCAAACTCATATAGGGAACTTTCTGCATATCAAAGATATCTTGGTCGAAGTTAAGAATTTGATTCTAAATAAATTATATTCAATTAAAATAAATTGAAATTAAAATAAATTAAATCTAAAATATTGTCTTTTTTTATTCTTCTTTGCCTTAATCATCTTTTTGTGAACTGAAATCTTGAGCCTTGTTTAATGCATCTTTTTTTATATGCATTTTTTTTTGTCCTCCTAGTATATACTTCCAAGGGCTGCTGCTGCACCGTCCAGCCACCTCGGTGCAACCTTTTGGCCTAAACTGGATAAAAACAATATAGTGAGCTCAGGGGTGCTTTAAGAGAGGAGGAGACCCGGGTGCAGCCTCCTCCGTTCAGGTCCCCTCCTTTCTGACAGCAGCGCGGCAGCCATTTTCCCTGAGCTTTCTCTACTGCGTATGCGCAGAAATCCGTGAAAATGGCCGCTGGGCCATTTTCACAGAGTTTTAATACCGCCGTGGACATTGCCGCGGGACTCTACGGGTGAGTATTTAGAAAATGGGTGCAGCGTGTGCGATGGGGGCCCCCTCTAGACTCACGGGCCCGTGTGCACGGCACACACTGCACCCATTATAGAAACGCCAGTGAGTGAGCTGTGAGGTGTTCAGAATGGTCTGGAAATGAGTGGAAATGAATGTTATTGAGGTTAATAATACTGTAGGAACAAAAACACCCACAAATTCTGTTTTCAAAAAAATACAGATCCAAAACCAAAACCCGCAAGGGTGGTTTTGGCAAAACCAATCAAGATCCAAAACACAAGGGAGATCTAGATCCACAACCAAAACACAAAACCTGAAAAATGGCCCGGTGCACACCGCTAGTTCTTTGAAAGTATGACTCATAAACAGACCCTTTATGAGGTGCAACATCAAACTCCAAAACTAGTCATAATAGTAAAAAAATAAGAATTTACTTACCGATAATTCTATTTCTCGTAGTCCGTAGTGGATGCTGGGGACTCCGTCAGGACCATGGGGTTTAGCGGCTCCGCAGGAGACAGGGCACAATAATAAAAGCTTTAGGATCAGGTGGTGTGCACTGGCTCCTCCCCCTATGACCCTCCTCCAAGCCTCAGTTAGGATACTGTGCCCGGACGAGCGTGCATAATAAGGAAGGATATTGAATCCCGGGTAAGACTCATACCAGCCACACCAATCACACCGTACAACCTGTGATCTGAACCCAGTTAACAGTATGATAACAACGAAGGAGCCTCTGAAAAGATGGCTCACAACAAGAATAACCCGATTTTTGTAACAATAACTATGTACAAGTATTGCAGACAATCCGCACTTGGGATGGGCGCCCAGCATCCACTACGGACTACGAGAAATAGAATTATCGGTAAGTAAATTCTTATTTTCTCTAACGTCCTAAGTGGATGCTGGGGACTCCGTCAGGACCATGGGGATTATACCAAAGCTCCCAAACGGGCGGGAGAGTGCGGATGACTCTGCAGCACCGAATGAGAGAACTCCAGGTCCTCCTCAGTCAGGGTGTGCCCCTGACCAAGTAGCAGCTCGGCAAAGTTGTAAAGCCGAGACTCCTCGGGCAGCCGCCCAAGATGAGCCCACTTCCTTGTGGAATGGGCTTTTACTGATTTTGGCTGTGGCAAGCCTGCCACAGAATGTGCAAGCTGAATTGTACTACAAATCCAGCGAGCAATCGTCTGCTTAGAAGCAGGAACACCCATCTTGTTGGGTGCATACAGGCTAAACAGCGAGTCAGATTTTCTGACTCCAGTCGTCCTGGAAACATATATTTTCAGGGCCCTGACAACGTCAAGTAACTTGGAGTCCTCCAAGTCCCTAGTAACCGCAGGTACCACAATAGGTTGGTTCATGTGAAAAACAGAAAACACCTTAAGGAGAAATCGAGGACGAGTCCTTAATTCTGCCCTGTCAGAATGAAAAATTAAGTAAGGGCTTTTATATGATAAAGCCGCCCATTCTGACACACGCCTGGCTGAAGCCAGGGCTAATAGAATCTTCACCTTCCATGTGAAATATTTTAATTCCACAGTGGTGAGTGGATCAAACCAATGTGACTTTAGGAAACTCAAAACAACATTGAGATCCCAAGGTGCCACTGGGGGCACAAAAGGAGGCTGTATATGCAGTACCCCTTTTACAAACGTCTGAACTTCAGGCACTGAAGCCAGTTCTTTCTGGAAGAAATTCGACATGGTCGAAATTTGAACCTTAATGGGCCCTAATTTTAGGCCCATAGACAGTCCTGTTTTCAGGAAATGTAGGAAACGACCCAGTTGGAATTCCTCTGTAGGGACCTTCTTGGCCTCACACCACGCAACATATTTTCGCCAAATGCGGTGAAAATGTTTTGCGGTTACATCCTTCCTGGCTTCGACCAGGGTAGGGATGACTTCATCTGGAATGCCCTTTCAGGATCCGGCGTTCAACTGCCATGCCGTCAAACGCAGCCGTGGTAAGTCTTGGAACAGACAAGGCCCCTGCTGGAGCAGGTCCTTTCTTAAAGGTAGAGGCCACGGTTCTTCCGTGAGCATCTCTTGAAGTTCCGGGTACCAAGTCCTTCTTGACACATCCGGAACCACGAGTATCGTTCTTACTCATCTCCTTCTTATGATTCTCAGTACTTTTGGTATGAGATGCATAGGAGGGAACACATACCCTGACTGGTACACCCACAGTGTTACCAGAGCGTCCACCGCTATTGCCTGAGGGTCCCTTGACCTGGCGCAATATTTGTCTAGTTTTTTGTTCAGGCGGGACGCCATCATGTCCACCTTTGGTTTTTCCCAACGGTTTACAATCATGTGGAAGACTTCCCGCTGAAGTCCCCACTCTCCCGGGTGGAGGTTATGCCTGCTGAGGAAGTCTGCTTCCCAGTTTTCCACTCCCGGAATTAACACTGCTGAGAGTGTTATCACATGATTTTTCGCCCAGCGAAGAATCCTTGCAGTTTCTGCCATTTCCCTCCTGCTTCATGTGCCGCCCTGTCTGTTTACGTGGGCGACTGCCGTGATGTTGTCCCACTGGATCAATACCGGCTGACCTTGAAGCAGAGGTCTTGCTAAGCTTAGAGCCTTGTAAATTGCCCTTAGCTCCAGTATATTTATGTGGAGAGAAGTCTCCAGACTTGATCACACTCCCTGGAAATTTTTTTTCTTTTCTTTGTGTGACTGCTCCCCAGCCACTCAGGCTGGCATCCGTGGTCACCAGGACCCAGTCCTGAATGTCGAATCTGCGGCCCTTTCATAGATGAGCACTCTGCAGCCACCGCAGAAGAAAACACCCTTGTCCTTGGAGACAGGGTTATCCGCTGATGCATCTGAAGATGCGATCCGGACCATTTCCCAGCAGATTCCACTGAAAGGTTCTTGCGTGAAATCTACCGAATGGGATCGCTTTGTAAGAAACCACCATTTTTCACAGGACCCTTGTGCAATGATGCACTGATACTTTTCCTGGTTTTAGGAGGTTCCTGACTAGCTCGGATAACTCCCTGGCCTTCTTCTCCGGGAGAAAACATCCTTTTCTGGACTGTGTCCAGAATCATTCCTAGGAACATTAGACGTGTCGTCGGAAAAAGCTGCGATTTTGGAATATTTAGAATCCACTCGTGCTGTTGTAGAACTACTTGAGATAGTGCTACTCCGACCGCCAACTGTTCTCTGGACCTTGCCCTTATCAGGAAAGCGTCCATATTTCTTTTAGGAAGAATCATCATTTCGGCCATTACCATGGTAAAGACCCGGGGTGCCGTGGACAATCCAAACGGCAGCTTCTGAACTGATAGTGACAGTTCTGTACCACGAACCTGAGATACCCTTGGTGAGAAGGACAAAATTTGGACATGTAGGTAAGCGTCCCTGATATCCAGTGACACCATATCGTCCTGGTTCGCTATCACTGCTCTGAGTGACTCCATCTTGATTTGAACCCTTGTATGTAATTGTTCAAATCTTTTAGATCTCACCGAGCCGTTTGGCTTCAGTACCACAATATAGTGTGGAATAATACCCCTTCCCTTGTTGTAGGAGGGGTACTTTGATTATTACCTGCTGGGAATACAGCCTGTGAATTTTTTTCCAATACTGCCTCCCTGTCGGAGGGAGACGTTGGTAAAGCAGACTTCAGGAACTTGTGAGGGGAAGACGTCTCGAATTTCCAATGTACACCTGGGATACTACGTGTAGGATCCAGGAGTCCACTTGCGAGTGAGCCCACTGCGTGCTGAAACTCTTGAGATGACCCCCCACCGCACCTGAGTCCGCTTGTATGGCCCCAGCGTCATGCTGCGGACTTGGCAGAAGCTGTGGAGGACTTCTGTTCCTGGGAATGGGCTGCCTGCTGCAGTCTTCTTCCCTTTCCTCTAACCCTGGGCAGATATGACTGGCCTTTTGCCCGCCTGCCTTTATGGGTACGAAAGGACTGAGACTGAAAAGACTGTGTCCTTTTCTGCTGAGATGTGACTTGGGGTAACAAAAGTGGATTTTCCAGCTGTTGCCATGGCCACCAGGTCCGATGGACCGCCCCTTTATACGGCAATACTTCCATGTGCCGTCTGGAATCTGCATCACCTGACCACTGTCGTGTCTATAAACATCGTCTGGCAGATATGGACATCACATCTACTCTTGATGCCAGAATGCAAATATCCCTCTGCGCATCTCGCATATATAGAAATGCATCCTTAAAATGCTCTATAGTCAATAAAATATTGTTCCTGTCAAGGGTATCAATATTTTCAGTCAGGAAATCCGACCAAGCCCCCCCAGCGCTGCACATCCAGGCTGAGGCGATTGCTGGTCGTAGTATAACACCAGTATGTGTGTATATACTTTTTAGGATATTTTTCAGCTTCCTATCAGCTGGCTCTTTGAGGGCGGCCGTATCTGGAGACGGTAACGCCACTTGTTTTTATAAGCGTGTGAGCGCCTTATCCACCCTAAGGTGTGTTTCCCAACTCGCCCTCACTTCTGGCGGGAAAGGGTATACCTCCAATAATTTTCTATCGGAGGAAACCCACGTATCATCACACACTTTAATTTATCTGATTCAGGAAAAACTACAAGTAGATTATTCCCACCCTACATAATACCCTTATTTGTGGTACTTGTAGTATCAGAAATATGTAACACCTCCTTCATTGCCCTTAACATGTAACGTGTGGCCCTAAAGGAAAATACGTTTGTTTCTTCACCGTCGACACTGAAGTCAGTGTCCGTGTCTGTGTCTGTGTCGACCAACTGAGGTAAATGGGCGTTTTTACAAGCCCCTGACGGTGTCTGAGACGCCTGGACAGGTACTAATTTGTTTGCCGGCCGTCTCATGTCGTCAACCGACCTTGCATCGTGTTGACATTATCACGTAATTCCTAAATAAGCCATCCATTCCGGTGTCGACTCCCTAGAGAGTGACATCACCAATACAGGCAATTTGCTCCGCCTCCTCACCAACATCGTCCTCCTACATGTCGACACACACGTACCGACACACAGCACACACACAGGGAATGCTCTGATAGAGGACAGGACCCCACTAGCCCTTTGGGGAGACAGAGGGAGAGTTTGCCAGCACACACCAAAAACGCTATAATTATACAGGGACAACCCCTTATACAAGTGTTTTCCCTTATAGCATTTTCACATATGTAATCATATCGCCAAATAAGTGCCCCCCCTCTCTGTTTTAACCCTGTTTCTGTAGTGCAGTGCAGGGGAGAGCCTGGGAGCCTTCCTCACAGCAGAGCTGAGCAGGAAAATGGCGCCGTGTGCTGAGGAGAATAGGCCCCGCCCCCTAAAACGGCGGGCTCTTCTCCCGAAGTTTGTGAGATCTGGCAGGGGTTAAATACATCCATATAGCCTCAAGGGCTATATGTGATGTATTTTAGCCATAAAAAAGGTATAATACATTGCTGCCCAGGGCGCCCCCCCCAGCGCCCTGCACCCTCAGTGACCGCTGGTATGAAGTGTGCTGACAACAATGGCGCACAGCTGCAGTGCTGTGCGCTACCTTATGAAGACTGAAAGTCTTCTGCCGCCTGTTTCTGGACCTCTGGACCTCTTCAACTTCGGCATCTGCAAGGGGGGTCGGCGGCACGGCTCCGGGACGAACCCCAGGGTGAGACCTGTGTTCCGACTCCCTCTGGAGCTAATGGTGTCCAGTAGCCTAAGAAGCAAATCCATCCTGCACGCAGGTGAGTTTACTTCTCTCCCCTAAGTCCCTCGTAGCAGTGAGCCTGTTGCCAGCAGGACTCACTGAAAATAAAAAACCTAACTTAAACTTTTATTCTAAGCAGCTCAGGAGAGCCACCTAGATTGCACCCTTCTCGGCCGGGCACAAAAATCTAACTGAGGCTTGGAGGAGGGTCATAGGGGGAGGAGCCAGTGCACACCACCTGATCCTAAAGCTTTTATTATTGTGCCCTGTCTCCTGCGGAGCCGCTAAACCCCATGGTCCTGACGGAGTCCCCAGCATCCACTTAGGACGTTAGAGAAAAAAGATTGTTAATTGGTGCCCCGAGAAGACAGGGACGTGCAGTCAGGGGAGGCAAGGGAGGCAGTGCCTCCCCTGACATTAATGATGAAAATAACACAAAGCAGATACTTATGATACATGTTATTAGGTATATGCAATTGCGGTCGAATTCCAGAAAAAGTCGAATTCCGGAACGAATTCGCCTCAAAAAAACAATTCGCCTATGCAGTACAGTACTTTATCGCAAAAAAACGGACATTCAAAATTCGACTTTTGGCAATTCGACTTTTTTCGCATTCGACTTTTCTGCAATGGTATAGATGCTGCAATTCGCCCAAAGCATATTCAATTCAAGTTTGGAAATTCGCCTGCAGTGCTTTTCGACCGCAAATTCGCCTATTTTAGTCCGCCTCAGTTGACTGGCGGGATCTAAAAAAAAAAATTTAGTACATGTTTTTTTTGGATATTTGAGGATTGCTAGTAGCATATCTATTTATATTTGAAAGGATTATCTACTTGGTTTGTCTTTTTTTGCTTCACAAGTATTATTTAATTGATTTTTTTAAAGGAATATTTTTTTCTTCAATCTCCTGAGGGAAATTTACCCATGATTCCACAGTTTTTCCCAGGATACACTTCTGCAAAGCCCCTCCTATCTCCTCACTCCCAGGTTTGAGACTACAGGGAGAAGGAGCCATTTTACAGTCAGCTCTGTGGAATCGTTTTTTTAGGAAAATTCCTGCGTTTTAAAACACATTCCTATTTTTGTACTGACTACAATGATGGAGCCTTTTTCTGACCAGATTGTGATGTTCATGCTGGCTGCAAGCATGATGGAGGAAGAAAGTGCTGATGAACATCAGGATCCAGGTCAGCAAATGTCTGCATTGGGTGAGCCAGTATTGCGGGTTTCATTTCCACGTCCACGCCAGTATCGCACTAGGCGTGAACTGGAGGATCTCAGCGAGTTCGAGGTGATACAAAATTATCGCTTATCGACTCGCGACATATATTCGCTGTACGCTCTGTTGGAGGCCGACTTGGAACCTCGGGCACGGACAAATCGTGCAATCAGCGGTTTTCAGAAACTGCTGGGGACGTTACATTTTTTGGCGTCAGGCACATTCCAGCCTACACTGTCTCAAACATGCGGTTTTTCACAGTCGACACTGTCGCGCTGTATAACCCAGGTCATTAGGGCTTTCCGCAAATTGACGATCCAGTACATCACATTTCCAGAGACGGACAGCGAATGTCGTGAGATCAAATTAGGCTTTTTCAACAAATACAAATTTCCCAATGTGCTGGGCGCGATTGACTGTACCCACGTGCAGATCAGACCGCCACGGAATTCAGAGGAATGTTTTCGGAACCGAAAACAGTTCCAATCCCTGAACGTGCAGGCGGTCTGTGATGTAAACATGAGATTTTTGAACATTTTTGTGGGATTTCCTGGATCATCTCACGACTCCTTCATCCTAAGCCAGTCATCGCTGTTTGACAAGTTTGAAACAGGAAACATGCCTGGTGGCTGGCTGTTAGGTATGTATTTTCATTTTTTTATTTTTTTATTATTTTATTATTATTATTTTTTATTATTTTTTACAAGTACCTAACATTTTTTTTATATTTTCTATAGGCGATGCGGGTTATCCAAACAAACCGTGGCTGTTGACCCCATTGTCTAATCCTGTTGGTAGAGCAGAAAAACGTTACCAAGAGACACACATTGCATCGAGGGGAGTAATTGAGCGTGCCTTCGGTGTACTTAAAAGCCGGTTTCGATGTTTAGACACTTCCGGCGGTGCTCTTTTGTACTCACCGTCGAAGGTTTGCGGCATGGTAAATGCATGTTGTATTTTACACAACATATGTGTCGCAAACCGTTTGCCGGTGACTCTTCGTCGCAGTGCTTTCCGACGCGGGAACCGGTCTTCTGCTCTACCGGTGGGTATGGACGAAGGAGAGGATTCCCGGCGGACATTGATCCAAAATTATTTTGCAGTTGCCTGTGAGTATACTGACATTTGTATTATCGTGTAAACTGACATTGGAATATTTTTAAAAAAACCTCTTCATTTATGTATTTCAGAGTTTTACATCCTGTTGATGTATATCCCCAGGCCATGTTTGTACAGTTCGTTACCCCGTTTTATCCTGTTGTTGGGTTCCCGCAAATATTTGATCCTTTTATCCAACTCTACCATGGGTGAACCTACTGGTGATGTGGACCTGACCCTCCGCCATGTAGCAGACAACCCCCCCTCAGGTGAGATGTATTGCCCAAAACTCCCTTGTCCAAAATCACCCCGGCATGTCCAAAGTGCAGCCCTCCGGCATTTGCAAGACTGCACATCCAAGCATTCCCTGAAACAGCAATGCTAGGGAATGTTTGGATGTGTAGTGATGCAAGTGCAGGAGGGTTGCATTTGGGCCGCTGCAACCCGCTTGTGTTGTGTGGACTGTTGTATGTACCTCTTTTTCCAGCCCCAGGGTGACACTATCACCCATATCTGGATGCTCAAACTTTTCTCTTCCACAGGTCCTGCGATGTATCTTCCCAAGTGGCGTGGATGTGAGGAGACACGACATTTCACCTGATGTTCCATGGGTGACCCTACTGGTGATGTGGACCTGACCCTCCGCCATGTAGCAGACAACCCCCCCTCAGGTGAGATGTATTGCCCAAAACTCCCTTGTCCAAAATCACCCCGGCATGTCCAAAGTGCAGCCCTCCGGCATTTGCAAGACTGCACATCCAAGCATTCCCTGAAACAGCAATGCTAGGGAATGTTTGGATGTGTAGTGATGCAAGTGCAGGAGGGTTGCATTTGGGCCGCTGCAACCCGCTTGTGTTGTGTGGACTGTTGTATGTACCTCTTTTTCCAGCCCCAGGGTGACACTATCACCCATATCTGGATGCTCAAACTTTTCTCTTCCACAGGTCCTGCGATGTATCTTCCCAAGTGGCGTGGATGTGAGGAGACACGACATTTCACCTGATGTTCCATGGGTGACCCTACTGGTGATGTGGACCTGACCCTCCGCCATGTAGCAGACAACCCCCCCTCAGGTGAGATGTATTGCCCAAAACTCCCTTGTCCAAAATCACCCCGGCATGTCCAAAGTGCAGCCCTCCGGCATTTGCAAGACTGCACATCCAAACATTCCCTGAAACAGCAATGCTAGGGAATGTTTGGATGTGTAGTGATGCAAGTGCAGGAGGGTTGCATTTGGGCCGCTGCAACCCGCTTGTGTTGTGTGGACTGTTGTATGTACCTCTTTTTCCAGTCCCAGGGTGACACTATCACCCATATCTGGATGCTCAAACTTTTCTCTTCCACAGGTCCTGCGATGTATCTTCCCAAGTGGCGTGGATGTGAGGAGACACGACATTTCACCTGATGTTCCATGGGTGACCCTACTGGTGATGTGGACCTGACCCTCCGCCATGTAGCAGACAACCCCCCCTCAGGTGAGATGTATTGCCCAAAACTCCCTTGTCCAAAATCACCCCGGCATGTCCAAAGTGCAGCCCTCCGGCATTTGCAAGACTGCACATCCAAGCATTCCCTGAAACAGCAATGCTAGGGAATGTTTGGATGTGTAGTGATGCAAGTGCAGGAGGGTTGAATTTGGGCCGCTGCAACCCGCTTGTGTTGTGTGGACTGTTGTATGTACCTCTTTTTCCAGCCCCAGGGTGACACTATCACCCATATCTGGAAGCTCATACTTTTCTCTTCCACAGGTCTTCCGGTGTATCCTTCCTAAGTGGTGTGGATGTGAAGAGACAGTTCCCTTGATGTTCCCTGGGCAATCTACTTACGTACAATTCAAATGCATTACAAATTTTAATAAAAACCACAGGAAACTTCTATTTTTAAAAGTTTATTGAAGAAAAATTTTTAATAAAGTTTGAAGGTTAATTAAAACAAAAAAGTAGTTTGTTCTTCTTTACGTTCTTTTCTTGTGTATATAGATATCTGTGGGGAAAAGAAAAAAAAGTATATTAAAGTAAAGACACACTAAACTCATGTTCATTTATTTTCACTAAAAATTGGTGGAACAACACAGCCCAGCATGACCCATTGCTGGACTGTGTGGTTCTACAGAGGCATGCGGTTCAAAGTGAAAGAGTGGCGTCAGTGGTCAGCACTTTGACACGCTAACATTTGTGGAACAACACAGCCCAGCATGACCCATTGCTGGACTGTGTGGTTCTACAGAGGCATGCGGTTCAAAGTGAAAGAGTGGCGTCAGTGGTCAGCACTTTGACACGCTAACATTTGTGGAACAACACAGCCCAGCATGACCCATTGCTGGACTGTGTGGTTCTACAGAGGCATGCGGTTCAAAGTGAAAGAGTGGCGTCAGTGGTCAGCACTTTGACACGCTAACATTTGTGGAACAACACAGCCCAGCATGACCCATTGCTGGACTGTGTGGTTCTACAGAGGCATGCGGTTCAAAGTGAAAGAGTGGCGTCAGTGGTCAGCACTTTGACACGCTAACATTTGTGGAACAACACAGCCCAGCATGACCCATTGCTGGACTGTGTGGTTCTACAGAGGCATGCGGTTCAAAGTGAAAGAGTGGCGTCAGTGGTCAGCACTTTGACACGCTAACATTTGTGGAACAACACAGCCCAGCATGACCCATTGCTGGACTGTGTGGTTCTACAGAGGCATGCGGTTCAAAGTGAAAGAGTGGCGTCAGTGGTCAGCACTTTGACACGCTAACATTTGTGGAACAACACAGCCCAGCATGACCCATTGCTGGACTGTGTGGTTCTACAGAGGCATGCGGTTCAAAGTGAAAGAGTGGCGTCAGTGGTCAGCACTTTGACACGCTAACATTTGTGGAACAACACAGCCCAGCATGACCCATTGCTGGACTGTGTGGTTCTACAGAGGCATGCGGTTCAAAGTGAAAGAGTGGCGTCAGTGGTCAGCACTTTGACACGCTAACATTTGTGGAACAACACAGCCCAGCATGACCCATTGCTGGACTGTGTGGTTCTACAGAGGCATGCGGTTCAAAGTGAAAGAGTGGCGTCAGTGGTCAGCACTTTGACACGCTAACATTTGTGGAACAACACAGCCCAGCATGACCCATTGCTGGACTGTGTGGTTCTACAGAGGCATGCAGTTCAAAGTGAAAGAGTGGCGTCAGTGGTCAGCACTTTGACACGCTAACATTTGTGGAACAACACAGCCCAGCATGACCCATTGCTGGACTGTGTGGTTCTACAGAGGCATGCGGTTCAAAGTGAAAGAGTGGCGTCAGTGGTCAGCACTTTGACACGCTAACATTTGTGGAACAACACAGCCCAGCATGACCCATTGCTGGACTGTGTGGTTCTACAGAGGCATGCGGTTCAAATTTTCTTGAATGAAACATGGTTCTACTCACCTTGGTACGCACAACACAAACTTATGCCGTCCACTTCATTTTTCCCCACCAATCCTATGAAGAAGACAAAAACACAGACTAGTGAATAGTAAATTCACACAATTAAAGCCTACTGTACACCATTACAAAAAGGATTTTTGGAAGAAAAAAGTGGTATCAGAATAGCTCTTTGGCCCATCATACACGTAGCCACAAGGAGCTTTCATCCGTTACCACACGCGCCCGCATACATGCCCGCGCATGTATGCCTACACAAAGCTCCTTGGTAGTACCCGGTCACGGGTGGGGAAGCCCAACACAGAAAACAATAGTAAGAAAAAAAAAAAACTAATGGGAGGGGAAGAAAGGGATACACGAAAAACATTTGTAAATAAATAAAACAATACGACCGGGTTTATGGTGGAAGTCTGTCCGGATCCTCTTCTTCCCCCTGATAGGGCGTGGATGTCCTGGGAGGCTGGGGAGTATGGTGACTGGTCCTCTGTGCCCATGCTGCTGAAGATTGTGTGGCCGGTGGTGGAGGCATCTGGGGGGTGGGGTACATCCCTGTATATCCCTGGTACATCTGTGACTGTCTGTACTGGGATGGGACTTGACGAAGGGTACGAGGCGTCCTTGTGGTTTGCGACGGCGGATATGGTGGATCACCAGCGTGTTGATTAGCTGTTCCTGGGAGCTTATCATAGATCATCTGCAGTGTGGTTGCGATGACCTGTTGGCTGGATGAGGAGTGTCGATGACTCTCCGACATGTTTTTATTGCTTGCTACCAGACATGCAGTGTTGTCCACGAGCCGGGTCATGGATTCGGCCAGAATGTTAAGTACGGTCATACTCTCCCTATGATCTTGCATTCTGACCTGTAGTATTGTGGCCGTGCTGTCGGAAAGAGTCTTTTGCAGTTCAAGCAGACTGTTTGCCATTTTCTTCATTGTCCTCTCAATGTTGTCCAGTCTGCTTCCCACGACATTTGTGTATGTATCCTGGCGTGTCCCAATCTCTGATGCCAGGGTGTGAACCCTCTGAACAGTTGAGGGATTCTGCCCTTCCTGGATGTCTGCCACAACTTGGATTTGGGCAGCTGAAAAGAAAATTAGACAATATTATACACATTCATCATACATTTTTTTGAAGGCTCACAATTCAATTTACTCACGCAGGGATGTAGTAACTGGAGCCTCCTGCACTTCCACCTCGTCATCCTCTGACGACTCCTGTAGGAGATCCGGCCTGAAGTAGGAACCAATCCCCGAAGCTAGTCCGCTGCTGGTTCGTGGCACCACTGTTTGCAAAATAATTTTTTTGGGAAAGTTAATAAACTTTACACAACTGCTGACCCCCCCCCCCCCCTCCACCCTCCCACACACACAAAATAAATACAAACCTTCTCCATCCTGTGATGCCGCTGCTCCAGGAGCTCCACTTGTCCTCGTTTCGGAAGACTTTTCAAGGGTCTGGCTGGATACGTCTGCACGGCTGTCCTCAAACCCAAGAAAAGCTTCGTCTGTTAACCCTGTAGACTCAAACAGATCGGGTGATGGGTCCACAAGGGTTGTGTCTTGAGGCTCTTCAGTCACAGTCCCAGAGCTCCTGGAGAGACGACGATCTGGTGATGGCCTGCGCGCAGGAGCTGTAGTTTGGCGCCCATCTTGTGGTGTGGTCGCCGACGGTGTCTGGCGCACAGGTGAGAGTCTGTGCGCCGACGTCGTCTGGTGCACAGGTGACAAACTGCGCGATGACGAACTGTGGCGCACAGGTGACGATCTGTGTGCTCGCGATGCTTGCGGCGCAGTTGATGGTCCGCGCGCTGCTGCCGATGCCTGCTGCACAGGTGACGGTCCGTGCGCTGGCGATGTCCTGTGCGCAGGTGATGTCCTCTGGGCAGGCCTGTCTGAAAAAAAAAAAAAAAAAAAACACATTTAGCACATACAAACATTTTAAAGGGAAGTACAGCTCATGTGAATGTATTCTTACCATCAGACCTCCTTTTGGACGGCTTATCTCCCGCCTTCTTCCGTCTTCTGGGCGGTTCTTCCTCCTCGGGAAAGCCAGCAGGACGGCTAGAGTCCACACCTCCGCGAACTCCTTCGACCATGGCAGGGTTCATGCGCCTTCTAATAACATCCTCCCAGGGTAGCCACTTCAGGTTGAGAGCCGGGCCACCTCCCGTAGCTGTCTCATGTCGGCGCTGAATCCCCATCTTCTTCTTGGTCTGTCTGCGGCAATCACTGTACCGCTTCAAGCAATTTCTGGTGCTCCGGCGGTTTCCAGATATTGCAGTGACTTGACTCGCAATGGATTCCCAGATGCTTCGCTTTGTCCTAGCTGCTGTTGTCTGTGCCCTTGGTCCATACAAAACGTCGTAGGACCTGTCGACGCAATCCACTAGGGTACAGTTTTACGCCTCAGTGTATCTGGGTCCACGCACCTTTTTCTGTCCTGCATCTTCACCAGAGGCTTCCTCCTCCGACTGCTCCTCTGGCTGGCTTCTTGCCTTTAGGGATTAAAAAAAATAAAAATAAATAATAATAAGATCGGTATGTACCTGTGAGTGTCAGTATCCCTGGCATTGCGCACATATTCCAGTAGGTGTGCATGGCATTGCGCAAACTACAGTAAAGAAAGTTTGATGCTAATTGTGTCTGCAGGTGTGGTTAGTACCTTTCTACTAGGCTTTTTCTTGGACTTCTCATGGGCCCTTGACGACCGCGGCTGGTCACTACATGCCTGGGCGGTCGTATCCGCCTCCTGGGTTGGCTCCCACTCCTCGTTGCTATGAAGGGATAGATCCGAGGGGGTGGGGGAAGGGGCGGATCGGGTCTGCTTGTCCTTTGACATCTCTGTTATAAAATAAAATAAAAATAAAATAAACATACATACATACATACATACATGTATAAATGGCTGACCCACACAAAATGGCTGACCCACACAAAATGGCTGACCCACACTGTCGACTAAACTTGCTCCAAATCACCCCAAAATGGCCAGAAAGCATCCCAACACACTCAGGAGGTACACCACAGCAAAATTAGGCGGGAAAACACATGTTTGCCAAACTGCCGACAACACAGGTCGACCAGGCTGTCGACTAAACTTGCTCCAAATCACCCCAAAATGGCCAGAAAGCATCCCAACACACTCAGGAGGTACACCACAGCAAAATTAGGCGGGAAAACACATGTTTGCCAAACAGTCTACAGCACAGGTCGACCAGGCTGTCGACTAAACTTGCTCCAAATCACCCCAAAATGGCCAGAAAGCATCCCAGCACACTCAGGAGGAACACCACAGCAAAATTAGGCGGGAAAACACATGTTTGCCAAACTGCCGACAGCACAGGTCGACCAGGCTGTCGACTAAACTTGCTCCAAATCACCCCAAAATGGCCAGAAAGCATCCCAACACACTCAGGAGGTACACCACAGCAAAATTAGGCGGGAAAACACATGTTTGCCAAACAGTCTACAGCACAGGTCGACCAGGCTGTCGACTAAACTTGCTCCAAATCACCCCAAAATGGCCAGAAAGCATCCCAGCACACTCAGGAGGAACACCACAGCAAAATTAGGCGGGAAAACACATGTTTGCCAAACAGTCTACAGCACAGGTCGACCAGGCTGTCGACTAAACTTGCTCCAAATCACCCCAAAATGGCCAGAAAGCACCCCAACACACTCAGGAGGTACACCACAGCAAAATTAGGCGGGAAAACACATGTTTGCCAAACAGTCTACAGCACAGGTCGACCAGGCTGTCGACTAAACTTGCTCCAAATCACCCCAAAATGGCCAGAAAGCATCCCAGCACACTCAGGAGGAACACCACAGCAAAATTAGGCGGGAAAACACATGTTTGCCAAACAGTCTACGGCACAGGTTGACCAGGCTGTCGACTAAACTTGCTCCAAATCACCCCAAAATGGCCAGAAAGCATCCCAGCACACTCAGGAGGAACACCACAGCAAAATTAGGCGGGAAAACACATGTTTGCCAAACTGCCGACAGCACAGGTCGACCAGGCTGTCGACTAAACTTGCTCCAAATCACCCCAAAATGGCCAGAAAGCATCCCAACACACTCAGGAGGTACACCACAGCAAAATTAGGCGGGAAAACACATGTTTGCCAAACAGTCTACAGCACAGGTCGACCAGGCTGTCGACTAAACTTGCTCCAAATCACCCCAAAATGGCCAGAAAGCATCCCAGCACACTCAGGAGGAACACCACAGCAAAATTAGGCGGGAAAACACATGTTTGCCAAACAGTCTACAGCACAGGTCGACCAGGCTGTCGACTAAACTTGCTCCAAATCACCCCAAAATGGCCAGAAAGCATCCCAACACACTCAGGAGGTACACCAATGCTAATAGAAGACCCAAAAAAGTCAATTTAAGAATAAAAAAAAAACGTGAAAAACTACCCCAAAACACAAGTCTCCCCCAAAAAATGCAGCAACACAAGCAAGGGGCTATACACATACCTGCACACATACACAAACACCCCATGTACACCTCATGGCAACCCCCACTACACAAACACATACATGCAACACCAGACACACATGTGGTACTTACCTACAAATGTAGTAAAAGCTCCTAAAATGGCTCTCCTCCGGGTAACAGGAATCCTCCTGACTGTCCTGGAATAAAGCCTGCTGGGGTGTCCAAACGATATCCACAGCAAACAACCAAATTGCTAGCTCTGCACCTCCTCACACCTCTCTGCAGGTTCACAAAATGGCTGCAGAGCACGCAGCAAACAAGCCCTAATAAAGGGCTGCTTTCGGCGGGAAGGCGAATTCAGTACTCCCACTACTCGCCAATTGGCCGTAATCCGCCTGGGGGTGGGTCGAATCAGTTATACATTGAATATGGTGAATTCAGGGTCCCGGCGACAGGGCTGCGGCTGGCGATAGCGGGCGAATTATACAGGGGCGGATTAAATGACGCGATTCGCCCGCTATTGCATATACCCCATGTGTCATAAGTATCTGCTTTAGCTTTTGTATTATTTTAGTAATTATTACCTTTGTAAAAGCGGTCCTCTAAGTGTTTGTGAGGCAGCGCTGTCAGTGCCTCCCACTGTCACTGTGTAAGGGCCCACTGTCACTGTGTAAGGGCTGGTAGCGGAAGGCAGGGCCAGGGATTTGAAAGGTGAAAGCCATTGAAAAAAATCACTATAAGCGGCACCTACTTGAAGTGCCGCTTTGAAGCTGCGATTGGGCAGTGCGTGAGTAGAGGAGGACACTTTCCGGCTACAGGACTCGGCTACAGGAGACAGGCGCAGCACGTGTTTGGTTCCGGGGCGGCCAGCACTGACTAAGCTGTGGAGAGCGGAGGAATCAGTGGCCGCGGTGAGGAGAATTTAGACGGTGAGCACTGGAAATCTCTCTCTCTCTCTCTCTCCCTCCGAACAGGACCGAGCTTCACTAGATTATATGTAAGTATAATTTTATTTTCATGTGCTACAGGTACCGGCCCAAGTAGCGCACGCAAGGGGGGTTTCTGGTTGCACAGATACCCCCCCTGATGGACTTAATTTGCTTTTTAGAGACGGAGACAGCTGTGTCTCTGTCTCAACAGTGGGGGAACCCCCGGAGACAACGAAGGCGCCTGCAGCAGGGCACCAAGACCTGAAGGGACACTTCTCCTCTGCTCCATTATCCCAGTACTCAAAGCTCCCACTCTGTTACTAGTCTGACAAAGGACTGAGAAGAGCGGAGCACTGATCAGCTTCAGTGGCGCTCCCGCTCCCTTGTAACTACCATCGTCAGTGGCGCACCCAGGGGGGGTTTCCGAGTACCCAGAAACCCCCCTCCACTAAAAAAAAAAAAATTTTTTTTTTTTTTTTTTTTTTTTTTTTTTAGCTGCATGAGTATTATTAATGACTGTCTAGCGTCCTCTGCAGCCTGCTGTCTTCCTGGTGACACTTGTAAGTGCAATAAAAGTTTACTTTATTTTAATTATAGTACATATATATCCATGTGCATACATATATACACATGTATATACATACATACATACATATAAACACACACACATATGATATATATATACATGTGTATATATATGTGTACTGTATGTGTGTGTACATATATATATATATATATATGTATGCATGTTTAATATGCTATGTATATGTGTGTGTGTGTGTGTGTGTGTGTGTGTGTGTGTGTGTATATATATATATATATTTTGTATGATGATCTGGCACTCACTGGTGGTGATGACAATTTGGTCCGGTGCCCTTACTGGTCCTCCACGGGCTGGAAGATGTAAATGGAAGCTGGATAGTACGGCACTCAGACGCTGATAAGCAAATTGAATGGGAGCCCTTGGTAGCTGTCAACGTTTCAATTTAATACATTTTTCTCAAGACATACACACACATACATAAAAGCACTCACCTTATATCCCCTCACCACTAGTGCATGTTGCGCGGGCCGGAGCGGGGACCGCCTACCGCCGGAGTCCGTCGGGCGGCAATCTCCCGTCAGCTGTGGCGCAGTCTGATGACGTCATCGCGCTTAACGCGATGCACGTCGGGTGTCATGTTTAATATGCTATGTATATGTGTATATGTATGTGTGTGTGTGTGTGTGTGTGTATATATATATATGTGTAGATATATATATATACACATACACACACACAGACACACTAGTTTTACGGACCCAGCATATACTGGGTCACCTCAGTCCCCACCCCCGTGATTGGCTCCGCCCAGTTCTGGAAACCCCCACATGCAAATCCTGCGTTTGCCACTGATCGTGTAGCTGGTTCGGTCATAGAGGGAGTCAGGACATGTGCCCTGAAGAGGAGTCGCTGTGGCAGAGGCTTGGAGTAGGGTTATGCAGGTCCATATCTTCGCTGGTTGCCTGCTCCTGCACAGGGATGCAGAGGTGACGCTGTCTGCCAGGGGAGCCGGAGTAGAGAGCGGCACTTGGGTAAGAGATGGAGGCTCAGATATTCCCCAAACCCCTCACAGTCTCAGTGTCCATGGGCTATATTTAATAACAAAAATAGTTCACAATACTTCACTGCTGCGGGGCAGGGGTACCTGCGTCTTTATCCATCCTGATCACCCCCCTCCCAGTGCCCCCCTCCTCCTCCACAGTGACACTCATCCGGAGCTTCTTACCCGGATCACACATCTCCATCTTCCCCAATATATCCGTGCCGTGTGTTATGCAGAGCTCCCTGGCAGTGATTTGCCCAGGCTTTTTGTGAATAGAATCTTCCAGGACTTCAGTGTGCAGGTCACATCAGCTCAAGGATCTTGATGGGTTTTCAAAGTACGTTTTTACTGATGGGCACAGTGGGGGGGATGTGGGGGGGGGGGGGGGGGGGGGGCACATTACAGAACATACTGTACAGAAAGGGAGTTAAGAAACACAAGAACAGAGAAACAATGGAAGGGGTGTGTCAGAAGCATATTTTGGTAAGCAGCAATGAGAACACACACACACACACACACACACACACACACACACACACACTACTGATGGGGTAAGGAGAACATTATAATAATAACTACTAAGTGGTGGTGGCGCGAGGAGCACATTATACTATTACTGATGGAGGGGTGAGGAGCACATTATATTAATAACTGATATGTGGGGAGCATATTATAATCATTACTGAGGTTTGGTGAAGAGTACATTATAATAATTAATGATGGGGTGCTTTTGAAGTCTACAGGAGGCAGAGTTTTCTCAACAGTGCATCATTGCACTTACTATTTAATTATACAAGTTACTGGATGCAGTCTCAGGGGGATCCGGTCTGAAGATCGACAGTGCCTAGGTCGACAATGTTTAGGTCGACCACTATAGGTCGACAGTCACTAGGTCGACATGGATGGAAGGTCGACAGGGTTTCTAGGTCAACATGTGCTAGGTCGACAGGTCTAAAGGTCGACATGAGTTTTTTTTTTAATTTTATTTTTTTTTATTTTTTCATACTTAACGATCCATGTGGACTACGATTGGAACGGTAAAGTGTGCCGAGAGAAGTGGTAGCGGAGTGAAGGCACCATGCCCGAAGCATGGCGAGCGAAGCAAGCCATGCGAGGGGACGCGGTGCGCTAATTTGGGATCCCGGTCATTTTACAAAGAAAACAACAAAAAAAAAACTCATGACGACCTTTAGACCTGTCGACCTAGCACATGTCGACCTAGAAACCCTGTCGACCTTCCATCCATGTCGACCTAGTGACTGTCGACCTATAGTGGTCGACCTAAACATTGTCGACCTAGGCACTGTCGATAAAACGAACCACACCCGTCTCAGGAAGTATACATTTGAAATTCTCCAAGGGTGTGCAGTTACATAAAAAAAATACTGCATGTGAGCAGTGGCAGGCTGCACCATTAACCTGTGAGGCTATCCTTGAATAGGATCCAATATATCTGGGGTGTGACGATATATGGGTTACCAAAAGCAGATATAACCTTTTCGCTGAATTGCTGTCACAAATAACTCTGAGTATCTGCATGTTGCAACAAAGTATATGTTTTAAACCATCTGGAGTAACTGTATCCACTGTGGACACCAACTGATACATTTGTATCTTTATACTATTCTTATATCCATCACTGAGCAGACAGCACCAGCATGAGGCATACAACGTCAGGGGATCACATGGGATCAGTACTAAATGCCGCCGTCCGGAATCCCGGCGGTCGAAATACCGACGCCGGAATCCCGGCCACACAATCCCGACAGGGGTGGCGAGCGGAACACAGCCCCTTGCAGGCTCGCTTCACTCGCCACGCTGTGGGCACGGTGCCTCGCTACGCTCGGCACACTATTATATTCTCCCACTGTGGGTGTCGTGGACAACCACGGAGGGAGAATATGTTGGGATTGTGGCGGTCGGGATTCCGGCCTCAGTATTTCGACCGCCGGGATTCCGGCCGAACGCATCTTGACCGCATCCCGATCACATATGTAAGTGTTCTTGTGTGTTTATATGTGTGTCTGTAGGTGTTTATGTGTTTTATGTGTTTGTGTATGTTTTTATGTACAGAATGTATGTGTTTGTGTGTATACTGTATGCAGGTGTGTTTGTATAGTGTATATGTATGTGTGCATGTTTATAATTTTGTGTTCTATATGTGTATATATATGTATGTGTTCTAAGGGTGTGTATGTATGTGTATGTGGAACCCACCCTTTCCCACCTTTAAATCCTGCGTTTGCCTCTGACAAATATCTGGAAACCCCCCCAGGAAAATCCTGCGTTTACTCCTGGCGATTCTACTGGACAAGTGGACGTGACCGGCGTGGGATGTAGGTAAGTACGTGTGAGTGTGAAAGTGTGTTTTAATAAATTTTTACTATCACGGTGTGTGTGTTGTGTTTTTATTTGGGTATTTTTGTTGTTGTAGAACTACAGGTACCAGCGAGCCCGTTATTTCCCCGCATGCTGGTACTTGTGGTTATCCAAGCACCAGCAAGCGGGGGAGGCTTGCTGGGCCTTGTAATTCCACAACAAAAACAATATTCTTTTTTTTACACACATGGCTATCAGCCCGGCACCCACCGCCCAGGGGTGCTGGGGACAGTCTCGGGTTTCACCCATGGCCCTTGGGTGCCTGGAGTGGGGTACCCCTTTATTTAAGGGGTCACCACTCCTCCAGGGGTGACTAGTTGGGGGGGTAATGCCAGGGCCGCAGGGCCCAATAGAAGAGTGTCCCCCGGCTGTGGCATTATCTCCCTGGCTAGTGGAGCCCGGTGCTGGTTTTAAAAATACAGGGGACCCCTACCTCTTCCCCACCCCCCCGTATTTTTGGAACCAGGACTGGACTAAGAGCCCGGTGCTGGTTGTCTAAATACGGGGAACCCCTGTCTAATATTTTCCCAGTATTTAAACAACCAGGACTGGCTGAAAGAGCCCGAGGCTGGTTATAATTAGGAGGGGGGACCTAACGCATTTTTTTTTAAACCATTCACACCCTTTTCCAAAGATAACCATGCATGGATCTCACTGATCCCTGCATGACTATCGCAACACGCCAGCAAAAAGCAGGTCTCTTTGAAAGCTCCATATTTTTTAAGAATTCTATACTTTCCCGGCAGTGTTTGGCTAATGTCGGATGTGATTTGGAATACAAATTCTTAGTAAATTACCGAGTTCTATTAAATAACACTCGTGTTTGACCGATGGTCTATTGATTCATATTTGTGGGCTCAGGGGCAGAAGCGGCATTGGCTCGGCGGCAGTAGGGGTGATCAGTAGGATTCGGCTGACATTAGGCTGTAGTGCCTCACCAGCCACTGACCTCACCGCACGCCACTGCGAGAAGAGTGATGGTTACTCCCAGAATTGTTTTTTACTATTTCTGGAATTATTATTTTATATACATTGTTTTCTGAATTTCTCAACAGGGTGCCATGAAAAAAATTCTGATGCTTATGGGTGCCATGATTCAAGGAAGTTTGAGAACCTGTGACATAAACTATGCATTTATTTATTTATTTATATTTATAATACAAAAATCACCAGCATTAATAATCTGTATATTGTTTATTGAATGTTGTATTACAAGAAGCAGAATTATTTATTATGGGAATCATGTCCTGTCTGCTATATGCAGGTAGATTACACATATTCTGGGCACAGAGGATGCAGCGTGTGATGTCATCCAATAATGATTCATGATTAGTGGGATTCTTTTTTTTCAATTCCTGTCATAGAGAGAATCAGATGAAAAGATTGTCAGGTTAGGGATTTGATTTGGGCTCCAGGCTAGCTATACTGGGCAGGTCTGGTTTAAACTGGAGTGAGTGAATAGGTGACGTGCCAGTGAAACAATATGGAAGGAATATGGACAGTCTAAACATGCTTGGGATGGAAAGCAGTTAGCTTCCCGATGGTCTATATACCGACGCCGGGATCCCAAGGGAGGACAGAATCCCGATGTTGAAATACCGATACCAGACGGAATGTCGGTGTAAAAATACCGACAGTCCGATCGTCTTGACAGCGGGACGCGCTGTTGTCCTGCCACAGGGGGATGGGGGGGGGGGGGGGGAGGTTAGGTTTAGGCAGCAGAAGGGAAGGCTAGGGTTAGGGACCAGGGAGGGAGGGTTAGGCACATAGAAAGGGAGGTGTGGGTTAGGCACCAAGCAGGGAGGGTTAGGTTTAGGCAGCAGGGACAGGAGGGTCAGGGTTAGGCACCACCGGGGAGGGTTAGGGTTAGGCACCACCGGGGAGGGTTAGGGTTAGCCACCACCGGGGAGGGTTAGGTACCACCGGGGAGGGTTAGGGATAGGCACCACCGCGGAGGGTTAGGGTTAGCCACCACCGGGGAGGGTTAGGGTTAGGCAACACTGGGGAGGGTTAGGGTTAGGCACCACCGGGGAGGGTTAGGGTTAGCCACCACCGGGGAGGGTTAGGGTTAGGCACCACTGGGGAGGGTTAGGGTTAGCCACCACCGGGGAGGGTTAGGGTTAGGCACCACTGGGGAGGGTTAGGGTTAGGCACCACCGGGGAGGGTTAGGGTTAGCCACCACCGGGAAGGGTTAGGTACCACCGGGGAGGGTTAGGTACCACCGGGGAGGGTTAGGGTTAGGCACCACCGGGGAGGGTTAGGGTTAGGCACCACCAGGGAGGGTTAGGGTTAGCCACCCCCGGGGAGGGTTAGGTACCACCGGGGAGGGTTAGGTTTAGGCACCACCAGGGAGGGTTAGGTTTAGGCACCACCGGGGAGGGTTAGATTTAGGCACCCACAAGGGAGGTTTAGGGCAGGGAAAAGGTGAGGTTTGGGCGGCTAAATTGGGGGCTGTCGGTATTATGATGGACGGATGCTACTGTTGGTATACTGCCAACCGGCATTACGTCCATCGGTCACTCATACTACACCCCTTGGGATATGTGCCCTCTGCAGATGATGATTGGAAGCCTGCAGGCTGAGACAGGTACTGCACAATGATATTAGCAGACTGTAACTTGAACTGTCCATGGGAGTACACACTTGAGCTGAACAATAATATTTAACAGACAGTGGTAACTAAGGCATGCAGGAATATACTTGTAGAGACTGAACATAGGGGGTCATTCTGAGTTAATCGCACGCTGCAGATTTTCGCAGTGCAGCGATCAGGTTACTACTGCGCATGCGTATGCATCGCAATGCGCACACGCGTCGTATGGGTACAAACAGCTTTGTTGCTGTGCAAGGCTTCTAGCGGCGAATCCATTCGCACAACCGATCGCAAGGAGATTGACAGGAAGAGGGCGTTTACTTTATGGGTGTCAACTGACCGTTTTCTGGGAGTGGTAGGGAAAACGCAGGCGTGTACAAGCGTTTGCAGGGCGGGTGTCTGACATCCATTCCGCGACTGGACAGGCTGAAGTGATCGCCAGGGCTGAGTAAGTTCAGACCTACTCAGAAACTGCAAAAAACTTTTTCATCCCCCTCAGCTGCACAAGCGATCGCACACTTGCAAAGCGAAAATACACTCCCCCTAGAGGCGGCGATTATCTGATCGCTGCTCTGCAAAAAATAGCTAGCGTGCAATCAACTTGGAATGAGGGCCATAGTACAGTAGAATACAGGATGAGTCCACAGGCAGGAAAGTGCAGGATTAATGAGAGCACACAGAATTATGCAGGCTGAGGTAATACTTTCATGTACTGCAGGCTGGTAATGATGTGCACTAGGGGGCTAATTCCAAGTTGATCGCAGCAGGAAATTATTTAGCAGTTGGGCAAAACCATGTGCAGTGCAGGGGGGGGGGCAGATATAACATTTGCAGAGAGAGTTAGATTTGGGTGGGTTATTTTGTTTCTGTGCAGGGTAAATACTGGCTGCTTTATTTTTACACTGCAAATTAGATTGCAGGTTGAACACAGCAGACCCAAATCTAACTCTCTCTGCACATGTTATATCTGCCTCCCCTGCAGTGCACATGGTTTTGCCCAATTGCTAACAGAATTCCTGCTGCGATCAACTTGGAATTACCCCCATACTGTGACTGTGTGAGTGCTCAGTAGTAATTTCCAGCACTTGGAGTATACCAGCAGTACACAGAGGTCTGTGAATAGTGCTTAGTAATACTGGCAGCACAGCAGGAACACACTGGAGATTGTGGATTGGCATATTGACAACCTGTGGCTCTACAAGTGCAGCAGAATTCTGTACTTACTGAGACTTTTATTTCCACAGCAACTGTAGGTCTCTGGGTTGTATAAACATTGCATTGAGTGTACTATTAAATATCTGATATGAAGCGCTCCAGAGTCAATTAAAGGACAATGGAAAAATGTGGAAGGGACTAGCGATGGCTCCTACCTGGGTGGAGGAGGAGGGCTGCTGCCGCCTTGTCCCTGTTGCCTGGTCCCTGCTGCCACCTGTGTCCCCACACCTGTATTATGTGGTTTACAGACTCCAGGACCAAGCACTTCACAGTACTGTGCATGCGCAAAACCCTGGCTTCTATGGACTGCATCAGCTGCAGTCCATAGAAGCTGGCTAGGGCTGACGAAGCAGGAAGTGACATCCTACAAGAAGCCAGCTCTCTGCTATTCGCAGCCTGGTCTGGCAGTCCCGGAGGGTGGAAACATCTCCCAATAGGAAGGCAGTCTCACGGACTGGGTCTGGATTCACTGATACTAAGCTGGGTAGCAGATTTTACCTGTGGAGGGGCCCATAGGTAAAAACAGCCACTGGAAGGGACTAAGATATTTCTCTAGATATATATATATATATATATATATATATATCTATCACGTCCTGTCGGCGGCACTCCGGTATCACAAAGACACAACAGCAGGTTTAGCAGAAACAACGTTTGGAAGCTTTAATCACTTTGTCTTGTTGTTTCTGCTAAACCTGCTGTTGTGTCTTTGTGATACCGGAGTGCCGCCGACAGGACGTGATATATGACCCGTTGCTACACGGGTTTAGGAAGGCACCAGGAAGTTGCGGTTTGTAAATTGGGAGTGCTGCCAAATATCCTTGTATATATATATATATATATATATATATATATATATATATATATATATTGTAGCCATGTTCATCAATCCTGCAGCTTGACGTATTTGCAGCAATTCAGACGTAGCAAGTGTGCCCACGACTAGCACACTAAGCTGCAGCTCAGCGTAGTAAGTCGCACCCGCACCTTGGCGCAGCACGTGTGCCAATGCAGCTCAGCCGCAGAATGGATAAGCATGGCTGCATCTGTAGTTCAATCATCCAATCCAATGTGAAAAAGAAGAGCAGAGGACAAAAACGAAAGGAAAGGAATGATCTCAGTGTGGAACATAAATGAGAGCCCAACCTGGAAAGAAACACCATATGGCTTGTGACACACTGGAATCGAAGCAGCAGGCTCTCTGTTCACAATGTTCCCTGGTGATACCGGAATGGCCACAATCCCTCCTCTCAGAGACACCGACTCTGCAGTGACCTTTCACTGGAAGAGATACATATAGAAGTCAGGTATTACAACTGACAAATCAATTATCCCTTTTTTAGATAAAAAAGCATCTTCAGTGCTGAAAATAGACCACTTAGCGTCTTCCTTACCTGCACTGCAGGGAGAGTTATACTCTGTTATAGCTTGTTCATCTACAATAGAAGAGGAGAGACACATTTTTTTATTTATTTTTCCATGGGGACAGTAGTTCTTGCTAATAAGCATCTCCTATGCCTGGTAAAGATTCCTGTTCAGCATGTAAAATGCTATAGAGGTAGTTTTGCCATAGTAATAAAAAAAAGTATTGAAAACCAACTTCACAGAGATAATCAAGCAAATACAGTATTACTACTTTTGGAGCACATTATCCTGGAAAAATAGCCAGTGGTTCCCAAACTTTTTTTTAGTCATGGCACTCTAAAGTATAAAAAATTTGTCACTGCACCCATAGGCCAAAAATTCTTATTGAGGAATTAGCAAAAAAAAAATTATTACATTAAGTAAATTGTGTTTATACAGTATGTCATCCTTAGGATTAGTTATGTGGTGAGGGCCAGAATTCACTTTTGTTTGTCCACATACAGGTATTTTATGACTGGAAGCCACTAGCACTGGCTTTGGCCATTACATGGACAAGTAATAATTTGAGTTGGTCCTGGACCAGCAACACGAGGCCCCCCTGCAAGCGCCCCGAGGCACCCAGTTTGGGAACCACTGCACTACAGTGTGTCAACAATAAATGCGTGTATTGTAATATTATGTGTATTTCCACTTACCAGGAATATAATAATCATACACTATGACATTCGCAGGCTGCAGATTTTCCACACGTGTTTCTTGTCTCAATCCAAAAGTAAAACTCTCAGCTTCGTGAGTGAGCTATGAAAGAACAGACATCAATGAAGGTAATCTATCAGCCTCAGGTGAATAGTGCACATTGTGTCTAGTCATAGAAAGCTGGAGGGTGATCTGGCAGTGTTGTATTCATTTTCTGCGGTGTTACATTTACTTTCATTTTATGCAGGTTTTCATGTTGGCATACAGGGTTCAGTATGAGTTGCCGATGGATGGGATGCCGGCGGTCAGTGTACCGATAGCGGCATCCCATCCATCATAATCCCGACAGCTCCACATTTATCCCCCTAACCCTCACCTTTTCCCTACCCTAACCCTCCCTTGTGGGTGCCTAACCCTAACCCTCCCCGGTGGTGCCTAACCCTGACTCTCCCTTCCCCGCTGCCTAAACCTAACCCTCCCTGCTAGGTGCCTAACCCTGACCTCCCCTTCTATGTGCCTAACCCTCCCTTCCCTATCCCTAACCCTAATCTTCCCATGCCCCTGCACCCTAAGGCTAACCCCCCCGCCTGCTGCCTAAACCTAACCTCCCTCCACCCCCCCACCCCCCCACACACACACACCAGGAAAGCAGTGCATCCCGCAGTCAGCCTGATCGGGATGCTGGCTGGTGGTATTTTGACTCCGGCAACCCATTTGGCATCGATATTTAGACGCCGGGACTGTGTCCTCATTCGGGTTCCCGGCGTCGGTATTTCGACCACCGGGAACCCGTTCGTCGGGAAGCTAACTGCTTCCCAGCATACAGTATGCAATCAGCCAGCTCTAGAACGTGAGTAGTACAGATGTAATATACTGTAGGAAAGGAATTTGGTGGTTGGGTTCCAGATGATAGGTTGACAGTCATCATGGCGTCAGTCAATATGTCGACACTGCATGGCCGACATGTATTCGGTCGACAGGTACAAAAGGTTGACATGGTCAACATGTTGACGTGTAAAATGCCGACATTGCTTAAGGTTGACAAGTTCAAAAGGTCAACAGGTTCAAATGGTCAAAATTACAATGGTCGACACACCTATGGTCAACACAAGTTTTTTATTTTCATTTTTTAAAACCTTTTTTTATCATTTACACCATCCACGTGGACAGTGATAGCAGAACGAGGCAGCTTGCCTGAAGCGTGGTAAGCGAAGGGAGCCCGTGAGGGTACACGTTTCCACTAATTTGGCTTACATGTGGTTAAACTTACAAACGAAAAACACAAAAAAACTCGTGTTGACTGTTTTTGTATAGATGATTTCAATGTCTACCTTTTCCCTGTGCCTTTTGTGGTGTCTGCCTTTTACTTATCGACCTATTGACCCTATCAACCTTTTGACTCAGTTGACCTACTGCTTGTTGATCATATGGCGTCGACCTATTTCTGGTCGACCCATTGATCCCACACAATTGGTGGATACAGGCAGCCCCACCATGCTCCTGTACTCTGCGCTTTGGCTTTGAATAAATATAACGGAACTGGATATAAAGTAGTACATGCAGCAGAGCAGCAGTGGATTGTGTCCATATGAATCAGAAATCTAAATACATAATTAACAAGCTGATCAATAACAGATCAATGTTCAGCATTTATGTTTTGTTCAAATTGAAAAAAACAGAAATTAATAAAATGCACAAATAAAAGAATATTGGGCCTAATTCAGACCTGATCGCTCCTCTGCGAGTTTGCAGAGGTTTGTGATCAGATAGTCGCCGCCCAGACAGAGTGAAAGCCCGCCCTCTGCAAGTCAGCATACGCCGTGCGAAAAGACAGTCAGCTGCAAATCTGTTTGCAACTCACTCACGATCAAATGTTTTTTCCAGTCTGTGCAGTCTGTGCGTAGCCTGTACTCCTACAGTGCAATACAAACAGGCTGATCGGGGATGTAGCTGACGTCACACACCCTCCCAGAAAACGCTTGGGAACGCCTGCATTTTTTCCAGGCACTCCCAGAAAACCGGCAGTTACCACCCCCAAACGTCCTCTTCCTGTCAATCAACTAGCGATTGAAAAAGACGATGAATTATTTCACACTTTGGCCTTGCGCGTGCACACGAAGATCGGTACACATGCGCAGTCGTTTTCTAATTGGCCGCACAGTGAATTCGCACAACAGCGATTATGTCTGAATTAGGCCCATTGTCCGTACCATTAATTAACCATATAAAATATAAAGGGCCTGATTCAGAGGAGCACACACAATCATCTGCGTCTGCGTCCTTTGCTGCAGCCACATCTGCTTCTTAATGCTACTCCTGTGACCTGTGAGCTTCCTACGGAGATGCCCACTGGCAGTGGCACTAATTTGTGTGTATTTAGATGCATCATCTGTCACTCTCACCAGCCCTATAGCAGGTGCAATTGTCTGCTTGAATCTAGCATCCTGTGTCGGCGCTACTGCATCTTTAGACACAGCTGCTATACACGTCACACGTCTGTTAACAGATAGGGGGAAGGGGAGAATGGATGTCTTCTGCACTAGTCACTGGTGGATTAGCTTTTCATTGGTTTATAGATTATGATTTCCCCATTTTATATATATAATATTATTTATTCTTGGTCATACATTGGGGGTGCTGCCATAGAAAGTGAGGAAGACAGTAACAAAGTGAGAGGAAAGATTGTCTCTTAGTTGGCGTACAATAGAGAAAAGATGAATTACAGTATACTGTATATAAAATAAAACTTTTAATATTAATCAATTAAAATGTGATGTGAAAAATATAGGAAAAATTGTACAATAAACAAAAATATTATAACAATAAAAATTGGATTCACTGTGTCTTATTTATTGAGTCTTTTATATTACTTCTGAGTGTGTCACCTTTTTATGGGATCTCAACCAAGGTGGTTATTGAGAAATCTGCTCTTATTGTATTTTCCGCCACGAGTCAGTTTATCTATGCAGTATTGTGTGCAACAATTTTTGAAGGATGTAGCGCAATATCAAACAGTATACTAATAAGTTTTTTTTGCCCTGAGGAAGCTGATGTGGAACATACACGTGGGCTTTTTGGAGCGGCATTAGCACGTCCGCTGTTTTCACTGTGTAAAATGTCAATGTACTGATAATAAGTAGAGATGTGCGGCGGGCACTTTTCGTGTTTTGCGTTTTGGTTTTGGATCTGGATCGCCGCTCATGTTTTTAGATCTGGATTGGTTTTACCAAAACCACCCTTTTGGGATTTGGGTTTGGTTTTGGATCTGGATGATTTTGAAAAAAACATAAAAACAGCTAAAATCACAGAATTTGGGGGTAATTTTGATCCTACGGTATTATTAATCTCAATAACATTCATTTCCACTCATTTCCAGTCTATTCTGAACACCTCACACCTCACAGTATTGTTTTTAGGCCAAAAGGTTGCACCGAGGTGGCTGTATGACTAAGCTAAGCGACACAAGTGTGCGGCACAAACACCTGGCCCATCTAGGAGTTGCACTGCAGTGTCAGACAGGATGACAGATTAAAAAAATAGGCCCCAAACAGCACATGATGCGAAGAAGAAAAAGAGGTGCACAGAGGTTGCTGTATGACTAAGCTAAGCGACACAAGTGTGAGGCACAAACACCTGGCCCATCTAGGAGTGACACTGCAGTGTCAGACAGGATGGCAGATATAAAAAAGGCACCAAACAGCACATCATGCAAAGATGAAAAAGAGGTGCAATGATGTAGCTGTATGACTAAGCTAAGCGACACAAACAATTGGCCCATCTAGAAGTGGCATTACAGTGTCAGACAGGATGGCACTTAAAAACCACACGGAGCAACAATATAATTATACTAAATAAAGTTACAAACATATACAAATGAGCACCTACAGTATGTGAGTAATTATATAATATAGAGTGTATTTCCCTATGAGACTGTGTAATGCACCACATTAATCAAATACCAACAGCTGTTTGTGATTTCTGACTGGGTGTGCAGCACACACTAACTTCCTTGAATGGGGAAAGGATAAGCTGCAGAAAGCTATTATATACGACACATTGTGTGTGGATTGAATACAGAGCAGGCCCTAGGCATAGGCAAACTAGGCAAATGCCTAGGGCCACCAGCAGCTTCTGCTAATTAAAATTATATGCGGCATGCCTATATTCTGTCTGTAGCATTTCATATGCAGATACAGCCACAGTCGCAACACAGTATATAGGCATGCTGCATATCATTTTATTCAGCAGAAGCTGCTTCTGCACCCTAGCCACATAGCAATGCAAATAAGATGCATTTTCATTAAAGAAGATGCCCGATATTAGCAGAGCTGCCAGCTGACTCACGCCAGGCATCTCCTGCTGCATGGCGCATTGAGGCAAGATGTATGAGGACACATCTCTATCCAAGCAGAGGCAGAGGTCACAGTGTTAGCAGCCATGTGAGAGCTGTATGTGGGTGGGTTGGTTGTGCAGTAGTGTTTTGCATATGTGTAATGGGCATTATGCGTGTAGTGTATAAATGGGGTGGTATTCATGTTCATGTGACCGCTGGTCAGCTGACTGACAGTCACATGACCTCCTCCACGAGCCCGGCGGCTCACTTTCCCGATGGTCGGCATGCCAACCAACAGAGACTATTTACACTCGTGGGTGTCCACGACACCCATAGAGTGGGAATAGAACATGTGGCGACCGAAGGTCGCCAACGAGCCCGCAGCGTGGCGAGCACAGCGAGCCCGCAAGGGGCTTGCTGCACTCGCCCCTCCCCACCGGGATCCCAGCATCGGTATGCTGCCGGGATCCCGGCGTCGGTAAGCTGACCGGCGGTCAGGAGACCGCCGGTCAGCCATACTACACCCGTATAAATGCATATGTGTAAGAGGCACTATGTGTGTCATGTGTATAAGGGCATTAATAATGTGCGGCATATGTGCAAGGCCTTCTATATGTGTATAAGGGCATTAATAAAGTTTGGCATAATGTGTAAGGTTCATTATGTTTATAAGGACATTAACAATGTGTTTATTATGTGTTAGGGGCATTACTGTGTGGTATTATGTGTATAAAGGCATTACTAATGTGTGGCATTATGTGTATAAGCTGCTCTACTGTGTGGTGTTACGTACAGAAAGGACACTATTGTGTGGTGTAACGTGAATAAAGAGCAATATGGTGTGGTGTAATGTGAATAAGGGGCACTACTGTGACCAGTAAAGTATATAAGGTAAAGTGGTACTACTGTGTGATTTAACGTGAAGAAGGGACACTATCGCATGAAAATATGAATAAAATTGCACTACTGTGTGGTGTAATTTGAATTGGGGGCACTATTGTGTGGCCACACCCCTTCCCATCAAGAACACGCCCCTTTTTGAGCTGTGCGCTGAATGTGTGCACTGTTCCAATTTAAAATACAGGGGGTAGGAACACCCAAAAAAGGACTGCTATGGGTGAGGGGTGATGGTGCTGGGAAAGGGGTGCAGGGTCAGAGGCGGAACTAGCAGCAGTGCTAGGGGGCACCAGCCAAAATCGTGCCTAGGGCATCATATTGTTTAGGGCCGGCTCTGATTGAATAGCAGCATTGTACAAAACAAGGTGTAACACTGCAATTTATTTCAATTGACTATGAGCTTTCCTGGATAGGAAAGAGATTAGACACATAAATCACAGCATATGGGCCCTCATTCCGAGTTCATCGGTCGCAATGCGAATGTAGCAGAGTTACACACGCTAAGCCGCCGCCTACTGGGAGTGAATCTTAGCTTCTTAAAACTGCGACCAAAGGAATCGCAATATTGCGATCACAAACCTCGTAGCAGTTTTAGAGTAGCTTCAGACTTACTCTGCCTGTGCGATCAGTTCAGTGCTTGTCGTTCCTGGTTGATGTCACAAACACACCCAGCGTTCGCCCAGGCACTCCCACCGTTTCTCCGGCCACTCCTGCGTTTTTTCCGGAAACGGTAGCGTTTTCAGCCACACGCCCCTAAAACGCCGTGCTTCCGCCCAGTAACACCCATTTCCTGTCAATCACATTACGATCGCCGGAGCGATGAAAAAGCAGTGAGTATAATTACTTTCTTCATAGCAAAGTTACTTGGCGCAGTCGCAGTGCGAACATTGCGCATGCGTACTAAGCGGATTTTCATTGCGATGCGATGAAAAATACCGAGCGAACAACTCGGAATGAGGGCCATAATACACCAATCAAGCACTGAATAGCAATGCTGTATGATACATTATGTTACAACACAGCCTATTCTAACTAGTCAGGAACAGCAGGCCCTAAGTGGAATGTGTTTTGACCATTTTGTTCACATTTATTTAATACTGCAAGCAGTTTTTGCTACCTAGGGGCACTTATGAGTGCCATTCTATATTCTATAAGGAACAATTATATTGCACTATCCTAATACCTACCACCATAGCCTACCAACTATATTGAGAAACACATCAGTGACTGTTGGTAATAATTTATCTCAATATGCTGCAGCAAGCTATTATATACGACACATTGGGGGTCATTCCGAGTTGATCGCTCGCTGCAGATTTTTGCAGCGCAGCAATCAGGTAAAAAAATGGCAAAACTACGCATGCGCAGGTGCCGCAATGCACAGGCGCATTGTATGGGTACAAAGAGCATCGTTGCTGTGCAATGGATCTAACGAGGAATCCATTCGCGCAGCCGATTGCAAGGAGAATGACAGAAAGAGGGCTTTTCATGGGTGTCAACTGACCGTTTTCTGGGAGTGGTAGGGAAAACGCAGGCATGTCCGGGCGTTTGCAGGGCGGGTGTCTGACGTCAATTCCGGCACCAAAAAGACTGAAGTGATCGCAAGCGCTGAGTAAGTCCAGCGCTACTCAGAAACTGCACAAAATGTTTTTGCAGAGCCCGGCTGCAAAGGCGTTCGCACTTCTGCAAAGCGAAAATACACTCCCCCGTGGGCGGCGACTATGTGTTTGCACGGCTGCTAAAACTAGCTAGCGAGCAATCAACTCGGAATTACCCCATTGTGTGTGGATTGAATAGCAACATTGGCGGATTCAGGGAGGGGGCACCAAGGCACGTGCCCCCCCTGTCATTGTCAGGCTTTTTTTTTTATTGTACTTGCTGCCGGCATTAATAGTATCTGCAGCAGCAGCTTGGTCAAAGGTTCAGCAGCAGCTCCGCGGCTTCCGCCTCCTTGAGCTCTGCTCTGCAAGCTTCCCGGACCCAGCTGCCTGTCAGTCATCAGAAGAGTGAAGACGGGAGGGAAGGTGAGGTCAAAAGAATGCTCCAATTTATGGCAGAGGGAGACAAGGAGATTCCAACATATGCTTTTCAACCTCCTCTCCCCTCTGCTCCACACAGTCACATGTCACACACCTACGGGATCCCACCAGCCAGTATGTAGGGCGGGCTGCTGCAGAAACTGCCAGTAATACATAAACATGCATTGACTTATTGCCCACACACGGCAGCTACAGTAAGTTCAACTATAAGTGTGTCTGCTGCTCTGAGTATATGCATTTACTAGTCTGCTTCAATGAGTTTTGTAGGTGCAGGCTAAAATCCTAAACTATGCCGCATTTCTGACCTGACCCAGACAAAAAAGTGCAACAGGTCAACATAAAACAAACTGGAGACAGCCAGGAATACAGAAGGACAGCATAAAAATAATCAATCCTCTTGTTTTCTGATATAGTAGGTACATAAAAGCCTGGTAGCCATATATTAAAATATTGTAAATATATAACATCACACATTTTAAAAAAACTTCCAAGGACCCATTTTATATTCTAAAGAATGCGCTTTATTATTTGGCTTACTTTTCAGTCATTAGCTTTACATCATCACCGTTAATGACAGATCTTTGTGAATTTTAAATACAGGTAAATGTTTATTAAATAAATCCATGTGCTCTGCATTTATATTTAGAATGGAGAATACTTGTGGTTATATACAGTACTGTAGCATGTGGAAAATGTATGTGTTTTAAAATAAAATATAGATTTACTTGACTGCTAGTAGTGGTTTCATACAGCACTTACTAACACTCTATGGGGCCTATGTATCAAGCTTTTTACCATAACATGATGTAGAAACTGAATTTTCTGCATAATTTTATGGCTTGTGGCTATATACTAATACCATAATGCAGGAGATATCACAAAATCTCTTGCTGAATGCTTATTAGCACTACCAATCCCGGGCCGTTTTTCAATCCCGGGATTCGGGATTGAAAAACGGTCAATCCCGGGATTGCAGTAGGGACCAGTGAAGGTTGTAGGGAGCAGCGCTGGAGGGAGGGTGTAGGTAGTGGTGCGGGAGGTAGGGAGGGTGTTGGTAGTGGTGCGGTGCGGGAGGTAGGGAGGCGGTAGGTAGCAGTGCGGGAGGGTGGGTGTAGGTATTGGTGCGATTGGGAGGATGTATGTAGCGGCGCGGAAGGGTTAGTAGCGGCGCGAGAGGGAGGGTGGGTGTAAGTAATGACACTTACTATTAGGCGGGCAGCCACGGCAGCCATGGACTCACTGAACGAGGGAGCATTTCAAATGAAGCGCCGGCCGCCAGCCAACCAGAGCTGGCGAACCGGCAGCCAATCAGGGAAGCGATCGCAGCAGTGACTCCTGATTGGCTGCTGCGGCAGCTTGCCTGATTGGCTGCCGAGCCGCCAGCTCCGATTGGCTGGCGGCCGGCGCTACATTTGAAGTGCTGCCGCGTTCAGCTTGTCCATGGCTGCCGCGGCCTCCCGCCTAGTAGTAAGTGTCATTACTTACACCCACCCTCCCGCACATGCGCACTGTAATCCATTGAATCCCGGGATTGGAAGCTCCAATCCCGGGATTCAAATCCCGGTATTTTTGGGCCCAAATCCTGGGATCCCGCCGATCCGGGATTGGCCTCCCTAGTCACACCCCACAACTATGCTTTCCCAATCACAGTGCCCCCCCTGTCATTTTTTTCTGGATCCGCCCCTGAATAGCAACATTGTACAAAACAATGCAAGCAGTTTTTACTACTTAGGGGAACTCACGAGTGCCATTCTATATTCTATAAGGAACAATTATATTGCACTATCCTAATACCTACCACCATAGCCTACCAACTATATTGAGAAACACATCAGTGACTGTTGGTAATAATTTATCTCAATGTGGAATGATTGTGAGCAGTATTATCAATGTGGGGAATCCACAAACTTGGAGGTTATAAGTGCACTATTATTTTGCACATATAGGTGGTTTCACTAACAGAGGCGTAGCTAGGGTTTTTGGAGCCCAGGGCAAGATGTAAAACGGCGCCCCCCCCAAAAAAAAAAAAAAAAAAAAGCAGACAAAAAGAAGCATGTGCGCCAAAAAATAGGCATGGCCATACACCAGAAGGGGTGTGGCTACGCTCCAGAAGGGGTGTGGCCACTGAAAATGGCCCACAGTGCCAATTACATTGCCCCACAGTGCCAGATACAATGCCCACAGTGCCGGATACATGCCCCCACAGTGCCGGAAATATGCCCCACAGTGCCAGTTACATTGCCCCACAGTGCCGGATACATGCCCCACAGTGCCAGTTACATTGCCCCACAGTGCCAATTACATTGCCCCACCGTGCCAGTTACATTGCCCCACAGTGCCAGATACAATGCCCCACAGTGCCAGATACATGCCCCACTGTGCCAGATACATGCCCCACAGTGCCAGTTACATTGCCCCACAGTGCCAGTTACATTGCCCCACAGTGCCAGTTACATTGCCCCACAGTGCCGGATACATGCCCCACAGTGCCAGTTACATTGCCCCACAGTGCCAGTTACATTGCCCCACAGTGCCGGATACATGCCCCACAGTGCCAGTTACATTGCCCCACAGTGCCAATTACATTGCCCCACAGTGCCAGATACATGCCCACAGTGCCAGTTACATGCCCCACAGTGCCAGATACATGCCCCACTGTGCCAGATACATGCCCCACAGTGCCCGGCCCAACTCAGTGCCAGTTACATGCTCCATTTGGTGCCAGATACATGCCCCACTGTGCCCGTGCCCCCCCTCCCCCCGTTCACTCACCGGCCGCTTATGTGAGGGGAGGAGAGCGCAGCGCAGCGCCTCTCCTTACCCTCACCGCTCCATCCAGGTCTCCCGTCCCGTCTCCGGCGGCTGTGTCTGGCGCCGGTTCGCTAGCCAATCAGAGCTCGCGGACCGGCAGCCAATCAGGAGCCGGTCCGCAAGCTCTGATTGGCTAACGCCGGAGACCGGACACAGCAGCGCTGCTAGTGCTGGCAGCGGCGGTGAGGGGAGGGAGAGACACTGCGCTCTCCTCCACTCACATTTAGGGTTGACGGGGGCGAGTGGGTCATGATGCCCTGGCCGCCGGCGGCGCCCCACTCGCCCTACCCTAGATACGCCTCTGTTCACTAACCTGACAAGTTCTTAAACCACTGAGTGCAATTTATTATATACTAGTATAAGCTGATCTGTCCCATGGCAATACATGAATGGCCACAAATATATGATAATGGACAAGAAACAGCTATGATCTAGATCAACGGTACCGTATTAGTATACTGTTTGATATTGCGCTACATCCTTCAAAAATTGTTGCATACAATACTGCATAGATAAACTGACTCGTGGCGGAAAATACAGTAAGAGCAGATTTCTCGATAACCACCTTGGTTGAGATCTCAGAAAGAGGTGACACACTTAGATGTAATATAAAAGACTCAATAAATAAGACAGTGGCTGGTATTCAATTATTTTCACCCCCTTCTACACCCGTTCTGTTTCTGCTGACGGGCATGCTATAATCATTTCAGCTCGCTACCCCTGGGGTAGTGAGGGCGCCCAACTCTTTATGCAGCTAAAACTGATTACTATGGGCGCGATATGCGCAATAACGGGGATCACTTTAGAAAAGAGATTGGGCATGATATATCATTTGAATACCACCCATTGACTCCAATTGTAATTGTTAGAATATTTTTGTTTATTGTACAATTTTTCCTATATTTTTCACATCACATTTAATTGATTAATATTAAAAGTAATATTTTACATATAATTAATATTTTATTTTTTGTGCGCCAACTAAGAGACAATCTTTCCTTTCACTTTGTTACACGTTACACATCACACTTCTGGCAAGACACCCACCTGTTACCTACCTGGAACGCCCCCTGAAATTCACTTTCCCTGCGCCCAAATTCATTCTGTATCAGTGTTTGCTAGCCATTGGGATGAATGCAAAGTGCGACTGGAACTCATGCTCAGACATAAAACATCCGCCGCTTTTCTGTGCCTCTGAATCAGGCCCACAATCTTTAACATTTAAAAACACCATGTACAAATGTATCCATATTCGTACAATGGCCCTCATTCCGAGTTGATCGCTAACTGCCATTGTTCGCTGCAATCATTTTAAAAATGGCAAATCTGCGCATGCGTATGCACCGCAATGCACACGTGCGGCGTATGGGTACAATGAGCATCGTGGCTTAGCACAGGTTCTAGCGACGCTTTCGGTCGCACTGGCGGACGCAAGGGGATTGACAGGAAGTGGGTATTTCTGGGTGTCAACTGACCGTTTTCTGGGAGTGTTTGGAAAAATGCAGGTGTGGCCGGGGCGTTTGCTGGGTGGGTATCGGACGTCATTACTGTATCACTCGTCGCAGCAATCATCGCACAGAATAAGTAACTACAGGGCTGGTTTTGTTCTGCACAAAATATGTTTGCAGCCGCTCTGCTGCACAGGCGTTCGCACTCCTGCAAAGCAAAAATACACTCCCCCGTGGGCGGCGACTATGCGTTTGCACGGCTGCTAAAAGTAGCTAGCAAGTGATCAACTCGGAGTGAGGGCAAGTATGAGTAGATGCGCTGAATGATGTACTGGGTGCACATTACATAACACAGCAAAGGATATCACAAATAGATCTGTTGCAGGGTCATTCATAAAAAGAATCTTAATGGGCTCATTTATCAATGAGTGATAAATTTCACTGTGAGTGATAAATTGCACCAGCCAATCAGCTCCTAACTGCCATGTTACAGACCTTAGCCCCCATTTATCAAGCCTTGGAGAGTGATAAATAGCACGGTGATAAAGTACCAACCAATCTGCTCCTAACTGTCATGTCACAGGCTGTGTTTGAAAAATGACAGTTAGGAGCTGGTTGGCTGGTCATTTATCACCATGTTATTTATCACTCTCCAATGCTTGATAAATCTGGTCCTATGGCCCTCATTCCGAGTTGATCGGTCGCAAGGCGAATTTAGCAGAGTTACACACGCTAAGCCTACGCCTACTGGGAGTGTATCTTAGCATCTTAAAATTGCGACCGAAGTATTCGCAATATTGCGATCACAAACTACTTAGCAGTTTTAGAGTAGCTCCACACTTACTCTGCCTGTGCGATCAGTTCAGTGCTTGTCGTTCCTGGTTTGACGTCACAAACACACCCAGCGTTCGCTCAGACACTCCCCCGTTTCTCCGGCCACTCCTGCGTTTTTTCCGGAAACGGTAGCGTTTTTTCCCACACGCCCCTAAAACGCTGTGTTTCCGCCCAGTAACACCCATTTCCTGTCAATCACACTACGATCGCCAGAGCGATGAAAAAGCCGTGAGTAAAAATACTATCTTCTTAGCAAAATAACTTGGCGCAGTCGCAGTGCGAACATTGCGCATGCGTACTAAGCGGATTTTCACTGCGATGCGATGAAAAAGAACGAGCGATCAACTCGGAATGAGGGCCTATATTTTAAAAATGAAAGTTAGGAGCTGATTGGCTGGTGCAATTTATCACAGTGAAATTTATCACTCATTGATAAATGATCCCATAAATTCTATAATTAGGAAATTGCAGTCTGAACAGCAGAGCAGTTTTCAGCAAAGCTAAATGTTGAGATCTTAAATTACCCTCTGTGGATTTATAGGACTTACCTACTGTACCCTGAATTATGTTTGACATGCTAAATATAGCCACATTCCCTTACCTTGTCCAAGTAAATGGTGATCTTATCCACTGAGACCTCTGTTCTGTTTACTGTAGGATTCTTCTCCAACTGCAGAAAAGACAATTATTATGGATATGATGAGTTCCTTTCTGATCTACACACATTGCATTTTCAATAAGTCACCGTTTATCTATAGCACATGTTATAACAATGTTGTACATTCCAAACTGGATCACATTGCTTCCATAGAATCTTAGACTGTAGTTTTGAAAAAATAATCTTGACTTCGTTAATCCAATTAACAATCAGTCTATATTTTAGCAATACAATTTCACAAATATCCATTTAATGCATTTAATATTTCCCTAGAATATGTTTAAAAGATACTGTAACTAGGTATATTTTTTATAATTTACAGGGATAATATTGTATCCTTATATACAGTATAATGCAAATAGTGTCACAACACTAACAGCACATTACATACAGTAGCATTACTGTAATTATATTTTCCATTCCCAGTTCAAAGGGCTCTTCCCATTCTGAAAAAATTGAAACCCACTGCCCTTAGAAATGCTTCATATTTGTAATGTATTCATTATGTGATCTTTATTTTAAATACATTTGAGACTGTGGATTTCCATAAAGATTGTTATATATCTTAAGTGGCATTGCAATTGATCCAAGAGCCTCTATCACTGCTATATACGTACAGTACATTGGCCCTTATTCCGAGTTGAACGCACCAAGCAACTTTTTGCTGCTGGTGCAATCAACTAATCTTCGCCCATTGGGGTGTGTATTTTAGCATAGCAGGGCTGCGAACGCTTGAGCAGCCCTGCTATGCTAAAAAAGTTTTACACAATACACAAGACCAGCCCTAGACATACTTACCCTGTGCGACGGGTCCAGCGATGATGGTCACGGCTTTGACGTCAGACATCCGCCCTCTGTACGCCTGGACACGCCTGTGTTTTTCCTACCACTTTCCGAAAAAACGGCTTCAAACGGTCAGTTGACGTCCCAGAACGCCTTCCTGCTGTCAAACTTCTTGCGGACGCCGCTGCGACCGCTTCCTTCGCTGGCAGCATCGTTGCCTGGCAACGGAGGTCGCCGGGCAACAACGCACGCTCGCAATGTGCACACCGCGCATGCGCATTCCAGACCCGATTGCACTGCTGCGAAGAAGTGCAGCGTGCGATCGGGTCGGAATGAGGGCTAATGCCCGATGTGAAATACCCCCTCACACTTGTTGGCGTGGTTGGAGGATTTAATATTGTGGGATTGATGTATTGGGGAATGCCTCTCACCTTCCTATTGTTCCAAATCTTGTGGATTGTTTCCACAAAGCACCCATATTCCATTCTCATCTCTGCAAAAGACAATGAGAGATACTATCTGCTCCTAGATATTCAGATATATGATACTTAAATATTTTTTTTTACATTTATGCTCCAAATGCTCACCTGGGGAATTGCTTTCAAATCATTTTTCACGTTTATGGTAGAGACAACTACTGTATTGAATCATTCTCTGAGTAGTCTACAACACTGTAGATGATCCTGTAGTTACCAATTTGTCTACCCCATCCACTATTGTTGACCACCACTGAACACGTATTTCCCAACTGAAAACAATGCTTTCCCTAGTAGTCTCTTTGAGATTGTCCAATCTTACTTACTGGTTTTATACATTCCACTTTCAGGTTCATGGTTCCTTCTTTCAGCTTGATTACCTATTGTCCTCTAAAGAACTCCTCACTGGCACTACAGGAGCCTGTACCCCCTTCTGGTGATTCCCCTCCTACCTACGTCACTCTGAGCAATACCAACAGTTTCTTAAATTGATATGGCCAGAATTCTTAGATGACAGGAGTCTTGTGGGAAACCCCTAAAGCTGTCATGAGATTACATATTATGTCATACAGCATGTGGCTAATAGAAATAAAGATATCCGAAATCAACAGTCTGAGTTGCAGCATTCTCACGGTTGATACTCTTCAAAAGAATATCATATAATTTATGTTCAATCCCGCAGATTACTGGACAGTTTTCTTATTGTCCAGGCTTTTTCACTGGAGGAGTAGGATAGGAAAGCCATTGGTGAATACAATTAAATCAATGAACCAATGGCCCCAAATTTTGGTAATTTGAGATTGAGACACTCATACTGATCTACAACATACCAAAAAAACTATAATTTTTGGGGATTCTACCAAGTGACTAAGGGAGCAATAAAATTGTTAATTATTATTAATTGTATCAACTGCAATCAAAAAGTGTATGGAAAGGGTCCCCCTCCCTAATTTTCTCTGTTTCTGGAGAAGCTCTGCCATGTCTTTAGAAATAGTTTGGTAATACCCCTCTCACACCACACAAATACCCCAATATATTGACGGGTCGCTGTGCGGTGTGAAAGGGGTCAGTGACGAATTCCCACATTGCCTGACCTGGTAATTCAACCCGGGAATAAAGAAGGGTTATTCCCGGGTTTAATACCAGGTTAGGTTCAGTGTGAACAGGTTGCCGGGTCGGTGCGACCCTGGACCTGTTCACAGCAGAGGCGGCGTGGAGATGATCTCATCTCCAAGCACCACCTCCGTGCCCGCCCCCAATGCCAGCTTTGTCCCCGACCCCGATGTCAACCCAACCTATATTGCTGGGTTGGGAAGCCAATGTGAAAGGGTCCAATGCCAGGTCGCACCTGGGAAGGACCCGTTTCCAATTCCCCAGTGCGACCCGGCATTGCATTCTGAAAGTGGTATTAGAGGATTCTTTGCAGAAAAAGATTCCACTCACCATTTTTTTTGAGACATGGGAAAGCTTTATTGATACCCTGACCCCCTCCGTTCATGAGCAACTGTGGAAGTGTTTTAGAAGTACATTATGGTACAAGACCAGAATATGACCAGATCCATGTTCCACCTCCTCCTTTCCATGGGACTTGAGACACCTCACAGCATGTGCCCTAATGTGTCATTTATATTTGCTCTATGTCTTCCTTTTGACCTGTCAACATAGTACATGTCGACCTAGTGACCTGGTCGACCTAATGCAGGTCGACCAATAGTGTCGACCTAATGACTGTCGACCTAATTTGTGTCGACCCAACGACCCATAACCGTCACTGTATGTGTCTTCTGTTTATATTTGCCTTCCAACAGGTGAGGAGCAGCTAGGTTGGGAATGCAGTGTTTGTTGGCTGACATAGAGGACATAAGAGATTTGTCACTGGTACTTTAAGAAGGGACCTGGTCACCTTTCATAGATGAGCAACTATTTCTATGTCAAGTAAGGGGAAGTAGGTTTCTCCACAGCCAGGGATGCATCAGGCAGTGGAAGACCCCAAATCTGCCTGTCTTAATTCTAGCACAACAGTGTGATGAAAGGTTAATGGTTGTGTAAATTTGGGATGTAGTTGTGTCACATCATTACCGACAGCTACATCCTGCCCCACTCTAAATCCCAACAGTCAGCATGTCGACTACCAGGGACTATTCCCACTCGTGGGTTTCCATGACACCATAGAGTAGGAATAGAACCTGTAGTGAGCACAACTTGCCACCGAGCCCGCAAGGGTCTTGTTGCGCTCGCCCCCTCCCCACCAGAATTCCTCCGCTGGGATCCCGTGGTCAGTATGCTGACCGCCAGGATCCCCAGCAGCAGTAACGCATATCCAACCCGTAAGTTTGGGTGTCTAAGTGGAACCAACAACCACTAGGTGACTTATTTTAGGGAATATTTTTCTTACAGTGCAGTATATCTTGTATATTTAGTCTACAAGCTTAGGCATGGCACTCCTCTTGCTTTGACATTTACAGGGTCAGCAACAGACAGCAACAGACTTCCATATCTGAAGTCCCACAGTTAATTTAGAAAGTTACTGTATGTAAATAATTGTTTGAATTTCTCACCTTTTTAACACTTTTTTCATCAGCATGAAATCCGGAAAGGAACTCCACCATAATGATTGCCATGTTGGTAACCGCACGTCTTCCTGAGTATCTACAACAAAATGGAAGATTATGATATGTACGTTCTAGGTTCATGAGGTCCATAAAGTAAAAATTAGCAAACCTGGGAAAGCAACAAAAGGACCTTAAGAAAGAAACACAGGTGGTGGTTAGGGTAAGATTCCAGCACAGAGAGAACTGTCTGAACTATTTACCCTACCAGTCTCAAACTGAAGTAAAAAGGAGGACTTTTACCCGCTCATAACAAAACCCCATCAGAAACCTTCCCGAATCATCCAATTTCACGGTAAGGCAGATCCGGACAAGTTCTGACCAACTCAGAATAGGACAGACATACACAAAAGTGCAGAAATTTGCACCTGCATATGCAATGCAATCCAAACCAAGTCCCAGTTTGGATAGTCACGTGTTCCGGAATTCAGATTTTAAATCTAAATTTTGAGTTCTGGATTGCAAAAATTGCATAATTTTAGCGGTTTTTAATTTTTTTTAATGTTTATCAATTTTTTTATCGAACCCAAATAAACAAATCCGAACAATTACAATTGAGGAACTGGCATATCTATAATGCGTGCAAGGTGTGCAGTGCACATGGGCCCCTGGGTCCAGGGAGGGTGCCACACTTCACACCTTTCACCCATTTAATTACACTTACTGCTCCATTGGCCTGTCGCTGGCTGCAAGGCTGAAGAAATCACTAGGAAAATTGCAGCCACAGCCATTTTCCAGTGATTCGTGCATGCAGAATGGAGATGTCCCCGGGAACGTGGTGCAGGCACCATGTTACCAGAGACCTGCGCATGCGCAGTAGACGAAGGACCCACACAATGCCAGAATCTACTGCACCGTCAGAAAGGAGGGGGCCCGATACGGTGGCACTCCAGTGTGAAGAAGGCACCAAGTTCAAATAAGGCAATCAAGATATAACATGTGCAGAGAGATTTAGATTTGGGTGGGTTATATTGTTTCTGTGCAGGGTAAATACTGGCTGCTTTATTTTTATACTGCAATTTAGATTTCAGTTTTTACTAGAGATGTGCAGCGGAAATTTTTCGGGTTTTGTGTTTTGGTATTGGATTCGGGTCCGCGGCCGTGTTTTGGATTCGGACGCGTTTTGGCAAAACCTCTCTTAAAATTTTTTGTCGGATTCGGGTGTTTTTTCCCAAAAACCCTCAAAAACAGCTTAAATCATAGAATTTGGGGGTAATTTTGATCCTACAGTATTATTAACCTCAATAACCATAATTTCCACTCATTTCCAGTCTATTCTGAACACCTCACACCTCACAATATTATTTTTAGTCCTAAAATTTGCACCAAGGTCGCTGGATGACTAAGCTAAGCGACCCAAGTGGGCGGCACAAACACCTGGCCCATCTAGGAGTGGCACTGCAGTGTCAGACAGGATGGCACTTAAAAAAAATTGGCCCCAAACAGCACATGATGCAAAAAAAAAAAAAAAAAGAGGTGCAAACCTATCATTTCAGTGACATGGTCTGCCACACGACTGTGGCTGAAATGACTGGTTGGTTTGTGCCCCCACCAAAAAAAGAAGCAATCAATCTCTTCTTGCTCAAACTGGCTCTACAGAGGCAAAATATTGACCTCATCATCATCCTCCGATTCCTCACCCCTTTCACTGTGTACATCCCCCTCCTCACAGAGTATTAATTCGTCCCCACTGGAATCCACAATCACAGGTCCCTGTGTACTTTCTGGAGGCAATTGCTGGTGAATGTCTCCACAGAGGAATTGATTATAATTCAGTTTGATGAACATCATCTTCTCCACATTTTGTGGAAGTAACCTCGTACGCAGTGCCGGCCCAAACCAATATGATGCCCTAGGCAAGATATTGGTTGGTGCCCCCTAGCACCACCGCTGGTTCCGCCTCTGACCTTGCACCTCTTTCCCAGCACCATCACCCCTCACCCAAAGCAGTCCTTATTTTGGTGTTTGTACCCTTATATTTTAAATAGGAACAGTTCGCACATTTGTCGCACAGCTCAAAAAGGGGTGTGTTTGCTGGCAAGGGGCATGGCCACACAATAACCCCAATTCCAATTACGCCACACAGTACTGCAACTTTATTCACATTTATTTGATCATGCGATAGTGTCCATAATTCATATTACATCCCACAGTAGTATCACTTTACCTTATAAACGTTACTCCTCACAGTAGAGCCCCTTACTCACATTACATCACACTGAATTTCTCCTTATTCACATTACACCACACCTTTTTGCTCTTCATTCACATTAGACGACACAGTAGTGTCCTTTCTATATGCAACGCCACATCGTAGAGCACCTGAGCACCTTATACACATAATGCCACACATTAGTAATGCATTTATACACATTACACACAGTAATGCCCCTTACACATATGAGACACCTTATAACTGTCCTTGTAAACATAATGCGCCTTACACATTATGACAACCTTTATTAATGCACTTTTACACATAATGTCCTTTACACATATGCCGCACATTAATGCCCTTATACACATAATGACACATAGTGCCCCTACACATTTACTGCACATTATTAGTGCCCCTATACACATAATGACACACATACAGTAGTACCCTGTTACACATATGCTGCACATTATTAATGCCCTTATACACATGACACACATAGTGCCCCTTACACATATGTTGCATATTATTAATGCATTTTTACATGACAGACATAATGCTCCTTACACATATTCTGAACACTACTGCACAACCAACCCACTCACATGCACACAGCACTCACACTGCCACTAACACTGTGACCTCTGCCTCTGCTTGGATACAGATGTGTCCTCATAAATCTTGCCTCAATGCTAACGTCGGGCATTTTTATTTTTTTTATGAAAATGCTTCTTATTTGCATTGCTATGTTGCTAGGATGCACAAGCAGCTTCTGCTGATTAAAATGATATGCAGCATGCCTATATACTGTGTGAGACTGTGACTGTATCTGCATATGAAATGCTGAACACAGAATATAGGCATGCCATATATCATTTTAATCAGCAGAAACTGCTGTTGCCCCTAGGTATATCAAATGCCCTAGGCAATTGCATATGCCTATGACCGGCTCTGCTCGTACGCCGATCGCTGACAAGGTGACCGGCTGCACTAAACACTCTTTCGGAGTACACACTGGAGGGTGGGGGGGGGGGGGGGGGGGGGCAACTTAGGTACAATAAAGCCAGTTTGTGCAAGGGCCTCCAAATTGGCTCTTTTTCCTGCCAGTATACGTACGGACTGTCTGACGTGCCTGCTTGGATGCGGTCACTCATATAATCCTCCACCATTCTTTCAATGGTGACAGAAGACAGAATCATATGCAGTGACAGTAGACAACATGCCAGTAATCGTTGGCAGGTCCTTCAGGCCGGACCAGATGTCAGTTTTCGCTCCTGACTGCCCTGCATCACAGACAGTGGGTGGGCTCGGAATTCTTATCCTTTTACTCGCAGCCCCAGTTGTGGGAGAATGTGAAGGAGGAGCTGTCGACGGGTCACGTTCCGCTTGAGTTGACAAATTTCTCACCAGCAGGTCTTTGAACTTAAGCAGACTTGTGTCTGCCGGAAAGAGAGATACAACGTAGGCTTTAAACCTAGGATCGAGCACGATGACCAAAATGTAGTGCTCTGATTTCAACAGATTGACCACCCGTGAATCCTGGTTAAGCAAATTAAGGGCTCCATCCACAAGTCCCACATGCCTAGCGGAATCGCTCCATTTTAGCTCCTCCTTCAATCTCTCCAGCTGCTTCTGCAAAAGCCTGATGAGGGGAATGACCTGAATTCAGGCTGGCAGTGTCTGAATTGACTTCATGTGTGGCAAGTTCAAAGGGTTGCAGAACCTTGCACAACATTGAAATCACTCTCCACTGTGCTTGAGTCAGGTGCATTCCTCCTCCTTTGCCTATATCGTAGGCAGATGTATAGGCTTGAATGGCCTTTTGCTGCTCCTCCATCCTCTGAAGCATATAGAGGGTTGAATTCCACCTCGTTACCACCTCTTGCTTCAGCTGATGGAGGGGCAGATTCAGGAGTGTTTGCTGGTGCTCCAGTCTTCGGCACGCGGTGGCTGAATGCCGAAAGTGGCCCGCAATTCTTCGGGCCACCGACAGCATCTCTTGCACGCCTCTGTAATTTTGTAAAAAACTCTGCACCACCAAATTAATTGTATGTGCAAAACATGGGACGTGCTGGAATTTGCCCACATGTAATGCACGCACAATATTGGTGGCGTTGTCCGATGTCACAAATCCCCAGGAGAGTCCAACTGGGGTAAGCCAATCTGCGATGATGTTCCTCAGTTTCCGTAAGAGGTTGTCAGCTGTGTGCCTATTATGGAAAGCTGTGATACAAAGCGTAGCCTGCCTAGGAACGAGTTGGTGTTTGTGAGATGCTGCTACTGGTGCCGCCGCTGCTGTTGTTGCTGTGGGAGGCAATACATCTACCCAGTGGGCTGTCACAGTCATATAGTCCTGAGTCTGCCCTGCTCCACTTGTCCACATGTCCGTGGTTAAGTGGACATTGGGCACAACTGCATTTTTTAGGACACTGGTGACTCTTTTTCGGATGTCTGTGTACATTCTCGGTATCGCCTGCCTAGAGAAGTGGAACCTAGATTGTATTTGGTACCGGGGACACACTACCTCAAGAAATTCTCTAAGTCCCTGTGAATTAACGGTGGATACCGGACACACATCTAACACCAACACAGCTGCCAAGGCCTGAGTTATCCGCTTTGCAACAGGATGACTGCTGTGATATTTCATCTTCCTCGCAAAGGACTGTTGGACAGTCAATTGCTTACTGGAAGTAGTACAAGTGGTCTTCTGACTTCCCCTCTGGGATGACGATCGACTCCCAGCAACAACAACAGCAGCGCCAGCAGCAGTAGGCATTACACTCAAGGATCCATCGGAGGAATCCTAGTTAGGAGAGGACTCGTCAGACTTGCCAGTGATATAGCCTGCAGGACTATTGGCATTGCTGTCTAAGGAGGAAATTGACACTGAGGGAGTTGGTGGTGTGGTTTGCAGGAGCTTGGGTACAAGAGGAATAAGGGATTTAGTTGTCAGTGGACTGCTTCCTCTGTTACCCAAAGTTTTGAACTTGTCAATGACTTCTGATGAATGCACCCCAGGTGATGTATAAGGGAGGATGTTCCTAGGTGGTTAACGTCCTTACCCCTACTTATTACAGCTTGACAAAAGCAACAAACAGCTTGACACCTGTTCGCATTTCTGTTCAAATAATTCCACACCGTAGAGGTGATTTTTTTTGTAATTTGACCAGGCATGTCAATGGCCATATTCATCCCACGGACAACAGATGTCTCCCTGGGTGCCTGACTTAAACAAACCACCTCACCATCAGAATCCTCCTTGTTGTCACGATCCGGGTATCTGGACGCCATTACTTACCTTTCAGATGCCTCCTAAGGCTGGCTCAGTGCTCCAGGACCGGATCTCATCTGTTATTCTGATGTCCACATTCCTGCCTCCTCTCCTGTCACTCTGAGACGCTGTCACAGTGGCGCCATGTTACATCCGGAATGGCGTCTCCTGCGGCCTCCGCCGCCGTCCCTGAGTTTCTGCATGCAGGATGTCAGAGTGGCACTTACGTCAGCCGCGGCCTCCGCTGTGCCCGCGTGGTTCAAATGTGCACTCATCAGTCTGGCGTCTCCTGTTTACTGTGGCCGGCGCCGCCATTACTGTTAAAGTTCCCACATGGATTACAAACCAATTGTTAGGCGCCGGGGTCCGCTCGTCGGTGCGGCCCGGCGCCTAGCAACCAGGGACGCCGTGCGCGTACAGCCGCCGGCTCCCTGGCAACGCTAGACGCCGGGCGCACGGAGCCGCACGGACCCTAGCAACGGGGACGCCACTTACGGACTGCGTTTCCCCGTTGCTGGGTTCAATTTAATTAATAGATATCTGTTTTCCTGGCCATGCAGCTTGGCAGCTGTATGGCATCTAATCCAATCAGCCTCCAAACAGCTGATTGGAGGACTCCCTGTTAAATACACTTCCTGGGCTTCTCACAGACGCCGGTAATAGCTTCCTGCATGCTGAATCTGTTTGCTGTGAGTGTTTCCAGTCCTGCTGTATCCGGTCGTTCCTGTTCTCAGTTGTCCTGTACTCGGAAGTCGTCATCTGTTCCTGGAGTCCTGACTGAGCACCTTTTGAACATCCAGTGGAGTTCGTGAGTCACGGCGTAGCCGTGTGTTGCGGCTTGGGCCGCTTTATTATTTGTCATTTATTATTTGTGTTTCGGAGCTTTTGCGGAGGATTCCGCTCCCACAGATCCACTCTGGTATCCAGCGGTGCTGGGTAGGAGTACGGACTAGTGGATTTTGGTTGTCCTTTTCCCTGGCGGGTTACCGCACATACCTCAGGTTTAGTCAGTTAGCTTGTAGCCCCTGGCCTGGTTGTTTAGTCAGAGGGCCCCTTGTTATCACCCTGTCTCGGATTTCCCTTTGTCTCCCATTAAGACCTGAGGGGGCATCGGATTTGGGCAGACATAATCCGCCCTTCAAACGCGGCTGCCATGGGCTCAAGCAACCATAGTCTCGCAGGGGATTTCTGACAACACGGGCGAGACAACGGAGTTAGGGCGCCAGGGGCTACTTTCTATTCCCGCTCCCTTCCCCAGCATTCCGTTCCAGTGCTCCGGTCCTTGCAATAGGACCACCTCAGACCAGAGTGCTGGAATCATAACATTATTACCGGCCAAACCAAAACTTAAAATTAAACAGGGTTTGATTTTTTCCCTTATTCAGTTTTGTAAGAATTGTCGGCCCCATGAATCCCACTGGTTTAGGGCCAAATCCTGGCCAGCTTCTAGTTAGCCAGATTCAAGAACTTACTCAAATGGTTCAGGATCTTTCCCTTCGGGTGAAGTCGCAGGAAGATCTTTTACGAACTTCCCCGAGGGTAGTCCCTGAACCAAAAATGCACTTGCCTGACCGTTTTTCTGGTGATAGGAAGCAGTTTTTTTAATTTTAAAGAGTCCTGTAAACTTTATTTTCGTTTATGACCAATCTCCTCAGGTACTGAATCTCAGCGGGTCGGAATTATTATTTCTTTGCTCCAGGGGGATCCCCAGACCTGGGCTTTTGGTTTAAAAGCAGAGGATCCGGCATTGTTGTCAGTAGACGCCTTTCTGGGGTCTTTAGGGCTTTTGTATGATGACCCTGATAGGGAGGCATCCGCCGAGAGTCAGTTACGCGCTCTCAGACAAGGTAGAAATCCTGCAGAGGTTTTTTGTACAGAGTTTCGCCGTTGGTCGAACGACTGTGGCTGGAATGACCCAGCTCTGCGCAGTCAGTTTCGCCTCGGCTTATCTGAGTCTATAAAAGACAGTCTCCTTCAGTATCCCGCTCCTGAGACGCTCGATAAACTCATGGAGCTTTCTATTAAGATTGATCGTCGTCTCAGAGAGCGGAGGGCTGAAAAAGGAGCACCTGTCAGGTCTACTCCTTGTGTATTTTCCATTCCTGAAGACATAGAGGAGCCCATGCAGATGGGTCTCTCCAGGCTGTCTCCAGAAGAAAGAGCCAGAAGGCAAAACTCTGGTCTTTGTTTGTACTGTGGGGGTAAGGGACATTTTGCCCGTAATTGTCCGAACAAGTCGGGAAACGCCTCGACCAAGTGAATTGTGAGGGGGTTCACTTTGGTCTGCGGCTTATCTCCTCGAGTAACTCCCTGTTAGTCCCAGCTAAAGTTTCCTTTGGCAGCCTCAGTTCTTCGGTGTCGGCTTTTGTTGACAGTGGAGCTGCAGGGAACTTTATGGACTTAACGTGGGCCAAGGCCTTAGGTATTCCTCAGTTAACCTTGGGTAGGTGTATCACCATGCATGGTTTAGATGGGAGTCCCTTGTCCAATGGGGTTATTTCCCTCTGTACACCCCCTGTACTACTTACGGTAGGAGCTCTTCATTCCGAAAAGATTGAGTTTTTCCTTACCCATTGCCCAGCAGTTCCAGTGGTTCTGGGTCACCCTTGGCTGGCCTTTCATAATCCCATCATTGATTGGCAGTCGGGGGAGATCTCACAATGGGGTACCATCTGTAATAAGGAATGTATTACGTTTCCCGTCAGAATAGCTGCTGCCATTCCTGAACCCATTCCCGTGGAATACCAGGACTTTGTTGATGTATTTTCCAAGGGCAATGCGGACATTCTGCCTCCCCATCGGCCTTATGATTGTGCTATTGAGCTAATTCCTGGTGCCACATTGCCAAAGGGAAGGTTATATGCATTGTCCGGACCAGAAACTGCGGCCATGAATGAGTATGTTAAGGAGAGCCTAGGGAAAGGATTTATCAGGCCATCTAAATCCCCTTTAAGTGCAGGCTTCTTCTTTGTGGAGAAGAAAGATGGATCACTCAGACTTTGCATTGACTTTAGAGCTCTGAATAAGATCTCAATTAAAAATACTTACCCTCTGCCGCTGATTTCTGTCCTCTTTGATCAGCTGCGTTCGGCTGTGATTTTTTCTAAGATTGACCTGAGGGGAGCGTATAACCTCATCCGAATCAAGTCGGGAGATGAGTGGAAAACGGCGTTCAGTACTCAGTCGGGTCACTACGAGTATCTGGTGATGCCGTTCGGCTTGTCTAACGCTCCGGCAGTTTTCCAGGATCTTATTAACGATGTGCTCCGTGATTTTCTTGGAAGATTCGTGGTCGTTTACTTAGACGATATCCTGATCTATTCTGACTCTATAGAACAACATGTTACCCAGGTGCGTCAGGTTCTTCAAAAATTACGTGAAAATCACCTTTATGCCAAGCTGGAGAAGTGTGAGTTTCATGTCACGGAGGTATCCTTTTTAGGGTACATTATTTCCCCTCGGGGATTCTGTATGGAACCAAAGAAGCTCCAAGCCATCCTTAGTTGGGCGCAACCCACCAACTTAAAAGCAATTCAGCGCTTTTTAGGGTTTGCGAATTATTATAGAAGATTTATTCATTCTTTTTCCGACCTGGTTGCTCCCATTGTGGCACTGACTAGGAAGGGAGCGGATCCTACCAACTGGTCACGTGAAGCTGAGTTATCATTTCAGGCCTTGAAACAAGCTTTCGTCTCAGCCCCAGTCCTCAGACATCCCAACCCAGAATTGCCCTTCATTGTTGAGGTTGATGCCTCGGAGGTTGGAGTGGGGGCTATCCTATCTCAGAAGGATCCGGACTCTCTAGAATTACATCCTTGTGCCTTTATGTCCAGGAAATTCTCTTCCGCTGAATCCAACTACGATGTTGGTAACCGGGAGTTACTGGCTATTAAATGGGCTTTCGAGGAGTGGAGGCATTGGCTTGAGGGAGCAACACATACCATTTCAGTATTGACTGACCACAAAAATCTTCAGTACATCGAATCAGCTAAACGGCTGAATGCCCGGCAGGCTCGTTGGGCTTTATTTTTTACTCGTTTCAAGTTTATTATCACCTTCAGGCCAGGTTCCAAGAATACCAAGGCGGATGCCCTGTCACGCAGTTTTCTTCCAGTTCATAATAACAGTCCTGTTACTCCCATACTTCCGTCTTCAGTCATTTGGGCAGGCCTCACACAAGATTTATTTACCCAGTTAAAGCAGCTTCAACATCAAGCTCCTGGAAATACTCCTGCTGGTCGTCTTTATGTCCCTGAGTTTTTGAGAGCTACTGTTTTGACTGAGTTTCATGATAGCAAAGTTGCCGGGCATCCGGGGACCTCTAAGACTTTGGAATTAGTCTCCCGCTCAGTATGGTGGCCTGGTCTTTCTAAAGACATTAAGGAGTTTGTTTTTTCTTGTCAGGTCTGTGCACAGCATAAAGTTCCCCGTTCCTTGCCCATCGGGCAACTTATGCCCTTAAATGTTCCTCTCAGGCCATGGTCTCATATTTCCATGGATTTTGTGGTAGACCTCCCTCTGTCAGCCGGATTCCGAGTCATATGGGTGGTAGTGGACCGTTTTAGCAAGATGGCCCATTTCATTGCTCTTCCCCGACTGCCATCTGCCCAGGAATTGGCAGTTTTGTTTCTCCGCCATGTTTTCAGACTTCATGGGTTACCCACTGATATTGTTTCTGATCGGGGTCCACAATTCATTGCACAATTTTGGAAGTCTTTTTGTGCCTCATTAAAGATGAAATTGTCTTTAACGTCCGGCTACCATCCCCAATCCAACGGGCAGACCGAGCGAGTTAATCAATCATTAAAACAGTATTTGCGTTTGTACTCAGCCAAACTCCAGAATGATTGGTCCGAGTTTCTTCCTTTGGCGGAGTTTGCTTACAACAATTCTTGTCATTCCTCCACTAATGTGTCTCCATTCTTTTCAGTTTTTGGTTTTCACCCCAGAGCTAATTCTTTTTTTCAACATTCCTCTGTCTCCTCGCTAACCTTAACCTCTCATCTCAGACTCATTTGGAGAAAAGTGCACCTTGCTCTCAGAAAAGCGGCATTTCGAGAGAAAAAAATTTCTGACAGGCTCCGGCGGCCTTGCACTTTTAAGGTGGGAGATAGGGTATGGTTGTCGACTCGTAACATTAAACTTCGACAAACCTCAGCTAGATTGGGCCCCAAATTTATTGGACCATTTCATATTATTAAAAAAATCAATCCAGTTGCTTTCCGGTTACGTTTACCAAGAGCTCTCCGGATCGGAAATACGTTCCATTGCTCCTTGTTGAAACCATACGTTTCTTCCAGTAGATTTCCTCGGAAGATCTCTCAGGGGAAATCACCAGTAGATGTACAGGGTCATCAGGAGTTCTTGGTGGAGAAGGTTCTCGATTCCAAATTGTCCCGGGGTCGGCTTTATTTTCTGGTGCACTGGAGAGGCTATGGTCCAGAGGAAAGGTCTTGGGTCCTGGATAAGGATCTCCATGCCCCGAGGCTCAAGAGGGCATTTTTTCGGGAATTTCCTCGGAAACCTGGCTTTAGGGGTTCCTTGACCCCTCCTCAAGGGGGGGGTACTGTTAGGCGCTGGGGTCCGCTCGTCGGTGCGGCCCGGCGCCTAGCAACCAGGGACGCCGTGCGCGTACAGCCGCCGGCTCCCTGGCAACGCTAGACGCCGGGCGCACGGAGCCGCATGGACCCTAGCAACGGGGACGCCACTTACGGACTGCGTTTCCCCGTTGCTGGGTTCAATTTAATTAATAGATATCTGTTTTCCTGGCCATGCAGCTTGGCAGCTGTATGGCATCTAATCCAATCAGCCTCCAAACAGCTGATTGGAGGACTCCCTGTTAAATACACTTCCTGGGCTTCTCACAGACGCCGGTAATAGCTTCCTGCATGCTGAATCTGTTTGCTGTGAGTGTTTCCAGTCCTGCTGTATCCGGTCGTTCCTGTTCTCAGTTGTCCTGTACTCGGAAGTCGTCATCTGTTCCTGGAGTCCTGACTGAGCACCTTTTAAACATCCAGTGGAGTTCGTGAGTCACGGCGTAGCCGTGTGTTGCGGCTTGGGCCGCTTTATTATTTGTCATTTATTATTTGTGTTTCGGAGCTTTTGCGGAGGATTCCGCTCCCACAGATCCACTCTGGTATCCAGCGGTGCTGGGTAGGAGTACGGACTAGTGGATTTTGGTTGTCCTTTTCCCTGGCGGGTTACCGCACATACCTCAGGTTTAGTCAGTTAGCTTGTAGCCCCTGGCCTGGTTGTTTAGTCAGAGGGCCCCTTGTTATCACTCTGTCTCGGATTTCCCTTTGTCTCCCATTAAGACCTGAGGGGGCATCGGAGTTGGGCAGACATAATCCGCCCTTCAAACGCGGCTGCCATGGGCTCAAGCAACCATAGTCTCGCAGGGGATTTCTGACAACACGGGCGAGACAACGGAGTTAGGGCGCCAGTGGCTACTTTCTATTCCCGCTCCCTTCCCCAGCATTCCGTTCCAGTGCTCCGGTCCTTGCAATAGGACCACCTCAGACCAGAGTGCTGGAATCATAACATTAATCTTCCCTCCAAGTGTCTGCATGGGCGCAGCCATGTTGGATTCTGTCACCTGCTCAAATTCCTCCAATTCATTGTTTGCATTGTAATCTGCATAATTGGCTAGCCAATCCCTTCCTTGCTGCAGGTATAAGTATTCTGTGCCTGAGCAAGGAAGGCGTCAGTGCTTTGGTTGTCAAACCTAGTTCCAGTTTGTCTCTCTTTCCTGTGGTTGTTTTCCAGATTCCAGCTACCATCTACAAACCTCCACTAAAGAGACCCGCTTCAGTTCATCATCTGCGGTGCAGCCTGACTCTCCAATTCTCTGGGACTCATCTGTTTCCAGTTACAGAATTACCTGCTTCCAGCCTAGCTTCCAGCAGAGTTCAGCTTTTCTTAAAGGGCTGGTATCATTTCTACAGATTACCACTCACCACCGGTACTTTTATTTCACCGCTCTCAAGCTCCATATATCAGTCATATTTCATCGCTCTCAAGCGTCATTTATTATTTGGCTGGTTCCATCCAGCAATCCACTCCGTGCTTACATCAGTTTGGTTCCAGCCAGTACCCACAGCAGCCATTTTATCCACAGCAGCCCAGCTTTTCCTGGAACACCAGCTGGTACGATCCTGGGCTATCTCCATTGCTACAGTCGGGCCTGGTAAGGACTTTCCAACTAGAAGATAATAAGAACTGTCTCATACTACCAGAGCCCTGTGGCCCTTGCCACCCTGTAGTACCCAGGAACTGTATTATTTCTCTGCTGATTTTATGTTTCTCTTTTATTGCTGCTGTGATGCATGGAGTTTGTCAAAATAAACATCATTGACTTTTATCCTGGTTGTCGTGGTCACGCCTTCGGGCAATTCTTCTACGTGTAACTTACATGTCTAGGGGTCTGATACAACCTCCCAGGTTCCACTACACCTCAGCCCCTACAACTGAGGCTGCCTCCCGTCAGCTCAGGCCCACAGTTGTGACACTTGTCAATTTCCTCCTCAGCGCCAGCAACACCCATATCCTCATCCTGGTGTACTTCAACAGTGACATCTTCAATTTGACTATCAGAAACTGGACTGTGTGTGCTCCTTCCAGCACTTGCAGGGGGCGTGCAAATGGTGGAAGGAGCCACCTCTTCCCGTCCAGTGTTGGGAAGGTCAGGCATCGCAACCGACACAATTGGACTCTCCTTGGGGATTAGTGATTTAGAAGAATGCACAGTGCTTTGCTGTGCTTTTGCCAGCTTAACTCTTTTCATTTTTCTAGCGGGAGCATGAGGGCTTCCATTATCATGTGAAGCTGAACCACTGCCATGAAGATAGGCCAGGGCCTCAGCCTTTCCTTGCCACTCCGTGTCGTAAATGGCATATTGGCAAGTTTACGCTTCTCCTCAGACACTTTTAATTTAGATTTTTGGGTCATTTTACTGAACTTTAGTTTTTTGGATTTTACATGCTCTCTACTTTGACATTGGGCATCGGCCTTGGCAGATGACGTTGATGGCATTTCATAATCTCTGCCATGACTAGTGGCAGCAGCTTCAGCACTAGGTGGAAGTGGATCTTGATCTTTCCCTATTTTACCCTCCACATTTTTGTTCTCCATTTTTTAATGTGTGTAATTATATGCCAGTAATATTATTATATCAATAGCAATAGCCTACTGTACTGTACTACTATATATACTGCTCACAACAATGCAGCACAGATATGGATACTTGAAGTGACACGGAGCTGCAAGATACAGCAATGGCCTACTGTACTGTACAACTATATACTGTTGGTCACCAAAATGCTGCACTGTACTACTATATATACTGCTCACAACAATGCAGCACAGATATGGATACTTGTAGTGACATGGAGCTGCAAGATACAGCAATGGCCTACTGTACTGTACAACTATATACTGTTGGTCACCAAAATGCTGCACTATACTACTATATATACTGCTCACAACAATGCATCACAGATATGGATACTTGAAGTGACACGGAGCTGCAAGATACAGCAATAGCCTACTGTACTGTACAACTATATACTGTTGGTCACCAAAATGCTGCACTGTACTACTATATATACTGCTCACAACAATGCAGCACAGATATGGATACTTGCAGTGACATGGAGCTGCAAGATACAGCAATGGCCTACTGTACTGTACAACTATATACTGTTGGTCACCAAAATGCTGCACTATACTACTATATATACTGCTCACAACAATGCAGCACAGATATGGATACTTGCAGTGACACGGAGCTGCAAGATACAGCAATGGCCTACTGTACTGTACAACTATATACTGTTGGTCACCAAAATGCTGCACTGTACTACTATATATACTGCTCACAACAATGCAGCACAGATATGGAATGGACACTTGAAGTGACACGGAGCTGCAAGATACAGCAATGGCCTACAGTACTGTACTATACTGGTGGTCACCAAAATGCTGCACTGTACTACTATATAGTATACTGGTCACACAATAATGCAGCAGATATTGAGCACTGATCAGGATACTGTCTAGAACTGAGTCTGACACGCAGCTGCAAGATACAGAAATGGCCTACAGTACTGTAATGCAGCACACTGAGCACAGATATTTTCAACATACTGAGCACAGATATGGAGCTTTTCAGGGAGAGAATGTAGCCACATCCTCTCCATTCAATCTCCAATGCGCGAGTGTAAATGGCGGCAATGCGCGGCTCTTTATATGGAATACAAATCTCGCGAGAATCCGACAGCGGGATGATGACATTCAGCCTCGTTCAGGTTAACCGAGCAAGGCGGGAAGATCCGAGGCTGCCTCGGACTCGTGTAAAATACGTGAAGTTCAGGGGGGTTCGGATCTCGATGAACCGAACCCGCTCATCTCTAGTTTTAACACACCTCACCCAAGTATAACTCTCTCTGCACGTTATATCTTTTCCCCCCTGCAGTACACATGGTTTTTCCCAACTGCTAACAAATTTGCTGCTACGGTCAGGTCTGAATTAGGCCCTCAGTTCGGTACGCAATTAACATAAAATTTAAATTGAGCATTTTTCGGTACACTGCGCATGCGCTGTGGGCGCACGACACGTGTACACATTTATAGTGTGATCGCACCTCTAAGGGATCAAACTATGAGTGACAGTGGCGGCCTCCGGTGGATGCTGTTTCGCCATTGCGGGAGAGTGGTATTGCCATCGCAGATGTGGCTGGACCGTTTTCGGGGTGGCTGCATAACGTCACACGCAGCTTGTCCAATGGAAACAATAGCGATTGTCCACCTGCATACACAACCTAGTTACGGCTGCAGGGGGTCATCCACAATTACTGCAACCGCAATATAAATTGCGGTTGCAGCCGCTGGGCGCCGATAAGCATGCGATTGCTATTTAGCAGAATCTGCAATCCAAGATGGATAGGGTCCCATGCGTGGGATTAAAGAAGACTTTATAATGATATTCTTACCTGACATCAACATGGACCTCAAAATGTGTTTGTCCATCATGGGTGCAGACGGCTGGCTCAGTGCTTACATTCAGGGCAAAATGGGCATCAGAATTGTCAGGAAGACTGTTGTAATGGAGGTGTGACTGCGGACAGAGCAATATGGGATTAGAACAACCTGACTTTAAACAAATTCACAAACATTAATGTAGAAAATATTTTTAAATGAATATTGACATTATTATGTAATGAAATAACAAACCATAGACTGTGGAGTAGGAAGAATAACCAGATCTATTGTCTCAATACATAAAAAAAAAATGTTGCAATTCCTGTTCATGTTCAGTGCAATATGATTGGAATTTGATAACCATTAATAATATGATTTTTTTTGTACAGTAAGTGTTATAGCATTTTAACATGAAACTGATTTTTCAGTAGCACCTCCTAAAACCTCCTTTTGGGGTTGCAACTGTATCAGTTGATCTGATACAGTATATCAATAAATGTGAAATCTTTTTAAACCCATATTCTGATTTATTGTAGGCTAAGCCATTTCACTCGCACCAGTGCTGTAACAAGACATTTTGGTGCCCTGTGCCAGAAAAAGAAATGGTGCCCCCTCTCCCACCATGTTTTAAACAGGGGCTGAAGGTATGCACCAAAAATATAGGGGCATGACTTTATGGGAAGGGGCGTGGCCACAGAATTGTACCAATTCACATTACACGGCACAGTAGTGTCCCTTATAATGTTACACCATGGCAGAGCCCCTTATACACATTATTCCATGGTATAGCCCCTTACACACATAGCACAACAGTAGAGGCCCTAATACACATTTCACAACCATAGAGCCCCTGACACACATGATGCCAGGTAAAGCCCACATTATGCAAGGTAGAGCCCACATTATGCCAGGTTGAGCCCCTGATACACCTTATGCCAGGTAGAGCCCACATTATGCAAGGTAGAGCCCACATTATTCCAGGTAGAGCCCCTGATATACCTTATGCCAGGTACAGCCCACATGCAAGGTAGAGCCCCTGATACACATTATGCCAGGTACAGTGGGTATGTGTGTGTAAGAGTAGAGTGGAGTGTCAGTGAGTAGTGTGTGAGTGTTTAATAGCAGAGTGTATTGTCAGCGAGGTGTGTTTGTGTGTGTGTGTGTGTGTGTGTGTGTGCGTAAGAGCAGGGTGTAGTGTCAGTGAGCTGTGTGTGTGTGTAAGAGCAGGGTGTAGTGTCAGTGAGCTGTGTGTGTGTGTAAGAGCAGGGTGTAGTGTCAGTGAGGTTGGTGTGTGTGTGTGTGTGTGTGTGTGTGTGTGTGTGTGAGCAACCAAACTATCATTAAACGATCATCACCAGCAGCTGCAGGCAGGAGTCTTTTCCTCTAACCAGGAAGTACTGACACACACTGCAGAAGAAGGGATGGAGCACACACGGGAAGGGGGGGGGGGGGGCAAGCTCTGATTGCCCAGCGCTCTGCCTGCTGTAATGTACACAGCAGCCAGCGCTGCAGCAATCTGCACACAGGTCGCCCATCGGGTGCTGTGCCTACATACTGCCGCCACACATTGCTGTGCAGAACTGCCAGTGGGGCCCACGGTGCTGTGCTCACAGTCCATATGCGCTGTGGACCAGGCACCGCTGGCACACACCTAGTTACGGTCATGACTTGCACCTTCATAGCTTGTATACATTTATTAATAGACTTAGGGTTTTCACTTTAAAATTATGATATTTTCAGAAAATATTCAAACACAATATTACCACAAAGTGATTAACCTTTGAATTGTTTATTTATGTAAGAGTTTATGTCATAAGTACCGAATAACTAATTGTTATGTACTGTAGTTCTATGTATTAATATTCCAGACATTCTTACATGTCCCTATGGAAGATCTTTATCACAATGTTAATCACCTAGAGGAAACAAATAAATAAGTGAGATTTCACTGTTTGTTTAGTCCTTTTGATGTATATTGTTCCCATCTGTCCATCCAAAAGCATAATCTTCAGATGGAGCCTCCGTTATCTTGGCTGGCTTAGGCATTAGTCACAATCTGGCATATGCAGCGTGTCTGGGCACAAGGAGGCGTGCCTAGTTGTAGGGAGGTGCAGAGAGCATTTGGCGTTACCTTTGAGTGTAATACCTGCGGGACCTTAGTAAATATACCCCTAAGTTCCTGGATGCCAAATCACTGCGCTTAGCATCTCTGTACAGTATTTTGTATTTGAGTACTAAATAGCATGAACAGCTTGTAACATACTCTGCTGTAAAGGCTACGTTTTGCATATAATGGGGAGAGATAAAAGCTCCTCCCTAAGTTCCTGGATGCCAAATCACCGTACTTAGCATCTCTGTACAGTAATTTGTATTTGAGTACTAAATAGCATGAACAGTTTGTAATGTACAGTGGCAAGTGTTATCTTTCTAAGTATAATGGAGATAAAAACTCCTCCCTAAGTTCCTGGATGCGAAATCACTGTGGTTAGCATCTCTGTACAGTAATTTGTATTTGAGTACTAAATAGCACGAACAGCTTGTAATGTACAGTAGCAAGTGTTATCTTTCTAAGTATAATGGAGATAAAAACTCCTCCCTAAGTTCCTGGATGCCAAATCACAATGCTTAGCATCTCTGAATAGTATTTTGCATTTGAGTACAGAATAGCACGAACAGCTTGTAACATACAACGGCAAGTGTTATTTTTCTAAGTATAATGGGGTGAGATAAAAGCTCCTCCCTTAGTTCCTGGAAGCCAAATCACTGTTCTTAGCGTCTCTGTACAGTAATTTGTATTTGAGTACTAAATAGCATGAACAGCTTGTAACGTACTCTGCTGTAATGGCTACTGCAGCAAGTGTTGTATTTATAAGTATAATGGGGAGAGATAAAAGCTCCTTCCTAAGTTCCTGGACAACAAATTAACGTGTTTAGGATTTCCTTCCAGTATTATCTATCTAGCCAGAAACCCTGCATCCCGGGCAAGCTGGGTGGACAACTGGAGGGGACCTGACACGTGGTTGCTTGCCATTTCCATTTGCAGTGTCACATAAACTAGTGGTTGGTCTGACCCGAAAGCCAAGAGTCTCCTCTTTTGTGTGGTATTGGTCCAGAGTCTCTGGAACACCCAGAACCAGAGATATCAGGATGCAGAGAGGGCCCATTTTCCCATAGACTAAAATGGGAACGTTAATTCAGACCCACCATGGGTTCCGACGCTTGCCATGAGCCTATTGGGGGTCATAAAAACTTGGGGCTGGAATCCTCCGGTAGCTAATCATCTCCGCTTCCATACCAACCTAATTCTGAGCTGATTGGTCTCTCAGAACCAGAGATATTAATATTTAAGCCCATTTTAATTTAATTTCATTTAATAGCTCACATAAACTGAACGTCAATGGACCATTGCTTTAACACGTTCGTTTGTGTCTGTACACACTACTTTTATTAATTAATTTATTGGTTTCTTTTTTTGGGTCCCGACAGACAATTAATATTTTTGACAGCGTCTCTGAACTCCGCTGATTAATCCCCACCTCCCCCCTCACCCTTCCCCCTCCCCTTTATGCTGTTAAGGGACTTGGATGCTCATAATGCAGTACACCATTTTAAGCCACTACCTCCCCCTACCCCCATCCCACTTCCCCCTGGGAGCCTGCACAGTTCATACAGTAAACATGGAGGGAGGTCAGGTTACAATAAATGTACAACACAATACTGTACTGTATATGAAAATCAGACAGAGACTGCAGGCGCTTTGGTAGATGTGCAAATGGTACAGTAGCAGTGATCCCTTCTCATAAAGTACAACCCAGATTCTGTAACGCCGACGATCTATAGTACTGTGTTGCTCGAACAGTTAGTTGCATCAGAATACACTAATTTATATTTACTGGCTGCTGTGTATTTTAGATAGCGGAATAAGTCACTCCTGCAGATTTTCCCTGATTTATGTGAAACCTGTATGCACCCTTCCATTGAATGTATTTCAATGGATTACAAAGAAAAAAAATAATAAAGTGAATGTCAGGGGAAAAAAATACATTGGCATTTTGGGAATCAAACCCGGGACTCTTAGCGTGGGAGGCGGAAGACTTCACCGCTTGCCCACCTCGCTGCATGGAAGATGCACAAGTTCATGTGTAAAAGTACTGCAATCAGCGATTCCTTCCCATTGGTGTTCGTTTATGCCGTTAGGAGACTTGGATGCTCATATGCAAAACACGGTATTTAGTGCACTGTACATACTTTAAAGTCAATGAACTACTGGGGCCATTCCGAGTTGATCGCTAGCTGCCGTTGTTCGCTGCACAGCGATCAGGCAAAAAATTGGCATTTCTGCGCATGCGTATGGGCCGCATTGCACACGTGCAACGTACTTTCACAAAAAACTATGCCGTTTCACACAAGGTCGAGCGACGCTTTTCAGTCGCACTGCTGATCGGTGAGTGATTGACAGGAAAGGGGTGTTTCTGGGAGGTAACTGACCATTTTCTGGGAGTGTGCTTTAAAACGCAGGCGCGTCAGATGAAACCACAGGCGTTCCTAGGGAAACTGGGGAGTGACTGGCCGAACGCAGGGCGTGTTTGTGACGTCAAAACAGGAACTAAATAGACTGGTGATCGCAAGGTAGGAGTAGGTCTGCAGCTACATAGAAACTGCTTGAAAATATCTTTGCATCAGCGCTGCAATCCTTTCGGTCGCACTTCTGCTAAGCTAAGATACACTCCCAGAGGGCGGCGGCTTAGCGTGTACACTGCTGATAAAAGCAGCCAGCGAGCGATCAACTCAGAATGAGGGCCTACATTATTTATTTCACACATTAGTTGCGTCTGCATACACTATTTTCATTTTTACTCTATTGCTTTGTCTACGGGACTTGAATGCTCACATGCAGTAACAAGGCAATTGACAAGTGTTTTTTTAACTAGAGATGTGCACCGGAAATTTTTCGGATTTTGTGTTTTGGTTTTGGATTCAGTTCCACGGCCGTGTTTTGGATTCGGACGCGTTTTGGCAAAACCTCCCTGAAATTTTTTGTCCTAAAATTTGCACCGAGGTCGCTGGATGACTAAGCTAAGCGACCCAAGTGGCTGGCACAAACACCTGGCCCATCTAGGAGTGGCACTGCAGTGTCAGACAGGATGGCACTTAAAAAAATTAGCCCCAAACAGCACATGATGCAGAGTTAAATTAAAAAAAGAGGTGCAAGATGGAATTGTCCTTGGGCCCTCCCTCCCACCCTTATGTTGTATAAACAGGACATGCACACTTTAACAAACCCATCATTTCAGCCACACGCTCTGCCACACAACTGTGGCTGAAATGACTGGTTGGTTTGGGCCCCCACCAAAAAAGAAGCAATCAATCTCTCCTTGCACAAACTGGCTCTACAGAGGCAAGATTTCCACCTCCTCCTCATCCTCCGATTCCTCACCCCTTTCAATGTGTACATCCTCCTCACAGAGTATTAATTCGTCCCCACTGGAATCCACCATCTCAGGTCCCTGTGTACTTTCTGGAGGCAATTGCTGGTGAATGTCTCCACGGAGGAGTTGATTATAATTAATTTTGATGAACATCATCTTCTCCACATTTTCTGGAAGTAACCTCATACGCTGATTGCTGACAAGGTGACCGGCTGCACTAAACACTTTCGGAGTACACACTGGAAGGGGGGCAACTTAGTTAAATAAAGCCAGTTTGTGCAATGGCCTCCAAATTGCCTCTTTTTCCTGCCAGTATACGTACAGTCCGTCTGACGTGCCTACTTGGATGCGGTCACTCATATAATCCTCCACCATTCTTTCAATGGTGACAGAATCATATATGCAGTGACAGTAGACGACATGTCAGTAATCGTTGGCAGGTCCTTCAGTCCGGACCAGATGTCAGCACTCTCTCCAGACTGCCCTGCATCACAGCCAGCGGGTGGGCTCGGAATTCTTAGCCTTTTCCTCGCAGCCCCAGTTGTAGGAGAATGTGAAGGAGGAGCTGTTGACGGGTCACGTTCCGCTTGACTTGACAAGTGTCTCACCAGCAGGTCTTTGAACATGTGCAGACTTGTGTCTGCTGGAAAGAGAGATACAACATAGGCTTTAAACCTAGGATCGAGCACGGTGGCCAAATGTAGTGCTCTGATTTCAACAGATTGACCACCCATGAATCCTGGTTAAGCAAATTAAGGGCTCCATCCACAAGTTCCACATGCCTAGCGTAATCACTCCGTTTTAGCTCCTCCTTCAATCTCTCCAGCTGCTTCTGCAAAAGCCCGATGAGGGGAATGAACTGACTCAGGCTGGCAGTGTCTGAACTGACTTCACGTGTGGCAAGTTCAAAGGGTTGCAGAACCTTGCACAACATTGAAATCATTCTCCACTGCGCTTGAGTCAGGTGCATTCCCCCTCCTTTGCCTATATCGTAGGCATATGTATAGGCTTGAATGGCCTTTTGCTGCTCCTCCATCCTCTGAAGCATATAGATGGTTGAATTCCACCTTGTTACCACCTCTTGCTTCAGATGATGGCGGGGCAGGTTCAGGAGTATTTGCTGGTGCACCAGTCTACGGCATGCGGTGGCTGAATGCCGAAAGTGGCCGGCAATTCTTCGGGCCACCGACAGCATCTCTTGAATGCCCCTGTTGTTTATTTAAAAATTCTGCACCACCAAATTCAATGTATGTGCAAAACATGGGACGTGCTGGAATTTGCCCACATGTAATGCATGCACAATATTGGTGGCGTTGTCCAATGTCACAAATCCCCAGGAGAGTCCAATTGGGGTAAGCCAATCTGCGATGATTTTCCTCAGTTTCCGTAAGAGGTTGTCAGCTGTGTACCTCTTATGGAAAGCGGTGATACAAAGCGTAGCCTTCCTAGGAACGAGTTGGCGTTAGCGAGATGCTGCTACTGGTGCCGCCGCTGCTGTTGTTGCTGTGGGAGGCAATACATCTACCCAGTGGGCTGTCACAGTCATATAGTCCTGAGTCTGCCCTGCTTCACTTGTCCACATGTCCGTGGTTAAGTGGACATTGGGTACAACTGCATTTTTTAGGACACTGGTGACTCTTTTTCGGACGTCTGTGTACATTCTCGGTATCGCCTGCCTAGAGAAGTGGACCCTAGATGATATTTGGTACCGGGGACACACTAACTCAATAAATTGTCTAATTCCCTGTGAATTAACGGTGGATACCGGACACACATCTAACACCAACACAGCTGCCAAGGCCTGAGTTATCTGCTTTACAGCAGGATGACTGCTGTGATATTTCATCTTCCTCGCAAAGGACTGTTGGACAGTCAATTGCTTACTGGAAGTAGTACAAGTGGTCTTCCGACTTCCCCTCTGGAATGACAATCGACTCCCAGGAGCAACAACAGCAGCGCCAGCAGCAGTAGGCGTTACACTCAAGGATCCATCGGAGGAATCCCATATAGGAGAGGACTCATCAGACTTGCCAGTGGCATGGTCTGCAGGACTATTGGCGTTCCTGTCTAAGGAGGAAATTGACACTGAGGGAGTTGGTGGTGTGGTTTGCGGGAGCTTGGGTACAAGAGGAAAGGATTTAGTTGTCAGTGGACTGCTTCCGCTGCCACCCAAAGTTTTTGAACTTGTCAATGACTTCTGATGAATGTGCTCCAGGTGACGTATAAGGGAGAATGTTCCTAGGTGGTTAGCGTCCTTACCTCTACTTATTACAGCTTGACAAAGGCAAAACACGGCTTGACACCTGTTGTCCGCATTTCTATTAAAATAATTCTACACCGAAGAGGTGATTTTTTTTGTAATTTAACCAGGCATGTCAATGGCCATATTCATCCCATGGACAACAGGTGTCTCCCCGGGTGCCTGACTTAAACAAACCACCTCACTATCAGAATCCTCCTTTGCAATTTCCTCCTTAGCGCCAGCAACACCCATATCCTCATCCTGGTGTACTTCAACAGTGACATCTTCAATTTGACTATCAGGAACTGGACTGTGGGTGCTCCTTCCAGCACTTGCAGGGGGCGTGCAAATGGCGGAAGGAGCCACCTCTTCCCATCCAGTGTTGGGAAGGTCAGGCACAATTGGACTCTCCTTGGGGATTTGTGATTTAGAAGAATGCACAGTTCTTTGCTGTGCTTTTGCCATCTTAACTCATTTCAGTTTTCTAGCGGGAGGATGAGTGCTTCCATCCTCATGTGAAGCTGAACCACTAGCCATGAACATAGGCCAGGGCCTCAGCCGTTCCTTGCCACTCCGTGAAGTAAATGGCAAATTGGCAAGTTTACGCTTCTCCTCAGACGCTTTTAATTTTGATTTTTGGGTATTTTACTGAACTTTAGTTTTTTGGATTTTACATGCTCTCTGCTATGACATTGGGCATCGGCCTTGGCAGACGATGTTGATGGCATTTCATCGTCTCAGCCATGACTAGTGGCAGCAGCTTCAGCACGAGGTGGAAGTTGATCTTGATCTTTCCATGTTTTACCCTTCACATTTTTGTTCTCCCTTTTTTAATGTGTGGAATTATATGCCAGTAATATATCAATAGCAATGGCCTACTGTACTGTACTAAATATGTGTACTCTGGAGGGCGGGGGTAGCAAGTCTGCGCTGTATAGGACTGAGACAGCTGGCCGTGTGGAGAGTGCCAGAGCTCCCTAAGGGCTCAGTACAAAAGTGCAAAATGAAAAAGGGTGTGTGCTCTCTCTACAATGGCGCTGGTCTCTCTTACAGGCACCTATGTATGTGGCTAATACCCAGGTGTGAAAGTGTATGTTGAAACATACTGGTATGATAAATAAAATGGAATTTAATACGCCTATTGGGAATCCTCTACCATCTATTCCAGCATAACTTGGGGCACAAAACTACGACATTGGAGTCGCTACATTGACGACATCCTGTTCTTTTGGAATGGAAGTAAGGGCGATTTGGAGACTTTTAGCCAAAATCTTAATGAGAATTCAGTTAATCTCAACTTTGTCTTCGCTATAAATCAGAATGAAGTGAATTTCCTAACTCTTTCTATATATATTAAAGATGGAATCATTCATACCAAAACTTTCCATAAACCCACGGACACACAAAATTATATATCTACAGACAGTGAACACCATCAGAACTGGCTCCAAGGGATACCAAAGAGTCAATTCATCCGTATAAGAAGGAATTGCAGTGAACAAATGGAATGTGAAACACAAATTGATTATCTGAAGAACATCTTCCTGAAGAAAGGATACCATTCCGAAAAGATTGAAAAAACGGCTGAAGAAATCAAATCCAGTGAAAGAGAACCGCTCATTCAAGACCAGAAGACCAAAAAGGAATCCACATCAGAAAGTCAATGGGCCTTTCTCACAGGCTTCAACTCAGATTACAAATATTTTGAAAGAATCATTCACAAACATTTGCACATCCTCCAAGGAGATCCGATAGTAAGAAACATTCTTCCAAGCAAACCTAAATTCATATACCGTAAGGCAGCCAATCTAAAGAGCAAACCGGTACGAAGTGCCCTACCTGTGAAAAACACCAATCCAATAAGAACTGCTGGCTTTCACAGATGCGTTCTATGTGCGGGGTGCAGAAGCATCAAAACGGAGAAAACCAAATACACAGAAGTCATCATTAATGGTAATAAATTATAGATTCATGACTTCATCACATGCAATACTTCCAGTGTCATCTACCTCATCATGTGCAAATGCGGTAAATCCTATGTGGGTAGAACTTCAAGGGCCTTGAAAACATGCATAGGGGAACATTTGCGCAACATCTGTAAAGGCCTTGCCACCCACCATCTCTCAGACCACTTCCGGAAGGAACATCAGTGTTCCACCAATTCAATTGCCTACTTTGTAGGTCTCCGGAATATCAGGTTCACATGGAAAGATAGGAATCTAGAAGCCAACCTAGCAAAAGCAGAAATGAGGATGATATTCAATTTACAAACCCTTTCCCCCAATGGTCTTAATCAAGACTTTGAAATCAAATAGTTTCTTTAACATCGTACCAGCCACATCATCTATCCATCACCACTTAGACATGCTTAATGGCCCTCCTTTTTCAGGTGTATACCTTACTTAGAATCATTTATTCCTATTATTTATTTATTGTTGTATTTCCTTTTTTCATGTCAATGAGGAACTACATTGTTTCTACATGAGAATGCCCTTCAACGACCACTACGAAAGTACTGTGATCCATCCTTTTCACCGGACATCTATATAAGTGTACCTCTACTTCAAGCTAATAAAGTGCACCATGGGACATATTTGAATATTAATTCCGGTTATAATTTCTGTTTATTTGTATTGGAAACAATCCAAATGCTGTCTAATGACCATCAAAAACGATTGTCCACCACTTTTTCCACTCATAGAAGTTGATATTTTCTCAGGAGAGAGCAATGGACACTGTGGAATGCATTTCTGACATCATTTCCGGTAAAAACATCCCTTGAATGGACCGCAAACGTCACTTCTGGTCTGAAGTGACCATTTCCCGCCATTTTTGGTCTTTTTTCACTGGCTAAAAGACATTTAAAAGGATCCCCATCAAGCCACAAATATATCTTGCCTTGAAGAAGGGACCAGGCTGTCCCGAAACACGTTGGAGATACCTTGTGGCGCTGACCACCCCCTGGACGTTTGGCAGACTGTTTTCCTGATTACCTGGAAGGGAATTTGATCAGAGGAGCCACCAGCAGGGTATTTCCCGGGGTACCCTGCCTTTATTTGACACCTGCGGCTCCTCCACCTGCATCGGTAGGATCACATTCCCCCCATGGCCTGTTCCCAGTCCACTTGTTTTTTTATGTATTGCTTGTTTTTAGACATTGCATGTTAGTATTGTATTATATTCCATTTAATTTACCATACCAGTGTGTTTCAACATACACTTTCACACCTGGGTATTATCCACATACATAGGTGCCGTAAAAGAGACCAGCGCCATTGTAGAGAGAGCATACACCCTTTTTCATATATGTGTACTGTTGGTCACCAAAATGCTGCACTGTAATACTTTATATACTGCTCACAAAAATGCAGCACAGATATGGAATGGATACTTGCAGTGACACAGAGCTGCAAGATACATCAATGGCCAACTGTACAACTATATACTGTTGGGTCACCAAAATGTTGCACTGTAATACTATATATACTGCTCACAAAAATGCAGCACAGATATGGAAAGGATACTTGCAGTGACACTGAGCTGCAAGATACAGCAATGGCCTACTGTACACAACTATATACTGTTGGGTCACCAAAATGCTGCACTGTAATACTATATATTCTGCTCACAAAAATGCAGCACAGATATGGAATGGATACTTGCAGTGACACAGAGCTGCAAGATACATCAATGGCCAACTGTACTGTACTACTATAAGTATAGTTATATACTGGTGGTCCCCAGTCCCCACAATAAAGCACACTGAGCACAGATATTTGCAGCACACTGAACACAGATTACGGAGCTTTTCAGGGAGAGAACGCAGCCACGTCCTCTCCGTTCAATCTCCATTGCACGAGTGAAAATGGCGGCGACGCACGGCTCTTTATATAGAATACGAATCTCGCGAGAATCCGACAGTGGGGTGATGATGTTCGGCCTCGTTCGGGTTAACCGAGCAAGACGGGAAGATCCGAGGCTGCCTCGGAACAGTGTAAAATGGGTGAAGTTCAGGGGAGGTTTGTATCTCGGAGAACCGAACCCACTCATCTCTAGTTTTATCACATTAGTTTGCATCTGTATAAACTATTTTTTTTCTCTCTCTCCGTCTGACCATCGGTCACCATCTCTGTGTACAGTATGCAGTACATATATTAACATTACAGTCGTCGCTGACCATTTGCCAGAGCTTGTACTGTAGATCAATCCACTGCTATTCGATCTAAAGTACTAGATTAGTGGAGCATTAGCCACCCAGTGGTGGAAATGTGTATTGCATGCTGAGTATGTAGTCGTGCATCAACGTGCCTGTCCGTGATTAAACTCAGCAACCCAAGCTATCGCCTAGGAGTGACTAAACCTTCGTTTAGGCAGAGAAACAGCCAAGATAATGGAGAACCCATCTGTATTGTACCTATCAAGTTATACTGCATTGTGTGTAGTGTGTTTTAATATGTTGGGCGATATAACATTTTTGACAATTATATATATATATATATATATAAAAATATATATTGCTGTAAATACAGTTATAAATGTTCTGAGAAGCAAGTTTATACTTACTTGTACATAGACATAGCTGTTTCCTGTGACAGTCACTGTGTATTCCCCAGGGAACTCTGGGAGGTCTACTGTTTGTAGGAGAAGGCTGTTAGTTTTATCCACGTGAATCTCTTTATAAAACCCAGACTCTGACTCAACCGTCACTGTTGCATCTCCCTTCTTATGGTGCATGGCCTTGGCATATTTAGCCAGAGCTTGAAGAGCTACTGTAGTGTCCTATAAAACAAAATGATCACATCTTTCAGAGATAAGTATAGGCTCCACTAACTAACAAGTAATGTGATTTTGTTGTTGTAATAGGATGCGGGTATGTGACCGACGCCTGGATCCCGCACACTCAATAGCCAACCAACAGAGACTGTTTCCACGCGTGGGTGTCCATGACACCCATAAACTGTGGGATTAGTACTTGCGGCGAGTGCAGCAAGCCACTGTGCCCACTGCGTGGCGAGCGCAGTGTGCCCACAAGGGACTACTTTGTGCTCAACAACTGCTGGATAAAATAATGGGGGATTATTTTATCCAGCAGTTGTTAATTTTACACCCCATAATAGTGTTCTGGTTTATTTTATGAACTATGGTAGCTAGTCCCATTGTAAGGCTGTCAGTACACATTATGCAACACAGCGCCCACAATTCACATTATGACAAACAGTGTCCCCAGTTTATATTGTGCAACACTACAGTGCCACAATTCATATTATGTAACATTATAATCACTGGAAAGATGGTGCTGGCTTTAAGTATAGGTTCACTCCGGAGGGGAAGGGGGGGGGGGGCAGTGGACCAGGGCCCGGGTAATTAGTACTACCCCTCCTCTCAGAGCCACTGTTTACAGATAACAGGAGTGTAATGTATGTGGATAATTGGATTTCTTCCAGATGAACACAGAAGCGCCGGCAGTTGAACACAGCATATGAACAGATGCTCATGGCAGTTATTAGTAGGAACAGTGATGTGAGTACAATCCTTGTCCTGACTGGCCTGCAGTATTCACCTGACAGGAATCCAATATGGCTGCACCCATGCAGCCATCCTGTTTGTTTACAATAGTGATACAGGCAGCCAGAAGGAACAATGATGGCCATAAGGTGACACTACTGGACATGGTAACAGGGTTCAAACCCCAATGTGTGACAATCTCTCCCACTGCAACATGCTTCACCTGCTCCCTATCCTCCAGTTCAAACTCCTCTCCTATCTCCCACTTTATGTCCACCCCTCCTTCCATACACTTTCTTCTTCCACTTCCCACATCTCTACCCTGGTTAACTCCTCAGCACTCACTTGCAAGACTTTCCCTGTCCCGTCCCATCCTTTAGAACCCGTTCCCTCACCAAATCTGACTTTCTACTATTCTCTCTAGATTTACATGTGTACTCAAAGCCACACCTCTTTATTAAAGTCTACCAGGCCTCCTCCTTATCTCCATTAACCTTTCCTTCCTTGACTATCACTTCTTCCAAATTCACCCACCAACGTTGTAGAATGTACTCACTAAATCAGAGGTTCCCAAACTGTGTGCCGTGGCTCCCTGGGGTGCCTCAGGACACTTGCAGGGGTGCCCTGGGTTGGTGGTACAGGACCAATTCAAATTATTCATGGTCAATATAATAGGCAAAACAAGTGCTGGTGGCTGCCAGTCATAAAATATGTGGACAAAGAGAAGCAAATCTTGTCCCTCACCACACAACTGACCCTAAGGATGACATAGAAATGCAATCTACTTAATGTAAGATTTCTTTCTAAAGTTCTCAAGAAGAAAGTTTTGGCCTATGGCGCCGTGATTCAAAAAAGTTTGGAAACCACTGCACTAAATGCTATCATGAATCTAATTGGTTTTTTTTTCTCAACTATTTTCACTGCTTGATACATCAACTAATAAAATGGTGAAATATTTGACAGAAATAATTTTACCACCATCAACGTAAGTCTGAAGATAGGTTTGGAGTTATTGTACTGTAAAAGGGAAGTGTAACCTCATTGGAGAAGTATCCTCCCGATGCTGACTGTTGTCCCACAATCCAACGGACGATATCTGCACTCTCCTCAAGATCTCTCTGGGTTGTTGTCTTTTCAGAAAGCAAAGCAAGAATGACATATGAAGAGAACTCAACGTTTCCATGTCGGTCGCTGCTTTTTTTCCAGTACTTAGAGCCATCTATTTGAAGTTTCCCAATAAGAATAAAGCAAGAAATTAATACTCGTCCTATTAAACAACTATACATGATGTACCAATAATGCCACATAATTTAGACGGTAGACGTGCGGATTTAATTCTATGCATCTAGCAAAACTTCAATCTATTTACTGCAGCTAGACTTATCTTCCTCTCATCAGGATCAAAACTAGGGTATGGCAGACGATGACTTGCACACCACGCAATGTTCATGCAGGCGCACCGGCTACATTTACCCCTATTGTCTGGCTCTGCATTGTTGTTTGACAGTTGCAGCATTTCCTGCTGTGTATATTGCAGCAAGCAGTGTTGGCCACCCCGAGTGTCATCCCCCGTGTGGTGTGCAGTGCAGCTGGAGACGTGGAGCGGCGGGTCCTGTAGCTGCCCACAGAGGAGAAGCAGCAGGTTGTGCTGAAGTTCTGCTGTCTACCATGGTGTACAGATGGAGACATGCTCAATGAACATGGCTACATCACAGGTGGGGGCGAGCGACTTGCCTAGGTGCACCTGTGCCATAGTCCGCCGCTGAGCGTACACAGATGCTCCCATTCACTTTAAATGGGGCTCGTGCGTGTCTACGAAGCATGCGCATCCCCTTCACTCCCGGCGGTCCACCTTGCTGGGCGCACCTAGGCACAGACGGAGCCATGATTAGTGTGGCTACAGCTGTAAGTGACACGCTCTCTTTCTCAGGTGTAGGGCCTACCTGGCATTATGTGAATAGGTGGCTACTTGGTGTAATGTGTATAGGTGGCTACATGACATAATACGTATAAGTGGCTACCTGGCATAATATGTATAAGGGACTCTACTCTGGTGTAATGTGTATAAGGGGTACTACTGTGTGGTGTAATGTGACTAATCTACACTACTGTGCAGTGTAATGTGATATGAATTGTGAGGCCATACCCCTTACCAATGAAGCCATCGGTGCGCACTGTACCTATTTTTTTATGGGGGGGGGGGGGGTGGCACCAATTCTCCCTCTGGCAAAGGCACTGGCTACCCTTCCCCCACAGAATTCTTTTTAAACTCCTCACCCTCATAAGGCTCTCTCCATCTCCACTGCTCCCTACAACTTCAACCTCATTTCCATCCATGCTCACTCACGCCATCTCTGGTTGACCAATTACTGCCACATGACCTCTCATCTGACAACCAAATCACTCTCGCGAATCCAGGATTTCTCCCTTGCATGTAATACTATCCACTAGCCTGAATTGCTTCAAACGGTCATTGAAAACTCACCTGTTCTTAAAAACATACCAGTCATCTATTTAACCACTTCACCATACATTCACCTATACACTAATTACTACCCCTGTACTCCTTTACCCATCTAGGCTATCAGTAGCTGTGTTGATCGTTATAGTGTTACTTGTAATGTTTTTGTTTATTGTATGGTTCTGTTTTACAATGTATTGTCTTATTATTTGCCTATATGGGGCTGTGGACCACATGAGGTGCCATATAAATAAATAATAATTATATGCACTAGTAATATAAAGAAAGGTACAAGAAATACTTGCAGTTTATATAGAGGAGCAAAATGTCTGTTGGTATTACACTGTGCTGCAATAACTGCAGTATGCTTTAAAAGATTTAGGGGTATATTTACTAACCCTTGGATGGAGATAAAGAGGGCGAAGATAAAGTACCAACTAATCAACTCCTAACTGCCATGCTACAGACTGTGTTTGGAAAAAATGATATCTAGGAGCTGGTTGGTTGGTAGTTTATCTCCGTCCACTTTAAGGATCATCCAAACATAATAGAATAGCTGTATAGTGTGTCAAAAAAATGTGCAAACTCTAAATACATGAGGGCTGTACATGTATAGAAAATCAAATAAACATTGGGGCAGATGTATTAACCTGGAGAAGGCATAAGGAAGTGATAAACCAGTGATATGTGCAAGGTGATAAAGGCACTTGCCAATCAGCTCCAATATGTAAATTAACAGTTAGGATCTGATTGGCTGGTGCCTTTATCACCTTGCACATATCACTGGTTTATCACTTCCTTATGCCTTCTCCAGGTTAATACATCTGCCCCAATATTAGAAAATAGTAGATCCACTAATTACTCATTTTTATGAGATAATGAAAATAATAGAGAGATCCTCCTATAGTGGGTGTAGTATGGTATGCCGGCGGTCGGGCTCCCGGCTTCCAGCATACCAGCGCCGGGAGCCCAACCGCCGGCATACCGACAGTGTGGCGAGCGCAAATGAGCCCCTTGCGGGCTCGCTGCGCTCGCCACGCTGCGGGCACGGTGGCGCACGCTATTTTATTCTCCCTCCAGGGGGGTCGTGGACCCCCACGAGGGAGAATAAGTGTCGGTATGCCGGCTGTCGGGATTCCGGCGCCGGTATACTGTGCGCCGGGAGCCCGACAGCCGGCATACTGAAGACCACCCCCTATAGTACAATAATATTTTATTTAGAATATAGTATCACTTTATACAGTAACTGGTCAGTTGCAAGGGCCCTTTAATTGACCACTGCTGTCATGGCCCACCATGCAGCCTATGCTGGATACAGGTCCTGGTTGCTTGACAAGCAAACAGGATGCTGCATCTTTTCCGGCTGATAGGACTGTTGGTACCCGCCCGGTGCCTTGCAACTTGGATGCTTCAGCCACACTGACTGCTGGTAACCGCCGCGTGCCTGGCAACTGTGATGGTGGATGCAGATGATGTTTCCGGTTGCCGGGTAACCAGGGCAAAGGAAGGTACTCTCAGAGAGAACATGCAGCAGCGCAGCTGAAAGTCTTTAGCTAATTACTGTTCCCTCTGGCTTGCTGGGGTAAGCCCCTACTGCTGGAGGTATTAAGTCTTGGTGAACATATCAAGTACTAAGGGAACAGTGGGGGGGTTGTTATTGGCAGAAGACCCTCTTGAGGGCTCTAGGGGTCTCACCACAATAGTTCCTGAGTTCCCTGCAACGTCTTGCAAGTCCATGTATCTTCACATTTATCAAGTCCAAGAAATTCACACATTTATCAAGTCCAAGAATCACTATTCTAAGCAAGTCCAAGAGTCTCAACATTAAGCAAGTCAAAGTTCCTAACAGTATATCCAGCCCACAATACTGTAGCTGGGAGCTCCTGCTGGTCAGGATGGAACCAATGCAGTAAAATGCTGCTCAAATTTTTGCCAACCAGTTCCAGAGTCGCATCCAACAGCTCAAGGTGTTTAACCTTCGTGTTTACTCCCAAGAAGAGGTTAGGAGTTCCAATGCCTCTCCACAAGCAGTGGCAAAGGAACTGAAACTCAATCTACCTGATCGGTTTTCTGAAGATTGAAAGTAATTCCTAAATTTCCAGGAGAGTTGCAAACTCTATTTCTGGATCCAAGACTCAACGTGTTGGTATTGTTATTTCCCTCCTCCAAGGCGACCCTCAGTCCTGGGCCTTTGGTCTACCATCTGATCATTCCTGTCTTTGTTTAAGTGATATCCTCTTCTCAGCGCTGGGAGTGCTTTATGATGATCCAGATCGGGCAGCATCCACAGAGGCACATCTGCGCTCATTAAAACAGGGGAGGAATTCTGCAGAGTTTCAACCCTGGGCTAATGACTGTGGCTGGAACGATCCGGCTCTCCGGAGTCAGTTCTGGCTAGGCCTCATCGAACAAATTAAAGATCATCTGTTGCAGTATCCTATACTAGAGTCACTTGATGCAGTTGGCGATCAGGATAGACCAGCATATCCAAGAATGCAGGATAGAGAAGGAGATGCTCTTATCGTTGTCCCCAGTGGGCCATACCAGAGTCTTCTGAAGATGTTGTGGAACCAATGCAGATTGGGGCCTTCCGCTTGATATCCCAAGAGAAGGCCAGGCGACGCAAAGTTGTCTTGTGCCGGTATTGCAGAGGCAAAGGACATTTGGCGAGTTTTTGTCCACAGAAGGTGGGAAATGTCAAGGCCTGAGCAAAGAAGGAGCAGTTTTCTCAGGCCTATCGTCCATTTCCCCATTAAGATAACAAATCAAGAGGTAGTGATTGAAGTTCAGGCCTTCTTGGATAGTGGTGCCGCAGGAAACTTCATGGATCTTGATTTCACCCATTCCTGAGGCATCTATAAGGAAGATCTGGAGTCACTAATCTGCTTTTGGACACCAGTCCTCCGCTTATCAGTTGGTGCCTTGTATTCAAAAGATATGTTCTTTTTCCTCATCCAATGTCCTCATTTTTGGGTTACCTTGGCTGAGAATTCATAACCTAGTCTTCAACTGGAGAACCAGTGAATTAGTTCAGTGGAGTTTGGAGTGTTTCCAGAAATGTCTGTCAATTCCAGATTCAATTAAATTCTGAGTTGTGCAGCCTGTTCCTGAGGGGTTATCTATCCAATATCATTCTTATGCTGACATCTTCTCCAAACAGCATGCCAATTACTTGCCCCCCACAAGATCCCTATGATTGTGTTATCAACCTGATGCCCAGTGCTAAGCTCCCCATGGGTCAGCTTTATGCTCTGTCTCTGCACGAAACTAAGGCAATGGAGGAAAACATCCAAGAAAATCTAAAGAAAGGATTCATTCATCCTTCAAAATCACCTGTGGGAGCAGGGTCTTTTTTTCTGGTCAAGAAAGACAGTTCCCTTCAGCCATGCATCGATTATAGAGGCCTGAATAAGGTTACAGTCAAGAACTCGTATCCGCTACCTCTCATCTCTGTCCTGTTCGATCAGTTAAGGAAGGCCATGATCTTCTTCAAGATTGACCTGCGTGGAGCATATAATTTTATCAGGATAAAATAGGGAGAAGTATGGAAGACTGCCTTCAACACCCATTCAGGTCATTACAAATATTTGGTAATGCCTTTTGGTCTTTCAAATGCCCCAGCAGTGTTCCAGGATCTCATTAATGACTTTCTTTGGGAATTCTTGGGAAGATTTGTTGCCGTTTACCTGGACAACATTTTGATTTATTCTAAGTCCCTTCAGGAACATCGTGCTCATGTCACAGCAGTCCTCCAAAAGCTCAGATAATATCATTTGTACACCAAACTGGAGAAAAGTGAGTTCAAAGTAGAGAAGATTTTGTTCTGGGGGTATATTACCACTCCTAAATGGTTTTCAATGGACCCCAAAAAACTCCAAGCTGTCCTTGATTGGGTCTCTCCCACAAAAGTAAAGGCCATACAATGCTGTCTGGGCTTTGCCAACTATTATAGGAGATTTAGTCACTTTATCTCCACAATCGTGGCACCTGTTGTGGAACTGATTAAGAAAGGTGTAGACCCCACTCATTGGTCTTCACAGGAACTACAGGCATTTTGTCTCAGCTCCGTTCCTTCGTCATCCTGTCCAGATCTGCCTTTCATTGTAGAAGTCGATGCTGTTGAGGTCAGAGTAGGACCCATTCTTTCTCAGGAAGATCCATTCGATCTCAAACTCCATCCTTGTGCCTTTCTATCACGGAAGTTTTCTCCAGCTGAAGTCAATTATGATGTGAGGAATCATGAACTCCTGGTGGTCAAGTGGGCTCTGGAGGAATGGAGACATTGGCTGGAGGGTGCCAAGGTATTCACAGATCACAAGAACTTATCGTACTGTGAGTCTGCAAAAAGACTGAATTCCCGGCAGGCAAGGTGGGCACTCTTCTTCGCAAGGTTTCATTTTGTAAGCACTTACAGACCTGGGTTCAGGAACATGAAGGCAGATGTCCTGTCTCAGATTTTCCTTCCAGTTCAAGAAGTCTCCCAGTCTCTAGTACCAATCATTTCACCAAAGCGCATCCTTACCGGTCTAACTGTAGATCTTGCCTCACGTATCTTCTCAGTGCAAGCACAAGCTTCTTCAAAAAACACCGTCTGGATTTTTATTTGTTCCTAAAAATCTCAGAACTGTTGTATTATCAGAATTTAATTTCAGTAATACCTCTGGGCACCCAGTGATCTTTAAAACATTGGATCTCCATGTGAGGTCTGTGCCAGGAACAAAACCCCTCGAGGTTTACCGTCTGGACATTTATTGCCTTTGTTAGTTAGACCTTGGACCCATCTTTCCATGCATTTCATTGTGGTTCTTCTTAAGTCTCCCAAGTGTTCTGTTATCTGGGTCGTAGTTGATAGCATCAGTAAATTGGCCCACTTCATTCCTCTGATCAAGCTTCCAAGAACCAAGGATCTTGCCACCCTTTTCATTCAACATATTTTCAGAATTCATGGATTACCCCAGGACATTGTCTCAGATAGAGGCACTCAGTTCATTGCACGTTTCTGAAGATCTTTTTGTTCTGAATTGGGAATTAACCTTAGTTTTTCTTCAGGATATCATCCACAAACATAACGAGTAAATCAATCCCTTGAACAGTATCTGCGTTGTTATGTTTACAAGTGTCAAAATGATTGGGTTGAACATCTACCTTTTGCTGAATTTGCATGTAATAATTCTGGACATTCCTCTATTACCATGTCCCACTTCTTCTGTGTTTCTGGTTTCCATCCCAAGTCAAATGCCTTCACTCCTTCTCAACGGGCTGACTCATCTGTTGCTCCTGTGTTTCGTCTTAGGAAGATTTGTAAGAAGGTACATCAAGCTTTGAAAATGTATGCTCATTCAAAGAGATTTGCTGAAATGTCGCGGACACCATTTACTTTCAAAGTCGGTGATATGGTCTGGTTGTCTGCTTGAAATATTAAGCTTCATCAACCTTCTCAAAACTTAGGACCCCATTACATTGGTCCATTTCAAATCATTCAGCAAGTCAATCCTGTTGCCCAGGTCTTTGAAGATTAATAACACATTTCATTGCTCTTTGTTCAAGCCTGTATTTCTTTCCAAAAGATTCAAGGGTGGTGGTTCCAGGAGACCTCCTCCAGTTATGGTTCAAAGATGTAAAGAATATGTGGTTAAGAAGATCTTGAACTCCAAGTCTGTACGTGGGTGAGTATATTTCTTGGTCCGTTGGAAGGGCTACGGCCCAGAGGAGAGAGCATGGATTCCTGGAAGACTTCTTCGCTCTCCTGAACTCAAAAGATCCTTTTTAAGGGAAATTTCTCTTAAACCTGGGTCCATGGGTTCCCTAACCCCACTTCAATGGGGTGGGTACTGTCACGATCCGCCGTGCGGCACATGCTGGATGCAGGTCCCGGTCATTGCCAGGCAACCAGGGCGCTGTTTCTCATCCGGCTGCTAGGGTTGTTGGTCCCTGTCTGGCAACCTTGATCCAGAGGCCACACTGGCCGCTGGGAACCGCTGTGTGCCTGGCAATCGGGAGGTCAGATGCAGATGGTGTTTCTGGTTGCTGGGTAACCAGGGGACAGGAAGGTGCTATCAGTGAGAATGTGTATCAGTGCAGCTTCACACTTTAGCTAATTACTGTTTCGCTGGCTTGCTGGGAGCTGATTGGTGCAGCTGCCCTTTATATCTTCTCCTGGCCATTTCCCCAGTGCTCGGTATAGTTTACAATTGCTGTGTAAAATGCTGGTCTTCTTATTCTTATTCTATTTTGATCTCTGTCCTGTGGATACTCTGCCGGAATCCCTGTCTGTCAGTTTCCAGTTTTCTGTTCTGCTTGCTTTACCTTGGTCTTTTGGGGCGTTCACCATCTACCAATCCAGTCTCCTCGACTGGAAGCGTGTACACCACCTGCTCTTAAGACATCTGCCCAGAAGAAGGCTAAACCAACTTGTGCCTCATACCCCGGGCTGTCGTGGACCTTAGTCTCAGCAGTCACTCAGTACTATTCGGGCCTTCAGTCTATTGAGTGAGCCCCTACTGCTGGAGGTATTAAGTCTAGGCAGCCATCTAAGTACTGGTGGACGTATCAAGTACTGAGGGAACAGCAGGGGGGTTGTTTTTGGTGGAAGACCCTCTTGAGACCCCAATAGTTCTGGAGTTCCCTGTAACATTTTGTCCAAGTATCTTCAAGTTCATCAAGTCCAAGAATTTCCCACATTTATCAAGTCCAAGAATCACTATTCTAAGCAAGTCCAAGAGTCTAAACATTAAGCAAGTTCAAGTTGCTACATACAATATGTTTTATTGGTTCAGAAATGTTTTTACGTTTATATTCATTATTAAACATTTTTACTAGAAAGTTATTTATTGGGCAATATTATTCATATTACAGTGTGAGAATAAAGAGATTAATACTCTACCTGTTGTAACCTGTTTGCCTCATAACTTATACTGAGAGTAAAGTACTGAACACTGCAGTTTCTATATAAAATAATACAATAATATTGGATGATCTCTTTATAATGTAACATCTAATGAAAATTAGTAATTTGAGTACCGTCTTTTTTTAAGTTCTTTTGAGCTGCTGGATACAAACCCCATTAAAAACTATTTGGCACTCACTCTAAAGGCGCCAGTCAGGAACACTATTTAGCATTTACATGAATTTGCTGCACAGTTAGTTAGCTCAATTACACATTAAAAAAACAAGTTATTTTGTCTAACAAAATATTTTTTTTTCTTGTAATGTTACCATTTGTTTCATGTAGAAGTTGCACCCATACAATGTTTATACTACAACATATCCAACGTATCTTGTAATTTTTGCTGACAATGGGTCTGATTCAGGTTGGATTGCAAATTCTGCTAAGTAGCAGAATTTGCCTTCCTTGTGAATGCATGCTGGGGGCCACCCTTCGCAAGGCAAGGCCGCCCAGTACGCTGACCACCACTCCCCCGTCTCCAAGTGGAACTGACGGAACACAGTTCTGCCCCATTCCGGCTCACTTTAACCCCTGTACTGGTGTAATATTATCAAACTCTCCAAGGAAACTATGAGAACAGAGGACCCACAGGACCTGGAGTTCAGGCTACTTAATCGATACCCCAACTGCAGCATATACTATACAATAACTTTACTCGGCATCTAGATAAAATAGCAAAAGCTGTACTCTCAACTCACTGGAGAACCCCATCCCCTTTTCCATTAAAGAGAGGTATATAATTATGGACTTCTACTGCAGATTGTTACTAAGTTTCTGATCTTCAGTATTTGGTTTCCATGGCTGGAACATGAAAAATTTGTCATCTATAATTTGAATATTCAATCATGACCTATGGCCTTTCAATTCTACTATCCTGTATAATTCTCCTTTCTCCTTGTGAGATTGTCAGAAGTTTTCGTGATTCTAGTAAGTCTACCCTTGGTTTTTTCTTAAGGGCTGCACAATACACTGACTCGCCTCCATTGTTTGGGGTTACCTTTGGTTTCCTAGGATAATATAGTAGACTTATACCACTTTTAAACCAAATACTGCCGGTCGCAGCGGGGAGCCTGACATGGGTGCTACCCGACTGCAAACCTGCCTCAGGTCCCTTCCGCACTGCAATTACCAACCCTGTATATTGCTGGGTTGGTGATCTTGCTGATGGCGCAGTGGGGGCTGTACTGGGAGATCACATTATCAGATTCACTGTAAACGAGAAGCCGGCTCGCTACCATATACACAGCACAGTTTGCCGGGTTGAACCCCTACAAACTACCCGATTATCCCAACTTGGCCCTTTTACACCAACCAGCAACACGGGTTATGCACGTTCATGTGCAATAACCCATGTTATATGCTGGTGGTATAAAAGGGGTATTATTGAGCTTTAATACACAGGAATCCAATGCTAGAGACTCCATGCTGTACTGGAGGTGTTTTCACTGCTGATCCTATCCTTTATTTTCCACTGTTTCTCTGTTTGACTTTACATTTTCAACTTTAAGATACTGAAATCTGTTACAGTATGTGATCCAATATGATACTGTTGAACTATTGTAGCATTTCTTGCATGAAACTATGTTTATTTAATGTACTGTATAAACAGTTATTACATATCCGGTAAACCAGTCCTAGCTTTCTGACTCTATAGCCCTGTGGTAGTCAACGTGCAGACCTCCAGTTGCTGTTGAACTACATATGCCAGCATGGCCTGCCACAGTTTAAGCATGCCCTAATAGTAAAACTATGGCAGGGCATGCTGGGATGTGTAGTTCCCCCAGCAGCTACTGGGCTGCAAGTTGAATGTCCCTGTTGTAACCTTTCTGAATTTCCTTATCTACAATTTTACTGTCCAAACTGAGCAGCTGCCAATCAAAGTCGATGTATTGATCTACGAAAATGTGCATGAAATCATTACCTTTCTTTATCGCAGTCTCCTCCAATCTCTTCAGTGTCTCTTGTCTTAGTTCACTGTCTCCTGACAGAGAGAAGGCATAGGCCAGGAGAGCCTGGGCGTAGACAGATGTAACGTTGTGTGCTCCATTCCTCAAACACTTCAAGGCATTTTCCACAATGCTTCCCTAAACATAGAACACTGACGTGAGGGAGAAACTGGCAAAGGAAGAAATAAGTGACCAAACCTGGTATCCCCGGTAAAAGAGGTAGAAAAAGTCAAAAAGCTCAATGACCCTTGAATGAGGTGTTTCTACAGATCACTTTTTGCAAACAAAAGTAGCAGAATATAGTATTCCAATTGTGCACTATTTCCAGAAAAGTTAATTTGCTTTTCTTGACAGAACTCCTAGAAGACCAATGACCACAGTAAAGATAAAGAAAACAAATTATTGTAGAAATAAAAAATCATTAACAATAAGTTAGCTGAGAAATTTGAGTGTGAGCTGGCGAGTCCATGGATAGGGCATAATTAGCACTTAACAAGCTGTAGTCTGTCTCATATAAAGAGTCTCACCATGCACCATGAGCTATTCAATTAAAGACGCTCCCCCGCGTGGTAAGCTCCAGAGGTTTACCCCATGGCTAAAGCTCTGCTCTGAGCTTTTCAATTAGAGATGCTACACCAGGTGGTAAGCCCTCATAGCTTTAGGATTTGAAAGGCAAAATGCATCATCAGGGGCTTACTGCATAAGGTAACCCATAGATTCCAAGCACTTAGTGTTAATGCACATTAGCCACAAGTTTACCGCGTAGAAAAATTCCCTCATAATTGAATGCACTGGTGCATTACACCTGGAGCTTTAGCTGCATGGTAAACACTGTAGTTAATTTAATCTACTCCTAACAGGGAATTCAAACAATCACTTCAGGTTTTTTTTTTTTTTTTTGGGGGGGGGAAGGGGTGTTTATAAATTAACTTTAACTAAATAAAACTGTTTTACATAGTGCTGATTTGTAAAGTGCTTTTTGTCTATGTGTAATTGCACAAATTCAGTCATGCAGGGTCGAACTGGCCAATAGGGGTACATGGGAAACCCCCAATGGGCCCCACTGTCTGCGGGCCTACCTTCTCCTCTAGGGATCAAGTTCTAGAATATGCACTTGAGTTACTGTACACATATGTCTATCATGCATGCACTATCAGTATTTACTAATTTAATATAATATGTGTGTAATTATCTCAGTAGGGGAACCAAAAATGTGTGATTTTTGAATTTTTGATAAGGGATACTCAGTATTCAGCAAAAGAAGAAAAATGGGCTGTACTATCGGTGCACACAAAGAGAGGTGGTCTGGTTATCACTTCTCCATAAAATGTAACTTTTATTATTATTCTCATAAAAATAGTATAGAATGTCTTTATTTAGACTACAAGTTAAGGCGAAACATAGAGGTTAAAATCATTGACATAGACAAAACATATAGAAGTGCGATAGAAGTTAATAAATGTGAATAAAGATTAAAAATGTGTGTCAGCGTTCTTCATTCTAATGTCCAAAAAATTTTTATATTTATCCCACACTAAGCCAGTAATCAATTATTCTTTAGTTTGTCCACATTATATATATGGATATTAATCTCACTGTATACTCAATGTAAGATTTCTATAATATAGAGGTATATTAGAGAGTGCAGGTCCTGTTTAGTGTTGTAATAATAGTTCAAAATTCCATAATAGGTCTTAGACCAAAGCAGATGAATCAATTATTGCTATTTCTAATTGCAGTGCCAGACACCTTAGCCGTTATCCAGCAGGTAGTAATAACACTAATTGCACTGGTGGAATGTAACACTAATGAATATAGTGAGCGTTATTTAGTATATAGTCTACTATGAATGTATAATACACCGTTTAGAGAATATATATATATCTCCTCAGTAAAGGCAATGCACTAGGTCTGATTATAATAGGTGATACACCTTAGAGGATGTATACCTTCATTAATTAATTATGTGATAGTTATGATAATCTGGTGCACACACAATTATTGTCCTTAGAGGATAAGCACCCTCATTATTTGGGACTGGTGGTACCCTCTCAACTGATCACATTTGAATCCATACATATAAAGATGATAGGTATATTGTAATTTATATATGGTAGCATACCTCCCAACATGACCCTCTCCAGGAGGGACACAATGCTCTGCTTCTGGACTTCACTCTTAATGTGTGATTGCCATCACCTGTGCTGAAACACCTTTCTTATCCATTACCCTGTTCAGCAAAGGTGCCGGAAATCATAAATTACGAGGGAAGTCCAGAAGCAGAGCATTGTGTCCCTCCTGGAGGGGGTTATGTTGGGAGGTATGTGGTAATACCTCATTATGAGGTGTATCACTGGGCCAATAAATCATGCACACCTTTTAAATATCCAAGGTATACTATTATAGGAGAGATTTTATAAGTGCATTCTATACTAATGTGAGGAGCATATGATTATTGTGAAACATCCGTGGTATAACTGTCCTTATAAGGATGCAACAAATGTTTCAATCTTAATCTCCAATACTATCTAAATCAGAGGTTCTCAAACTCGGTCCTCGGGGGCACACACAGTGCATGTTTTGCAGGTAACCCAGCAGGTGCACAGGTGTATTAATTACTCACTGACACATTTTAAAAGGTCCACAGGTGGAGCTAATTATTTCACTTGCGATTCTGTGAGGAGACCTGCAAAACATGCACTGTGTGTGCCCCCGAGGACCGAGTTTGAGAATCTCTGATCTAAATGAATGCACAGACACCATAATTGCTAACAGATGGCAACAATGTCAGCCTAGTATTGAGACACTGTATATACAAAGGAGAAATGTATGCAGGTTGTGTGACATCTGGGATAGAATCCAGCAGACAAGCACAATAAATGTCTTAATACCAACATTTACAACTACTCAATGAGCACGCAGTTGTGCTGTGCGATTAGTGAGCAATTATAAAATCAATATCTGAATTAATGTTATCTATGAATGTGCAGAATAAATAAAATCTCTCCTACAATAGTATACCTTGGATATTTAAAAGGTGTGCATGATTTATTGGCCCAGTGATACACCTCATAATGAGGTATTACCATATATAAATTACAATATACCTATCATCTTTATATGTATGGATTCAAATGTGATCAGTTGAGAGGGTACCACCAGTCCCAAATAATGAGGGTGCTTCTCCTCTAAGGACAATAATTGTGTGTGCACCAGATTATCATAACTATCACATAATTAATTAATGAAGGTATACATCTTCTAAGGTGTATCACCTATTATAATCAGACCTAGTGCATTGCCTTTACTGAGGAGATATATATATATATATTCTCTAAACGGTGTATTATACATTCATAGTAGACTATATACTAAATAACGCTCACTATATTCATTAGTGTTACATTCCACCAGTGCAATTAGTGTTATTACTACCTGCTGGATAACGGCTAAAGGTGTCTGGCACTGCAATTAGAAATAGCAATAATTGATTCATCTGCTTTGGTCTAAGACCTATTATGGAATTTTGAACTATTATTACAACACTAAACAGGACCTGCACTCTCTAATATACCTCTATATTATAGAAATCTTACATTGAGTATACAGTGAGATTAATATCCATAAATATAATGTGGACAAACTAAAGAATAATTGATTACTGGCTTAGTGTGGGATAAATATTAAATTTTTTGGGAGATTAGAATGAAGAACGCTGACACACATTTTTAATCTTTATTCACATTCATTAACTTCTATCGCACTTCTATATGTTTTGTCTATGTCAATGATTTTAACCTCTATGTTTCGCCTTAACTTGTAGTTTAAATAAAGACATTCTATACTATTTTTATGAGAATAATAATAAAAGTTAAATTTTATGGAGAAGTGATAACCAGACCACCTCTCTTTGTGTGCACCGATAGTACAGCCCTTTTTTCTTCTTTTGCTGACATTCACTCTAGCTGTAGTTGGTAGCACCCCCATAATAAATGGTAATCACCAATAATTTATAGGGGTCTCTCAAGGAACCTTTGTTCCAAATTCTTATCTAGTTAATTGTGTGTGTGCAGATACATCCCTATACTCAGTATTCATCAAGGGGCCCATGCACTCTCTAATGGCTAGCCAAAATATCTGGGGTGGCTGACCACACCACTAAATATGGGCCCCTACTACTGCATTTCCCCAGTGGGCCATTCATGCCCCAGTCCGACAGTGCGGTCATGGGCAATCAGTGTAATACTGACCAATTTTGTTTGAGCTCCATTTTTACCAATTCTTTTTTTATGTTCAGCTGTCCTTAGCTTTCTGAAATGCAATAAGGATCAGCATTAACAGAGAATGAATAAAGAAGGTAACTTACATTGTAGGCCTGAGGATGCTCCAGCAGTGAGATGAGGACATAGGCAGTTTGTGCAATTTCATTATCTGCCTGACTCATGAAAGAGATGGAAAAAACAGACAGATGTCAGCCAGCATTTTGATCTAGTTATAGTTTATAACATTAACTTAAAGTGTTTCCACATGATTATCATGGACTGCATTCATGTCTCTGGAATATTATATACACTGAAGTGCCAAAAGTCATCGGACGGCAGTATGTAAAGGTAATGATAGGTGGCGCCACCGTGCTGTGCGGCTTGGAAATGCTCGGACCTGCATATGACATCTTGTGAGTGAACACCGGCTAGGCTGCACATGACAAAGTGACGTGAATTATTGAAGTACAAACGGGGCATGATAGTGGGTTGCCTGACGGTTGGGACAGTCCATTTTCGAAGTTGTGTGGACATTCAATATTCTTCGATCTACGGTGTCATGTGTTTACCAGGAATACCTCATAGAAAGCATTACCATCCACCATGGACAGCAAAGTTGCAGACCACAGGTGCTTAATGATTGTGACCAGCAGCGTCTGACTCAAATTGCATCCACATTCAATGCAGGAGGTACCAGATGCATACAGTATCTAGCAGGTCAGAGCAGCATTGTTTAGCTCCATGGGATAAGGGAGAAGAAGACCCACTAGAGTGCCCTTGCTAACATTACGATACCGGACACAGCGCCTCACCAGGGATCATGACATCGCTAATTAGACCCTGGAGGACTGGCAAAATGTGGTGTGGTCCAATGAGACATGGTTCCATTTGTTTTGGGCTGATGGCAGTGTTCAGGTATGCCATGGTCCCCAGTTATCAACAAGGCACCATGCAGGCTGGTGGTGGTTCAATAATGGTGTGGGGTGTGCAATATTCCAGCAGGATAATGTACCATATCATCAGACCCAAGTTGTCCGGAATTGATTCGAGGAGCATTCTGGAGTGTTCAGATGAATGGTATGGCTACCATGTTTGCCCGACATGAACCCAATTGATCATTTATAGTATGTGGAGGAGAGGTCCATTCGTGCATAATATCCTACACCGACAAATATTAGGGAGCTGTGGGAAGCTATTCAGACTGTATGGGTCAACATCTCTTCAGGGTTCTTTAGTATACTTGTGGAATCAATGCCATGTTCAGTTGCTGCACTTTGCCATGCTAGAGTGAATCCCACACGATATTAGGCATCTATCCCATGATTTTTGGCACTTCAGTGTGTAAGCATTCACCAGGCTTGCTTGAAGATGTATACATTTTACAGGTTACATACCAACAGATTACAGGTGCCTTTGTCGACATTTTGGTCCCCTAAGGACCTGTGTCAAGACCTTAGACTTGTCAGCCAAATTGAACAAACCCATATGACTGCACAATAAGGCCTAAAAATACCTCATGAGTGCACCCTGGCCTAAGCCACATGGAGATACCACCAGAAGTGATGTCATCAAGGCACGTTCCTTAGGAGCGGCCGCACGGGGCACCTGATTCCTAAGGGCGAATATCAGTTGGCCCGTTAGTTAAATTAAAAATGGCGCTGTGGGTTCACATATGTATCTGGCACTACACTATTGGGGGCGAATGTGTTACTGGCACTGCACTACTGGGGTCATTATGTGAATCTGTCAATCTACTGGGGTCATTATGTGTATCATTATGTGTATCTGGCACTATACTGGGATCATTATGTGTATCTGGCACTATACTGGAATGTTATGTGTATCTGACACTATACTGGGGACATTATATGTAAGGAAACCCGCTGTGGGTGTTATGTGTAAGGCTGCTTATTGTGTGTATAAAGGGGGTGTGAAAATATATTTATAGTTTGATAATATAAAGTTGCAAGGCCAAGCCCACTTTCCCAGGGGGTAGGGGGCGCTTCAAATTTTCTTGCTCAGGGTGCTAGTAGGCTGGAGCCGGCCCTGTTTGCCACATTGTGTTTATAGTATAAAATATGTCAGCTAAATTGAACAAACCCATATGACTGCACATTTAGGCTTATAAATACCTCATGAGTGCACCCTGGCCTAAGTCACATGGAGATACCACCAGAAGTAATGTCATTCCTATGTGTCACCAGGACCAGCTCGAGGCATGTAACTTAGGAGCGGCTGCACGGGGCGCCCGACTTCTAAGGGCGGCCATCAGCTGGCCCATCAGTTAAGTAAAAAATGGCACCGGTTCGTCAGACCAATCAGTACTGCACTACTGGGGTCATTATGTGTAGCTGGCAATCTCTACCGGGGTCATTATGTGTATGTGGCACTATACTGGGATCATTATGTGTATCTGGCATTATATTGGAATGTTATATGTATCTGACACTATACTGGGAACATTATATGTAAGGAAACCTACTGTAGGCGTTATGTGTAAGGCTTCTTATTGTGTGCATAAAGGGGGGTGTTAAAATATATTTATAGTTTAATAATATAAATTTGCGAGGCCATGCCCACTTTCCCAGTAGCGCATGTGCGCCTTGGGTGCGCGCATTGGGGTTAGCGGCGCTTCAAAATTTCTCACTCAAGGTGCTAGTAGGCTGGAGCCGGTCATGTGTGTCACATTGTGTTAATAGTATAAAATATGTAAACCGTGCTCCTGACACTCAAGATAACAGTTCAATTGAAAGAGCACAGGCAACCCGTTGCCACAAGATATAACTGACCAAACCTTGAACTCAGCACTCAGAAAACAAGTTGCCCTGTATGCGTTCTACACCCGTGGAATGCACAACTGGAAGTTCCGATGACGCTGCATCAAACATCTGGTCGGTGCTGCCTTCAATGGATTGCAAATCCAGAACTTCCAGTCTCAGGACATCCACATGCGTTCCATATACAGTACGTGGAACGCAAATGCCATAACCATAGTAATGGAACTGTGTCCAAATACTAAGGATGTCGTTTGTCACCACAGTCACCATCAGGGGTGCTGGTGGGAACCAAGACATAGTACCCTTTAATTAAACCTAAATAAAGGGGCTCAGGCGAGGGGGCATATGATGGTATCTAGGCATAACCAATGACATAATTAACATCAAGCAAACAATATGCCAATAATATATATCAAAACACCACAAAAGTGCAATAATATTAGAGCTCTCAACCAATTGTAAAAAAAATTAAATATTGGACTGATTATCAGGTTTACTGATTGAAAACATACACTCAGAGAATTATTCTCATTCAGTCCCCTTCGGGGATAGTGAATTCCAAATGATGGTGGAAATTTACTAAGCTCCCGATTTGATTCGAGTTTGTATTTTAATACGAAAATGCAACTCAGAAATTTACTAAACACAAATCTCGGCGGTGTTGGGGCAATTCGTATTGAGATACACTGCCGTCCACACAAATACGAATTAATAGACCATCGGTCAAACACAGTTGATTTTTCACATACACCTCATACAACGTAGGAATAATCAAAGGATTTGTATTCTCAATCACTGCCAACAATAGCCAAATACTGCCATAAAAGCATGGAATTCATACTAAAAATATATCTTTCAAACAGACCTGTTTTTGGCTGGCGTGTTTGGGGAGTCATGCATTGATCAGTGAGATCCGTGCATGCGTCTCTGTATAAAAGTGTGTGTAATAGTAAACAAAAAAAAAATTGTGTGGGGTCCCCGCTCCTAAGCATAACCAGCACCGGGCTCTTTGAGCTGGTCTCCGTGCTTAAAATACCAGAGAAAAAATGCGTAGGGTCTCCCTGTATTTTAAACAGCAGCACTGGGCTTTTAGACCGGTCCCGGTTCCAAAAATAAGGGGGGAAAAGGATGTAGGGGTCCCCTGTATTTTTTAAACCAGCACCGGTCCCCACTAGTCAAGGAGATAATGCCACAGCCGGAGGACACATTTATGCTGGTTCCTGCGGCAGTGGCATTAAACCCTCAACTACTAGTCACCCCTAGCCTAGTTTCCTGGGGGAGTGAGGACCCCCCCCCCCCCCCCCCCAATAAAGGGGTATCCACCCCACGGCTGTGGGTGGCGACTTCAGAGCTTGTTTGTGTAAAAAATAGAAATAAATATTGTCTTTTGCTGTGGAACTACAAGTCCCAACAAGCCTCCCCCTGTATGCTTGTACTTGGAGAACCACAAGTACCAGCATGTGGTGCATTAAAGGGCCCACTGATACCTGTAGTTCCACAACAAAATAAATATTCAAATAAAGACAATTCACACACACTGTGACAGCACAACTTTAATAAATCACGTCCACTTGCCCAGTAGAATCCTTAGGGTACCTGTAAAGAATATATATATGTATACTCACCTGTTTCCAGTAAAGATCAGTCCTCTTCGTTCCATGTGGAGATCAATGGGTTAAAAAAACAAAACAGTTCTTATGGTGGGAACCTGCGGTCTGCAAGAGTGACCTCAAATAACCTTGCGGTCTACCGCAGACTGCAGGTTCTCACCATAGGGGTTACTGCCCACCTTACAGCATTCACTGACCCTCATCACTGCACCACATATTGCAGAGAGCATTGCAGTTCCCACCATATGACTTAGAGAGTGTTGCAGTGCCATATCATAGAACGTAGAGTGTTGCAGTACCCAGAAAATGGAATCAGTGGTACAGTACTTCATTTTGATGCCTACAAAATGTGATGGTGACCTCCGCCTGCAGCCGCCGCCACTGGGTCAGTCAACAGCTGACTGCCTGGCCAGTCCGACCCTGACTGCAGTGGCAAAGTGGAGGAACCAGGGGCACCAGTACGTTTCTAGCTTGCTCAAGATATAATTTCATTTTTGCACCATGATTAATACATTTATAATTATTACTATTATTATTAAAAACACACACAATGTTTCCCATGGGGAATAAAAACACACACATTGTCTCCCACTTGAGGTGAGGGGGGAAATCACACATTGGGGGAGAAATGCATACAGTCTCCCACAGGAAGGGGGAGTGCAGACACACGACACACACACAAACACACACATTGTCCCTCACAGGGAACATATAAAACACATTGACCCCTTCAGGAAAAAAAAAATGTCTTTAACGAACAAAAAACAAAACACATTGGCACCCACAAAATATATATATATATATATATATATATATTGTTCCTTGCAGAAATAAAAGAAAACACATTATCAGTTTGTTACACACACACACAAACACACACACACACACACACACACACACACACACACACACACACACACACACATTGTCCCCCACAGGAAGTAAATAAAAAGCACAGCCCCACATAGAAGACTTACCTGAGCTCCTGTTCTGTCAGCTGCAGACGGCACCTGCAACCCTATGGGGTGGTTGCCCTTATGAAGTTACTCGGTTGAAATGCCCCTTGAGCTAGTCCTGGGCATATGGCAGAAAGTAGACTGCGACAGGTATTGAGCAGAGGTCAGGCTGCGACAGGTAGGAAGTAGCAGGATTTGACAGGTAGGAAGCAGAGAGCAGGTTGTGACCGGAAGGGGGCAGAAGGCAGGCTGTGACAGGTAGGGGGTCAGAGGGCAGGCTGCGACAGGTACGGAGGGATCAGAGGACAGGCTGTGACTGGTAGACAAGGGTCATAGGACAGGTTGCGACAGGTAAGGGAGGGACAGAGGGCAGGCTGCTACAGGTAGGGGTTCAGTGGACAGGCTGCGACAAGTAAGGAGGGGTCAGAGGGCAGGCTGTGATAGGTAGTGAGAGATCAGAGGACAGGCTGCTACAGGTAGGGGGTCAGAGGACTGGCTGTGACAAGTAGGGAGGGGTCAGAGGGCAGGCTGTGAAAGGTAAGGAGGGAGAGAGATGCAGATGCACAACCCTCACAATTAACATGGAGTGTAATTGAAGTTCTTAGTAGAGATGAGCGGGTTCGGTTCCTCGGAATCCGAACCCGCCCGAACTTCAGCTTTTTTTACACGGATCCGAGCGACTCGGATCTTCCCGCCTTGCTCGGTTAACCCGAGCGCGCCCGAACGTCATCATGACGCTGTCGGATTCTCGCGAGGCTCGGATTCTATCGCGAGACTCGGATTCTATATAAGGAGCCGCGCGCCGCCGCCATTTTCACACGTGCATTGAGATTGATAGGGAGAGGACGTGGCTGGCGTCCTCTCCATTTAGATTAGAAGAGAGAGAGTGAGATTGAGACAGAGACACTTGATTTACTGGAGCTTAGGAGTACTAGAGAGTGCAGAGTTTACTAGTGACTGACCACTGACCAGTGACCACCAGTGCAGTTTTATTTAATATAATCCGTTCTCTGCCTGAAAAAAACGATACACAGTGACTCAGTCACATACCATATCTGTGCTCAGCCCAGTGTGCTGCATCATCTATGTATAATATCTGACTGTGCTCACACAGCTTAATTGTGGGGGAGACAGGGGAGCAGTTATAGGTTATAGCAGGAGCCAGGAGTACATATTATTAAAATTAAACAGTGCACACTTTTGCTGCAGGAGTGCCACTGCCAGTGTGACTGACCAGTGACCTGACCACACTGACCACCAGTATAGTATACTATATTGTGATTGCCTGAAAAAGTTAAACACTCGTCGTGTGACTTGTGTGGTGTTTTTTTATTCTATAAAAAACTCATTCTGCTGACAGTGTCCAGCAGGTCCGTCATTATATAATATATACCTGTCCGGCTGCAGTAGTGATATATATATATTTTTTACATCATTATTTATCATCCAGTCGCAGCAGACACAGTACGGTAGTTCACGGCTGTAGCTACCTCTGTGTCGGCACTCGGCAGTCCATCCATAATTGTATACCACCTACCCGTGGTTTTTTTTTTCTTTCTTCTTTATACATACTACATCTCATTATCATCCAGTCTATATTAGCAGCAGACACAGTACAGTACGGTAGTCCACGGCTGTAGCTACCTCTGTGTCGGCACTCGGCAGTCCATCCATAATTGTATACCACCTACCCGTGGTTTTTTTTTTCTTCTTTATACATACTACATCTCATTATCATCCAGTCTATATTAGCAGTAGACACAGTACAGTACAGTAGTCCACGGCTGTAGCTACCTCTGTGTCGGCACTCGGCAGTCCATCCATAATTGTATACCACCTACCCGTGGTTTTTTTTTTCTTCTTTATACATACTACATCTCATTATCATCCAGTCTATATTAGCAGCAGACACAGTACAGTACGGTAGTCCACGGCTGTAGCTACCTCTGTGTCGCACTCGGCAGTCCATCCATAATTGTATACCACCTACCCGTGGTTTTTTTTCTTTCTTCTTTATACATACTACATCTCATTATCAACCAGTCTATATTAGCAGCAGACACAGTACAGTACGGTAGTCCACGGCTGTAGCTACCTCTGTGTCGGCACTCGGCAGTCCGTCCATAATTGTATACCACCTACCCGTGGTTTTTTTTTCTTTCTTCTTTATACATACTACATCTCATTATCATCCAGTCTATATTAGCAGCAGACACAGTACAGTACGGTAGTCCACGGCTGTAGCTACCTCTGTGTCGGCACTCGGCAGTCCATCCATAATTGTATACCACCTACCCGTGGTTTTTTTTTCTTCTTTATACATACTACATCTCATTATCATCCAGTCTATATTAGCAGCAGACACAGTACAGTACGGTAGTCCACGGCTGTAGCTACCTCTGTGTCGGCACTCGGCAGTCCATCCATAATTGTATACCACCTACCCGTGGGTTTTTTTTCTTTCTTCTTTATACATACTACATCTTATTATCATCCAGTCTATATTTGCAGCAGACACAGTACAGTACGGTAGTCCACGGCTGTAGCTACCTCTGTGTCGGCACTCGGCAGTCCGTCCATAATTGTATACCACCTACCCGTGGTTTTTTTTTCTTTCTTCTTTATACATACTACATCTCATTATCATCCAGTCTATATTAGCAGCAGACACAGTACAGTACAGTAGTCCACGGCTGTAGCTACCTCTGTGTCGGCACTCGGCAGTCCATCCATAATTGTATACCACCTACCCGTGGTTTTTTTTTCTTTCTTCTTTATACATACTACATCTCATTATCATCCAGTCTATATTAGCAGCAGACACAGTACAGTACGGTAGTCCACGGCTGTAGCTACCTCTGTGTCGGCACTCGGCAGTCCATCCATAATTGTATACCACCTACCCGTGGTTTTTTTTTCTTTCTTCTTTATACATACTACATCTCATTATCATCCAGTCTATATTAGCAGCAGACACAGTACAGTACAGTAGTCCACGGCTGTAGCTACCTCTGTGTCGGCACTCGGCAGTCCATCCATAATTGTATACCACCTACCCGTGGTTTTTTTTTTCTTCTTTATACATACTACATCTCATTATCATCCAGTCTATATTAGCAGCAGACACAGTACAGTACGGTAGTCCACGGCTGTAGCTACCTCTGTGTCGGCACTCGGCAGTCCATCCATAATTGTATACCACCTACCCGTGGTTTTTTTTTCTTCTTTATACATACTACATCTCATTATCATCCAGTCTATATTAGCAGCAGACACAGTACAGTACGGTAGTCCACGGCTGTAGCTACCTCTGTGTCGGCACTCGGCAGTCCATCCATAATTGTATACCACCTACCCATGGTTTTTTTTTCTTCTTTATACATACTACATCTCATTATCATCCAGTCTATATTAGCAGCAGACACAGTACAGTACGGTAGTCCACGGCTGTAGCTACCTCTGTGTCGGCACTCGGCAGTCCGTCCATAATTGTATACCACCTACCCGTGGTTTTTTTTTCTTTCTTCTTTATACATACATACTACATCTCTTTATTAACCAGTCTATATTAGCAGCAGACACAGTACGGTAGTCCACGGCTGTAGCTACCTCTGTGTCAGCACTCGGCAGTCCGTCCATAATTGTATACCACCTACCCGTGGTTTTTTTTTCTTTCTTCTTTATACATACATACTACATCTCTTTATCAACCAGTCTATATTAGCAGCAGACACAGTACAGTACGGTAGTCCACGGCTGTAGCTACCTCTGTGTCGGCACTCGGCAGTCCATCCATAATTGTATACTAGTATCCATCCATCTCCATTGTTTACCTGAGGTGCCTTTTAGTTGTGCCTATTAAAATATGGAGAACAAAAATGTTGAGGTTCCAAAATTAGGGAAAGATCAAGATCCACTTCCACCTCGTGCTGAAGCTGCTGCCACTAGTCATGGCCGAGACGATGAAATGCCAGCAACGTCGCCTGCCAAGGCCGATGCCCAATGTCATAGTACAGAGCATGTCAAATCCAAAACACCAAATATCAGTAAAAAAAGGACTCCAAAACCTAAAATAAAATTGTCGGAGGAGAAGCGTAAACTTGCCAATATGCCATTTACCACACGGAGTGGCAAGGAACGGCTGAGGCCCTGGCCTATGTTCATGGCTAGTGGTTCAGCTTCACATGAGGATGGAAGCACTCAGCCTCTCGCTAGAAAAATGAAAAGACTCAAGCTGGAAAAAGCACAGCAAAGAACTGTGCGTTCTTCGAAATCCCAAATCCACAAGGAGAGTCCAATTGTGTCGGTTGCGATGCCTGACCTTCCCAACACTGGACGTGAAGAGCATGCGCCTTCCACCATTTGCACGCCCCCTGCAAGTGCTGGAAGGAGCACCCGCAGTCCAGTTCCTGATAGTCAGATTGAAGATGTCAGTGTTGAAGTACACCAGGATGAGGAGGATATGGGTGTTGCTGGCGCTGGGGAGGAAATTGACCAGGAGGATTCTGATGGTGAGGTGGTTTGTTTAAGTCAGGCACCCGGGGAGACACCTGTTGTCCGTGGGAGGAATATGGCCGTTGAAATGCCTGGTGAAAATACCAAAAAAATCAGCTCTTCGGTGTGGAAGTATTTCACCAGAAATGCGGACAACATTTGTCAAGCCGTGTGTTCCCTTTGTCAAGCTGTAATAAGTAGGGGTAAGGACGTTAACCACCTCGGAACATCCTCCCTTATACGTCACCTGCAGCGCATTCATAATAAGTCAGTGACAAGTTCAAAAACTTTGGCCGACAGCGGAAGCAGTCCACTGACCAGTAAATCCCTTCCTCTTGTAACCAAGCTCACGCAAACCACCCCACCAACTCCCTCAGTGTCAATTTCCTCCTTCCCCAGGAATGCCAATAGTCCTGCAGGCCATGTCACTGGCAATTCTGATGATTCCTCTCCTGCCTGGGATTCCTCCGATGCATCCTTGCGTGTAACGCCTACTGCTGCTGGCGCTGCTGTTGTTGCTGCTGGGAGTCGATGGTCATCCCAGAGGGGAAGTCGTAAGCCCACTTGTACTACTTCCAGTAAGCAATTGACTGTTCAACAGTCCTTTGCGAGGAAGATGAAATATCACAGCAGTCATCCTGCTGCAAAGCGGATAACTGAGGCCTTGACAACTATGTTGGTGTTAGACGTGCGTCCGGTATCCGCCGTTAGTTCACAGGGAACTAGACAATTTATTGAGGCAGTGTGCCCCCGTTACCAAATACCATCTAGGTTCCACTTCTCTAGGCAGGCGATACCGAGAATGTACACGGACGTCAGAAAAAGACTCACCAGTGTCCTAAAAAATGCAGTTGTACCCAATGTCAACTTAACCACGGACATGTGGACAAGTGGAGCAGGGCAGGGTCAGGACTATATGACTGTGACAGCCCACTGGGTAGATGTATGGACTCCCGCCGCAAGAACAGCAGCGGCGGCACCAGTAGCAGCATCTCGCAAACGCCAACTCTTTCCTAGGCAGGCTACGCTTTGTATCACCGGTTTCCAGAATACGCACACAGCTGAAAACCTCTTACGGCAACTGAGGAAGATCATCGCGGAATGGCTTACCCCAATTGGACTCTCCTGTGGATTTGTGGCATCGGACAACGCCAGCAATATTGTGTGTGCATTAAATATGGGCAAATTCCAGCACGTCCCATGTTTTGCACATACCTTGAATTTGGTGGTGCAGAATTTTTTAAAAAACGACAGGGGCGTGCAAGAGATGCTGTCGGTGGCCAGAAGAATTGCGGGACACTTTCGGCGTACAGGCACCACGTACAGAAGACTGGAGCACCACCAAAAACTACTGAACCTGCCCTGCCATCATCTGAAGCAAGAAGTGGTAACGAGGTGGAATTCAACCCTCTATATGCTTCAGAGGTTGGAGGAGCAGCAAAAGGCCATTCAAGCCTATACAATTGAGCACGATATAGGAGGTGGAATGCACCTGTCTCAAGCGCAGTGGAGAATGATTTCAACGTTGTGCAAGGTTCTGATGCCCTTTGAACTTGCCACACGTGAAGTCAGTTCAGACACTGCCAGCCTGAGTCAGGTCATTCCCCTCATCAGGCTTTTGCAGAAGAAGCTGGAGACATTGAAGGAGGAGCTAACACGGAGCGATTCCGCTAGGCATGTGGGACTTGTGGATGGAGCCCTTAATTCGCTTAACAAGGATTCACGGGTGGTCAATCTGTTGAAATCAGAGCACTACATTTTGGCCACCATGCTCGATCCTAGATTTAAAGCCTACCTTGGATCTCTCTTTCCGGCAGACACAAGTCTGCTGGGGTTGAAAGACCTGCTGGTGAGAAAATTGTCAAGTCAAGCGGAACGCGACCTGTCAACATCTCCTCCTTCACATTCTCCCGCAACTGGGGGTGCGAGGAAAAGGCTCATAATTCCGAGCCCACCCGCTGGCGGTGATGCAGGGCAGTCTGGAGCGACTGCTGATGCTGACATCTGGTCCGGACTGAAGGACCTGACAACGATTACGGACATGTCGTCTACTGTCACTGCATATGATTCTCTCAACATTGAAAGAATGGTGGAGGATTATATGAGTGACCGCATCCAAGTAGGCACGTCACACAGTCCGTACTTATACTGGCAGGAAAAAGAGGCAATTTGGAGGCCCTTGCACAAACTGGCTTTATTCTACCTAAGTTGCCCTCCCACAAGTGTGTACTCCGAAAGAGTGTTTAGTGCCGCCGCTCACCTTGTCAGCAATCGGCGTACGAGGTTACATCCAGAAAATGTGGAGAAGATGATGTTCATTAAAATGAATTATAATCAATTCCTCCGCGGAGACATTGACCAGCAGCAATTGCCTCCACAAAGTACACAGGGAGCTGAGATGGTGGATTCCAGTGGGGACGAATTGATAATCTGTGAGGAGGGGGATGTACACGGTGATATATCGGAGGATGATGATGAGGTGGACATCTTGCCTCTGTAGAGCCAGTTTGTGCAAGGAGAGATTAATTGCTTCTTTTTTTGGGGGGGTCCAAACCAACCCGTCATATCAGTCACAGTCATGTGGCAGACCCTGTCACTGAAATGATGGGTTGGTTAAAGTGTGCATGTCCTGTTTTGTTTATACAACATAAGGGTGGGTGGGAGGGCCCAAGGACAATTCCATCTTGCACCTCTTTTTTCTTTTATTTTTCTTTGCGTCATGTGCTGTTTGGGGAGGGTTTTTTGGAAGGGCCATCCTGCGTGACACTGCAGTGCCACTCCTAGATGGGCCCGGTGTTTGTGTCGGCCACTAGGGTCGCTTATCTTACTCACACAGTCAGCTACCTCATTGCGCCTCTTTTTTTCTTTGCGTCATGTGCTGTTTGGGGAGGGTTTTTTGGAAGGGACATCCTGCGTGACACTGCAGTGCCACTCCTAGATGGGCCCGGTGTTTGTGTCGGCCACTAGGGTCGCTTATCTTACTCACACAGTCAGCTACCTCATTGCGCCTCTTTTTTTCTTTGCGTCATGTGCTGTTTGGGGAGGGTTTTTTGGAAGGGACATCCTGCGTGACACTGCAGTGCCACTCCTAGATGGGCCCGGTGTTTGTGTCGGCCACTAGGGTCGCTTATCTTACTCACACAGCTACCTCATTGCGCCTCTTTTTTTCTTTGCGTCATGTGCTGTTTGGGGAGGGTTTTTTGGAAGGGACATCCTGCGTGACACTGCAGTGCCACTCCTAGATGGGCCCGGTGTTTGTGTCGGCCACTAGGGTCGCTTATCTTACTCACACAGCGACCTCGGTGCAAATTTTAGGACTAAAAATAATATTGTGAGGTGTGAGGTATTCAGAATAGACTGAAAATGAGTGGAAATTATGGTTTTTGAGGTTAATAATACTTTGGGATCAAAATGACCCCCAAATTCTATGATTTAAGCTGTTTTTTAGGGTTTTTTTGAAAAAAACACCCGAATCCAAAACACACCCGAATCCGACAAAAAAAATTCGGTGAGGTTTTGCCAAAACGCGGTCGAACCCAAAACACGGCCGCGGAACCGAACCCAAAACCAAAACACAAAACCCGAAAAATTTCCGGCGCTCATCTCTAGTTCTTAGCACACATTTGCGCAAATATGCGGGCCCATGTACCGTGGCCAGGTGACTTCATCACATGGGTCCCTAACATTCCTAATACTATCACATTCTATAAATTTATTCAGAATTTACCTCTAAATTGGGCCATATCAATGTGTAATCTGAAATGCAGAAACCCAGCTAATTAAAACACCTGAGGGTGAATGGGAGGAGTGCCAATCCAGTGGAAGGAAGCCTTGCCTTCCACTATACAATATATATACCAATATAGTGGAAAAAAGGGGGGAACCTGGATTGCACATCCTATTACTAAAGATATCAAGAGGTGCTATCATGCTGAGGCTTCTAATACTATGCTGGAGGAAGAGAGATGCAGATGCACACCCTTAGCAATCTCTCTTCCTCCAGCATAGTATTAGAAGCCTCAGCATGATAGCACCTCTTGATATTTTTACTGTCGGAGCTAGGTGCAGGTGGGACTTGGGGGTGGGGGAGGACCAAGAGGCAGGCAGAAAAGGGCTGTGGGTAGGTAAGAGGCTTGAAAGGCGTTGGATACAGTGTGGGAGCAGACACAAGAGAAGGAGAAAGCACCGCCGCCGCCAGCGTCTGGCGTCACCGGAAGCCAAAGACCCGAACTTCTGGTCAAAGCGCATAGCGCACACAGCGGGACCTGACTTAGGGTAAGCCAGGGACAGTGTTCAGAGCGGGACTATTGTGTTTCTCCAGCCAGCTCCACACCAAACACCCAGAAGGGGCTGTAAACATTGGGTCACCATTGTTTTTATATTTTTTATATGTTTCATACATGTTCTTATACATGTTTTAAAAAAGTATTTTTTCCTAGTGTCCGTCTTTCATCCATTTTTTTAATAAATTTTTTCTTGCTACACCCACTGCACTTTCTTGCTTTCTTCTTTTTCTTTCTTTTCTTTCTTCATTTTCCGCCATCATTTTCCTCTCCATTGCTGCACACACATCAACACAGCGCTCAGTCACACTTTCATACATTGATCCCTCGATCCATAAACTGAGCAGATCAAAAGTGCAGGAAACTATCATTTTTACCATACAAATACTTACTGTGACCCGGGTGCCAGTACTGACCAGTGCCACTCTCAAATGCCAGTACTGCATCCGTGATTCCCACTCCCCGCCCTGTTCCGGCAATACAGGCACTAATTAGGTGATGAAGGAAGCTGGCTGGGACAATGACGTAAGTGTGCCCCCTTCACCCGGCGGCCACTGCCTCCATTGTCTTCAGCATTGTCAACCCAGACAGTGGTAATCCTCCTCCACACCATGCACACATCAATGCCTGCGGGGATGTGCAGCAAATTTGTCAGATAGATTAACTTAATGTAAATCTAATTCCTTAATGTCCTCACCGTTTCCCTATGTATATTAGGCCACATGGGCATATCAGATAGTAAATTACATGGTCTAGTAAGCACGTCAAATGATGTTTCAATGTAATTCTAGTTCCATTTTGCAAATGACAAATATATTGGGCCTAATTCAGACCTGATCGCTGCTGTGCGTTTTCGCACAGCAGTGATCAGGTCTGAACTGCGTATGCGCTGGAGCCGCAGTGCACCATCGCATGCCAGACAGCCGACGGCCGTGTCAGCCCTGCGGTCGCCTCTGCATGATTGACAGGCAGAGGCGGTTGCTGGGCAGGAGGGGGCGGGCCGGCGGCGATTGGCTGCAATTTTATGGGCGTGGTCCAGGCGTGCATGAACCGTGCGGGGGGCGGGCCGCGGCAGGAGCTGCGCTGGTAGGGAGCTACTCTTCAAGTACAAAAGCATCGCCACTGTGCAATGCTTTTGTACTTGTGCAGCGGGTTGAGGACCTGAGATGCGGGGTGGACTAGCCCTGTGCTGGGCATCCCATTGCATGTCAGGGAAGCTGTTCATAGATGTGCTAAATTTAGGTCTGAATTAGGCCCATTGTCCACTGATTAATGATCTACAAGTTGTGCAATTGAGACATTTGAAGCACCCAATGTGTGATTTCCCCCCCTCTCCCCCCCTTCGGGGGGGGGACAGTGTGTGTATTTTTTCTCCATATTGAACATTGCGTTTAATAATAATAAAAGGAATAATTATAAATGTTATTAATTATGGATGGTGCCAAAATTAAATTAAATCATGGAACCCCCGCAAGCTAAAAACGTACTCGCGCCCCTGGTTCCTGCACTTTGCCACTGCAGCCATGGTCGGACTGGCCAGGCAGTCAGCTGTTGACTGACCCAGTGGTGGGGGCTGCAGACGGTGGTAACCATGACATTGTGTTGGCATCAAAATGAAGCACCACTGATTCCATTTTCTGGGCACTGCGACACTCTGCGTTCTATGATAGTGCACTGAGACATTCTGCATTATATGGCGGGCACTGCAACACTCTCTAAGTCATATGGTGGGAACTGCAATGCTCTCTGCAGTATGTGGTGCAGAGAGGAGGGTTAGTGAGTGCTGTGAGGTGGGCAGTAAAGAGAGAAATATGTGTTGATGCGAGAGGGCAAGTAAATGGTGCTGTAAGGACAGTCAGTGAATGCTGTGAGGTGGGCAGTAACTTTGTCCGTGTGTCAGTGTATAAACACTAAGTTTGGTGGTGGAATAATCTGCTAGGGGGCACCAGCTAAATCTTGCTTAGGCCACCAAATTGGTGAGGGCCGGCTCTGGGTGGATACATCATTTGGATACACTATCCCTTAAGGACTGAATGAGAATAATTCTGAGTGTATTTTTGTGACTTCAGCATGACCTCTTGTGAATAACTCACCCTCCCCTTCTGATTTCATTTTTTTTTTAACACTTTGCCTGATAATCAGTACAATATTTTAATTTTAATATTTTTACAGTTGGTTGAATGTTCTAATATTATTGTGCTTTGGTGATGTATTGATATATATTATTGGTATATTGTTTGGCTGATGTTATTTATGTAATTGGTTATGACTGGATACCATCATATGCCCCCTGGCTTGAGCCCCTCTTATTTGGGTTTAAATTATGTGAGAGAGAAAGAGAGAGAGACAATTTGTATTCTATTTCTTGGTTCCCACCCTTACTGCTGATGGTGCCTATGTGGTGTGTGTCCTTAGTATTTGGACACAACACTGTTAATATGGTTATGGCATTTGCGTTCCACATACTGTACACGGAACGCGTGTGGGTGTCCTGAGACCGGAAGTTATGGTTTTGCAATTCATTGAAGACAGCACCGACCAGATGTTTGATGCAGCGTCATTTGAACTTCCAGTTGTGCATTCTGCGGCTGTGGAACGTATACGGGACAAAAAGTTTTATGAACGATGTAGTGCAGCGGTGGCCAACCAGTGGCTCTTGAGCCGCATGTGGCTCTTTCTTTATTCAAATGTGGCTCCCAACACTCTAAATCATGTGACCACAACAGATACAGAAACCACTGCACTCCAGCCAGACACGCAGCAGCACTACAGGGACTGAAAACTGAAGGAGCCAGATACTAGAGGTGAGACACCCACCAGCAAACAGAGGACACATTAGGGGCTGCTGCAATGGCACGAGCTGATGGGGGGGCTGTACTGATACATGAGGGTGTGCTAGAGTGACACAGGGCAGAGCTGGCTGGAGAGACACAGGAGGGTCCTGGCTGGAGTGACCCGGGAGGGTGCTGTAAGTAGTGACACATGGAAGAGCTGGCTGGAGTGATACAGGAGGGTGGTAGCAGGAGTGACACATGGGGGAGCTGGCTGGAGTGACATAGGAGGGTGGTAGCAGGAGTGACACATGGGGGAGCTGGCTGGAGTGATATAGGAGGGTGGTAGCAGGAGTGACACATGGGGGAGCTGGCTGGAGTGACATAGGAGGGTGGTAGCAGGAGTGACACATAGGGGAGCTGGCTGGAGTGACACAGCAGGGTCTTGGCAGTAGTTACACATGAGATAGCTGGCTGGAGTGACATAGGAGGGTGGTAGCAGGAGTGACACATGGGATAGCTGGCTGGAGTGACACAGCAGGGCCTTGGCAGGGGTGGTCTTCTGTATGCCGAATGTCAGGATCCCGGCGCACAGTATACTGGTGCCAGACTCCCGACACCCGGCATACCGACAACTATTCTCCCTCATGGGGGTTCACGACCCCCGTGGAGAGAGAATAAAATAGTGTGGCGCGCTCCTTTGCGCTCACCACGCTGTCGGTATGCCGGAGGTCGGGCTCCCGGCGCCTGTATGCTGGTCGCCGGGAGCCCGAGCGCTGGCATACCGTACTACACCCCTTGACAGTAGTTACACATGGGAGAGCTGGCTGGAGTGACACAGGAGGGTGGTAGCAGGAGTGACACACGGGAGAGCTAGCTGGAGTGACATAGGAGGGTGGTAGCAGGACACATGGTAGAGCTGGCTGGAGTGACAGGAGGGTATTGGCATTAGTGACACATGGGAGACCTAGCTGGAGTGACACAACAGGGTCTTGGCAGTAGTGACACATGGGAGAGCTGGCTGGAGTGATACAGCAGGGTCTTGGCAGTAGAGATACATGGGAGAACTGCCTGGAGTGACATGGGGGAGCTGGCAGGAGTGACATAGGAGGGTGCTAACAGGAGTGACACATGGAAGAGCTGGCTGGAGTGACAGGAGGGTGTTGGCAGGAGTGACACATGGGAGAGCTGGCTGGAGTGACACAGCAGGGTCTTGGCAGTAGTCACACATGGGAGAGCTGCCTGTAGTGACATGGGGGAGCTGGCTGGAGTGACATAGGAGGGTGCTAACAGGAGTGACACATGGAAGAGCTGGCTGGAGTGACAGGAGGGTGTTGGCAGGAGTGACACATGGGAGAGCTGGCTGGAGTGACACAGCAGGGTCTTGGCTGGAGTGACACATGGGAGAACTGGCTGAAGTAACACGGGGGAGCTGGCTGGAGTGACATAGGAGGGTGCTAGCAGGAGGGACACATGGGGGAGCTGAAGTTTATTATGTGAATCTATCTTTTTCAATTATTTTATGTGAAATTGGCTTTTTCATTGGATCTGGCTTAAATTTTTTTTAATTTTATGTCGTTCTGGCTTTTTCAATGTATTTTATACCAGGGGTGTGGTCTAGCTGGCACAAGGCCACATTCCATGTTTGCATGTGCGCCATCGGCTCGATGTCGGATCTTTGACGTACCTAACAAGGTTTTTTGGCTCTTTGTCACTGACTGGTTGGCCACCCCTGATGTAATGCTTCAAGGTTTGGTCAGTAATATCTTGTGTTAACGAGTTGCCTGTGTTCTTTCTATTGAGCCATTATCCTGAGTGTCAGGAGCACGATTTTTAAAAAATATATAATTAACACAATGTGACACATAGGGATGGCGTCACTTCTGGTGGCTTAGACCAGGGTGCACTCATGAGGTATTTATAGGCCCAGTTGTGCAGGCAGATGGATTTGTTCAATTTGGCTGACAAGTCTAAGGTCTTGACATAGGTCCTTAGGGGACCAAAACATCGACAAAGGCACCTGTACTCCGCGGTATGTATATCTTTAAACAATCATGGTGAGTCCTCTCTTTTATTTTGAAGAATATATGTGGACCTTCTCAAATATATAGATCACTCTAAGCCAGGCATTCCCAACCGCGGTCCTCAAGGCACACCAACAGTGCAGGTTTTAGTGATATCCAGGCTTCAGCACAGATGGTTAAATCAAAATAACTGAGGTACTAATTAAGTCACCTGTGTTCAAGCCTGGATATCACTAAAGCCAGGACTGTTAGTGTGCCTTGAGGACCGAGGTTGGGAAACACTGCTCTAAGCATCGGATTCCTATGCTGACTACTGAGAGTGCGGCTCTATCACAACACTATATATATTTATTGGTAATCTGGTAAATAAATAAAAGTAATGCTTTAAGGCCCGTACACACTGGTCGATATATCGGCCATTCTCTTGAACGGCCGATACATCGCGGGACCGTAGGCCAATGTGTATGGGCGACATGTCTGTGAACTCCGTCGTTCACAGACGTAGAGTGTCGGCTGCGCAGCACAGCCGACGGCCAATATATCTAACGATATATTGGCCGTCGGCCGTACACATGCTGCGGCGGCCGGCGGTGATTGACAGGTGAACTGGGCAGGCACCCGCCCGCCCAGTTCATGACGTCAGTCCCCCAACAGATCGGGCAGTGTGTATGCACAGCACACTGCCCGATCCGTACATAGATATATCTGCAGATCAATTGATCTGCAGATATATCTACTAGTGTGTACCCATCTTTACCGGCAGCATAAATGAAACAAAAACAACAAACAACTAGCCCTTGTTCAGGGCACTAACTCACTTCTCTACCCCTCACAATACTGCAGGTATATCCATAGGTTTTGACCTGGCTTGGCTGCATGGCCAAACTTAGGAAGTAGTTAAAGTGGCGGTCGTCACGGGGCCTCCACATTCAGAGGTCCCCCACACATGGTCATCTGACCCTGTAATTGGGACAGGGGCTGCCACTGCTCAGACTGCATACAGTGCAGCGCAGAGCGGCTCCCAAGTGCCCTCATCAGCGGCACATGACACAACATGTCTGTACCACTGATGAAGGGACTTGAAAGCTGCTCTACCCTGTGCTACATGCAGTCTGAGCAGCGTCAACCCCGGTCCCAATTGCAGGGTCAGAAGAATGCAGAGCACGGGAGATGATTACCCGGGTGCTGGGGGGATTGGGGGTTGGGGATAGCTGGATTGCACTGTGGCCATATTGGGTGGGGGGTGTTCAGGAAATGGGGTCAATTTATTGGAGAGGGCCCCCATGATTTAGTTGTCCCGGGGCCCCCACAAGCCTTAATCCAGGCTTGCTTGACTGCCACAACTATTCACATACAGGGGTCTATTCAATTCAAGTCAGAATTCCCGACTTTAAGGTTGAATCCATATTCAACCTATTCAATCAAACTGCCATTTATCCGACAAGTCAGAAATTACGACTTGTCGGAAAACATGTGGATCGGCGTATTAGCTGCGGATCCACGTGTTTTGTTGGATTTGCAGCCAAATCCAACAGGTTTTAGCCCAGTTTCCGACAATGTCAATCCAACTTTAAAATAAGTCAGATTGGCATTGTCGGGAATGGCCCAAACCTGTCTGATTTGGCCGCAAATTGAATACTGAAATGTCGGATCCTTTCCGCCGGAAAGCATCCGACATCAATTGAATATACCCCACACTCTCAGTCCTCTCTCTGCCAGGTAAGGCAGCCCCTGGCCTACTAATACTCAAGGCCCACTGGCCTGACTACTTCTCACAACATAAGCACAGTCGCAGAGATTGGTGGTCTTCCATGCCTTCTGTAGGTTTAGACACTGGCTTGCTGGCACACTGGGTTCTTTGACTTCCACAGCGGCCTGACTGGCTTTTGCAACCCCACCTGGGATGGGCACACAGGCAGCAGCCTCACCTATCTGTAACATCTCGCACAGCTGAGCTCACCCATGCTCACCCAGCCTAATGTCTGGAGAGTGTTTCCACTTTCCAGCCATTAGGTGTGTTCGCATCTTCCTTTTCTTCCCTGTGTGGGTGGATCCCTCCTGCCACAGAGAGAATCCATGGCTCCCTACCGGCATTTGCCTTCATACTGTCCATATATACATACAGTATATATATATATATATATATATATATATGGGAGAGAAGGGGGGATGAGGGATATATAGCGACCACGGTATCAATAAAATTAAAATTGCCAATTGTAACAATAAAAAATATTATTTATTACCATACAATTGAACATAAAAGAGACACAAAAAATGGGACAATAATAAATACACAGCTGAACTAAAAACACTAAATGAAAGTATGAGTAAATAAAACCAAATTTTCCTTATCTTAGAATGAGGTAGGTACAGGTCAACCAACGCATTTCGTCTGATGAGACTTCTTGAAGAAGTCTCATCAGACGAAACGCGTTGGTTGACCTGTACCTCATTCTAAGATAAGGAAAATTTGGTTTTATTCACTCATACTTTCATTTAGTGTTTTTAGTTCAGCTGTGTATTTATTATTGTCCCATTTTTTATGTGTCTATTTTTATGTTCAATTTTATGGTAATAAATAATATTTTTTATTGTTACAATTGGCAATTTTAATTTTATTGATACCGTGGTCGCTATATATCCCTTATCCCCCCCATCTCCTACATTGTTTTCAGGGAATTACCACCCCTGTATATATTGAGGGACTAAGCTGACGCCCCATTAGCAGCACAGGGGAGTGTCACATAGGATTCCCATCTTAAATACAACATATCTGTTTTTATCACATGTGGCGCAGTATTAATCTTTGTTTTTTATATATATATATATATATATATATATATATATATACATATTTACAATAGGATTATATAGTTCAGCTGTAATTGTTGTGCCATTCATTTAAAAGGTGCCCTCTAAAGCAGTGTTTTTCAACCTTGGCCCGCTATGGAACCCCTAGCAGTTCGTGTTTTCAAGGTATCCTCAGGAATAATTAGTACCTGTAATCAGCTAGATAATCTGGAAAGCATGCACTGTAGGGCCGGGTACAGGGGCGTTTTAAGAGAGGAGGGGGCCCGTACGCAGACTCCGAGTCGGACCCTCCTCTCCATGGTGCCGTAGGATCTGGCATTTTGATGGAGTCTACTGCGTATGCGCAAGTCTCCGGAAACATAGCGTCATGATAGAAACGCCAATGGCCGGGTACATATTAGCATGATATTGGTATTATATGTAATTTACAGGCAAATCGGAATGACATATCGTTTGACTCAATTGCACGCTCCCATGAGTTATATACAATATCTTTTGGTTGGCCATGCTGCACAGCCAATCAGAAGATATCGTGTATGATGTGCTGCAATTAAATGCAGGACAGATCAAAATATTGTTCAGTTGTTCATAGAATTGCACAGTGTGTACGGCCAATCTCATCTAGTCTAGGATGAAGGGAATTCATCCCGACCATTGTGCTGACAGGCCGTCTCCACGTCACTGCTTTCTGGTATGTACCTGGCCTTGTAGTTCCATGAGGACCAGGTTGAGAAACATTACTCTAAATCATGTCCACAAATGGAGAACCACAACAGTCACATTTACTAAGCAGTGCACGCAGTCCTTGAAATCACAAGTCTCACAGGAGGTGGGATTAGTGGCACGAAGGCTGCCTATTAAAGCAGTGTGTGTGTGGGGGGGGGGGGGGGGTCTGGGATGAAGTACAGTAACTCAGTCTTATAAAGATAACACTCTCATAATTTGAAAAGCCACACTTGTATATTTGTGTAATAAGTAGCACCTTCGGTTTTTTCTAATTTTGACTGAATGGCTCATGCTGGCTTTGGTTGGGGGAAAGGAACACAGAAGGCACACTCATTTGTATGGCATATTAGCATTCTGCATGTACCGTGAAAACGAGAGATGCCTGTCATGAGTCAGCCGTTAGTTGCCAGGCAGCTCTGCTAACGTTGGGCATCTTTTTTGCCATAAATACATATTATATGCATAGCTATGTGAATTCTGCTGATTAAAATGATATGCGACATGCCTATATTCTGTATGTGAGTCCGGCTGTATCTGCATATGATTTCCAGGAAAACACTGTAATGTAGAATTTTGTTCGCAGATACATCCACAATCTCACACTGAATATAGGAATGCCGCATATCGGCCCTCATTCCGAGTTGTTCGCTCGCAAGGCGATTTTAGCAGTATTGCACACGCTAAGCCGCCGCCTACTGGGAGTGAATCTTAGCTTCTTAAAATTGCGAACGACGTATTCGCAATATTGCGATTACACACCTCTTAGCAGTTTCTGAGTAGCTTCAGACTTACTCGGCATCTGCGATCAGTTCAGTGCTTGTCGTTCCTGGTTTGACGTCACAAACACACCCAGCGTTCGCCCAGACACTCCCCTGTTTCTCCAGCCACTCCCGCGTTTTTCCCCGGAAACGGTAGCGTTTTTTCCCACACGCCCATAAAACGGCCTGTTTCCGCCCAGAAACACACACTTCCTGTCAATCACATTACGATCGCCTGAGCAATGAAAAAGGCGTGAGTAAAATCCAAACTTCTTAGCAAATTTACTTGGCGCAGTCGCAGTGCGGACATTGCGCATGCGCACTAAGCGGAAAATCGCTGCGATGCGAAGAAATTTTCAGAGCGAACGACTCGGAATGACCTCCATCATTTTAATCAGCAGAAACTGATTGTGCGTCCTATTTGCATAGCAATGTGTATAAGACAGCTCACTCAAGCCAGGCATCTCTCGATCACTAGCTGCATGCACAATGCTAACATGCCTTACAAATGAATGTGACTTCTGTGGCTTCTGGGTTCCCTTCCTTCAGCCAAAGCCAGCAGGAGCCATTCATTTACATACAGTAGTCTACCGGCCGTGCTGAGTTGGTTATTTACTAAGCAGTACACCCAGTCCGAGAAATCACAAGTCTCACAGAGGGAGGAATTAGGGATAGGTGAGGACAACTATTTAAGAAATACAATACAAATCTGTTCTTTGCGGGAATCGAACCCTAGCTCATATGCATGGTAACCATCGGTGATACCACTAGAGAGCTATGACTGACACCTGCAGTGACATAGTGATGTTGCTCATTGTAACTTTTTTTTTAGAGTGCTGTGTGTCCCAACTCTATCACCGATTGTAATGATTTTTTTTCTTTTAGAGAGCTGTGTAGAACTCTGAAAAGTGCTTTTCTTTGTGTGCGTTGGAGAGGTGGAGCCAATCTGTTTCTGTGTTCAAATGTATACTTAATGTTGAGATCATCTAAAAAAAAGTAGTTCTTAAACTATAAGCATCGTTTGACTTTACAATGGAGACTTCACACATGCACAATGGTGGTTTTCAAAAGCGACACCTGGTGGACGAACACCAGTATTGCACTTGACGGAGACTTTGGGGCTGATTCAGACCTGATCGGTGCTGTGCGTTTTCACACAGCAGCGTTCAGGTCTGAACTGCACATGCGCCAGCGCATGCCAGATAGCCGACGGCTGTCTTAGCCCTCCGATCGCCTCTGCCTGATTGACAGGCAGAGCCGGTCGCTGGGCGGGAGGGGGCGGGCAGGCGTTGCGGTCCGGGCAACACAGGCGTTCCCGGACTGCTAGGGAGGTGGGCCACGGTTGCTGCGTGACGTCACAGGCAGCCGCTGCGACCCGGGCAGCAATGAGTAGCTACCTGCCAGCGCACAGAAGCTGCGCTGGCTGGGAGCTACTCATGAAGTACAAAAGCATCGCTGCAGTGCAATGCTTTTGTACTTCTGCTGGAAGGGAGGGCCTGACATGCGAGGCACACTAGCCCTGTGTTGGGCGTCCCCCCGCATGTCAGTGTGCCTGATCGTAGATATGCTAAATTTAGCACAGCTACGATCATCATGTCTGAGTTAGGCCCTTAATTGATTACACTGTGACTGACTACACCACGCTGTGACAAGGCGCAGGCAAACGTAATGTGACTAGTTTTTTGTACTGTATGCCAAACAGAGGATAGATGAGCATGGCTGCATCTGTACATGGGTCATTGACAGGGAAGGTTATCCCTCCTGACAATGCTAAATTCCTTTGTCGTATAAACAACCCTTTATGAAGCTAAGAACACTGTACGCTGTTTACTTAAGAAGTACCGTAATGGTACGCTATCTGCGTAGCGATCGCTCAGCCGTAGGCGAGACGCTCAAGCGTCACGTTCGCTCACGGCCCAGTGATCACAGGACACGTTATTGGTTATGTCTAGGGGAATGATTCGCTGTAGCGTAGCGTACGCTCGAGACCACGAGGAGGTCACCAGCGGTGCAGGCGCTCACAGCACAATACCTTTATATTTAAACCTTTTAACAATGTAATGCGCTATATATCTTAATGTGAATACAGGGTGTAAGTGCAACCTTGTGTAACCTGACTAACTACAAAGCTGATTGAACGTCACCGACGCTCAAGTGAACACTTAACACTATAGAAAATACACAGATACTTGTTTAGGGTTCCAAAGCCTATTATCTGTATTATATCTAGTATACTTGTAAAAGAGTAACACAGTACAAATGATACACTACAATATAACAAAGACTTCCTAACCAAACACCTAACTAAGGGATAAACTACAATACTATCCTGATCTAATACAATACAATACAATACAATAAAGTTTAGTCTAGGGGAGATATGAGAGAAAAGAGAAAATAGAGAGAGAGAAATAGACACAGAGGGAGAGAGAGAAATTGGCTCACAGAAAGACAATGATTACGGAGAGAACTTACGCACAAGGGTATGATCGCCAGCGCCTCGATATCCAGCTCCCGATTATCAGCAGATAACCGTTGATGAGAGAGTGAGAGCTGGATGTGGTCGGTCTGCCTATTTATGCCCCACACTCAATGCAATCTCCTAGTCCCTACAATCCTACAGTTTATTGGACACAGGAATTCGGCCCTGTACTGTAACCAAAGGTCATAGGTTGATTCATACAGGTGGGCTGTGCTGATTTCCAACAGCTCAGGTGGGTGGGGAACTGGGTTTCCCGCCGCATACCTGAGTATGTGCAAATCATAGAAATGGACATAAACTTCTTATGTCCATAACTATTCGCACGAGCGATTAATACGCTCCAAACCAACACCGGAATATTGCTAATTAAATACTCTTCCGATGGGTATCAAACACTGCTGTATGACTCCTGTTAGACCCTTCGTGCAATACAAAGAGGGATTCCTCCGCTCAGGGACATTCTATCTAAACCAAACTTACAGAAACTATTGAGGGGAACATGATCTATAAACTACATTAATTGTGAACTTTTGTAACGAATGAGTCGCACGCTACGATCACATAAACTCTACCGTAAATGCGCATACTGCGCGTGCGAGTGCACGCTATTGCGGGTATGCGCTTCCACGGGAGAGCGTACGCATGCGCAGCACGGACCAGTGTGCGGTGCAAATATGGCAGTGTGCACTAAGACATTTTTCTGACTTTGACAGTCCACCCTTTGGCAGTCAATAATAACTGCCACAAAATATTTAAGGAGAAAAATGTAAGTCAGGGGTTAATTGATTTCCATGGTGGGGAAAGGAAGAAGAATGGAGTAGGTGTGAAGAGAGTATGACCTAGTGAGAAAGTAGAAGCATGTGTGTATGAGTCCATGTTTGGAGGGTCATGTATCATCGTGCCGTACGTGTGGTAAATCAAGCTTCGAGGTATTGCGAAGTATACATTTGAATTCCTTCTTATCCTGTGGTACAGGTCTGTGGATGGGCTGTCAAACTCTACCGAGCTCATTTCGGCTGTGGTTGTAACACAATGGGGATGCACATTTTAGTTGATGATACATGAATTGGGGGGGGTATGTGGTTGCTGCTATCTGTGCCTGTATTCCCTATCGACTATGTGTGTTATTGCCTGAGGGTTGCAGAGATGAAGATAAAGAACACTTACGAAAAATGCAATGATATTCTATGTCAGGGTAATGTACGTTCGTCGATTGAGGTCTTGATTGGTGTCGGTTGATTGGAGTCTTCTTCTTTGTGCTTTTGCTCATAAATCGTGAGTAAAGCATACAACGTCCATGGATTTACAAAAAATGTTGGGCTAGCGTGGTTTTAAAGTTCCTAGGGAAACTGGGGTACCCATGGCATTGTCCATCAAAATCTTGTTTATCAGGTCGTCTGCTCTTCTTCTTTCCATCTTTCCGTTGTCGGCCCCTTGGCTCATCAAATCCTTCGTCTACGTGGGTCTTTGTACCTCGGAGGAAAACATAGAAATGGGTGAAAGGCGGACCGTATACTCATTACGTCATGGTTTCTAGCATTGGGTCATAAATCAAATCCAGGTTAATTACAGTTTCCTCACTCCTTAAGCTCATCACTTTCGTACTTTGCTTACACCTCATCAAAGCCTGCCCGCATCTAAATATCAATCCAAACGATATAACGACACCCAAAATACATAGGAGAAACTTTCCAACATCCATTATGACTCCTTGAGCCCAGTCTCCTAAACCGGAGAACCAATTTCGCGGGTTCAACCATGACACCCAACCAGTCAGCTCATTACCTACAGCAGCAAGGGTGAGATTGTGTTTTCGACGAAATTCCCACTTTAATTGCAGAATATCGTCCATCTTTTGGTCTATGACCTCTACCGGATCCTCGGTGCTATTTGTGATATACGTGCAACACTTTATGCCGTACTGTGTTGCCAATGTAACACAATATCCGCCTGTTACTGCTGTAAGATAATTAAGAATCATCCTATGCTGAACTAGTTCTGTTTTGTAAGCTTGAAGTTCTCTTCCAGTGTATCTAAACGTGTCATCATACATTTCAGTGATATTATCTAACAAATTGGCGAGTGCGGAAATGTATCTATAATTCATCACACCTCGAGCGGTGCGAGTGAAATCTAACGCTACCAGAACCTGAATCCCGGTGGATTCATGGATAAGATCAGAGGCCGGATGCTCTAACCTTTCTGACAGTTGTCTTTTAACAAGGTGCTCGTAGTGAGTGTGAGTATAAGGAGTTTGGGCACCACGGTGTATGTCCTTCATTTTGTCATGTGTAACAGTCATTACTTCAGGCAATACTTTTCCAATATAACACAATCCTTCAGAGTTTGGGGCAAGCCACTTGTACGCCTTTCTCCCGCATATGAAATATGCATCATCGGGGAGAACATAAGGGACGGAGAAGGACATGACCATGTTACAAACCTTCCAGGTGAAATCTCCTGACCCTAATTCTTCCATCTGCCTAATGCACGTATCGGTTTGTACGATATGTGCACAGTATCCTGGTGATACCTCTCCAACTTTAGTAATCCTATTTCCTAAGGTATATCGATACCGGAAAGATTTTCCTCTACTGGCTATGTGGCGTACGAGCTCTGTATCTGTAGGCATTCTATCTGCTCTGTGTGAAAAGGTCATGGTAAGGTTGCTCCATGACACTTCCCAATTTCCCGGTTTTCTGGGATTGGAGATGTTAAAACATATGAGGGACCTATCCACATGGTATTGGTGGAGCTTCAAACTAGGAGGGCTGGAGATGTTAAACCTCCGGTCCACCGGTCTCCCACCACTTAGCTCAAGTACCTCCCCTAACGTTAAAGGAAATGGTACTAGCCCTGATTTACTGTGACCCTGAGGTACTTGAGAGCATACCCAACAATCTGTTTGGTTTAACACGTTACCCACTAGAGAGTGATAGTCACTCAATGGATGCCGGTCCATATGGATATTAAAACTAGATTGGCATTTCTTTATGCATCCATCTTCAACCAGATTATCACATAGCCTACAGATACAATTTTCCTCAGCTAACAATCCATCACAATTTCTTCTATCGGATCGTTTTCTGATACTCGCCTTTGCTTGTTGGTTTGGTTGATCTTGGAAAACTACGCCTCCATCATCATAATCGGAACCCATTCCAGAACCTCTCTCGACCTCTATGGTACTCTCGCCGGAACAGACTGCTCTGGTCAACATCATGGTTAACATCAAAATCCGGACCACAGTCTCTTGGGGCAAGTCCATCTTTGAGGAGGAAATAGAGAAGAATGAGAAGGGGGAAAAAGAAATTTTAAAGGAGAGGGGATGGGAAGTGGAGAAAACAATAAAAGGGAGAGGGGAGTCGACAGCTGCTTTCGGTCTTCAAGGCTCAGGTGCCGCCTCAGTCCTCCTGGAACAGACACTCTAGTGATACAACCTCTACCGTCTGTTCCTTATCACGGGACTTCTCTGGATCAGCAACCTTCTTGCAGTGGGATGAATGGACCCAAGTCTCTCTCTCAGCAACCTTCAATGCTGTGGTGCTAGTCAATAAGACCTGGTATGGTCCTTCCCATCTATCAATAAGACAACCTGAGCGTAGAAAATTTCGTATCATTACATAATCCCCAGGTTCAATGTCATGACAATTACTATCTGGTAAATCAGGAATCACCAACTTCAGATTATCATTTTGATTCCTCAACTGTTTACTCATGTTAATCAAGTACTTTACAGTTACTTCATTGTTACATTTCAAATCATCCTGAGGGTTAATCATGACATGCGGTTGTCGACCAAACAAGATTTCAAAAGGGGACAGATTAAGAGGGGACCTGGGAGTGGTTCTGATGCTATACAAAACAATGGGTAAAGCTTCTGGCCACGTCAATCCTGTCTCTGCCATTACTTTACTCAATTTATTTTTAATAGTGCTGTTCACTCTTTCGACCTTCGCGCTCGCCTGTGGACGGTACGGAGTGTGCAGCTTACTATCAATTCCCATCAACTTACACATTCCTTGAAAGACATCACCTGTAAAATGGGTACCCCTATCACTTTCAATGATTCTAGGGATACCATATCTACATACAAATTCCTGCACAATTTTCTTAGCTGTAAACATAGCGGTATTTGTAGCTGTTGGAAAAGCTTCGACCCAATTCGAGAAAACATCTATACAAACAAGTACATATTTCAAATTTCTACATGGGGGTAATTGAATGAAGTCAATTTGTATTACTTGGAAAGGGCCGCCGGCAGGTGGGATATGGGATGGTTCTGTTGGTATTGCTTTTCCAATATTCTTTCTCAGACAGGTAAGGCATGACATTGCTCTTTTACTAGCATGAGAGGAGAATCCTGGGGCGCACCAGTATGCTCTTACCAATTTGCACATCCCCTCCTTGCCTAGATGAGTCAGCCCGTGAGCTGCTTCAGCCAGACACGGAAGGTATGCCCTGGGGGCCACTGGTTTACCATGTCCATCCGTCCAGAGCCCTGAGGACTCCTGGCCATATCCCTTTGCCTTCCAGACTGCTCTCTCCTGAGTGGAACACAAATTCTGCATTTCACACAACTTTCGTGTGTTGATGGTATTAAATACCATCAGTTGTGTGGTGTCTGTCCGTATGGGGGTAGCAGCTGCAAGCTTTGCAGCTTCGTCTGCTCGGCTGTTACCAAGGGATACTGGGTCTTGGCTATATGTATGTGCTTTACATTTGATAACAGCCACTCTGTCGGGTTCCTGTATCGCTGTTAGAAGCCTTTTTATGTGAGCTGCATGCGCTATCGGTGTACCAGCTGCCGTCATGAAATTTCTGAGACGCCATAGCGCTCCGAAATCATGGACTACCCCGAACGCGTATCTAGAATCGGTGTAGATATTGGCAGACTTACCCTTAGCCAATTCACATGCTCTGGTTAGGGCGACCAGTTCAGCAACCTGGGCTGAGTGAGGTGGGCCTAGCGGTTCCGCTTCTATGGTGTCTTGGTCATCTACGACTGCGTATCCAGTACCCAAGTCTCCCGAGTCTGACTGTCTGTGACAACTACCGTCCGTGTAGAACGTGAGTTCTGCATCTTCTAGTGGATTGTCACTGATGTCAGGCCTTGCGGTAAAATTTTGGGTCAAATATTCCATACAATCATGTGTATCTTCCTTTGCATTAAATCCTCCTTCCCCATCACTCTCACCTCCCACCCTTTGTGCCTGTCCAGGCACACCTGGGAGAAATGTTGCAGGATTTAATGCGCTGCATCTCCTTATGGTGATGTTTACTGGGGCCATTAATGCCAATTCCCATCTCGTAAACCTTGCTGATGAGACATGTCTGGTTTGGGCAGAATTCAATAAGGCCGATACCGCATGTGGTGTATGGATTGTGAGGTTGTGGCCTAGCACGACATCTTCGCTTTTCGTCACTAGCAATGCTATCGCCGCAACGCTACGCAAGCATGTGGGGAGGGATCGCGCTACCGTGTCTAGCTGAGCGCTGTAGTATGCAACTGGCCTGCTGGCATCACCGTGTTTTTGTGTTAGTACACCTGCTGCGCACCCAGCACTTTCTGTTCCGTATAGTTCAAAGGGTTTCCCATAGTCTGGCATACCTAGTGCTGGTGCCTGCGTTAGGCACTGTTTGAGTCTCTCAAATGCTGTTTCGGATTCGTCTGTATGCGAAATCCGATCAGGTTTGTTTGAGGAGACCATTTCCTGCAAAGGTAGCGCCAATATGGAAAACCCTGGGATCCAATTACGGCAATACCCACACATTCCTAAAAACGTCCTGATCTGTTGCTGGGTTTGTGGCAGTGTCATGTCTCTAATGGCTTGGATTCTATCAGCGGTCAGGTGTCTCAGTCCTTGTGTTAGACAGTGTCCCAAATATTTTACCTTAGTCTGGCATAATTGCAACTTGTCTTTGGAAACCTTGTGACCTGTGTCTGAAAGATGAAACAGGAGCTGTTTCGTATCCTTCAGGGAAGCTTCCAGTGAATCTGAACACAGCAGTAAATCATCCACATACTGTATTAATACTGACCCACTCTCTGGTTGAAAAGACTGTAAACAATCATGCAAAGCCTGAGAAAATATACTTGGACTGTCTATGAAACCTTGGGGTAATCGAGTCCACGTATATTGGACTCCTCTGTATGTGAATGCAAACAAATATTGGCTGTCAGGGTGCAGAGGTACCGAAAAGAAAGCGGAGCAGAGGTCAATAACAGTGAAAAATTTGGCAGTGGGAGGAATTTGCATTAGGATGACAGCTGGATTAGGCACTACGGGGAACTGACTCTCGACTATTTTGTTAATCCCCCTTAGATCCTGCACTAGCCTGTAACCCCTCCCCCCACTCTTTTTAACAGGGAAGATGGGACTATTTGCTGTGCTGGACGTTCTTACTAGAATGCCCTGTTGTAGCAAGCGCTCTATTACGGGAAAAACTCCTAACTCCACCTCTGGCTTCAGAGGATACTGTGGGATTTTTGGAGCTATCCTACCTTCTTTTACTTGTACTACTACTGGAGCTACGTTTGCCATTAATCCAGTGTCCTGTCCATCTTTTGTCCAAAGTGACTCTGGTATCTGAGATGTCATCTCTTCTATTTGGGATGGATTCCTATTTGTCATAATGGAATGTGACATTAATTTTGATGGGGAGTCTAACATGTCTCGTACTTCCTGAGCGTGATTCTCAGGGATGTCCAAGAATACACCTTCAGGAGTACAATAAATGACGCAACCCATTTTACATAGTAAATCTCTTCCCAGGAGATTAGTTGGTGCAGATGCAGCCAGCAAAAAGGAATGCTTGGTATGCAAAGGCCCTATTGTAATCTCGGCTGGTTTGCTAACAGGGTAGTGCTGGACTACTCCTGTTACTCCTATGGCTGGAACTGTCCTACCAGTGGTTCTCATGCCCACTGTCGAATTGATCACTGACTTGGCCGCCCCTGTGTCTACAAGAAAGTTTAAAGTTTTACCAGCCACATTGATTGCAATCTCTGGTTCGCTTCCAAGACTGGCAATCAATTTAACTGGTTGCAGATTACAGGTATGGCCACACCCCTATTGGGTATGCTGACCTCCCTGAATCCCATTGGCAGCAACTATTTGTGCGGGGTTTAGTTGGGAACTACCAGAGGCATGCCAATCTCTGTTCGGAGGGTATCTTTTTGTTTCCCCTGTATGTGGCTCAAAACTCCGCCTCTGTGGACCCTGCTCCCAATGTCGTGTGTTGTGTTGTTGTCTAGGGGGTTGAAAAGATCTTTGTACATTTCTTACTCTACAGTCTCGTGCATAGTGTCCCTGTCTGTTACAAGAAAAACATGTTATTACACTTGCCTTACCCACAGGATTCGGTGGTACATACGCAGGCTGCCTTGTGGTCAGCGCCTGTATACTTACTGACATCAACTTATCACTTTGCGACTCCCTGTGCCTAGTGATGTTTCTGTCATGATCAATAGCAGCCTCTCTCAAGCCGGACACTGACAGACCTCGCCAACATGGTTGTGTGGTCTGTACCCTAGTTTTTAATGTTTCTTTCAAACCATCCATCAGTACAGATACTGCTACTTCTCGATGGTTTGGGTTGGTCTTTATGTCTTCTATACCAGTGTACTTTGCCATTTCTAATAGTGCCCGGTGAAAATATTCTATTGCCGTTTCGGACTCCTTTTGCTTAATGGAAAATATTTTATTCCATTTAACAATGGCTGGGAAATACTCTTTTAGCTGTAAATTTATCCTTTTTACATTATCCTTATTGTACACGTCTGTAAGCGGTACATCTTTATCCAATGCACAATCGGCTAAAAACTGAGTTGCATCAACATTGGAAGGTAAACAAGCTCTTAGCAGTATCTGCCAATCCTTGTTGTTGGGCTCTAAAGTGTTTCCTAAATCCCTGATGTATTTTTGGCTAGCAACTAAGTCCTTCCTGGGGTCAGGAAATTCGGACACTATTGTTCTTATTTCCATTCTGGAAAATGGGGCGTACATGGCAATATTCCTTATGGGAGTGGCTCCAGACACATCTGTTTTTCCATTGGGAACTGCTATTACCCTTACAGGAGCAATTCTAACAGCCTCTTCCTGTGTAGATTCTACAGCTTGTTGTGGTACAATTGTTTCAGTGTAGTGCATGGTGCCGTACTTACCCGTTGACACGACCTCACCTATCCCTCCGCTAGGGGCTTTCACTAATCTCGTGGGTGTCGCTGTGCCTACTGTGGTCTCTGCTATGGTGGCTGCAAGAGAGAGAGCTGAAATTGTTGCTGAATCGTCTTCTTGATCACACTCCTGAGGAAGGTTCAAAACAGGGTACATCTTGCACGGGTTAATACTTGCATGAGTTATTCGGTTAACATCATTTACATTTACAGGGTTACTAAGAGTTTGTGTTTTACAACCCAGTGCGTTTCTCTCCGCAATCAACTTCTCTCCTGCAATGTATGGTGGAGGAGGAGCTGTGGCAATCAACTTCCTGACTGCCCCAGATCCTGCTGCCAGAGCCAAACCTCTCTGTATCTCACCTTCCTGGTGCCATAACTGTAAGTAATCATGATGCTGAATTCGTCTCTTTGATGATTTTACGAGACATATCCTCCTCCTTAAATTTTGTAACACCTCTGGACTGAAGCTACCTATTCTTGGGAACTTGTCCCTGTCTTGTACAGTCATTCTTTGCCATTCATCACATAAAACCTCTGTGTGACTACCGTATTTTTCACACATAATGTATCTTGCCGACCCAATTGGTCGGTCCTCCGAATCAACCTGAACCTGGGTTGATCGCCCCCTACCGGAACAAATGGCCCCCATAATCTGTAGGCGTTGCTTATTCCTCCTTGGATCTTTTATCTCAAGGTTTTCAGCGAACCCTTACAAACAAACCAAGATGTCCTTGGGCAGGCCGGCGGTGGTGGTTTATCAAGTACCCCACTTACTTCTCGCCCACGTTGGCCTGTGCCGCAATCACTGTAACCAGAGCTGTGGTACCCAACCCAGGGCCCCTGTAAACCTTTACTTACTGGGGCGTGCTGGACCTACCAGTCCCCAGCAAGTATCGGTTGTTGGATAGTTCCTGAGTGACCAGCGAACTTCCCTTCCAAAAATAAAAAATTACACAAATCACGTCAGAATGTACAAATAGCGTTTGTGACCACTTTACTCTAATGGTATTTAGGTCAGATTACTAACTACTGCACACAATTACGTGTGGTCCAATCGTTCAGTACACGAGCACTACTTGTCATGTACTGAAAGACCAATGGAATCGATGTTTCCGGCCGCGATTCCTTCAGCAAGAGCTTATGGCCTATATGGGTTCTGCACCAACACCCCAGGCGTTGTGCCACTGGACTTTTATAGCGGACCTTTTACCTTACGACCTCCTGGTCTTGTTCCTTATGACCTCCTGGTCTTGTTACCTTATGGTCCGCTATACTCTAATGCTCAAATATTATTTTAACCAGGGATGCCTCCCTAGCCACCGTATATGTCACTTACACGTATGTTCCTCGACGAGTACTCGACTTTCCTTTTGGTTCCACCTTTAAAATTGTATAAACTTTTGTATACAAAACACACTCACTCAACACATGTACACTTTTGTTTCTATATCTATTTCTGCGCAGAAATTGTCTTCAGGCCAAGAGTGTTACCAATTAGGAGCAGGATCTGTTAAACTAAATTTCAGATTTTCCAAAAATAGATTTGCGTTATTTACCGCTTCGCGTTATCTACCGCTGTGCGTTACTTATCGCTTTTGCGCTAATTATCGCTTTTCGTGACTTGGGCTACGTGGGCGTAACCAGACGCTACGTTGCGTAGTGTACGCTGCGTGCGTCTGCCTTTTGGATTGCGTACGCTAGTCTTTGTTAGCGACACGTGTACGCAATGCAAAGGATCCACCGTAACACAATATATTTATTTATCAATGTAGATGATCCCTGATCATCTACCGCAATCCACACTGACTGCCTTGTATCTCAGACAAACCGTGTGTTTGTTCTATACTTTAACTTATTACCTCTACTTTTAAATAACAGCAAATCTCTTTTTAGCACTTTCTATCAACTATAAAAAAATTGGCAAACAGGAATAGTGATATACGAAATTTGAAAAAGAAATGCAGATAAATGTATGCGTACGCAAGACAAAAGAAAAATAAACAGTTTTAAAAGACACAAGCGTTTTGTTCTTACTTCCGGTTACCGGATTCCTTCGGCACTCTTTACCTAAGCGAAGCAGACGCTTATCCCGTCAGCAACTGCGAGACAACCTCCCACCCTTTGCTGGGGGATAATGTCTGCTGATCTACCTAGTGCAGATATGAGAAGGACCGGACGAGCCCGCAATTGACAATGCTAAATTCCTTTGTCGTATAAACAACCCTTTATGAAGCTAAGAACACTGTACGCTGTTTACTTAAGAAGTACCGTAATGGTACGCTATCTGCGTAGCGATCGCTCAGCCGTAGGCGAGACGCTCAAGCGTCACGTTCGCTCACGGCCCAGTGATCACAGGACACGTTATTGGTTATGTCTAGGGGAATGATTCGCTGTAGCGTAGCGTACGCTCGAGACCACGAGGAGGTCACCAGCGGTGCAGGCGCTCACAGCACAATACCTTTATATTTAAACCTTTTAACAATGTAATGCGCTATATATCTTAATGTGAATACAGGGTGTAAGTGCAACCTTGTGTAACCTGACTAACTACAAAGCTGATTGAACGTCACCGACGCTCAAGTGAACACTTAACACTATAGAAAATACACAGATACTTGTTTAGGGTTCCAAAGCCTATTATCTGTATTATATCTAGTATACTTGTAAAAGAGTAACACAGTACAAATGATACACTACAATATAACAAAGACTTCCTAACCAAACACCTAACTAAGGGATAAACTACAGTACTATCCTGATCTAATACAATACAATACAATACAATAAAGTTTAGTCTAGGGGAGATATGAGAGAAAAGAGAAAATAGAGAGAGAGAAATAGACACAGAGGGAGAGAGAGAAATTGGCTCACAGAAAGACAATGATTACGGAGAGAACTTACGCACAAGGGTATGATCGCCAGCGCCTCGATATCCAGCTCCCGATTATCAGCAGATAACCGTTGATGAGAGAGTGAGAGCTGGATGTGGTCGGTCTGCCTATTTATGCCCCACACTCAATGCAATCTCCTAGTCCCTACAATCCTACAGTTTATTGGACACAGGAATTCGGCCCTGTACTGTAACCAAAGGTCATAGGTTGATTCATACAGGTGGGCTGTGCTGATTTCCAACAGCTCAGGTGGGTGGGGAACTGGGTTTCCCGCCGCATACCTGAGTATGTGCAAATCATAGAAATGGACATAAACTTCTTATGTCCATAACTATTCGCACGAGCGATTAATACGCTCCAAACCAACACCGGAATATTGCTAATTAAATACTCTTCCGATGGGTATCAAACACTGCTGTATGACTCCTGTTAGACCCTTCGTGCAATACAAAGAGGGATTCCTCCGCTCAGGGACATTCTATCTAAACCAAACTTACAGAAACTATTGAGGGGAACATGATCTATAAACTACATTAATTGTGAACTTTTGTAACGAATGAGTCGCACGCTACGATCACATAAACTCTACCGTAAATGCGCATACTGCGCGTGCGAGTGCACGCTATTGCGGGTATGCGCTTCCACGGGAGAGCGTACGCATGCGCAGCACGGACCAGTGTGCGGTGCAAATATGGCAGTGTGCACTAAGACATTTTTCTGACTTTGACACTCCTCAGTTGTGGACCAGATTGCAGATGCACACTCTGGGGTTCATTCCGTCACCGGGCAATACCCAGAAGAAAGTGATCGCTAGCGTGATCGCAAGAAGATTGACAGCGGGGAGGCGTTCTGGGGCGGATACTCACCGTTTTCCGGGTGTGGAGATCCCAACGCAGGTGTGTCCAGGCGTTTGGAGGACGTCAATTCTGGGACCTTCGTCGCTGGATCCATTGCACAAGGTAAGTAACTGCAGGGCTGGTCTTGTTCTGCACAAAACGTCTTTAGCATAGCAGGGCTGCACAAGCGTTCGCAGCTTTGCTATGCTAAAATACACCTCCCCATAGGCGGCGTCTAGTTGATCGCACGCGCAGCAAAAAGTTGCTACGTGCGATCAACACGGAATGACCCACACTGTGCTGACAGCAGTCACACCTTACCAGCAAGGCTATGTGTACTATATTGGTTAAACAGGCTAGTGCAGGGGTTCTCAAACTCGGTACTCAGGACCCCACACAGTGCATGTTTTGCAGGTAACCCAGCAGGTGCACAGGTGTATTAATTACTCACTGACACATTTTAAAAGGTCCACAGGTGGAGCTAATAATTTCACTTGTGATTCTGTGAGGAGACCTGCAAAACATGCACCGTGTGTTCCCCCGAGGACCGAGTTTGAGAACCTGTGGGCTAGTGACTAGTTCAGCATTGTATGGAGGATTGGCCCTCATTCCGAGTTGTTCGCTCGGAGTTTTTCATCGCATCGCAGTGAGAATTCTCTTAGTGCGCATGCGCAATGTTCGCACTGCGACTGCGCCAAGTAACTTTACTATGAAGAAAGTAAGTTTACTCACGGCATTTTCATCGCTCCGACGTTCGCATTGTGATTGACAGGAAATGGGTGTTACTGGGCGGATGCACGGCGTTTTAGGGGCGTGTGGCTGAAAACGCTACCGTTTCCGGAAAAAACGCAGGAGTGGCCGGAGAAACGGTGGGAGTGCCTGGGCGAACGCTGGGTGTGTTTATGACGTCAGCCAGGAACGAAAAGCACTGAACTGATCGCACAGGCAGAGTAAGTCTGAAGCTACTCAGAAACTGCTAACTCGTTTGTAATCGCAATATTGCGCGTACGTCGGTCGCAATTTTAAGAAGCTAAGATTCACTCCCAGTAGGCGGCGGCTTAGCGTGTGTAACTCTGCTACATTCGCCTTGCGAGCGAACAACTCGGAATGAGGGCCATTGTTTAAATGGTTTTATGTTATATATGGTTTTATTTATTTTTAGAATTGCTGTTTTAATGGCTGCTTTTTTGTCACATATTGAGTCAAGCACATATCAGGTACAACATCAATAACTTGGGACTTGTCCACTCAAAGTCAAATGTAAGAAATCAGTGCGCACCTGGAAGTCATTATTAAAGTAAGACCCTTTTCCTTCAAAACAGCCATTGGGTAACTGTTGATTTTGCAACCAGGTGACAGCTTGCTGAGCATGAGTTTCATCTATATAGATGAAGTCCTGAGCTCTGCTAAAAGCCTTTACTACATAGGCTGTGAGCCTGTAAGAGAACACAAAACATTGAACTGTAGCATAATAAATAAATTTCTTGTATCATAAGCAACTCTAGATCATGCATTAACTCAGAGGTTCCCAAACTGTGTGCCGTGGCTCGCTGGGGTGGCTTGGGACACTTGCAGGGGTTCCCTGGGTTGGTGGTCCAGGACCAATTCAAATTATTCATGGTCAATATAATAGCCAAAACCAGTGCTGGTGGCTACCAGTCATATGTGGACATACAGAAGCCAATCTTGTCCCTCACCACACAACTGACCCTAAGGATGACATATAAATGCAATCTACTTAATGTAATATTTCTTTCTAAATTTCTCAATAAGAAATTTTTGGCCTAGGGGTGCCGTGAAAAAAATTCTGTTATTCTAGGGCGCCGTGATTCAAAAAGGTTTGGAAACCACTGCATTAACTTGTTAAATATACTTTTTAATATATAAATAATAAAACAAAACATCACAACACAACACATACTGTATGCAGCTGCTATTTTGAGTAAAAGTGGGTAAGAGGTCAGATCATGTTTCGGGCCTCTCCGAGGTCCGTCATCTGTCCTGATGACGGAAGCCGGAGAGGCTTAAAATGTGATGTTGACGCATATTGTAATGTGACGTTAGACGCATTGATATGCACTATTATAAAAGTTACTGTACATCATACAGAAACCCTGGGGTGCCGTGCTTGGTGTTGAACTGTGTCCTCCCCTATTACATTATGTGTGTATGTGTATGTGTGTGTAGTATATACTGGTTTACTTGCTGGGCCACTTAAGTCTCCACCCCTTTCTCAGCACTGCCCCGGCATCCTTGGTCAGAGCTCCGAGCAGATGAGAGTTTTTAACTCTTCCTGTTCCCCTGGTGGTGATACCCAGCAATCTGGAAAACACGGAGTTCCAAACCACTATTGCTCCTGCAGAATACCCAGACTTGCTTGCTTTCCTAGCCCTTGGAGGGAGCTGATCCCACAGGAATATGGGCAATTCAGGTGAGACACAACAACCCCTGTCACCAATATTATATATATATATTTATATATATACATGATTCAAAATGTAAAGCCATTTATACTTTGAATTTTCATTATATATTGGATTTCAACTATTCGTTGTTTTACAAGTTCTAAAGGATTTCAGTCCGTTAATTTAAAGCCAATAACAGAGGGCCATACAAGAGAGCCACTGTTACAGTAGAACTACATCAAAAGTTGCGATACAATGCAGATTTGTATTCTGAAACACTATAGAGACATATCCCTGAAGAAGACTCCAAGGAGACGAAACGCATTGTTTCTGTATGTGGAGAATTTTATAGTCGTCATACAGAATGCTGACAATTTTATGTGACCTTTCACTGTATTAAATTTGAATGTCATTTTATAAAGTGTTGACGGAAATTTTTATAACTTTTATCAATTCACTAAGGGGTACACCCATCTAGCCCTTCCTATCTTATCCTAATAACAGACCACCTCAAGAGGTGTGAATCACACAAGAGCTCTCACAAACTTCTTTGTATATATATATATATATATATATATATACATATACAGTGGGGATCGAAAGTTTGGGCACCCCAGGCAAAAATTCATTTTAAAGTGCAAAAATAAGCCAAGGAAAGATGGAAAAATTTCCTAAAGGCATCAAATTAAAGATTAGACATTCTTATAACATGTCTGCAAAAGTTTGATTTTATTTCCATCATTTACACTTTCAAAAGAACAGAAAACAAAAAATGGTGTCTGCAAAAGTTTGGGCACCCTGCAGAGTTAATACCTTGTACTGCCCCCTTTGGCAAGTATCACAGCTTGTAAACGCTTTTTGTAGCCAGCCAAGAGTCTTTCAATTCTTGTTTGAGGTATCTTCGCCCATTCTTCCTTACAAAAGTCTTCCAGTTCTTTGAGATTCCTGGGCTGTCTGTGACGCACTGCTCTTTTAAGGTCTATCCATAGATTTTTAATTATATTGAGGTCAGGAGATTGTGAAGGCCATGGCAAAACCTTCAGTTTACGCCTCTTGATGTAATCCACCGTGGATTTTGAGGTGTGTTTAGGATCATTATCCATTTGTAGAAGCCAGCCTCTCTATAACTTCAGCTTTTTCACAGATGGCATCAAGTTAGTGTCCAAAATTTGCTGGAATCTTATTGAATCCATTTTTCCTTCAACTCATGAAATGTTCCCTGTGCCACTGGCTGCAATACAATCCCAAAGCATGATTGATCCACCCCCATGCTTAACAGTTGGACAGAGGTTCTTTTCATAAAATTCTGTGCCCTTCCTTCTCCAAACGTACCTTTGCTCATTCCGGCAAAAGTTATATTTTAACCTCATCGGTCCACAGAACTTTATTCCAAAATGCATCAGGCTTGTCTATATGTTAATTGCAAAGTTCAAACACTGATTTTTGTGGTGAGGACGTAGAAGAGGTTTTCTTCTGATGACTCTTCCATGAAGACCATATTTGCACAAGTATCTCTTTATAGTGGAATAGTGTACCACAACTCCAGTGTCTACCAGATCTTCCTAGAGGGATCGTGCAGATCATTGCTCTCACACTACCAGGCTCAGATTGACACACAGGCTGCTAGCAATCCACATCATATGTTTAAATGTATGTGATGTTTTTCTTGCCATTTCCTATGTATATGATTGCATTTACTGTGGATAGCTAGAGTAGTTTTAGTCTGATTACCCACCCTGTGCAATTTGTTCTTTGATCAATTAGCATTTCAATCAGGTGACCAAATGTTCAGAGGTAGGCCTATTCTTAATCAGAGACAGTATTTCTTTAGGTTTAGTTAAGTGGTCAGCTTGCTGGGGGTAGCTTGCGTAGATTATAATAAGTGTGGATTTAAGAAGTGTGTTATCCGAACAGTTAAAAAAAACAGTTGAAAAACATCAAGGAAAGGTAACTTACTTTTACTACTTACTCCTACTCCACTTTAACCCAAGAAAGCACAAACAACCACAGCATGTTCATCAGACTACTGTTTCTTATTACTATTCATGGAATTCTCACCAAATTTCACACATTTTACACTCACCCTGAAACTCACCCCTCTGTGCACGTTGCAGCTTCTATTCTCCCCTCCCCTCTTCTAACCAGTCATGAGCTTTATACTTACTTCTCTGCAAGTACTTTGACAACCACAATTGGCCACCAGAATAAACACTCGCAAACATCCACCAATATTTATCTCACTCTTCTGCTTTTATTAGCTGGTGACATATCACCAAATCCAGGCCCCAACCACCTTTCTCTCTCACACTTTTCTGTCTCAAAACAACATAGAAATCCATCTAACCTCATAAATATCACGTGTCTCCCATCTCCCTCCAAGTCACTAAAATGTGCCTTATTGAATGCACGCTCTGTTTGCAACAAATTAACACCCATCCATGACCTCTTCATATCTCACAACTTTAATCTGCTGGCTATACAGAAACATGGCTCACACAATCAGACACGGCCTCCCCTGCAGCACTGTCACACGGTGGTTTCCACTTCACACACACATCTAGGCCTAATAATAGTAAAGGTGGTGGGGTTTGAATCTTACTGTCACATTTTTTTCACATACACTGTTCTACCTCAGGTTCCATCACTCGCATTCACATAATTTGAAGTTCACTCTATCAGGATTTTCACCCCCTTCTCTCTGCGTGTTGCAGCTATCTATCGCCCTCCTGGGCAACCTAAACAACAATTTCTAGAAGATTTTTCTGCCTGGCTCTCACACTTCTTATCTTCTGACATCTCCACCATCATTATGGGCGATTTCAATATAGCTCTTGACAGTCCACAATCTGTTCATGCATTCAAACTCCTCTCTCTAACCTCCTCTCTTGGCCTAACCCAATGGTCCGACTCCTCTACTCACCAGGAGGGCCACTGACTTGATCTTGTGTTCACCAGGCTCTGCTCAGTTTCCCAACTCATTAACACTCCTTTTCCTCTCTCTGATCACAACCTGATCACCTTCACAATCTCTTCTATTACTTTAAATTCTAGGACACTAAAACCAAGCAAGCCTCCTCTAACACGCAGAAATACTAACAATATAAATTTACAACAACTTTCCACTTCTCTGCAACAACGTCTCTCACCAATCTCTACATTCACCACACCTGACACTGCTGTATCCCACCTGCACCAGACCCTAGAGAGTGCCCTTGATGAAGTTGCTCCAGCTACCCATCACACTCCACGTAGGCTTAGATTCCAACCATGGCACTCTAAATAAACAAGACACCTACAAAAACTGTCACATAAGGTAGAACGTCAGTGGCGGAAATCTCAGAATCCAAGTGACTTTCTCACATATAAGACTACCTACCACTCCTATCGTCAGGCCCTGGACACTGCCAAACAAACATATTTCCAATCTCTCATCTCTTATCATGCCACCAACACCAAACGACTTTTTAATACATTTAAATCACTTCTTTACCCTCCCTCACCTCCCCCACTAGCTACTATCAGTGCACAAGAACTTGCTTCCTACTTCAAGGATAAGATTGATAAAATCCGAGATGAAATGGTATGCTCTAACTCAGCCAGTGACCTGCTCAAATCGCTATCTGAACCCTCTGGCTCTTTCTCTTCATTTGATCCCACAAGTGAAGATGAAGTATCAACACTCTTTTCATCCTCCTACTCCATTACCTCTCCTCTTGATCCTATACCATCACAGGTCAGCAAAAGTTTGTCTCCTGTGCTTATCCCAACCTTAACTAAAATCTGTAATCTCTCTCTCTCTACTGGCACCTTTCCATCTCTGTTTAAACATGCAGTGATTACTCCCATTCTGAAAAAACACAACTCTGACCCAAACACACTCTCTAACTACCGTCCCATTTCTCAGCTACCCAGTCCCTCCAAGCTACTTGAGAGACTTGCCTACACTCGCCTTACACACTTTCTTAATTCCCACAACTTACTGGACCCACTTCAGTCAGGCTTTCGTGCCCAACACTCCACGGAGATGGCACTGACCAAAGTAGTGAATGATCTGGTCACTGCTAGATCAAAAGGCCATTACACACTACTTATTCTTATAGATCTCTCTGCTGCTTTTGACACTGTTGACCACTCTCTTCTCATACAAACACTAGAGTCCCTAGGTCTTCAGGACACAGCCCTTACTTGGTTCTCATCCTACCTATCTAATCGATCTTTCAGTGTTCGCTTCTCTGATTCTACCTCCTCTTCTCTACCTCTATCAGTTGGAGTACCGCAAGGCTCAGTCTTAGGTCGTCTGCTTTTCTCAATCTATACCTCCTCTCTTGGTAAACTAATCAGCTCCTTTGGATTTCAGTATCATTTGTACGCTGATGATACTCAAATCTACCTATCCTCCCCAGATTTATCACCATCTGTATTGGCTCGTGTCACTGGATGCCTGTCTGCCATTTCATCTTGGATGTCATCTCGCCATCTCAAACTCAACATTTCCAAAACAGAATTAATTATTTTCCCCCCAGCTAAGGGTAGTTACCAACCTGATATTGCCATAACTGTTGACAATGCAACTATCCACCCTACCCCACAAGCTCGCTGCCTAGGTGTCATCCTTGACTCTGAACTGTCGTTTGTTCCACACATTCAATCTGTCTCTAAATCATGTTACATGCACCTTAAAAACATATCCAAAATACGCCCTTATATTACACAAGACACTGCAAAAACTCTGATCCATGCACTCATCATCTCCCGCATTGATTATTGTAATAGTCTCCTTACTGGTCTTCCCAAACATAGGCTCTCACCACTTCAATCCATTTTAAATGCAGCTGCGAGGCTAATCTTCTTCGCCAGACGTTCTTTGTCTGCTGATCCGCTCTGTCAGTCCCTCCATTGGTTACCAGTATTCTACCGTGTCAAATATAAAATACTTTTACTTACGTACAAGGCTATTACCCAAACTGCACCATCATACATCTCCTCACTCATCTCAAAATATCTCCCTACCAGACCCCTTCGCTCTGCACAAGATCTGCGTCTCTCATCCAGATGTATTACCTGTTCCCACTCAAAATTACAGGACTTTACCAGGGCTTCACCCACTCTGTGGAATGCCCTCCCACGCACAATAAGATTCTCCACTAGTCTCCAAACCTTTAAACGTTCCCTGAAAACTCATCTCTTCAGACAAGCCTATCAAATTCCTGACCCACACACATAACCTTCAATGCTTCTCTATCCAGTTACATCCTCTCTATACAGTCCCCATAACCTCACATTTTGTCTTCCAACATTGCTGGGTGATCATATCATACAACCCACTAAGAAGCTAGCAATCTAGGGAAACATTATGTAACAGGTTGCATCTATCCTTGTGTATCAATACCTATTTCCCTCTAGATTGTAAGCTTGCGAGCAGGGCCTTCCTACCGCTATGTCTGTCTTTGCCCTGTTTTGTTCTATAACTGTTGTTCTAATTGTAAAGTGCAACGGAATATGCTGCGCTATGTAAGAAACTGCTAATAAATAAATAATAAATAAATAAATAAACGTGGATTTTGACTTGCTTTTCTCACAATCCTGCGAGCTGTTCTGTCTGATATTTTTCTTGGTCTTCCAGATCTTGCTTTAACTTCCACTGTTCCTGATGACTGCCATTTCTTAATTACATTCCGAACAGAGGATATGGGCATCTGATAACGCTTTGCTATCTTCTTATAGCCTTCTCCTGCTTTGTGAGCATCAACTATTCTCAGTTTCAGTGTTCTACACAACTGCTTAGAGGAACCCATGGTGCCGATTGTTGGAGCAAGGTCAGATGAGTCTGGGCTTTTTAAAACCTTTGAGATTGACATCACCTGGTCTTTCCAGACGATGAATGAGAACAATCCATGACACTGCCAGGTCTCAGCTGTCCAAAGGGGGCAGTACAAGGTATTAACTCTGCAGGGTGCCCAAACCTTTGCAGACGCCATTTTTTGTTTTCTGTTCTTTTGATAGCGTAAATGATGGGAAAAAAAATCAAACTTTTTTTGACATGTTATAAGAATGTCTAATCTGTAATTTGATGTCTTTTGGAGATTTTTCCATCTTTCCTTGGCTTCTTTTTGCACATTAAAATGAATTTTTGCTTGGGGTGCCCAAACTTTCGATCCCCACTGTATATATATATATATATATATATATATAAATGCGAAAAGCCCTCACTCACTCACTCACTCACTCACTCGCTCACTCACTCGCTCACTCATCACTAATTCTCTTACTTCCCAATATGTTAGGAAGCTGAAATCTAACATAGGTATTCTTTACGTGGGAAATAGGAAAACTACGTAATTAGGATTTTAATAAACCTCCCATAAGGGGATGAAAAGAGGGTTGACATAATGATATCATTACAGATGCGTGGCTTGTGTTGCTTGATCAAATAAAGCCCAAACAGACAATCGGATCAAACTATGGATTGCACCTACAGAGTGTAGAATTTATTAAACTACAAAAATGGTCCTGTCACTTTTTACCGTATCTGCTACTGGTGCTCCACGGGTAATGCCAAGAACCATGGATTAATATTTACCTACATTAAGACGTCTCAAATTTACATCTCTATAGATTTTCCAAATTTTTAACACTCATTTATATATACAACCATGAAAATCAGAAACTCCCCATTACTTTTCCGCCACATGTCTGATACATTGTGTTTCTCGATCACACTCTGCCAAGGTACTGACAGCTGCTTCCACCAGTCAGGACCCACAATCTATCACCTATCCACGGTGGTATCCACACACCACAAGTGCCGCCACGAACGCGTCTCCCTCCTCTGCTGCTGCAGTGCTGGTGCACAGAGAAAACTTTATACATACCAGCAACTACGGTCAGCAGTCACCAAAGAGACCGCCACAGCAGGTTAAATATATTGATCCTGCTATATTAATTGTGCTGATGGTTTGGAGAACTTTCCGGGATGTCAACCTAAGCACAGCAAACTAATTGTGACATTATTCAATAACAGCGGTACATATGTAATCCAACGCAGCTGGAGGTCGCCTCCCGCAGGAGTCAAGGTGTTCTGAAACACAGAAAAAAATCTAATATTCGAAATGCCTCTGGTCTCCAACATTTTGGATTTTTGAGACTCAACCTGAATTTATAGTGTATATCTCTATCTACTACATATAAAAGAAAAAATACTATAAAATAACAAAGCTTACGGCTGGAGAAAAAAAATTGCAGCCCAACCGTTCAAAGTGGTCTAGCTCCTCCCCCAACAAACACAAAACTGAATAGCCTGTGTCAGGAGGCGGGGATATAGGGGGTGGCCCATTGCATCCTGGGAGTCTGAATAGCTTAACTCTTTGGTACCCTTTCCGCTTTCGCTACTATATATCCCAAGGTAGATCCTGTGGATCACTGTGGACCCTGATAGAGAAACATTCATACGTTGTAGAGTGAAATTAACTTAAGTACCATACTAAATACATATGTAGAAAATATTCTAAAATTGATCTCTGACAGATCTTTTCATTAAGTGCACATAAATATTTCATACATACCATACATTGGCTTTAATCCCTGAAATTAATCCATAAGAACCGTCTTCTCTTTTATATGTCAGTTGTTTCTGGTAACCTGGAGAGACAAAGCAATTCCTGTAATACTGTACACACCACTATCTACAGTACAGTATAGTACAATAATGCTGTTTCTTTTTTTCATCTAGAATTTGAAAACAATGCTACAGTGTTGACAACTTACCACCTCTTAAAAGAGAGACTTATGGGAGAAAATAGTTTTTTTTACAGTAAAATTTTAATATTTTCTATATAGGTGACTACAGGTGCCAGCGTGTCCTTAATGTCCAGGCATGCTGGCACATGTTATTCTACAAGTGCTGGCATGCCAGGGCAGGCTTGCTGAGACATGCAGTCAAGCTGTACATAACAGTATTGATTATTTTAATACCACTTTTTGCGGTCCACTGGCACCAGGAATTCCACTAGTAACCCCCTAGTCCTGGTGATTTGGATTTTTAACTATCTGAACTAGCACATCTCTAATATATATGCCTATGAAATATTATATATATATATATATATATATATATATATATATATATAATTTTTTGGAGGATGAGAGGAATGGATTATCTGTGAATTTGAGGATATTTCATGATAGTAATAAATTAGAGATGTGCGACTGGCACTTTTTCGTGTTTTGTGTTTTGGTTCTAATTCCACTTTCGTGTTTTGGTTTTGGCTTGGTTTTGCCAAAACCACCCTTTCGTGTTTTGGTTTTGGATCTGGATGATTTAAAAAAAACAACATAAAAACAGCTAAAATCACAGAATGTGGGGGTAAATTTGCTCCTACGGTATTATTAACCTCAATAACAATCATTTCCACTCATTTCCAGTCTGTTCTGAATACCTCACAATATTGTTTTAGGCCAAAAGGTTGCACCGAGGTTGCTGGATGACTAAGCTAAGCGACACAAGTGGACAACACAAACACCTGGCCCATCTAGGAGTGGCACTGCAGTGTCAGACAGGAGGGCAGATTTAAAAAATAGGCCCCAAACAGCACATGATGCAAAGAAGAAAAAGAGGTGCAATAAGGTAGCTGGATGACGACAAAAGTGTGCGGCACAAACCCCTGGCCCATCTAGGAGTGACACTGCAGTGGCAGACAGGATGGCAGATTTAAAAAATAGGCCCCAAACAGCACATGATGTAAAGAAGAAAAAATAAGATTTTAAACCTACCGGTAAATCTTTTTCTCGTAGTCCGTAGAGGATGCTGGGGACTCCGTAAGGACCATGGGATAGATGGGCTCCGCAGAAGACATGGGCACTTTAAGAAAGACTTTAGGTATGGGTGTGCACTGGCTCCTCCCTCTATGCACCTCCTCCAGACCTCAGTTAAAGAAACTGTGCCCAGAGGAGACGGACAGTACGAGGAAAGGATTTTTGTTCAACCAAGGGAAAGATTCATACCAGCCCACACCATTCACACAGTATAACTTGTGATAAACTAACCAGTTAACAGTATAAAAAACCAACACAGCATCAGTCGGAGACCGATGAAACTATAACATAACCCTTATGTAAGCAAAACCATATACAAGTCTTGCAGAAGTAGTCCGCACTTGGGACGGGCACGCAGCACCCTCTACAGACTACGAGAAAAAGATTTACCGGTAGGTTTAAAATCTTATTTTCTCTTACGTCCTAGAGGATGCTGGGGACTCCGTAAGGACCATGGGGATTATACCAAAGCTCCCAAACGGGCGGGAGAGTGCGGATGACTCTGCAGCACCGATTGAGCAAACAGGAGGTCCTCCTCAGCCAGGGTATCAAACTTATAGAACTTTGCAAAGGTGTTTGAACCCGACCAAGTAGCAGCTCGGCACAGCTGTAGTGCCGAGACCCCTCGGGCAGCCACCCAAGACGAGCCCACCTTCCTTGTGGAATGGGCCTTGACTGATTTTGGTAACGGCAATCCAGCCGTCGCATGCGCCTGCTGAATCGTGTTACAGATCCAGCGAGCAATAGTCTGCTTTGAAGCAGGAGCGCCAACCTTGTTGGCTGCATACAGGACAAACAGTGCTTCTGTTTTTCTGACTCTAGCCGTTCTGGCCACGTAAATTTTCAACGCCCTGACCACATCAAGGGACTCAGAATCCTCCAAGTCTTGTGTAGCCACAGGCACCACAATAGGTTGGTTCATATGAAAAGATGACACCACCTTAGGCAAAAATTGAGGACGGGTCCGCAATTCCACTCTATCCATATGGAAAACTAGATAGGGGCTTTTGTGAGACAAAGCTGCCAATTCAGACACTCGCCTAGCCGAAGCCAAGACTAACAACATGACCACCTTCCAAGTGAGATATTTTAACTCCACCATTTTAAGTGGTTCACCAGTGCGACTTAAGGAAACTCAACACCACGTTAAGGTCCCAAGGTGCCACCGGAGGTACAAAAGGAGGCTGAATATGCAGCACTCCCTTCACAAAAGTCTGTACTTCTGGGAGAGAAGCCAATTCTTTTGAAAGAAAATGGATAAGGCCAAAATCTGAACCTTAATGGAGCCTAATTTTAGGCCCAAATTCACTCCAGTTTGTAGGAAGTGAAGGAAACGGCCCAGATGGAATTCTTCCGTAGGAGCATTCCTGGCCTCACACCAAGAAACATATTTTCGCCATATACGGTGATAATGTTTAGCTGTCACATCCTTCCTAGCCTTTATCAGAGTAGGAATGACCTCATCTGGAATGCCCTTTTCCGCTAGGATCCGGCGTTCAACCGCCATGCCGTCAAACACAGCCGCGGTAAGTCTTGGAACAGACAGGGCCCCTGTTGCAACAGGTCCTGTCTTAGAGGAAGAGGCCACGGATCTTCTGTGAGCATCTCCTGCAGATCCGGATACCAGGCCCTTCGCGGCCAGTCTGGAAAAATTAGAATTTTTTGTACTTGTCTTTTTCTTATTATTCTCAACACCTTTGGGATGAGAGGAAGAGGAGGAAACACATTGACCGACTGGAACACCCACGCTGTCACTAGGGCGTCCACAGCTTCCACCTGAGGGTCTCTTGACCTGGCGCAATACCTCTGCAGCTTTTTGTTGAGGCGGGACGCCATCATGTCTATCTGGGGCAGGCCCCACTAACTTGCAATCTGTGCAAAGATTCCTGATGAAGTCCCCACTCTCCTGGATGCAGGTCGTGTCTGCTGAGGAAGTCTGCTTCCCAGTTGTCCACTCCCGGAATGAACACTGCTGACAGTGCGCTTACATGATATTCCGCCAAGCGAAGAATCCTGGTGGCTTCCTCCATTGCCACTCTGCTCCTTGTGCTGGATCAGAAATGGTACATCATGAAGCAAGGTCTCCGCTTGACGAAGGGCGTTGGATATGGCCCTCAGCTCCAGGACGTTGATGTGAAGACAAGTCTCTTGACTTGACCAAAGACCCTGGAAGTTTCTTCCTTGCGTGACTGCTCCTCAACCTCGGAGGCTCGCGTCCGTGGTCACCAGAACCCAGTACTGAATGCCAAATCTGCGGCCCTCTAGAAGGTGAGCACTCTTCAGCCACCACAGGAGAGATATCCTGGCCCTGGGGGACAGGGCGATCAACTGATGAATCTGTAGATGTGACCCGGACCACTTGTCCAGTAGGTCCCATTGGAAGGTCCTCGCATGGAACCTGCCCAATGGAATGGCCTCGTAAGATGCCACCATCTTTCCCAGGACTCGAGTGCAGTGATGCACTGACATCTGTTTTGCTTTCAATAGGTTCCTGACCAGAGTCATGAGTTCTTGAGCCTTTTCCATTGGAAGATAAACCCTTTTCTGGTCCGAATCCAGAATCATGCCCAACAAGGTCAGACGAGTCGTAGGAACCAGCTATGACTTTGGGATATTGAGAATCCAGCCATGTTGCTGTAACACCTTCAGTGAAAGTGACACGCTGTTCAGTAACTGCTCTCGTGATCTCGCTTTTATGTGGAGATTGTCCAAGTACGGGATAATTGTGACACCCTGCTTGCGCAGGAGCACCATCATTTCTGCCATTACCTTGGTGAAAATTCTCGGTGCCGTGGAAAGCCCAAATGGCAACGTCTGAAATTGGTAATGACAATCCTGTACCGCAAATCTCAGGTACGCCTGATGAGGTGGATATATAGGAACATGAAGGTATGCATCCTTTATGTCCAGAGATATCATAAAATCCCCCCCCCCCTTCCAGGCTGGCGATGACCGCCCTGAGCGATTCCATCTTGAACTTGAACCTTTTCAAGTATAGGCTCAGGGATTTTAAATTTCAAATGGGTCTGACCAAACCGTCCGGTTTCGGGACTACAAACAGGGTTGAGTAATATCCCCTCCCTTGTTGAAGTAGGGGAACCTTGACCACCATCTGTTGGATATACAATTTGTGAATTGCATTTAACACTATCTCCCTTTCTGGGGGAGAAGTCGGCAGGGCCGATTTGAAAAACCGGCGAGGAGGCACCTCTTCGAATTCCAGCTTGTAACCCTGAGAAACAATTTCTATTGCCCAGGGATCCACCTGTGAGTGAACCCAGTTGTGGCTGAAAATTCGAAGACGTGCCCCCACTGGGGCGGACTCCCTTAACGGAGCCCCAGCATCATGCGGTGGATTTTGTAGAGGCCGGGGAGGACTTCTGTTCCTGGGAACTAGCTGTGTTGTGCAGCTTCTTTCCTTGCCCTTACCTCTGGCAAGAAAGGACGCACCTCGTACTCTCTTGTTTCTTTGTGACCGAAAGGACTGCTTTTGATAATGTGGTGCTTTCTTAGGCTGTGAGGGAATATAAGGCAAAAAAAATTATTTACCAACTGTAGCTGTGGAGACCAGGTCCGAGATACCTTCCCCAAACAATTCCTGACCCTTGTAAGGTAAAACCTCCATATTCCTCTTTGAGTCGGCATCACCAGTCCATTTCCGGGTCCATAGGACTCGTCTAGCAGAAATCGACATAGCGTTGATTCTAGAACCCAGTCTCTTTGAGCATCTCTCATATATAAGACAGCATCTTTTAAATGTCCTAGGGTCAATAAGATGGTATCCTTATCCAGGGTTTCAATTTCCGCTGATAAGGTATCTGTCCATGCTGCTACAGCGCTACACACCCAAGCTGACGCAATAGCCGGTCTGAGTTAAGGTACCCGAATGTAAATGGACTTCAAGGTAACCTCCTGCTTGCGATCAGCAGGATCCCTAAGGGTAGCCGTATCTTGGGATGGCAGCGCTACCTTTTTGGATAAGCGTGTCAACGCTTTGTCCACCCTAGGGGAGGATTCCCACCGCATCCTGTCCGATGGCGGGAAAGGATACGCCATAAGAATCCTTTTTGTGAATCTGCAGGTTTTTTGTCTGGAGATTCCCAAGCTTTTTCACATAACTCGTTCAGCTCATGTGAGGGAGGAAAGGTTACCTCAGGTTTCTTTCCCTTATACATGTGTACCCTTGTGTCCGGGACAGGGGGTTCCTCTGTGATATGCAAAACATCTTTCATTGCAATAATCATATATCGAATACATTTAGCGAATTTTGGCTGTAACTTTGCATCATCGTAGTCGACACTGGAGTCAGAATCCGTGTCGGTATCTGTGTCTACTATTTGGGATAGTGGGCACTTTTGAGACCCCGAAGGTCCCTGCGACATAGGGACAGGCATGGGTTGACTCGCTGGCTGTTCCCTAGCTTCCGCTTTGTCTAATCTTTTGTGCAATAAATTTACATTAGAACTTAAAACATTCCACATATCCACCCAGTCAGGTGTCGGCGTTGCTCCTCCTCCTCCTCCCTAGGACAACCTTCTACCTCAGACATGTCGACACACGCGTACCGACACACCACACACTCAGGGAATCCTCTTATCTGAAGACAGTTCCCCCACAAGGCCCTTTGGAGAGACAGACAGAGAGTATGCCAGCACACACCCAGAGCTATATGACCCAGGAAAAAACACACACAATATGTTTACCCAGATAGCACTGTATGTATTTTGCGCCAAATATGTGCCCCCCCCTTCTTTAAAACCCTCTTTCACCGTGGGTAAGCAGGGGAGTCCGGGGAGCTTCCTCTCAGGCCAGCGCTGTGCTGTGGAGAAAATGGCGCTGGTGAGTGCTGAGGAACAAGCCCCGCCCCCTCGGCGGCGGGCTTCTGTCCCGCTCAAATATGTAAAAACCTGGCTGGGGCTCTTTATATATACAGTGCCCAGCTGTATATATATATATATATATATATATATACTTTTGCCAGAAAAGAGGTTTATTGCTGTCCAGGGCGCCCCCCCCTGCGCCCTGCACCCTTACAGTGACTGCCGTTTGTGTGTGCTGTGTGGGAGCAATGGCGCACAGTTTTACTGCTGTGCGTTACCTCAGTGAAGATCTGAAGTCTTCTGCCTCCTCTGATGTCTTCTTTCTTCTCATACTCACCCGGCTTCTATCTTCCGGCTCTGCGAGGACGGCGGTGCGGCTCTGGGACGGACGGCGAGGGTGAGACCTGCGTACCGATCCCTCTGGAGCTAATGGTGTCCAGTAGCCTAAGAAACAGCGCCTAACATTAAAGTAGGTCTGTTTCTCTCTCTCCTCAGTCCCTCGATACAGGGAGTCTGTTGCCAGCAGGCTCCCTAAAAATAAAAACCTTACAAATATACTTTCTTTCAGGAAACTCCGGAGAGCTCCCTGTAATGCACCCAGTCTCCTCTGGGCACAGTAGTAAACTGAGGTCTGGAGGAGGGGCATAGAGGGAGGAGCCAGTGCACACCCATACCTAAAGTCTTTCTTAAAGTGCCCATGTCTCCTGCGGAGCCCGTCTATCCCATGGTCCTTACAGAGTCCCCAGCATCCTTTAGGACGTAAGAGAAAGAGGAGCAATGAGATAGCTGGATGACTAAGCTAAGCGACACAAGTGTGCGGCACAAACACCTGGCCCATCTAGGAGTGGCACTGCAGTGGCAGACAGGAGGGCAGATATTAAAAAAGGTCCCAAACAGCACATCATGCAAAGAAGAAAAATAATTGTAATGAGGTAGTTGTATGACTAAGCCAAGCGACACAAACAATTGGCCCATCTATGCGTGGCACTGCAGTGGTAGGCAGGAGGGCAGATTTTTTTTAAAAAAGGCCCCAAACAGCACATCATGCACAGAAGAAAAAGAATTGCAATGAGGTAGTTGTATGACTAAGCCAAGCGACACAAACAATTGGCCCATCTAGGAGTGGCACTGCAGTGGCAGACAGAAGGGCAGATATCAAAAAAAGACCCCTAACAGCACATGATGCAAAGAAGAAAAAAAGGTGCACTGAGGTTGCTGTATGACTAAGCTAAGTGAAACACAACCACCTGGTCCATCTAGTAGTGTTACGCAGTGGCTGAATGTCGAGAGTGGGCCGCAATTGTTCGGTCCACTGACAGCATCTACAGCACGCTCCAGTCACTTTAAAAAAAATCTGCAATTGGTGGACTTATACAGCAGTACCCCAGGACTTATAAAGCAGTGTCACACAGGATGGCACTTTTCAAAAACTAGGCCCCAAACAGCACCTCATGCAAAGATGTCAAAGAGGTGCAAAGAGGTAGCTGTATGACTAAGCCAAGCGACACAAACAATTCTAACTGGAATTATACGTCCAAATCACTGGAATAATATGTCCAAATCACTGGAATTAATTGGCAAGATCACTGTAATTAATAATTATACGTCCAAATCACTGGAATTATACGTCCAAATCACTGGAATTAATTGTCAAGATCACTGTAATTAATAATTATACATCCAAATCACTGGAATTAAATGGCAAAATCTTGCTATCGCCTGCCTAGTGAAGTGGAATCTAGATGGGATTTGGTACCTGGGACACAATACCTCCATCAATTGTCTAAATCCCGCTGCACTAATGGCGGATACCGGACGCATGTCTAACACCAACATAAGTGTCAAGGCCTCAGTTATGAGGGCGTCATGTAACATAGTAACATAGTATCTGAGGTTGAAAAAAGACAATTGTCCATCGAGTTCAACCTATTTGTGGTGTCCTATGCATGATGATTTGACTAAAATTTCTGACTGATGCTGCTGTCAGCCATTGCATTTTATCCCTATTTATAGTAACTATAATGCATGACTATGCACCATACCCCTGGATATCCTTATCCAATAGGAATTTATCTAACCCATTCTTAAAGGTGTTGACAGATTCCGCCATTACAACTCCCTCGGGCAGGGAATTCCAAACACGTATTGTCCTTACCGTGAAAAAGCCTTTACGCTGTATTGTGCGGAATCTCCTCTCCTCTAACCTGAGCGAGTGTCCACGAGTCCTCTGTGTTGATCTAACCAAAAACAGGTCCCGCGCAAGCTCTGTGTATTGTCCCCTTATATATTTGTAGATGTTGATCATATCCCCTCTTAGTCTTCGCTTTTCCAATGTAAACATGCCTAGTCTTTCAAGCCTTTCCTTGTATTCCATCGTCTCCATGCCCTTAATTAGTTTGGTCGCCCTCCTCTGTACCTTTTCAAGCTCCAGGATATCCTTTTTGTAGTACGGTGCCCAGAACTGTACACAGTATTCAAGGTGTGGCCTCACTAGTGATTTATATAACGGGAGTATAATGCTCTCGTCCCTAGCATCAATACCCCGTTTTATGCATGCTAATATCTTATTAGCCTTCTTTGCTGCAGTCCTACTTTGGGTACTACTGCTTAGCTTGCTATCTATGAGGACACCTAAGTCCTTTTCCAGTACAGAATCCCCTAATTTTACCCCATTTAGTAGGTAGGTGTAATTTTTGTTCTTGTTACCACAGTGCATTACTTTACACTTGTCTGTGTTGAAGCCCATTCTCCATTTGGCTGCCCATGCTTCTAATTTAACTAAGTCGTTCTGAAGAGACTCGGCATCCTCCTCTGTATTTATAGCCTTACACAATTTGGTATCATCTGCAAAAATTGACACCATGCTCTCTAGACCTTCTGTTAGGTCGTTAATGAAAATATTGAACAATAGCGGTCCTAATACTGAGCCTTGCGGCACACCACTTAGCACTTCAGTCCAAGTTGAAAAAGATCCATTAACCACAACGCGCTGCTTCCTATTATCTAACCAGTTTTTGAGCCAAGTGCATATTGTGCTTCCTAGCCCTGTGAAGCTGAACCACTAGTCTTGAACATAGGCCAGGGCCTCAGCCGTTCCTTGCCACTCCGTGTCGTAAATGGCATATTGCCAAGTTTATGTTTCTCCTCAGACCATTTAAATTTCTTTTTTTGGGTCTTTTTACTGAACTTTGGCTTTTTGGATTTTACATGCCCTCTACTATCACAATGGGCATCGGCCTTGGCAGACGACGTTGATGGCATTTCATCGTCTATGTCATGGCTAGTGGCAGCAGCTTCAGCACTAGGAGGAAGTGGTTCTTGATCTTTCCCTATTTTATCCTCCAAATGTTTGTTCTACATTATTTTTCTGGAGTTATATAACACAATATGTGGCACAGGAATGACTGATGGCCAGGACACTACCTCTGGTCTGATGCAGCACAACACAGCAACACTGTAAGGGACTTGTTGTTGTTGTTATTATTATTATACGGCAGCAGTGGACATATCGCAGCAGCGTATACCACTGTGACTGGCTCGTCACTGGAATGACTGATGGACAGGACACTACCACTGGTCTGATGCAGCACAACACAACAACACTGTAAGGGACTTATGCAGCTACACTGGATATATGGCAGCAGAGGACACCACCACTGTGACTGGTCACTGGACTGATGCACAAGAGACTTCCCCTGGTCTAATGCAGGACAACACAGCACCACTGAAAGGGACTTATACAGCTACACTGGATATATGGCAGCAGAGGCCACCACCACTGTGACTGGTCACTGGACTGATGCTGCACAAGAGAGACACCACCCCTGGTCTGATGCAAGACCACACAGCAAAAATGCAAGGGACTTATACAGTAGCCAGCAGCACTGGGGACATACAGCAGCAGATGACACCAACACTGTGACTGGCTGGACTGATGCAGCATAATACACTGACTACACTGGAATGGACTGAGCAGCACAACACAGCACAAGACTCAACACATCCTCTCACTACACTCTCCGAGCCTGAAGTGAAAATGGCCGCGACGCGCGGCTCCTTATATGGAATCCAAATCTTGCAAGAATCCGACAGCAGGATGATGACGTTTTGCCTCATTCTGGTTTCCAAGTCAGGCTTAGGTACCTCTGTTCCCAAGAGACATAGGGTGTTATTCAGACGTGGAAGTAAACCAAAGAAAGCATGCAACTGGACAAAACCATGTTACACTACAGAACACCTCCCAACATCTGTATCTTCTAAGTCGGGACCCCCGCGCGGCCAAGCCTAGTGCCACCAAAAGGGGCATGGGGTGTGGCAAAGGGTGTGTGGCTTCGAGAAAATGAAGCGTTCACGGGCCAAGCCTCCAATTTTAGTCACATTGCGGTCATGGCCAGCGCTCTGTAAGCTGCTGGCCATTGCCCAGTCCCTCTGGCTCCCTCAGCGTCTATTGACCTCTGCTCTGCTTTGCACTAAGCAGAGTAGCAAGTGACAGGGGGTCTCCCCCCTCACCGCCGGACACTGCGGCCTATGGAAGGGACAGCAGGACAGACCCAGAAAACGGGACTGTACCGCGAAAATCAGGACAGTTGGGAGGTATGCTACAGGTGGACAGATGTAACATGTGCAAGAAAGATTTAGATTTGGGTGGGGGGTGTCCAAACTGAAATATAATTTGCAGTGTAAAAATAAAGCTGTCTAACATTTGTGGGCTACATACAAAAGCAGCCAGCATTTACCCTGCACAGAAAAAATATAAATGTATTTCCTCCCCTTGCATTGCAAAATGGTTTGTTCCAGATAAAAACTTACAGGTATATGCTTTTTTTGCCTTACTTCCAAATCTGAATCAAGCCCTTTGGTTTTAACTGCTTTATGAAGAGTTCATTGGTATGATAGAATTCCAGCTTACTGTGCCAGCCTTATTTTGGGGCTCCCCTTGTATATTTAGGTATAGGTGTTGATGTTTGTGCTTCTAGTGCAATACTGTATATATTTATACACACCTTTTGGGGCTAATTCAAGGTTGATTGCGAAATAAATTTTTCCTCTAATGGGCAAAACCATGGGGGTAATTCTGAGTTGATCGCAGCAGCAAGTTTGTTAGCAATTGGGCAAAACCATGTGCACTGCAGGGGGGGCAGATATAACATGTGCAGAGAGAGTTAGATTTGTGTGGGTTATTTTGTTTCTGTGCAGAGTAAATACTGGCTGCTTTATTTTTACACTGCAATTTAGATTTCAGTTTGAATACACCCCACCCAAATCTAACTCTCTCTGCACATGTTATATCTGCCCCTCCTGCAGTGCACATGGGCCCTCATTCCGAGTTGTTCGCTCGGTATTTTTCATCGCATCGCAGTGAAAATCCGCTTAGTACGCATGCGCAATGTTCGCACTGCGACTGCGCCAAGTAACTTTACTATGATGAAAGTATTTTTACTCACGGCTTTTTCTTCGCTCCGGCGATCGTAATGTGATTGACAGGAAATGGGTGTTACTGGGCGGAAACACGGCGTTTCAGGGGCGTGTGGCTGAAAACGCTACCGTTTCCGGAAAAAACGCAGGAGTGGCCGGAGAAACGGTGGGAGTGCCTGGGCGAACGCTGGGTGTGTTTGTGACGTCAACCAGGAACGACAAGCACTGAAATGATCGCACAGGCAGAGTAAGTCTGAAGCTACTCTGAAACTGCTAACTCGTTTGTAATCGCAATATTGCGCGTACGTCGGTCGCAATTTTAAGAAGCTAAGATTCACTCCCAGTAGGCGGCGGCTTAGCGTGTGTAACTCTGCTACATTCGCCTTGCGAGCGAACAACTCGGAATGAGGGCCATGGTTTTGCCCAACTGCTAACATATTTGCTGCTGCGATCAACTCAGAATTAGGCCCCATGTGCACTGCAGATATAACATGTGCAGAAAGAGTTAGATTTGGGTGTTGTGTTCAAACTGAAATCTAGATTGCAGAGTAAAAATAAAGCAGCCAGTATTTACCCTGCACAGAAACAATATAACCCACCCAAATCTAACTTTCTCTGCACACAGGGCCGGTGCAAGGTTTATTGGCACCGTAGGCAAAACTTCAGACTACACCCCATCCTCCTTTCCTCCTCTTTTATTTATTATTTCTGTTCGGCGTTGAAGCATGCACTACATCAGCAGATCCCCCTGTTGTGCAATTGTATAAAAATATCTACAAACTGGTGATGCCTAACCCTAACCCTCCCTTTCCCGCTGCCTAACCCTAACCCTCCCCCGCCGGTCCATAACCCTAACCTTCCCTCTGCTTTCCCCTTCTTCACCCTAAACCTAACCTCCTAAACCTAACTCCAGTGCGTCCCGCTATCAGGACGTTCAGGAAGCCGTCTGTCGGCATCGGTATGTTGACGCCGGAATGGTGTCCTTGTTCAGGATGCTGGCGTCGGTATAGCGACCATCGGTATCCCATCCGTTGGTTAGGTAACTGCTTCCCATTGTCACCCATACACAGCTGTCACCCACTGTCACCCATACACAACTGTCACCCACTGTCACCTATACACAGCTGTCACCCATACAACTATCACCCACTGTCACCTATACACAGCTGTCACCCACTGTCACCCATACACAGCTGTCACCCACTGTCACCCATACACAGCTGTCACCCACTATCACCTATACACAGCTGTCACCCATACAACTGTCACCCACTGTCACCTATACACATCTGTCACCTATACACAGCAGTCACCCACTGTCACCCATACACAGCTGTCACCCACTGTCGCCCATAAACAGCTGTCACCCACTGTCACCTATACACAGCTGTCACCCATACAACTGTCACCCACTCTCACCTATACACAGCTGTCACCCAAACAACTGTCAGCCACTGTCACCTATACACAGCTGTCACCCACTGTCACCTATACACAGCTGTCACCCATACAGCTGTCACCCACTCTCACCTATACACAGCTGTCACCCATACAACTGTTACCCACTGTCACCTATACACAGCTGTCACCCACTGTCACCTATACACAGCTGTCACTTATACACAGCTGTCACCCACTGTCACCCATACACAGCTGTCACCCACTGTCACCCATACACAACTGTCACCCACTGTCACCTATACACAGCTGTCACCCATGCAACTGTCACCCACTGTCACCTATACACACAGCTGTCACCCACTGTCACCTATACACAGCTGTCACTTATACACAGCAGTCACCCACTGTCACCCATACACAGCTGTCACCCACTGTCACCCATACACAGCTGTCACCCACTGTCACCTATACACAGCTGTCACCCATACAACTGTCACCCACTCTCACCTATACACAGCTGTCACCCATACAACTGTCACCCACTGTCACCTATACACATCTGTCACCTATACACAGCAGTCAGCCACTGTCACCCATACACAGCTGTCACCCACTGTCACCCATAAATAGCTGTCACCCACTGTCCCCTATACACAGCTGTCACCCATACAACTGTCACCCACTCTCACCTATACACAGCTGTCACCCAAACAACTGTCAGCCACTGTCACCTATACACAGCTGTCACCCACTGTCACCTATACACAGCTGTCACCCATGCAGCTGTCACCCACTCTCACCTATACACAGCTGTCACCGATACAACTGTTACCCACTGTCACCTATACACAGCTGTCACCCACTGTCACCTATACACAGCTGTCACCCATACAACTGTCACCCACTCTCACCTATACACAGCTGTCACCCACTGTCACCGATACACAGCAGTCATCCACTGTCACCTATACACAGCTCTCACCCACTGTCACCTATACACAGCTGTCACCCACTATCACCTATACACAGCTGTCACCCATACAACTGTCACCCACTGTCACCCATACACAGCTGTCACCCACTGTCACCTGTCACCCACTGTCACCTATACACAGCTGTCACCCACTGTCACCTATACACAGCTGTCACCCATACAACTGTCACCCACTGTCACCTATACACAGCAGTCACCCACTGTCACCCATACAGCTGTCACCCACTGTCACCTATACACAGCTGTCACCCATACAACTGTCACCCACTCTCACCTATACACAGCAGTCACCCACTGTCACCCATACACAGCTGTCACCCACTGTCACCCATACACAGCTGTCACACAATCTCTCACTCATCTCGCTCGGAAAATTTCTTCGCATCGCAGCGATTTTCCGCTTAGTGCGCATGCGCAATGTCCGCACTGCAACTGCGCCAAGTAAATTTGCAAAGAAGTTTGGATTTTTACTCACGCCTTTTTCATCGCTCAGGCGATCGTAATGTGATTGACAGGAAGTGGGTGTTTCTGGGCGGAAACAGGCTGTTTTATGGGCGTGTGGGAAAAAACGCTACCGTTTCAGGGAAAAACGCGGGAGTGGCTGGAGAAACGGAGGAGTGTCTGGGCGAACGCTGGGTGTGTTTGTGACGTCAAACCAGGAACGACAAGCACTGAACTGATCGCACTGGCAGAGTAAGTTTCGAGCTACTCAGAAACTGCACAGAGATGTCTTTTCGCAATGTTGCGAATCTTTCGTTCGCAATTTTAAGATGCTAAGATTCACTCCCAGTAGGCGGCGGCTTAGCGTGTGCAATACTGCTAAAATCGCCTTGCGAGCGAACAACTCGGAATGACCCCCATGGTTTTGCCCATTAGAGGAAAATGTGATTTTGCAATAAACCTTGAATTAGGCCCTTAGTGTATATTAGGAGTGTTTGCCACATGGCAATTTTAGGGAAGTACACATTATAAAATACCAAGCCTTGGACGCTATTGTTACAGTATATTCTAATGTTCCTGTTGTTGACATACTGTATAAATGATATAGATGTGTCCTCGTTCATCTTACACACAATAGGTATGCACATGTTGCGTATAAGACTAGCTGTGCCGAACTGCGTATAGTCGCACCCATGACTATACAATGCTCTTCATATGGGCCGCGGGTGCAAGGGTACACATGCACCCATGCCCGGGCACTCTTGCCACGACTACATTACTGCAATGCGTATGCATAACAGGTAAGATTAAATGGGAACTGTATTTACCAGTTAACCTACAACTATTTATATTAGTACAGCATGTCCACAGTATTATTATAGTATGATAGTATGATTTGATACTGTATATTTATCTACTATATAAAAGCGAAAATTTGTCCTTCTGTCTTTCTATACAAATCCACAGTTTACAAGCTATGATCGTGAAATTTTACATATGAGGGTATTAAAACATGGCAGAGGCAACTAAAACAATTAGATATCCCTAGCACCACTAGGGGGAGGAGACAGCAGCACAGAGAATATCAGCAGACAGCATAACTCCAGAATTGCTGGAGCAATGTACTCAAAAATTGGTACAGATATGCCTTACAATCTGGTAACAAATACTGTGCGGGTAAGACACCCCTAGCACGCCTAAGGGTGAGGCAGCAGCACAGAGTTTTTCAGCAGACAGCATAACTCTGGAATGCCTGGAGCAATTTACACCAAACTTGCTACACATATGACTTACACTCTGGGAACAAACTCTCTGGGGGTAACACACCACTTGAAGATAAATAAAGTGTATAATTGCGCTTACACTGTACAAGGATGTGTGTATCTTGGTCTGAAGCTCTCTTAGGTTTCAAGACAAAAAATGAGCAATGGACCAGAGAGGGAAACCTTTTCAATGATAGAAAAAGACAAAAAACACAATAGTGCAAGTATGTCAAAACAGAGTGTGGTTCCCTTTAATGGTCAATTATCAAACTCACAAACGTAGGTTTTTTGAAAGCATGTCAAATTATGATGGGTCGTGGGTATGGAACACGAATGGATGGTGCTTCTTCCTTATGGGAGAGTGGAGGAACTGGAAGAAAGTAAAGTGCAATAGTGCAAAAACCTCATGTGCAAAATGGCAGTTTTAATTAGCACCGAAAAGCACTCACAAACATATATAAAAAAACTTAAAGCAGCTGTGGCTACACTTGGACGTTTTCTTGGACTTGGAGCTTCACTGGGAACCCCCCTTTGAGTATCCGGAACTCTGTGGGACTTTCATGAGACTTATCCCTTGATAAGTATAGACTCCATCCATCAGCTTTTATTACACGCTCTGTTTTTATATATGTTTGTGAGTGCTTTTCGGTGCTAATTAAAACTGCCATTTTGCACATGAGGTTTTTGCACTATTGCACTTTACTTTCTTCCAGTTCCTCCACTCTCCCATAAGGAAGAAGCACCATCCATTCGTGTTCCATACCCACGACCCATCATAATTTGACATGCTTTCAAAAAACCTACGTTTGTGAGTTTGATAATTGACCATTAAAGGGAACCACACTCTGTTTTGACATACTTGCACTATTGTGTTTTTTGTCTTTTTCTATCATTGAAAAGGTTTCCCTCTCTGGTCCATTGCTCATTTTTTGTCTTGAAACCTAAGAGAGCTTCAGACCAAGATACACACATCCTTGTACAGTGTAAGCGCAATTATACACTTTATTTATCTTCAATTGTATACCCTTGAAATTTTTGTGAATATTTCGCAAAGTGTATGTGCTGCTTGTTTTACAGTGTACTCTGCGCAGTTATCACAACACCTTCTTTCTATTTGTTCTGGTAACACACCACTAGCAACCCTAGGGGTGGGCCAGCAGCACAGAGTATATCAGGACATGCATGATATGTCAGTGATGACAGGGCTGCATGTGACAGGCCCAGTGACATAATGTGAAGAGGAGAATGGAGGCATCAGGAAGCCACAGACTGAGAGTTATATAGTGGAAGTAGCACGGTCTCCCAGCAGCACAGAGTATATCAGGAGATACATAATGTGCTACGCTATATAAGAAACTGTAAATAAATCGATAATTTCACAGGGGCACTGACATGATGTGAGGAGGGGAATGGACGCAGCAGGAAGCCACAGACTGAGAGTTGTATAGTGGGAAGAGCAGGGTCCCTTGGGTGAACAAAAAGGGGTCCGGCCACTACATAAAGTGCGTCAGGGAAGCAAGATATGCCTATATACTAGATCTCCAACCAACGTAAATTAACGAACAACTATCATTCTAATTTACCATCCTCATCCCGTAGCAAAGCACGGGTATTCAGCTATCTACAATGTTATTTATACTGTGTGTTTAATATTTACATTTATTTTTTGTAAACAGACATTCTTAAAATCCCGGGCAATGCCGGGTACTCCAGCTAGTATTCAATATATAAGCTGTATTTTATTCATATTTTTTACTGTTGGTGTCATGATGAATGTGTTCTTTGTAGCTCTGGTTTCCTTGGTGATGGGTATACATGTGCTTTATCACCGGGTTCCCCTGGCATGATGACGTCACTTATGGTACTCCGAGAGAATACTGTCGAAGCTTGCCGAGTAAGTATATAATGGTCAATGATCCAAATGTGGACATATATAGTAACACAAAGTAACAACCTGTTGCAGCATGCTGGGCACATCAATTGCGCCAGATTTGAATGTCCCTCCTATAAATGGCTGTCTCTGAACACTATTCAGTGCCAGATTATAGGCTCCCATACCATGCTGCAGCTGCAGCCTTGTGCTAATTGTGACACAGTGTAAACTACGTTCCTGGTTCCTGTTCCCTGTGCCATCCCGGATTCCTGTCTCCGTGCTTCATTCCTGTTCCATTCCAGGTACCCATCTCCTTGTGCTTACTCTGTGTTCCTGCTGAATCACTTTACTGCAGTCTGCTATTCCAGTTTCTGCTACAGTGCATACAAGCCTCTGTATCTGGAAACCCAGACAGAGGGCCGCAACCTGCTTATCAGGTTCAGCTAAGTCCAAACCACCCTGCATGGTTCCCTCGTGAACATTACCGGACCATTAAACTCTGGGTCTTTATTCTGGGCCTCTTTCAATCCCACGATCCATCCATGACTTTGTGACACAACCACACATTATCACAAATCGGAGGTAATGAAGAAAAAATATGTTATTAGAGTGGCTGAAGAAGGGAGAGAAATAGTCCTCCTCAGTCTCCAAAATCGTACATAGGTCCTCCTCGGTTTGCATATAGACATGGCCCAAATCTAAAGGCTCTTCTAGTGGCTGCAAATTACTCTGAAAAGACCCCTAAGAAAAGGACCCATTGGTTAACCAGTAAACCTGGTGAATATAAGTCCTTTGGATGTACCAGTTGTCAATTTATTTTTACAGGCAATATATGTATTAACCTGCAAGGTCAGAGGAAATACAGTATCAAATTTAGGGCCTGATTCAGACCTGATCGATGCTGTGCGTTTTTGCAGCAGTCTGCGATCAGATAGCTGCCGCCCATGGAGAGTGAAAACCCACCCCGTGCAGTTGTGCGATCGCATGCGTATGGCGTGCAAAATTTCCGCCAGGCAGCAGACAGCTGCAAATCCGTTTGCAACTCACTCACTATCAAATTATTTTTCCATACTGTGCAGTCTGTGCGTAGCCCAGGACTTACTGCTACAGTGCAATAGAATCAGGCTGATCACGTTCGGAGCTGATGTCACACACCCGCCCTGAAAACGCATGGGAAAGCCTGTGGTTTTCCTGACACTCCCAGAAAATGTCCAGTTACCACCCAAAAATAACCTCTTTCTGTCAATCAGCTTGCGATCGTCCGTGCAATCGAAATTTTCGCACCATCCCGTCACTGTTTGGCGATGTGCCTGCTCATTGCGGTGCATAAGCATGTGCAGTCATTCGATAATTGCCCGCTGCGCGATTTCACAGGTCTGAATCGGGCCCTTAGCCTGGATTGCAATAGCAGATTTGTGGTTTTCATTTTGAAACAATCATGTAATCTTATCTATGTGGGCAAAACAAGAAGGGTGCTAAAGGAACGGTTAAGAATTAAGAAGTATTTAGGATCAGCAAATTCCCAGCTGGATGTTCAGAGCCTACCTGTGGTGAGATTTTTTTTGGGGGGGCAGAAAAAAACACAGAGTGGGGCAACAAAAATGCTTTATCATTGACCATATTCAACCACTATGAAGAGGAGCGGACAGAGGGAAAAGAGCTTCTCCTACAATGAAAATGGACAGTGTCGGACTGGGGCATGAAGGGCCCACCTGGGGGATACTGTTGTAGGGACCTATGCTTAAGGGTGTGGCCAGGCTCCACTGGGGCGTGGCCAGCCACCACAGAGGTTTGGCTAACCATGACAGAGTACACGTTCTGTTCCCCTTGTAAATAAATAATAAACCATGTTCTTGTGAAGTATAATGCAACATAAGCATAATGCTTAATTCAAGTGCACTAGGATAGAGTCTGGAACCTGATCCCTAGAAGAGGAGGAGGGCCCACACGCACTGAGGCCCACAGGTGGTTTCCACTGTTCCCCTGTGTGCCAGTCCGACCCTGAAAACGGAGATGGATTCACAGGCTTAATACCCTGCCACCTCAAGGCTCAATGATAATTACAAAATGAGATGATTTCTATGAAGATATTTTGATCATTTTTCAAAACTTATAGGGATCCTTTATGTTTGTATGCTAATGCTTTAGAGACGCAGCTGAGTGTCTCATAGAGATAAATGAAATGTTGCATGATGACACTGTTTTATATATTTTTGGGGGGCACCACTGAGTGTATCAATCAGTACTTCTTTCCTACCACATTCATATGTTTGTGGATGATTCAACATGTTACGATTATTGCTCTCTGAGTAACACGATGTGGTACATAAGATATAGCTTGTCATTATTATAATCTTTTATTTATATGGCGCCACAAGAGATCTGCAGCACCCGATTACAGAGTACATAAACGAATAATCAAAACAGGAAAATAGCGACTTACAGTTGAAGACAACATAGGACAAGTACAGGGTAAATAAACACAACGACATCAGCAGATGACACTGAAATAAGTTTCAGGGTGGCAGAAAACTGCAGGATTTGGTGCAGTTGAAGATTATTAAATTAAGAAAAGGATAAGTACATGAGGGAAGAGGGCCCTACTCATGAGAGCTTACATTCTAAAGGAGAGGGGCAAACAGACAGAAGTGACAGAGATGGGGTAGACAGAGCGTGGAACAGAGGGTTAGGATGAGATTTGGCTGGGTTTGGTGAAGAAGTGAGTCTTGAGAGCCCGTATTAAGTTTGTAGAGAGGTGGAGAGTCTAAGGGGGAGAGGTAGAAAATTAAAGAGAAAGGGAGCAGCACGTGAAAAATCTTGGAGATAGGAGTGGGAGGTAGTAATCAGTAGGCAGGAGAGCCAGCGTGCATTAGCAGAGCGAAGAGGACAGGTGGGAGTGTAAAGGGAGATAAGGTCAGAGATGTAAATGGGAAAGTAGTGAGTCTGAGCTTTGTAGGTGAGTGTGAGAAGCTTGAATTTGATTCTGAAAGAGAAGGGAAGACAGTGAAGGGCTTTTAGGAGAGGGGAAGTGGACATAGTGCGTTTGGTGAGGAAGATGAGGTGGGCTGCAGCATTGAGGATAGATTGGATTGGAGAGAAGCATTTGTCAGGAATGCCAGTCAGGAGGACATTACAGTAGTCTAGTCTGGAGATGACCAGTGAATGGATAATGATCTAAGTAGCATCCTGGGTGGGAAAAGGTCTGATCCTGGAAATATTTTTGAGATGAAAATGGCAGGTTTGTGAGAGGTGCTGAATGTGTGGTTTGAAGGAGAAGGAGGAGTCTTGGATTACTCAAAGACAGCGCACTTGGGGGCTACAGGAGATAGTCGTGCCATCAATGGATAATGAGATTGTGGGAGGTGAGGCTGTGCGGGAGGGTAGGAAGATGATCAGCTAAGTCTTAGACATGTTGAGTTTAAGAAAGCACTGGGACATCCAAGAAGAGATAGCAGAGAAACAGTTGGAGATATGAGTGAGAAGAGCGGGGAAAACGTCCGGGGAGGAAAGGTAGATTTGAGGAGCATCAGCATAGAGATGATATTGGAAGTCAAAAGAACTAATGAGTTCACCTAAAGAGGATGTATAGAGAGAGAGAAAGAGAGGACCAAGAACAGAACCTTGGAGGACACCTACAATTAGTGGAAGTGGGGAGGAGGTGGAGTCATTAAAGGAGACAGAGAAGGAACGTTCAGATAGGTAGGAGGACAGCCAAGAGAGGGCAGTATCATGCAGACCAATGGAGTGAAGGATTTGCAGAAGGAGAGGGTGGTCCACAGTGTCAAAAGTAGCAGAGAGGTCAAGAAGAATAAGCAGAGAGTAGTGGCCCTTAGATTTGGCAGCATGGAGGTCATTGCAGACTTTTGTGAGGGCAGTTTCAGTGGATGTAGAGAGGACGGAAGCCAGACTGGAATGGGTCAAGCAGTGAGTGTGAGGAAAGAAAGGAAGTAAGGCGGTTGTACACAACACTTTCATGGAGTTTGAAGGGAAAAGGGAGGAGACAGATTGGTCGGTAGTTGGAAAGAGTATTTGGATCAAGGGTAGGTTTTTTAAGAATAGGAGAGATGATTGCATTCTTGAAGGCAGAAAGGACAGTGCCTGATGAGAGGGAGATATTGAGAATGTGGGCAAGATGGGAACAGGCAGAAAAAGAGAAGGGAGGCAGGAGGGGATATGGTCAGGTGGGGAGGTAGTGGGGGGGAGGAACAGATGAGGACCATGACTTCCTCACCAGATACAGTACATGGGAGAAAGATGTGAGAGGGGTGGGAAGGGGTGGTAAGCGATAGGAGGTGGCTGGTTGCTGATGGTCTGGTGGGAAGTGATGTCCTGATATACTGTATGGAGTCAATTTTTGAATGTAAAGTATGTGGCAAAGTCAAGAGCAGAGAGTGAAGAGGGAAGACGAGGTGGAGGTGGGCAGAGGAGTGAGTTGAGAGTGGAAAAAGAGACGCCAGGGGTTGGAAGACTGGGAGGAGATGAGGTTTTTTGAAATTGAGTATTTATTTATTTATTTATTTTTTGGGGGGAGGACATGTGAATAGTTTCTTTTTAACAGGTCTGGCTATTACTTCTGAAATTGGCTCTTGTTGTTACTTGAGTCTTTTGCAACTCCGCTTTGTGTTTTAATATGCTGTTTACTGTATATCATCCTGCAGATGTTGTGGATATGAAACCGTTTTGAACATTGCTCTTGCAGCTTGTCTTTTTTATGTCCTTGAAACACTACTGTGTGTTTCAATGTGTTGTTTATATTATCTTGTGGATGCCTTTGTGTTAATTTTACACCCGCTTTTCTGATGGTTCTATTCGTTATATAGTCTGTGACTGCACTTTGGGAATTTGTGGTTGCCACTCTCTGTTATATGTCCAAACTTGGGCCATTTACCATTAAATACTTACTTGCATGCGATGATAGTATTCTCTGCCTTAATATGTCCAATGATATGTGTCTTAGTATACTACAGTATGTGATATATCTAATTTATGGGAAACATATAACATCAGTGGATGAGGCTGAACATATCTGTATATACATATTTACACACACACACACACACACACACACACACACACACACACACACACACACACACACACACACACACACACACATCTAGACTATTATATGAATGCTGCAATAAGTTTAAGAGCAAGGTATCCGGTATTGAGAACCAAGGGGGAATTACTAGCAAAGGTTAAACAGTTTCACTTAAATAAGTATCAATTTTGAGCAAGAAAGGAGCAGTTGGTAGGGGTTACGTTTATGTGACCGCTGGTCACAATACCGACGCCGAGATCCTGGCATCTGAAAATCCCTATGGTCGGCATGCCGTCCAACAGGGACTATTCCCACTCATGGGTGTCCACGACACCCAATAGTGTCAATATAACCTGTGGCGAGCCCGCAAGGGGCTTCGTTGTGCTTGCCCCCCTGCCGGCAATCCGAAAGCCGTGATCCCGCCGTCAGTCACACATACCCAACGCATTGGTAGGTATGCAAGTACTAAGTGGCTGATTCAGAGGTGGACACAAATGGCTGCATGGACATTGCCGGCCCATCGGACATCTAAGTAACCCTCAGATAACTCAGACGGTCCAGCAAAACTATGCTGTGCAGGACCAATGAAACTCCCCTTTGACAATAAAACTTCAGAAAATCCTCAGCTCACGCACCTTTAGTTAGATATTCCAGAGCCTGTTTTTGATAACGCGGTTTTGATTCATTTGTAATCCGCAAGTACTGCAGTGTGTAAACAAATCTAGAAAACTTTGCTATGTTGTGGTTCCCAAGTGATTCCGGCATACGAAGTAGTTTGTCCATGTTAGCGATAGGATTGCCAATGAGATCACCTGCAAAGACAACCTTTAATAGTTAATACAATTGGAATAAAACTAACAAATCTCTACTTGCTAATCCTAATAATATGCTGCAGTCTCTCAGAGTTTATTACCCAAGGGTTTTCTCACCCAGTACAATGATGCGAGCACGTGCGGAACCTGCCACCAGTCTTTCTGGTACTTGGAAGTCAACTGGGATTTTCTCACGGTTATCTGGAAAGAAATAACAATAATTTATTTGAGAACTCAAGATAGTTAATAAAAAGTAAAACAGTTAGTGGACAGTTACAGATGTAAGTAAAAGTAATATTCAGTTATCTGGATAATATGTTCTCATAACAGTCCCAAAAATGTAATATTTTGGAAAATGTATTACATTGTGTAAATAATAGCCATAAAATGCTGATTTAATTTAAGATTCAGCCTATCGATTGATGCTTCTTACCATTTGCAGTTGCATGTTATGCTTGTACTAAAACCCCACTTAACCTACAAATAAACACACAGAGCCTTGTACTTGGTGAACATTTTGTTATTTTAAATACACTGGAAAAGGAGATGAAGAATGAAAGGTGGCAGCAAAGGCATACATTTGTCAGCTGTACTCATAAGGGTACACCAGTTAGATCTACTACCACTAGCACTCACTAAGTTCTCATCTTTGGTTGTGACACTAGCCTACCTGGGTCTGGATTAAGCCTTGGGGGTGCTCAAAGCACTTAAGACAGGGGGTCCCCAATATAAGGTGGGGTATATATATTAAATTGTGCATACCTCCCAACATGTCCCATTCCAGGAGGGACAAAATACTCTCTACCTGGACTTCACACTTAATATTAGTGATGTGCACCGGAAATTTTTCGGATTTTGTGTTTTGGTTTTGGATTCGGTTCCGCAGCCGTGTTTTGAATTCGGACGCATTTTGGCAAAACCTCCCTGAAAAATTTTTGTCGGATTCGGGTGTGTTTTGGATTTGGGTGTTTTTTTACAAAAAACCCTCAAAAACAGCTTAAATCATAGAATTTGGGGGTCATTTTGATCCCATAGTATTATTAACCTCAATAACCATAATTTCCACTAATTTCCAGTCTATTCTGAACACCTCACACCTCACAATATTATTATTAGTCCTAAAATTTGCACCGAGGTCGCTGGATGGCTAAGCTAAGTGACCCAAGTGGCCGACACTGTTACGCACACCAGTGCTAACAGGAGTATACCGGTGTATGAACAGAGAGGGATGCGAAGCAAATGAACTCACAGACAGTATAACATAACATACACAGGAGGTGATGGAATAACTAATAAACACAAAGTGAACGGAGTAGCCCAAAGGCTCAGGAACTGGGTGTCTCCCTAGTGTCAGGAATGCTCAGATGGAATAGAGCGGACAATGAAGCGAGATGTAGTGATTTAACATGTGGAGCACCCGAAATGATGTTGCTAAGAGCAACAGAAAAAACCCCAAAGGGTTACCAACGGGTGTGGGAATAAACTCCTTGGTCAGAGATAGAAATATAGACACAAGGAGAGTATCCACAATCCTAACCCCCACTTGCAGGGCACAGGTTCAGCTTACTGCCACTAAACTGACACCTGGACGCCCTGCACAGTGAGGAAGGATTAAGCAAGCAGGTCTGAGAGTACAGCCGCAAACCTGCTGGGTTCACAGAATAGCAAAAGAACCCCAGCAGGTTAAACAACTGACTCCACTCTTACTGCTAGGTCCGGATTGGCAGAATGAAGTACCGAATCCCAAGGCCTATTTGCAGTAAGCAACAAGTAAATACAAAGTCACACAGTACTAGCTAACTCTCTGGAACTGACTAACAAACAAAGATTCAGCAGCATTTGCCTAGCCTGAGAGGATGGTTTATATAGCAGGTGCTGTCCACGCCCCACTCAGACCTCACAGACTGTGAGCACAAAACCAGCGCCGGATTCCCTGCCGTGCACAGAGCCTGTAACCACTACACAGTAAAAATCCGGACCGGAGTATCAGCTACGCTCAGGTTACTTCGCTAACACTTGCCTCCCAGTTGCCATGGCGATGTGGCAGCACAGAGCAGGAGATCCTAACAGTACCCCCCTCTGACGAGGGGTCAAAGAACCCCTACCACCGGGTTTATCGGGGAACTGCGAGAAGAAAGAGCGTATCAGTCTGGGGGCATGAAGATCACAACTGCGCACCCACGACCGCTCCTCCGGGCCATACCCCTTCCAGTGCACCAAAAATGACAGCCGACCCCGAATCATCTAGGAGTCAAGAACCCTTTCAACCACAAACTCCCTCTGACCCCGTATCAGAAGAGGAGAAGGTCTTCCACTGGAAGAAGGATTACTAACCGCCAGTTTTAAAAGGGAACAATGAAATGTTTTATTGATACCCAATGAACGGGGCAGATCTAACTGAAATGCCACCAGATTGATAACCCTGGTGATCTTATAAGGGCCGATGAACCGGGGGCCTAACTTATGAGATGGCTGTCTCAACTTCAAATTCTTGGTGGACAACCAGACGAAGTCTCCTAATTTGAAGCTGCAGGGTCTTCTCCGCTTATCAAAAACTCTTTTGGTCACTAATGACACAGACACAAGGGCTTTCTTCACTTTCCTCCAAATAATCCTAAGGGCCGAAACCACAGAGGAACCCCCAGGCGTGGAATCCAGGAGGTCAAAAGAATTGGCCTTAGGATGATGCCCATACACACAAAGGAAGGGAGAGATCCCTGTAGCAGAGTGAGCTGCGTTGTTATAGGCAAACTCCGCCATGGACAGATGAGCAACCCAGTCATTATGACACTTGGAGACATAACACCTGAGGAACTGCTCCAAGGACTGGTTCACCCTCTCAGTCTGCCCATTAGACTGTGGATGGTAGCCTGACGACAAGCTCACAGAAATCTGGAGATCAGAACAAAATGCCCTCCAGAATTTGGCCACAAACTGGGATCCACGGTCAGAGACCACATCAAGTGGCAACCCGTGGAGGCGCACAACATGCTGCATAAATAACTCAGACAGGCATCTGGCCGATGGCAACCCAACCAGTGGAACGAAATGCGCCATCTTCGAAAACCTGTCAACGACAACCCAAATGGCTGTCATCCCCGAGGATTTGGGTAAGTCCACCACAAAATCCATGGAAATGTGGGTCCATGGCTTAGATGGAATAGAGAGTGGATGTAATGGGCCAACAGGAACCCCTCTAGGAGTTTTATTTCGGGCACAAACGTCACATGCCCGAACCCACTGGTCCACATCCCTAGCCACCGAGGGCCACCACACCGCCCTAGACAGCAACTCCCGAGTTCTGGCAATACCCGGATGCCCTGCCGACCTCTTGGCATGGAATTCCAGGAACACTCGCTGTCTTAACCTAGGAGGCACAAACAAGAGACCTACCGGAATGTCTGGAGGAGCCTGCTCCTGTGCTCTAAGGACTAATGACAAGAGGTCCTGGGTAATGCCCACTTTAATACATGATGGGGACACAATGGGCAATGGCTCCTCGGTGGTCTCTTGGACGGGAGCAAAACTCTGCGAGAGCGCATCAGCCTTGATGTTTTTTGACCCAGGGCGATATGTTATCAAAAAATTAAAGCGAGCAAAAAACAAAGCCCATCGTGCCTGCCTGGCATTGAGCCGCTTCGCTGACTCTAAATATGCCAGATTTTTATGGTCGGTGAGAATTGAGACCACAAACTTAGCCCCCTCAAGCCAGTGTCTCCACTCCCCGAGTGCATCCTTTATAGCCAACAATTCCCGGTTACCCACATCATAATTCATCTCGGCAGACGAAAATTTACGGGAAAAGTAAGCACAGGGATGAAGGCGATTATCAGACACCCCCATCTGAGAGAGCACTGCCCCAATACCTATCTCAGAGGCATCCACTTCTACCACAAAAGGACGCTCTGGATCTGGGTGTCGCAGCACCTTGGCCGAGACAAATGCCCTTTTGAGATGGTCAAAGGCCACTTTGGCCTCATAAGACCAGTGAGCAACATCCGCCCCTTTCTTAGTGAGTGCCACCAAGGGGGCCACTATAGATGAAAATCCAGCGATAAACCATCTATAAAAATTCGCAAAGCCCAGAAAACGCTGAAGCGCCTTCAAACTAGTGGGCTGCACCCAATCCAGGACTGCCAGTACCTTAGAACCCTCCATTTGGAAACCTTCTGAGGAGATAATATACCCTTGAAATGCGATTTGCTGGACTTCAAATTCGCACTTCTCCAGCTTCGCCCCAAGCTGGTGGTCTCTGAGTTTCTGGAGGACTAAGCGTACATGCTTCCGATGTTCCTCCAGGGAATGGGAGAAGATTAGGATGTCATCTAGATAAACAACTAAGAATCTATCCAAATATTCCCTGAGCACATCGTTTATGAATTCCTGGAAGACTGCCGGGGCATTAGAGAGCCCAAAAGGCATCACCAAATATTCATAATGCCCTGAGTGGGTATTAAAGGCAGTCTTCCATTCATCCCCCTCTCTTATTCGGATTAGATTGTAAGCACCGCGTAGGTCAATCTTAGAAAAAATGGTGGCAGTACGAAGCTGGTCAAACAAAACCGAAATGAGAGGCAGTGGGTACGAGTTTTTAATCGTGATACGGTTCAATTCCCTGAAGTCGATGCAGGGTCGCAACGAACCGTCCTTTTTACCCACGAAGAAGAACCCCGACCCAACTGGGGACTGTGAGGGTCTGATAAATCCCTTAGCCAAGTTCTCCTGAATGTACTCTGCCATAGCCTGAGTCTCAGGACGTGACAGGGAGTACAACCTGCTCTTGGGAAGCTTTGCATCCGGCAACAAATCAATAGCACAGTCATAGGGGCGATGGGGAGGTAGTACCTCCGCAACTTTTTTGGAGAACACATCCGCAAAATCTGCATAACATCCTGGCAATCCTGGCAAATTTAGCTGCGAGAGCCTGACTGGAAGGCTCAAGCAACTCCTGAAACAATCACTACCCCAACTAAGAATCTCCCCAGAGACCCAGTCAAATTGAGGGTTATGGGCCCTTAACCAGGGTAACCCCAAAACCAATGGGGCAAAAGAACAGATAGTCACATAGAAAGACAATTTTTCAGAGTGTGTGGCTCCAATAAACAAAGGAATTTGGCTGGTGCAGGAGGTAATCTTACCCTGGGGCAATGGTTCCCCGTTTAACCCACAGATCTCAATCTCTGATGCCAAAGGTACTGAGGGATCAGAGTGTTCCAGGGCGAATTGACGGTCCATGAAAACCCCATCGGCCCCACTGTCAACAAAGGCCTCAGTCTTGACAGTTTGACCGAGGATCTCCAAAGTCACCGGAATGAGAAAAGTCTTTTTGGGAAATTCTGACTTCTGGCCTGACAGGATATTTCCCATCACCCTCAGTCCCTGAAGTTTTCCAGCTTTTCTGGGCATGATACTACAACATGACCTTTATTCCCACAGTACAAACACAAACCCTGCTGTCTCCTCCGCGTCTTCTCACGCGAAGAGAGGTGGGTAGCCCCAATCTGCATAGGCTCCTCAGAATATTCCTCAGAGTCTGAGGTTCCCTTGGGAAAAAAGGAAACTGCGGTCTCCCTTTCAAGCCTACGCTCTCTCAGCCGTCTATCCACCCGGATGGATAACTGCATGAGCTGATCTAAGCTATCAGGCGAGGGATATTGTACCAGTTGGTCCTTTATCTGGTCAGAAAGGCCCCTTCGGTACTGGTTTCTCAGGGCTGGGTCATTCCACTGGGTATCATGAGCCAACCTCCGAAACTCCATACTATAAACCTCAGCTGGCCGTCGCCCTTGCTTAAGGACCGTAATCTGAGCCTCGGCTGAAACCATCTTGTCAGGGTCATCATACAAAATACCCAGTGCCGTAAAAAAAGCATCAACACTTTTAAGCGACGGACAGTCAGGCTGCAACCCATATGCCCAGACCTGTGGGTCTCCTTGTAGCAAGGAAATCACCATGCCCACCCGCTGAATCTCCGACCCAGAAGACTGGGGCCTAAGCCTGAAATATAGCTTACAGCTCTCCCTGAAACAAAAGAACTGCGAGCGATCTCCAGAAAAACGATCCGGGAGATTTACTTTCGGCTCCTTAACCCCTGAACTTGCCGCTGCTGCTGCGGGAGCTCCGCTAGCGGCCTGCGGGGTGTTCATTTTAATGGACATCTCATTAAATTGTCGAGTCAGGACCTGCACCTGATCGACCACCTGTTGCAAAGTATTTTGAGGGGTATGCTCCATATTCCCACAAAATTTCAACAGGAGTAAGGCTGCTGAATATGTTACGCACACCAGTGCTAACAGGAGTATACCGGTGTATGAACAGAGAGGGATGCAAAGCAAATGAACTCACAGACAGTATAACATAACATACGCAGGAGGTAATGGAATAACTAATAAACACAAAGTGAACGGAGAAGCCCAAAGGCTCAGGAACTGGGTGTCTCCCTAGTGTCAGGAATGCTCAGATGGAATAGAGCGGACAATGAAGCGAGATGTAGTGATTTAACATGTGGAGCACCCGAAATGATGTTGCTAAGAGCAACAGAAAAAACCCCAAAGGGTTACCAACGGGTGTGGGAATAAACTCCTTGGTCAGAGATAGAAATATAGACACAAGGAGAGTATCCACAATCCTAACCCCCACTTGCAGGGCACAGATTCAGCTTACTGCCACTAAACTGACACCTGGACGCCCTGCACAGTGAGGGAGGATTAAGCAAGCAGGTCTGAGAGTACAGCCGCAAACCTGCTGGGTTCACAGAATAGCAAAAGAACCCCAGCAGGTTAAACAACCTACTCCAGTCTTACTGCTAGGTCCGGATTGGCAGAATGAAGTACCGAATCCCAAGGCCTATTTGCAGTAAGCAACAAGTAAATACAAAGTCACACAGTACTAGCTAACTCTCTGGAACTGACTAACAAACAAAGATTCAGCAGCATTTGCATAGCCTGAGAGGATGGTTTATATAGCAGGTGCTGTCCACGCCCCACTCAGACCTCACAGACTGTGAGCACAAAACCAGCGCCGGATTCCCTGCCGTGCAAAGAGCCTGTAACCACTACACAGTAAAAACCCGGACCGGAGTATCAGCTGCGCTCAGGTTACTTCGCTAACACTTGCCTCCCGGTTGCCATGGCGATGTGGCAGCACAGAGCAGGAGATCCTAACAGACACAAACACCTGGCCCATCTAGGTGTGGCACTGCAGTGTCAGACAGGAAGGCAGATTTAAAAAATAGTCCCCAAACTGCACATGATGCAAAGAAAAAAGAGGTGCACCAAGGTCGCTGGATGGCTAAGCTAAGCGACCCAAGTGGGCGACACAAACACCTGGCCCATCTAGGAGTGGCACTGCAGTGTCAGACAGGATGGCAGATTTAAAAAATAGTCCCCAAACAGCACATGATGCAAAGAAAAAAAAGAGGTGCAATGAGGTAGCTGTGTGACTAAGTTAAGCGACCCAAGTGGTCGACACAAACACATGGCCCATCTAGGAGTGGCACTGCAGTTTTCTAGCGAGAGGATGAGTGCTTCCATCCTCATGTGAATCTGAACCACTAGCCATGAACATAGGCCAGGGCCTCTGCCGTTCCTTGCCACTCCGTGTCGTAAATGGCATATTGGCAAGTTTACACTTCAATCAGACGCTTTTAATTTTGATTTTTGGGTCATTTTGCTGAACTTTTGTAGTATACTTGACAACACAGAGGTAGAGCAGTGGACTACTGTACCGTACTGCTATATATATATATATATATATATACTGGTGGTCACAGCAACATTCTGCACTGTCCTCCTACTATATACTACAATGCAGCACAGGTATGGATGGATAGTATACTTGACGACACAGAGGTAGAGCAGTGGACTACTGTACCGTACTGCTATATATATACTGGTGGTCACAGCAACATTCTGCACTGTCCCCTCCTACTATATACTGCGCACAACTTAAATGCAGCACAGCTATGGATGCATAGTATACCTGACGACACAGAGGTAGTGCAGTGGACTACTGTACCGTACTGCTATATATATACTGGTGGTCACAGCAACATTCTGCACTGTCCCATCCTACTATATACTGCACACAACTAAAATGCAGCACAGGTATGGATGCATAGTATATTTGACGACACAGAGGTAGAGCAGTGGACTACTGTACCGTACTGCTATATATATACTAGTGATGAGCGGTTTCGGTTTCTCGGAAACCGAACACCCCGCCCCCCCCCCCCCCCCCGAACTTCACCCTTTTTACACGGGTCCGAGCCATACTCGGATTCTCCCGTATGGCTCGGGTAATCCGAGCGCGCCCGAACGTCATCATCCCGCTGTCGGATTCTCGCAAGATTCGGATTCTATATAAGCAGCCGCGCGTCGCCGCCATTTTCACTCATGCATTGGAAATGTTAGGGAGAGGACGTGGCTGGCGTCCTCTCCGTTTATGTTGAACTTGATTGTGCATTAATGCTTAATTGTGGGGAGGACTGGGGAGCAGCTGTATTATATAGCACGAGTACAGTGCAGAGTTTTGCTGACAGTGACCACCAGTATACGTTGTCTGCCTGAAAAATAACGCTCCATATCTGTGCTCAGTGTGCTGCATATATATCTGTGCTCACACTGCTTAATTGTGGGGAATGGGGAGCAGCTGTATATTATATAGCAGGAGTACAGTGCAGAGTTTTGCTGACAGTGACCACCAGTATACGTTGTGTGCATGAAAAACACTCCCTATCTGTGCTCAGTGTGCTGCTTTATTGTGGTGACTGGGGACCACCAGTATAATTAATATTATATAGGAGGAGTACAGTGCAGAGTTTTGCTGACCAGTGACCACCAGTATATAATATATAGCAGTATGGTACGGAAGGCCACTGCTGTACCTACCTCTGTGTCGTCATTAAGTATACTATCCATCTACATTCTATACCTGTGGTGCATTTTAGTTTTGCAGTTTGCTGACACAGTGACCACCAGTATATATAGCAGTAGGCCGCTTAGCTTAGTCACACAGCGACCTTGGTGCGCCTCTTTTTTTATTTGCATCATGTGCTGTTTGGGGACAATTTTTTTGAAGTGCCATCCTGTCTGACACTGCAGTGCCACTCCTAGATGGGCCAGGTGTTTGTGTCGGCCACTTGTGTCGCTTAGCTTTATGGTTATTGAGGTTAATAATACCATGGGATCAAAATGACCCCCAAATTCTATGATTTAAGCTGTTTTTTAGGGTTTTTTGAAAAAAACACCCGAATCCAAAACACACCCGAATCCGACAAAAAAATTTCAGGGAGGTTTTGCCAAAACGCGTCCGAATACAAAACACGGCCGCGGAACCGAATCCAAAACCAAAACACAAAACCCGAAAAATGTCCGGTGCACATCACTAATATATACTGGTGGTCAGCAACATTCTGCACTGTCCCCTCCTACTATATATACTGCGCACAACTAAAATGCAGCACAGGTATGGATGCATAGTATACTTGACGACACAGAGGTAGAGCAGTGGACTACTGTACCGTACTGCTATATATATAGTGGTGGTCACAGCAACATTCTGCACTGTCCTCCTACTATATACTGCAATGCAGCCCAGGTATGGATGGATAGTATACTTGATGACACAGAGGTAGAGCAATGGACTACTGTACCGTACTGCGAGATATATACTGGTGGTCAGCAAAATTCTGCACTGTCATCCTACTATATACTACAATGCAGCACAGATATGGATGGATAGTATACTTGACGACACAGAGGTAGAGCAATGGACTACTGTACCATACTGCTAGATATATACTGGTGGTCAGCAAAATTCTGCACTGTCCTCCTACTATATACTACAATGCAGCACAGATATGGATTGATAGTATACTTGATGACACAGAGGAAGAGCAATGGACTACTGTACCATACTGCTAGATATATACTGGTGGTCAGCAAAATTCTGCACTGTCCTGCTACTATATACTACAATACAGCACAGATATGGATGGATGGTATACTTGACGACACAGAGGTAGAGCAGTGGACTACTGTACCATACTGCTATATAAAAACTGGTGGTCACAGCAACATTCTGCACTTTCCTCCTACGATATACTACAATGCAGCACAGGTATGGATGGATAGTATACTTGACGACACAGAGGTAGAGCAATGGACTACTGTACCGTACTGCTAGATATATACTGGTGGTCAGCAAAATTCTGCACTGTCCTACTACTATATACTACAATGCAGCACAGATATGGATGGATAGTATACTTGACGACACAGAGGTAGAGCAGTGGACTACTGTACCATACTGCTATATAAAAACTGGTGGTCACAGCAACATTCTGCACTTTCCTCCTACGATATACTACAATGCAGCACAGGTATGGATGGATAGTATACTTGATGACACAAAGGTAGAGCAATGGACTACTGTACCGTACTGCTAGATATATACTGGTGGTCAGCAAAATTCTGCACTGTCCTCCTACTATATACTACAATGCAGCACAGATATGAATGGATAGTATACTTGACGACACAGAGGTAGAGCAGTGGACTGCTGTACCGGGTCTGGGACTCAGGGTCAACAACAAAAAGGTCGACACACCTTAGGTCGGCATGGACAAAAAGTCGACATGGTCAAAAGGTCGACAGGAACAAGGTCAACATGGAAAAAGGTCGACATGAGTTTTTTATGTTTTTTTGGTGTCGTTTTCCTCGTAGAGTGACCGGGTACCCCAATTAGTGCACCGCGTCCCCTCGCATGGCTCGCTTCGCTCGCCATGCTTCGGGCATGGTGCCTTCGCTCCGCTCTGCTTCGCTCGGCACAGATTACCGTTTCAATCGTAGTCCACGTGGATCGTTAAGTATGAAAAGGTTCCAAAAAAGAAAAAAACATAAAAAACTAATGTCGACATTTTGTCCATGTCGACCTAAGGTGTGTCAACTAATTGGTGTCGACCTAAGGTGTGTCGACCTTTTTGTTGTCGACCTGGAGTCCGGATACCACTGTACCGAACTGCTATATATATATATGTATATATATATATATATATATATATATATACTGGTGGTCACAGCAACATTCTGCACTGTCCCCTCCTACTACATACTGCGCACAACTAAAATGCAGCACAGGTATGGATGCATAGTATACTTGACGACACAGAGGTAGAGCAGTGGACTACTGTTCCGTACTGCTATATATATACTGGTGGTCACAGCAACATTCTGCACTGTCCTCCTACTATATACTACAGTGCAGCACAGGTATGGATGCATAGTATACTTGACGACACAGAGGTAGAGCGGTGGACTACTGTACCGTACTGCTATATATATATACTGGTGGTCAGCAACATTCTGCACTGTCCCCTCCTACTATATATACTGCGCACAACTAAAATGCAGCACAGGTATGGATGCATAGTATACTTGACGACACAGAGGTAGAGCAGTGGACTACTGTACCGTACTGATATATATATACTGGTGGTCACAGCAACATTGTGCACTGTCCCCTCCTAATATATACTGCGCACAACTAACATGCAGCACAGGTATGGATGCATAGTATACTTGACGACACAGAGGTAGAGCAGTGGACTACTGTACCGTACTTCTATATATATACTGGTGGTCACAGCAACATTATAGACTGTCCTTCTACTATATACTACCATGCAGTACAGGTATGGATGGATAGTATACTTGACGACACAGAGGTAGAGCAATGGACTACTGTACCATACCGCTAGATATATACTGGTGGTCAGCAAAATTCTGCACTGTCCTCCTACTAGATACTACAATGCAGCACAGATATGGAGCGTTTTCAGGCAGAGAACGTAGATATTTTCAGCACACTGAGCACAGATATTTGCAAGCACACTGAGCACAGATATTTGCAGCACACTGAGCACAGATATTTGCAGCACACTGAACACAGAAACTGAGAGAATGCTGCACGTCCTCTCGCTATCATCTCCAATGCACGAGTGAAAATGGCGGCGACGCGCGGCTCCTTATATAGAATACTAATCTCGTGAGAATCCGACATCGGGATGACGACGTTCGGGCGTGCTCGGATTAACCGAGCAAGGCGGGGCGGGAAGATCCGAGGCTGCCTCAGAACCGTGTAAAATGGGTGATGTTCGGGGGGGTTCGGATCCCGAGGAACCGAACCCGCTCATAACTACTTAATATATGATTGGCGTTACCTGTGTATACAGTAACTATTTAATTAATAAGAAAGGTAGTTCAACACAGGTGATTGCAATCATAAATTAAGTAGGAAGTCTAGGTAGAGAGAATTTTTTCCCTCCTGGAATGGGTCATGGTGGGAGGTATAGATTGCGTATATTGAATTTAAACCAACGGTGTATATTCATTTTAACTAATAGTTCAATAATGCCTGGGAACTGTTTATAGCTCCACATAATTGAAAGACAACTATTTGTGGAACAAAGACAACTTAACCTTAAAATACACATAGAAAAATAAAATAATTTATCTTATCGCATACAAGAATAGCAGCAGGCTCTGTACTACTTACACACTGGGACAGGACTCAGGAGCACTCTCTGTGTGTGTCTCTATCTCTAGACCCAAATGGTTTAGATGCATAACAGTTTACACAGAACTCAGACACCCAGGCAGGGAGATAGAAGCTGGGATCCCTGTGTCACTTACAGCTGTCTCCACCCTCCTATCTCTCCTCTGGTCAGAAAGCTATGTCTGTAGCTCATGAAACATGATTTTCCTGTGGCTCTGCCTGAACTGCATACTGTCCTGTTTGCATTCTGGCTGCTTGTTCTGCTGCTGCTTATGAGGAAAAGCTAGTGATGTCAGTGTGCTCTAGCCAGGGGACCCCCTGACAAATGCCCGGCATCCCCTCTTAATCTGGAAGGGGGGAGGGGGGGGGGGGCTGCACAACTCATCCCCTGATTATGATGCTTTCCTGCCCACATTAGAAATAAGAAGAAACCCAACACACCAACTAGTAGCCAGCAAAGGGAGGGACAAGTGAGAGAACCAGTACACATAGGTGTGCGCAGGGAGGGTTCCTGGTGCGCACAGGCACCCCCTTATGTCTGGCACCCTGATCTCACATGAATGATGCAGCGATCGCCGAGCAGGCTGATTACTGTCCCCTCTGCGCTGCACCCTGCCAGGACTGCATTACTGACCGGACACCTGGGTTAATCAAGGGTGCCACTGCCACCGGCTTTCAAACTCCCGGCTCCACCTCCATGTACAAAAACAGCGTGATGTGATGTGATTACATCATGCTGCTCGCATGCCCACCTGTCATACCCGCCACACGCTCACCTCTCTCCTTCTATGCTATGCCAATGCCAGGCACTGATGAGGAGCAGCATGCAGCCAGCGTTCCTCTTAGGAAGAGAAATTCAATACTGGTCGGCAGCAGCATTGACACGTCACTCGTTTTTCCAGCAGCAGCAGTACTAGTCTGTGACTGTCAGTGTCAGATTAGTTACTCACTTGTAAGTAAGCTGCTGCAGCTTGCAGGGGAAAGAGAGGGGGAGCCAGACCAGGCTGCGGAGCAGCAGTGTAATTGCAGTGAGTGCCATCAGGGGTGTTTGTTTGGTGCACTCCACAACATCTGACAACGTATCTGCTTTATTAGGATTGGTACAAGGGTGGATATTTTATATTGCGTTGACCGTCAATAGATGGTGCTAGACACGCCCCTCCAACGGTGCACCCCCTAATAAAATGTGCTGCGCACGCCTATGCCAGTACATAGCAAATATCTATACCTGCATCTCCTCTCGCTCATTACTGTTTATCTCCTCCAGTGGCTGCCTGCCCCCAGTAGTATGATAAATACTCCTTTTGCTTCCTTTCATACTGGCTGTAGTGTGTACTGACAACTGTGTTGATAATTGTTACCTTTAAAATAAAATTTTAATTTTCCTAAATGACGGGAGGTGACCCATTATTATGTGCCCCATTACCCATGTGTTCAGACAAAACATGTTCAAACACCTGCAAGTGAGACAAACTCAAGTCCGAAGCCCCCAGGGTGGCACAGGCACTGTGCGAGCTGGCTCCTCATGCGTCAGACATGTCCAAGTGATCTTGAAGAACTTTCATATTACGACATCTTTGCACTTTTGTTTAAGATGTCTTTATTTTATTTATTTTTTTCCAATGGTAATTCATTGCTAAAATAAATATTACACAAATAAATATCTTCTAGAAGATATTAAGCATGAACCTGTGAAAACAATGTGAAAGACAAAAATGTACAGGCCCTCATTCCGAGTTGTTCGCTCGGTAAATTTCTTTGCATCGCAGCGATTTTCCGCTTAGTGCGCATGCGCAATGTCCGCACTGCGACTGCGCCAAGTAAATTGGCTATGAAGTTAGGTATTTTACTCACGGCTTTTTCTTCGTTGAGGCGATCGTAATGTGATTGACAGGAAGTGGGTGTTTCTGGGCGGAAACTGGACGTTTTATGGGAGTGTGTGAAAAAAACGCTACAGTTTCTGGGAAAAACGCGGGAGTGGCTGGAGAAACGGAGGAGTGTCTGGGCGAACGCTGGGTGTGTTTGTGACGTCAAACCACGAACGACAAGCACTGAAGTGATCGCAGATGCCGAGTAAGTCTGGAGCTACTCTGAAACTGCTAAGAGGTGTGTAATCGCAATTTTGAGAATCTTTCGTTCGCAATTTTAAGAAGCTAAGATTCACTCCCAGTAGGCGGCGGCTTAGCGTGTGCAAAGCTGCTAAAAGCAGCTTGCGAGCGAACAACTCGGAATGAGGGCCACAGTACAGTATCATGGAATAAAATGAATAATTACTCCGTAATAATGGTAAGGCATTGCTAGTATTCTATGTTCTTTATGTGCAAACAACATTTAAGATAAAGGTAACTATAACTATGACTTTTGTCAAAATATATTTTTGTTAAATACCTTGTATTTAATTATAGGTAAATACACTTTTCTTTGCTCTAAGCCAGTGAGTTTTACACACACACACACACACACACACACACACACACACACACACACACACACACACACACACACACACACACACACACACACACACTACCCAGAAAGATATGTAATATTTTTATCTTTTATAGTATATCTAAAAAATATGTAAAACATTTATTTCATTTTTGTTTGTTTATTTATTTATTAATTTAGGAAAGAGTAGAACTGGAAGCTCAGAGAGATCTTCCAGTTCCGTAAATGTGACTTGATCGGAGTCTTCCGGAATGATAAGTGATCCTTATTGTTCTGTATATTTGTCTCCTTGGCACTACAATAATGGTGAATAACTGCAATAATTTATTTCTTGTTGATAAAAAAACATATACAGTGTATATTTCACTATGATAATGATTACAGCGATAAATAGGGGAGGCAATCAATTTGCCGGCTGTTGGGGTCCCGGCGGTCAGGATACCGATACCGGAATCCCGACTGCCAACAATGCCCACAGCCGGAATACCGGCTCACAGGGGCTATTCCCACTCGTAGGTGTCCACGACACCCATAGAGTGGGAGTAGATCCTGTGGTAAGTGCAGCGAGCCACCGAGCACGCAACATGGCGAGTGCAGCAAGCCCACAAGGGAACTCTTAGCCCTCGCACCGCTGCCGGCATTCTGGTGGACGGGATGCCGCTGTCGGGATTCTGACAGCCGGCATCCCGTCTGCTGGGAAAACATATGTATTCCACAAATAGAGCCCTAAGGGGTCTGATTAAAAGGTGGACACCTTATTGATTTTTAATTTTATGCAATTTTTTAAAAACTGGGGCTCCAGTCACAATGCCTTAGAGAGCCCTTGGGGCGGGGCAGAGACAATGATGGGGAGAGTTTGGCAAAATGGGGCATGTTAGCCCATTTTGTAGGCATGCAGATTTACTGGCCTTTGAAGCAGAGTTCTGGTGGCCATTCTGAGTAACGTTAGGGTTACTCAGATGGCCAGTACCTTCCCAGTAGTGATCTGATTCTGCATCTGTGGACCCAGCAGCGATTCATAGAAGGGAGCAGTGGGAGATTCTTTTCTTAAGACACCTCCTGTGGCTCTGCATAATACTGCACAGCCGCTGCATACAAAGTCACAATGGCTGTTTCCTTCTCTGAGTCAGGCCCCAAGTACAGGAGACAGTTTACTGACTTATAATTGAGTTTTCAAGTAAAGCAGGTTGTAACATCTACAGTACTATCATCATGTCTCATTGACCTGCATCTTTATCTTACCTCCCGGGTAGATAAGGAAGGTCTCTGTCTTTTGTTCTTCATGTCCTCTAGCCTACAAGAAGCAAAAAGTTAAAATAAAATAGTATTGATGGACTCTGTTGGACATACTGCATCGGAGGACAATCATGGTGAGGGGATGCGGTCAATTTACCTACAATCAAAATCCTGATGGTCAAAATCCCAAAAGCAATTGACTGACGGTCAAAATCCCGACATTTAAAATACAGACAAGGTCAAAATACTGACATTTAAAATGTCGACAGGTCAAAAAGTGGACATGAGTTTTTCATGATTTTTTCATTGAAACCAACTTGTTCATACTTTACCCTCCCAGTGGACAAGGAGGGGGAATATAATACTTTGCCGAGCGAGCCATGCGAGGGGACATGATACACTTATACGGTGACATACACAACAAAATAAAAAAAATGAAAAACCCGTGTCGACTTTTTGACCTGTTGACATTTCAAATGTTGGTATTTTGACCATGTTGGTATTTTGACCTTGTCGGGATTTTGACCGTCGGTCAATTGTTGTTGGGATTTTGACCGTCGGGATTTTGATTGTATGTATTTCATACTAAACCCCATAGTGAGCTTTCAAATACAGGTGGACCAAATGTAATAGTCTCCAGGTACTGTAGGTTTTGACTTGAAAAAAAAATTGCTGCTTTTTATCTCACAACTAATTTGCAGAAACACCTGCACTTTCGGAAACTCAGAGGCTGTTACATTTGGCCCTAATACTTCACATACTGTATAAAACAAGAACCTACAGGTTAATATTAAAATGTTTCTATTATGATCACAATAGTAAAACAAAAATGCAAATCATTGAAATAATTGGACCAATGAGCTAATTAAACAAAATAATCAGCATGTGGTCAGGGTTTGAACATCAATACATAGACTGAGTATACTGATCTCTCTGTGTGTGGCTTTGAATTAGTGCTGCAAGGGGTCCAGCCAGGAATGTAGATGGTGAGAGTGTGAACCTGAAATAACCACTGTGCAAACACAATAAATGTGTGACAATAGGGGTCATTCCGAGTTGATCGCACGCTGCAACTTTTTGCTGCCCGTGCGATCAGATAGACGCCGCCTATGGGGGAGTGTATTTTAGCATAGCAAGTGTGCGATCGCTTGTGCAGGGGAGTGGGGCAAAAAGTTTTGTGTAGTTTCTGAGTAGCTCTGTACTTACTCAGCCGCTGCGATCTCTTCAGCCTGTCAGGTCCCGCAAATTGACGTCAGACACCCACCCTGCAAACGCCTCCACACACCTGCGTTTCCCTCACCACTCCCAGAAAACGGTCAGTTTACACCCAGATCTGCCACCGTGCTGTCAATCTTGTTGCGGACTCCGCTGCGATTGCTTCCATCGCTGTTCTTGTCGCTGCCTGGTGACGGCCGTCGCCAGGCAATGACGCGCCTGCGCATTGCTGCCCATGCGCATGTGCAGTTGTGACCCATTCGCACGGCTGCGAAAAATTGCAGCGTGCGAACGGGTCGGAATGACCCCCAGTATGTTTTATTTAGAGTCACAATGCTCTTGACTGAGGTTGTATCATTTAGGATTTATCCTTAACTTGTATACTGGTATAAGATTCCCAGATAGGATGAGGACCATTGTAGTGTTGGGGAATAGGGTAATTCCTTAGGAACACTCTTAGTATAATGTAGTTAGGCTATGGGGTAAATTTATTAAGATGGGAGTTCTATTCAAAATGGGATGTTGGTCATAGCAACCAATCAGATTCCAGGTATTATCTTCTAGAAGGTGCCAGATAAATAAGAAGTAGAATCTGATGGTTGCTATGGGCAACATCCCATCTTGAATAGAACTCCCATCTTAGAAAATGTACCCCTATATGTCTCGGTATGGTGATCTCAAGCCACCTTTAATTGTTGGGTAATCTAGACAAGTTCTTGTAGTGTTCAAGTTCTCCATCTCAAAAATATTTCCAGGATCAGACCCTTTCTCACCCTGGATGATACTAAGACCCCCATCCACTCACTGGTCATCTCCAGACTGGACTACTGTACTCTCCTCCTATCTGGCACCCCCTGACAAACACCTCTCTCCACTCCAATCTATCCTCAATCCTCCTGCCCGGCTAATCTTACTCTCCAGATGTACTACATCCACCTCCCCTCTCTTTCAAGGTCTACACTGGCTCCCCTTCCCCTTCAAAATCCAATTCAAGCTTCTCACACTCACCTACAAAGCCCTCACTCATTCCTCACCCATTTATATGTAACCCCTATTACAGTTGACAATTTGTATGCAATGTTTATTGTAACAAGTGTCTCCACCCAAGCGTTTGTAACCACAGATGTTTTAGGGTAGGCTTGGGAATACCCTTGAGAGTAGGGCCCAATAAATCTCACATCTACAATCCATTACATTTACATACAGGGGGACGCCCAACACAGGGCAAGCCCACCCCATATGCCGGGTCCAGACCCACTGCACACATGCGAAAAAAACGCATGTTTAGGGTAGCCCTGTACCTACACAGATAGCTACCCGCCATGTTTCTGGTTCCAGAGGCTATGTGTGATGTCACGCAGCCACCGCTGTGGGGGCATATGTGTTCAAGGTTTTTACCTGTGGGGGCCAATGTGTTATTTCATGCGAGACAGTCATTACACTCTGTGCAGCAAGGCTACATCCCTTTTTTGTTATACCACGCCCACTTTTTGTTATACCACACCCTCTTGTTTGTTATGCCACGCCCCTTTTTGGACGCGCGCCTGTGGCTATTATTCCACCTAGGTAGATCACAAAATCTTTTCAGCTTTCAAAGTAGATCGCCGACTACAAAAGTCTGGCCACCCCTGCTGTATATGAAAGTTAATGTTCTCTGGTCCTATCTAATTTGACACCTAGCAGTTCTGGCTACAGTAACTCCCTTAGTGAGTAGATTACAGTCAGGGCTTAAACTGGTCATGGAGAGGTGGTGGAACTCATTTCCCCAGCCACATAACCTCACCCCACCCACCTACTTTTAGGCGGAGCCAGGATAGTGCTGGGATTTTCAGTGCTGCTTATACACAGAAGTGGCCCGTATACACACACTGCCCACAGTAGTGCCCCTGTCACTCCTGCAGCTCACTACCTGTGTCCCTCCAGGAGCTCTGGGCCCTGTATTCCTACAACAGCTTCCCCACCTCTCTGTGCTCCTCCAGCCCCCTCTCATCTTGTCTTCAGCATGCACAGAGCCTGCTCCTCTTCATGGCTCTTCATTTCAGTGGTGGTGATGGCATGACATGACAAGCGCGGACCTGGGGAGGGGACAAATGTCATCTGACAGACACAGTATGTATGAGTACCAGGAACAGAAGGGGGAGGTGGCTGCAGCTCAGTGCCGTAACTAGCCATTTTAGCGCTGTGGGCAAGAAACAGCATTGGTGCCCCCCCTTCCCCCACAAATATAAAACAGGGCCAATGCGCGCCGTAGGAGGCCTCCAAAAATATATGGGCGTGGCTTCATGGGGAAGGGGTGTGGCCACATAGCTCCCTTTTACACGGTATGGCAAGCAGAGTCCCCCTTTTACACATTAGGCAGCAGAGTCCCCCTTTTTACACATTAGGCAGCAGAGTCCCCATTTTTACACATTAAGCAGCAGAGTCCCCCTTTGTTACATATTACAGTGAGAGAGAGCGTGAGAGTGAGTGAGAGTGTGTGTGTGACCTGTTCAGGCGATACGGCATCCAGGAGTACCAAGCACAGTACAAGCTCTCCAGTCCCTCTCCACAGCTTACGCGGTGCAGACCCTCATGTACAGGCGCTCCACTCCTTCTCCACAGCTGCCGCAGCGCCTGGTCTCACTGGCGGCATCACTACATGCAGCAGCTGCTCATGTATGGGTGCACGCTACTGAAGGACCGCTCCCACTCACTCTTGAGGAAGGTAGATGGGCAAGCATTAGTATGATTCTGCAATAAAGCCAATGTCACTCCATTTTGTTATATACAATAGATTATAAGCTTACTTTAGTATTAAGATATGAGATGTTTAAAATATGCCTGGAAGAAGGAAAATTACAGTTGGCTGAAAGGAAACAAAAAGAAGAACTTGTGGCAAAGCCATTTCCAAGAAACGAAGCAAAAAGAAGAACTTGTGGCAAAGCTTCTGAGAAATGGAGAAAGAAAAGGAAAAAAGCAGGCGTTATCAGGAAAAGGACACAACTCTGAGGTTAAACTGTAAACTCCTCTGTGTTTTTTTCAAACAGGTATAAATATATGTATGTAAGAACATTAAACCAGATTGAATACACCAGGCAGTGTGTGGTCATTTGATTTCTCCAGCTGGCTGCATGGCACGTATATTTTATTCACAGATTCTGAATACAAAAGACAGGCTGTTGTTGGAGTCCTCTCAGAGAAGGCTGAGGCTAAAGGAGGTTTACCTCCAACATTTTCATGGTGCCGAAACCCGGGAAGCCAAGAAGTTGAATAGAGGAGCAACAAGTCACCTGACTCTAGACGTTGGAACCGTTTAAACCGCGGTAAGTAACAAATTGATTGCGATTTTCACCAATTGTTACTTTACGTGTTTTAACGTCTGTGTCAGAAGTGTCAGTTTTCTCTGTTCAACTCAAGCGCTTCCTAGTAAAAGCCTTGCCTCTTTTGTATCAGAACAGTAATGTAAATTTATGTCTGAAATTGAAGAATGTATTGATTTTGAAAGCTCATATGGTTGTGGGTGTTGTACTGTTAGTTTAAAGTGGTTTGTGCAAGGTCCTCATGGGTCAGTAAATATTACATTTGTTGCATGCACTGAAAAAAGATATATCAGGTTTTAAAAGGTGTAAGGGACATCAAGAAGATGTTTATGGTAAAACTGTGGGTTATATGAAAGGTATATTAACAACAGGATGTCATGGTTTTGTTAATCTAAGGGAAGGGAAGGACTTGCGCCAGATACTGAAAGAACCAGAACCTGAAAGATTCTTTTGTCCCTATTCTGTCAGACCCACCAGATTGAGATTTACCTTGATAACGGAAGAGTGTGAGTCCACCCATAAGGAAACTGAATGATTACAGGTGTGTGTAATCAGTAGGACAGAGATAAACCTGTAGTGATCAGGAAACCCATCTTTACAATAATCAACATAGAGTACTGAAATTGTGTAACTCATATCGGAGAGAGAAGTGTTGATAAGTTGGCAGAAGGCAGGATGGGTACCTCTAATAGCAAGGGTGAATTAACCCCTGTGGAAATAATTAAACAGGTGGTGGGACCACATGCAGTTAAAGATATAGCCAAGGTATTTAAAAGGGGAGGATTTCTTCCAGATGGGGAATTTAACACTGACAAATTGAGAAAGTTCAGAATCTGTAATAGGGAATGGATAGAAAAACGCAAGAAAGGGGATCAGGTTTATATTTGTCTAACAGAAGGGAGAAATGGGAGCAGGAGGAGGAAAGGAAGAAGAAAGAGAGGGAAGATGACCAGCATATGACAGTCTGTTTAGCAACTACAGGAACGAACCAGGGCCATAATGTGCCAGTTATTCCCAATCCGCCCCCTCCTCCACCTGTATTACCAGTCCCCGTACCTACACTAGTCACAGATCCACCCCCTTACCCCGCAAATCTGGGAACCCCAGGGCAACCTCCTATAGTATGGAACCAGTACCCCGATTTAACTAAATGTCCCCAATGTGCATCTCTGTTGGAACCAGAGAGGATGACCTGTCCCAACTGTACACCCCAGATAGGAACAGGCCACAGAACTCCATTAATGATAAATAGACTGAAACCGTACAACCTGCACGGTCAAGGGGAAATGCATTCAGGATTCCCATTGTCTCATAAAGACAAAAGAAAACTGAGAAAGGGGAGACTGGGATCAAGAAATGTATTTTACACTGAAGCAGAAAATGGAACTCTTCAGATGCATGAAATTGAGGAAGAAGATGAATCAGAAAACTTAAATGTTCCTGCTTGTTACCCAGTACGTACCTTTGCCTATGTCAATCCAAGAGAAGGACAGCCTATATTAGCGGATGAGGAGGGATATGTTCAAGGACAAAATAATTTTAGACCACAATTTTTTATAAGAGAACAGCATACCCCTTTTTCAGTAATGGAAGTTACAGCCATAATAAAAGATAGCCCAGATCCATACAAACAGCCTGGACGGTTTGGGTTATATATGGAGACTATGTGTAATTTACATTCCGCAGCATGGGTAGATGTGGAATAAATATGTAAAAATAAATTAGCAGAGGGTGATCTAAGACAGATTAAGGATATGGCAGCTCATCAAGCCACTGATTATCATGAACAGATAGAAGATGTACTAGAAGCACAAAGGAAAACTATAGCCAGTGGACCACAATTTGTGGCACGCCTAAGGAGATGGTGTTATTTAAGAAATCAAAGGTATCCAGAAGCCGTTGGACCACAGGGAGAACAACCGTTTAGAAGTAACCTTTGTAAAATTAAGGATATGGTCCGAAATGAAGGTTTGGACCCAGAATCAGAAGCAGGAGCAGAAGAAAGGATGGTCAGATACCGAGTATTGGAAGGTTTAAGACCAAGTCTAAAACAGAAAATAAATTACTAGTACTCCTGCATATAGGTCTACACCTATGGATCAAATTCTGGATACAGTAGAGGCCTTAGAAGATCTGGAAAAGGAAGAAAAGGAGAAAAAGGTAGCCAAACCAAAACCGTCTACCTGGTCACAGAAGAAGGCTCAAAGAAAAAAAAAATTAAAAGGGGAAGGAAGAGCCACGATCAAGCCCGAATCAGGAAAATGCTTCTGGTGCAAGAAACCAGGACACTTCAAAAGAGACTGTCGCACATATAAGAGTTGGATAGAGAAAAGGGCAATCAAACCCCCTAGGATAAGTCAGACTGAAGTCCCGGCACCCCAGTACCAGTGATACTCCCGATGAACCCCTCCGACAGAATGGAAGATGGGTTTATTAAAGTCAAACTGACAACGGGAGAAAATGTTTCCTGCTTGCTTGATACTGGAGCAAGCCAATCAGTTATAAGACAGGAAGAAGTACCAGCGCATCTCATTACAGGAAAACCAGTGACAGCAAAGGGATTAAGTCAGGGGTGGGCAATTATTTCAGCTGGGGGGCCGCTTAACACTTCCCACGAATATTCGAGGGCCACACACAAAATACTCAAAAAGAGTCCCCTTTTTACACATTACGGCAGATAGCGTCCCCTTTTTACACATTACGGCAGACATCGTCCCCCTTTTTACACATTACAGCAGACAGCGCCCCCGTTTTTACACATTACGGCAGACATTGTTCCCCTTTTTACACATTACGGCAGATAGCGTCCCCTTTTTACACATTACGGCAGACATCGTCCCCCTTTTTACACATTACAGCAGACAGCGCCCCCGTTTTTACACATTACGGCAGACATTGTTCCCCTTTTTACACATTACGGCAGACTGCGTCCACTTTTTACACATTACGGCAGACATCATCCCCCTTTTTACACATTACAGCAGACAGCGCCCCCGTTTTTACACATTACGGCAGAAATTGTCCCCCTTTTTACACATTACAGCAGACTGCGTCCACTTTTTACACATTACGGCAGACATCATCCCCCTTTTTACACATTACAGCAGACAGCGCCCCCGTTTTTACACATTACGGCAGAAATTGTCCCCCTTTTTACACATTACGGCAGACTGTGTCCACTTTTTACACATTACGGCAGACTGCGTCCCCTTTTTACACATTACGGCAGACTGCGTCCCCCTTTTTACACATTACGGCAGACTGCGTCCCCTTTTTACACATTACGGCAGACATCGTCCCCCTTTTAACACATTACAGCAGACAGTGCCTCCGTTTTTACACATTATGGCAGACATCATCCCACTTTTTACACATTACGGCAGACAGCATCACCCTTTTTTACACATTACGGCAGACAGTCCCTACCCCCCTATCCCCTCCCTCCCTCCCCTAAACCCATATTGTAGTTTTTAACTCAGCTGCCTCCCCACCCCTAAACCTATATGGCAGCTTAAGCAGTGATCCAGGGGCTGGCAGGACAGGGGGTTTACCTGTTCGTCACAGTGGCAGACGATCCCCGCTGTCCGATGATGCCGCCTGGAGTCACTGCTGATGTGGCCTCTTGCTCCCGCTCGCTGGCCGCTGCTTCTTCTCCTCACTCAGCCGCCAAGCGCAGTGCCTGCCCCCCGTGCCGCCCAGCGCGCTTGGTAACAGAGGAAATCCCGGTCAGCTGACCTTGTGACGTGACCGGGATTTCCTCAGCGGCGCCTCGTCTGAGAACAGTGCAATGACAAGCGGCCTGTCGGGCCGCTTGTCATTGCACTCTAATGGGGCACAGCGGGCCAGGCACGATCGGTCCGCGGGCCGCATCCGGCCCGCGGGCCGCCTGTTGCCCACCCCTAGATTAAGTGGAGAAAAGATCCAGCTGAGGAAAACTAGGATCCTCAATGTACAAGTACAAGGACATCCACATAAAATCCCAGTAGAGTTCCTAGTATCTCCCATCTGCCCACTCAACTTGCTGGGAGCAGATTTGCTGCAGAAACTACAAGCAAGTATTCTGTACAGAGGGAACAAGGTGATATTCAAGACAGCACTATCACAAACAGACTATGATCAAGTGCAAGCCGCTATACAGATATTTCTAGCAACCACTGCAGAAGAGGATGAAGAAGAAACCCCAGAACAAATTAAAATCTGGCGAGGATGGGGAGTTCCAGACAAGGTATGGGAAAAAGGAAAAAAAGATGTGGGAACCATAAAGGTCCAACCTGTGAAGCTATCAAACCAGGAAATGTACCAGTAACTATAAAACAGTACCCCTTGAACAAGGAACAGACAGCAGCCATAGGAGTACAGATCAAAGATATGCTTGCACATGATGGACAGCAATATTGCTGGACAAGACTTTCTCAAGGAAGAGCTACAAGCACATCAGAGTTCACAGAAGCCACGGCCACAGTCTTGAAGAAATGGTCACCTGAGTATCCAGAAGAGACAATATCATTGTTAAAGTTTCTTGCAGATAAAGACTACCGAGTGACACAAGCCAAGCTGAAATTTGCCCAGAAGAAGGTGATATTCCTAGGACACTGCATTTCTCAAGGAACATGCCACCTTAGAACAGAAAGAATAAAAGTTATACTGAATGCTCCAAATCCACAGACCTTAACACAGAAAAGAGCCTTTCTAGGTTTGGTGTCCTATGTCAGAGACTGGATACCAGGAGCTTTAGCCCTTATGCAACCACTGTATAATGCCAAGAAGACTGCTACAAACTCCCAAGAAGAGCAAGAGACACAGTGGGTGGCTGTTAAACAGATGAAGGAAGCCATATGTTCAGCTCCAGCCCTGGGACTCCCAGACTACACAAAGCCTTTTACCTTGTTCTGCCATAAACATAGGGGACATGCAACAGGAGTCCTGACACAGGAGGTCGCTTATTATTCAGCAGCGCTGGATGGAGTGATGCAAGGATCACCAACCTGCATAAGGTCAGTAGCAGCTGCAGCCATCCTAAAGGACAAATGTGCAGATGTTGTGTTAGATCATCCACTTACCATACAAGTTCCACATGCAGTCACAGAAATACTGCAACAGGCATCTACAAGACATCTCAGCACAGCAAGGCTGACAAAATATGAAGTAGCCCTTCTATCAGCAAGCAACCTTACTATTAAGAGATGTAGCACTCTCAACCCTGCAACTTTACTACCTTTAAAGATGAACCTGACGGTTCAAAAGGAGGGAAAGATGAAGAAGTACAGCCAGAGGAAAGAACAGAACCATACCCGGAACAAGAACATGACTGTATAGCCCTCATGGAGGAAGAAATACAGCCAGATTGGAAGATTGATGACAGATCGATACATAATACAATTTTTTTCTTTTTTACAGATGGTTCTAGCTACTATGTTCAAGGATACAGGGTGGCGGGGTATGCAATTGTTTCTCCGCATGAAGTCTGGAAGAACAGAAGTTTCCTTACAGCAGCAGGTAAACTTATAAAGAATGGGCATCTAATACAAAGACTAACAAGAGCATTGAAACTGCCCAAACAAATGGCTGTTATAAAGACCAAAGCAAATACTAAGGAATAAACAGAAGAAAGCAAGGGCAGAGGCGTATCTAGCACGGGGCGAGCAGGGCACGTGCCCTGGGCGCCATGGCAGCCCCAACAGAGGGGGGCGCCACCGGCACCTGCACGGCCCACTCGCCCCATGCTTCAGGGATTCCGCCGGCCCAGGAGCCTCCCCCTACTCCCCCCTGCAAAGTGACTCTGTACGCGCATGCGCGTGCGCGACCTCGGGGGGGGGGGGGGGGGGGGGCGTGCGGCCCCTGAACAGCAGTGAGTGCAGGTGAGCGGGAAGGGGGTGCGGGACATTTTGTATGTGTGTGTGTGTTAAGTGTGTGTGTGTTAATTGTGTGTGTGTCGGACAGTGTGCGTGTGTGTTGTGTGTGGGACAGTGCGTGTGTGTGGGACAGTGTGAGTGTGTTAATTGTGTGTGTGGGACAGTTTGAGTGTGTGTAAATTGTGTGTGTGTGTGGGACAGTGTGCGTGTGTTAATTGTGTGTGTGTTAATTGTGTGTGTGTGTGACAGTGTGAGTGTGTTAATTGTGTGTGTGGGACAGTGCGTGTTTGTTAATTGTGTGTGTGTGTGTGACAGTGTGAGTGTGTTAATTGTGTGTGTGGGACAGTTTTGAGTGCGTGTTAATTGTGTGTGTGTGGGACAGTGTGCGTGTGCGTTAATTGTGTATGTGTGGGACAGTGTGAGTGTGTTAATTGTGTGTGTGTGTGTGGGACAGTGTGAGTGTGTTAATTGTGTGTGTGTGGGACAGTTTGAGTGTGTGTTAATTGTGTGTGTGTGGGACAGTGTGCGTGTGTGTTAATTGTGTGTGTGGGGGACAGTGTGCGTGTGTATTAATTGTGTGTGTGTGGGACAGTGTGCGTGTGTGTTAATTGTGTGTGTGTGGGACAGTGTGCGTGTGTTAAGTGTGTGTGTGTGTGTGTGTGTGACAGTGTGAGTGTGTTAATTGTGTGTGTGTGGGACAGTGCGTGTTTGTTAATTGTGTGTGTGGGACAGTGTGCGTGTGTGTATTTGTGTGTGTGGACAGTGTGCGTGTGTGTTATTTGTGTGTGGGACAGTGTGCGTGTGTTAATTGTGTGTGTGTGTTAATTGTCCCGGCGGTTATTGGCGTCTGTAGTGTGCGCCCCGTCCTCCTCCGCTGCCGCTGACCGGAGCGGCGGTGTGCGGCTCTCCCCCTCTTCCGCCGGCTCCGTCCTCCCGTCGTGGCCCTGCAGTGTGTGCCGGTCTCCCCAGCAGCAGCAGGTTAGTCTCCCCCCCCCCCTCTCTCTCTCTCTCTCTCTCTCTCTTTCCTCCTGTGGATTGCAGTTTGTAAGTATCATTTTAATTTTTACAGGTACCCCTATTGGATTCTACTGGACAAGTGGACGTGACCGGCGTGGGATGTAGGTAAGTAATCTGTCTCTCATTTTTACAGATTCCCCTACTGGATTCTACTGGACAAGTGGACGTGACCAGCGTGGGATGTAGGTAAGTAATCTGTCTCTCATTTTTACAGATTCCCCTACTGGATTCTACTGGACAAGTGGACGTGACCAGCGTGGGATGTAGGTAAGTAATGTGTCTCTCATTTTTACAGGTACCCCTATTGGATTCTACTGGACAAGTGGACGTGATCGGCGTGGGATGTAGGTAAGTAATCTCTCTCTCATTTTCACAGGTACCCCTATTGGATTCTACTGGACAAGTGGACGTGACCAGCGTGGGATGTAGGTAAGTAATCTGTCTCTCATTTTTACAGGTACCCCTATTGGATTCTACTGGACAAGTGGACGTGACCGGCGTGGGATATAGGTAAGTATGTGTGAGTGTGTCAGTGTGCTTTAATAAATTTTTACTGTCACGGTGTGTGAGTTGTGTTTTTATTTGGGTATTTTTTCTGTTGTAGAACTACAGGTACCGGCGGGCCCGTTATTTCCCTGCATGTTGGTACTTGAGGTTCTCCAAGTACCAGCAAGCGGGGGAGGCTTTCTGGGCCTTGTAGTTCCACAACAAAAAATAATATTCTTTTTTTACTTACATCCAGCTGGGTGGGCGAGCCGGGCGGGTGGAAAGCCAGCAGCAGGGGCAGCATGCCGGATATCAGCAGCCGAGGGTGGGGGCTGTAATGCACATGAGGAGCCCAAAGCCGGAGATCAGCAGCATGCTGACCGGCAATAAGCAGCTTCTGCTTCCGCGTTCAACATGCTGCTGATCTCCGGCTTTGGGCTACGCAGGGTTCGGGGGATGGGTGTCCTCTGCCGGTGTACTGCAGCTCCAGGGGTGCGGGCTCCGGAGGCTTTCAGCACTGTTGAATATCCAGCTGCCTCAAGTATGTACAGCCCGCACCCTCTGCTGCTGATATCCGGCATGCTGCTGCTGGCTGTCCCCCTGCCCGGCTCGGCCACACAGCTGTATGGTGAGAAGGGCATCTCAGTTCCTGAGGTTTAACACATATGCCTCAGAAAATGGCCTCTGCGGTAAACGATACTAATGCTTACCGTGACAGTAACAGCGGGGATGAAGGCGCACATCGGGATCCTGCAGCATGAAACAAGAACCCTTCGGAGCGCAGCAGACCACACTGAAAAGGGTGCATACCCGGTGCGGTGCTCTGCATCCCGGGTGGTGCCGAAGATGTGGAGTGTCGGAGGTGGCAGAAGCGCCGCAGCTTGGGGTGAGAAACCGCTGCAGCCCTTCCGCTGCTAAACTCTGCAATTAGTCTATTAAGGGGGTGGGCTCCCCTCATCATAGTGCCCCACAGGCCATGTTAATTCTGGGTGTAGGATCCCCTAACTCTATAATGGGAATTTTGGCTCATATCATGTGCTGTAACGTGAATTTTGGCTAATACCGTGTGCTATAATGTGAATTTCGGCTCATACTATGTGGGGTAATGTGAATTTTGGCTCATTCCGTGTGCTGTAATGTGAATTTCGGCTCATACCGTGTGCTGTAATGTGAATTTCGGCTCATACCATGTGGGGAAATGTGAATTTTGGCTCATACCATGTGGAGTAATGTGAATTTTGGCTCATACCGTGTGCTATAATGTGAATTTCGGCTCATACCATGTGCTATAATGTGAATTTTGGCTCATACCATGTGGGGTAATGTGAATTTCGGCTCATACTGTGTGCTATAATGTGAATTTCGGCTCATGCCGTGTGGGGCAATGTGAATTTCGGCTCATACTGTGTGCTATAATGTGAATTTCGGCTCATACCGTGTGCTATAATGTGAAAGGGGCACCAGTACTAGATAGTATAAGGGGTCCTACTACACTGAAGGACACGCCCCTTTTGAGTGACCGCGCCCCTTTTCCGGAGCGCGCGCGCCTTCGGCGCGCGCATAATTGCTATCTGCACTCTTTCATTCCACTTTCAAAAATTCAACTTCGACCACTGCACCTACATACACATACATACACACCCTGACATCTTTATATGCAGTGACACCGGTGGCGTCTGCACATACTTTCCTTTTGTATTTTTTTTTTATTATCATTTTATTAATTTATTATTTTTATTAAGAAAAAATTATTATGATTTTTTTTTTTTGGGGGGGAGGGGGGGGGCGCACCATTATTGATCTTGCCCTGGGCTCCAAAAACCCTAGTTACGCCTCTGAGCAAGGGTAATGCATATGCAGATGCAGAAGCAGGGAAAGCAGCCCTAAAGAACAAACATGAACCAGCCATTTATGTTCAGGAAGAAGCAGAAGAAGTGAACATAAAGACTCTCATCAAGCTGCAAGAATAAGCTAAAATAGAACACAAGACATGGGAAAAGATGGGAGCCAAAGCAACCTGTTTAGGTTTATGGAAGAAAGAAGATAAATGGTGCCTGCCTAGAGCACTATACCCACCTATGCTATGTGTATCCCATGGATCAGATCACAAGGGAAAAGAACAAATGACAAGGCTGGTACAGGACCATTGGATAGCACCAGGATTCTATGTGAAAAAAAAAAAAAGAATTTTACAGACCAATGTTGGATATGTGCAGAGAACAATCCAGGAAGAAGAAAAAGAACAAGCCTTGGACAGACACCACAAGCTTATTTTCCTTTCCAGAGACTACAAATGGACTATATACACATGCCAAAGCATGGAACATATGAATATGCCCTAACATGTACTGACATTTTTAGCAGATGGCCTGAGGCGGGGCCAGTGGCCAAAGCAAATGCCATCTCTACTGCAAAGAAAATAATAGCAGCAATAGTGTGCAGATTTGGGGTTCCAGAAGTAATAGAACGTCTGAATGGGACCCTAAAGCTTAAAATACAAAAGGACATGCAAGAGACAGGGAAAGCATAGGTAGAGTGCTTGCCCTTAGCATTGTTTGCAGTTAGAACACCACCAGGCAAGGAAACAGGGTACTCACCTTATGAGGTTTTATTTGGGACAAAACCCAAGACAGGGAGTTATTTGCCCTAGGAACTGCAGCATAAACATGGAAATATGACAGAGTATATAAAACAGTTGAATGAACATTTAACTGAAATACATTCTCAAGTTTTATCCTCAGGACCTGAAAGAGCTGATCTTGGACCACATAGCATTCTGATTGGCGATTGGATCTACCTAGAAAGACACGTGAGAGGAGCACTTGAGCCCAGATATGATGGTCCTTTCCAAGTATTGCTAGTGACCCCCACCTCGGTGAAACTCGAGGGTCGAGATTCGTGGGTGCATGCATCGCACTGCAAAAAGACCAAGATCACTATTAAACCCCCAGGAAAGTAATAACTATGAATTTACTTGGACCTAAGCATAATAGGTCCCTGTGGGGGGTTATTTGGGATCCGCAATGTTGGTTGTTGCAATTGTATTTACTGTACATCTGGTAAAAACGCCTGTAAGTCAAGGCCCTACTCCAGCCCCTGAGATAAGTAGGAAAAATACCCTGTAACCATGAATAAATACCCCTGAAGTGTAAGAAAGGCATGCAGTGTGGCCAATACCACCATGTGCAAAAATGGAAGGCAGGGATAAATGTTTGTGTGAGTGTGGACAGGAACCAATGGAAAAAGCAATAGAATGTCAGAAACAATGTAAATTCAATTATAGTACATGGGGAAAATACTTTGCAAAGATACAGACATGTTGGAAGTGTTACCCAGAAAACAGTTTGAAATGGTCATGTATGACTGGATGTTGGACAAGGCCCTCCCTGCATAATAATAATAATAATAATAATTTTATTTATATAGCGCTCTTTCTCCAATAGGACTCAAGGCGCTTAACAGATACACAGCATAATATAGTACAGAAAAATAATGAAGTACATTTTTCATAAAATACAGAAGCATGAAGATACTAAAAGAGACACTATGGAAATGCTTGAGTAAACAGGAAAGTCTTGAGTCTACTTTTGAAGGATTCTATAGTTGGGGCCTCTCGCACTGTGCTGGGAAGTGAGTTCCATAGAGTCGGAGCCGCATGACTAAAAGCTCGACCCCCAGATGAATTACGGTAGATTCTAGGTACTGCTAAAAGTCCTTCATCTACAGATCGCAGTAATCGAGTGGGGCAGTATGGGATCAGAAGCTGTTTCAGGTACCTTGGGCCTTGGTCATGTAATGCTTTGAAACTCAGTAAGCCAATCTTGAAGAGGATTCGCCATCTTACAGGCAGCCAGTGAAGGGAGTAGAGGATGGGTGTTATGTGGCTGGAACGGGGCTGGTTGGTTAACAGCCTGGCAGCTGTGTTTTGCACCAGCTGTAAGCGTTGCAATTCTTTTGCTGGTAGACCAAGGTAGAGGGCATTACAGTAGTCTAATCGAGATGATACAAATGCATGTATGACTTTTGGCATATCATCTGAGGGAATTAGGTGCTTGATTCTGGCTATGTTCCTCAGGTGAAAGAATGAGGATTTGATTGTGGCTGATATCTGATGTTTAAGTGTCAAGCCATCATCCAGGACAACGCCAAGATTCCGCACATGATCACTGGTCTGTAATTCTGAATCCCCGAGTGTAAGTCCAGTTGGTTGGCTATGCTGCAGTCTTGTCCTTTGATGTTGCGGTCGTATTATAAGGACCTCTGTTTTATCCGGGTTCAGTCGCAGCCAACTGGCGCTCATCCACTCCTGTAGTTCAGCTAGACAGCCATTCAGGGTTGCTACTGGGTTATCAGTGCCCGGAGCAAAGGACAAGTACAGTTGTGTATCATCTGCATAGCAGTGGTAGACCAGGCCATGGCGCCTGATTATTTCGCCCAATGGGAGCATGTATACTGCAAAAAGCATGGGGGATAGTATAGAACCTTGTGGGACACCACATGGCAATGGCACTGGTGGTGATGAGTATAATCCAGATGATACTCTCTGTGACCTGCCTGTGAGAAATGATTTGAACCAGTTTAGGACTGTGCCATCCAGACCACAGAAGTGTATCAGTCGCTCAATCAGAAGCCCGTGGTCCACGGTATCAAATGCTGCCGAGAGATCCAGAAGGATTAATATTGAACAGTCACCTCTGTCTTTTGCCATCAGAAGATCATTTAACACACACACCAGGGCTGTTTCAGTGCTATGTCTTCTCCTGAATCCTGATTGAAATGGATCATAAATATCATGGGTTGTCAGGCGAGTTTCCAGTTGATTTGCAACCACTTTCTCAATAACCTTTCCTAGGAAAGGAAGGTTTGATACCGGTCTGTAGTTGGACATGCAGTCGGGATCTAAATTAGGTTTTTTAAGAAGTGGTCTAACAATTGCTTCCTTTAGGGGTCCAGGAAAAATGCCTGTCTGCAAAGAGCATTGAACAATTTTTGCAAAGACAGGACCGATTATATCCGTACAACCTATTAGAAGCTTGGTTGAGGCTGGGTCCAGGCCACAGGTGGTGGGACGCAAAATCCGAGCAATTTCAGCAGTGTCCTTTACATCCACTGGGTCAAAGCTGGTCCATGAAGGCAGGTAGCTTATATTGGCAGGCTTTGTAGTTTGGCTCTCCTTTGATGGCACTGTGGATATTCCAGCCCGGATGGTGGATATTTTATCTGCAAAGAAGTTTGCAAACTCGTTGCATCTTGCTTGGGAAAGGGTCTCATCAGTCTGCAGGCATGCTGGCTTGCAAAGCATCTCCACTGTGCGGAAAAGTTGAGCTGGCCTATTGTTTGCTGCTGTGATCTCATTTGACAGGAACTGTGATTTCTTGCGAGTGATTGTCGATTGATATTCTTCGTTATGCTTTATTAGTTTTATTTTGTCATCCACTAGGTTAGTCTTCCTCCATCGTCTTTCCAGTCTACGCCCCCTTTTCTTGAGCTCACTAACACTGTTGTCGTACCATGGAGCTTGACGATGTGGTTTACGAGGTCTTATACGCACAGGGGCGATAATATCAATTGCAGCCTTAACATCCCTATTATAATAACGGACTAGGGAACAGGGCATAAGAGTAACGCATGGGCATAGCTGTTAGAAGCCAGGCGTAAGAGAGACAGGAGGGCAGTAAGAAAAAATGCAGGAAATAGAAGATATAAAACAGCAGTTTGTGAGAAAGGTGGAGGAATCATCATGGACATGGGGAGACTGGGATTTTGGATGGTTAAACCGTGCAATTTGGTTAAAGGGGATTGGAGGATGGTTAATAGGCATTGTTCTCCTAATTGTAAATGTAGCTGGAGTATGTTTATTGGTATATGTACTCATACGTATTATTCTCTGTTGTATTTCATGCACTTCGAAAAAAGTAAAACGCAAGATAAACAAAAAGAAACCTGCTAAACACGCAAGATTCGAGCATACAGAGGAAATGGATGAACGTGACCAAGATGAATATGATGATATTGAATCACGTAATGACAGACCACCCGTCTACAAAAATGGAAGCAATCAAAAAAGACTGTAAAAAGGACTCTTATGCATCTATGCCTTGTGACTATTTTGTCTGTACGGGATGGTTATTACCCTCCCCTGGCAATAGGCCTAGGGAGACAGACGTACTTGACCAGGTCATCGCCTGGCCTGCTCGGCGAAGTAGGGTAGCGAGGTATAGTGTGATGTCTTTTTGAGAATCAAAAGGAGGGAAAATGAGGAAGGTAAATGGGCAAGCATTAGTATGATTCTGCAATAAAGCCAATGTCACTCCATTTTGTTATATACAATAGATTATAAGCTTACTTTAGTATTAAGATATGAGATGTTTAAAATATGCCTGGAAGAAGGAAAATTACAGTTGGCTGAAAGGAAACAAAAAGAAGAACTTGTGGCAAAGCCATTTCCAAGAAACGAAGCAAAAAGAAGAACTTGTGGCAAAGCTTCTGAGAAATGGAGAAAGAAAAGGAAAAAAGCAGGCGTTATCAGGAAAAGGACACAACTCTGAGGTTAAACTGTAAACTCCTCTGTGTTTTTTTCAAACAGGTATAAATATATGTATGTAAGAACATTAAACCAGAACTCAGATTGAATACACCAGGCAGTGTGTGGTCATTTGATTTCTCCAGCTGGCTGCACGGCACGTATATTTTATTCACAGATTCTGAATACAAAAGACAGGCTGTTGTTGGAGTCCTCTCAGAGAAGGCTGAGGCTAAAGGAGGTTTACCTCCAACACTCTCCATGTCAACGAAGGCAGCAGGGATCACCAGCGGAATTACCACACGTCGAGCTGTGTGGCCATCACTCCACTTCCCTTACACAAGCGGCGGCTGGAGACATGAGCCGGCGTACAGCCGAAATTTCAGTACCTCACTGAATACAATGGGTGTACGTGGGGGTGTGCTGCCAGATGGTGCGCCTCCATTGCAGTTGTGCTGTGGGCAAGGCACCATCGGCACACATCTAGTTACGGCACTGCTGCAGCTCATCAGTGACACTAGCGCTTTCTGCATCATTTATTGACGTGGGTGACGGGGCGGGCTTTTCTGATGGAAAACTCAGTTCCACCTTCTCCCCTGCCCCCCCCCCCCCACCACCACCACTTTAAACCCTTGGTGCAGTAGTCTTTTACAGACTACAGATGGCTCTAGTAACCGGCTCCAGCCAATTACCAGTAGTGCTCATGCCTAGCCACACCTAGCAGCTCAGGCATTGGTGAGCAGTGAATTCCTTTATGCTATGGGTCACTGACGGCTGTAGAGGATGGTGGAAACAGCTTCCCTGGTCTCTGACTCTGCTCCATAGCATTGACTGACAGCGGCTCTGCCTCTGAGTGGTACCCAGTCTTCCGGGTACAGGTCTCAAGCTCCACCTCCCCAGTCCAGCCGGTCTCCGCAGTGTGAAGTTTCACAGTAATTCAGGGGCAGGGGCATAGCCAGAACTTTGTGGGCCCCATAGCAACATTTTGAAGGGACCCCCATCCCAATGCTTCTAGAGAGACACTTCTCTGCAGCAGTTGATAATTTTATGCCCTATAATCGTACCCTATTTTATTTTCTGGACCATAGTAGAGCCTAATTTAATGTTATGCCCCATAGTAGTGCCCTAGTTTCTTTCATGAATCGTATTAGTGCTTAAGTTCACCCTATGTCACATTTCAGAGCTGCCAGTGCACATTATGCCGCACAGTACCCCCAATTCACATTCTGATATATTGTGCCTCATTGCAGTGCCCAGGTTCATATTATATAACATTAAAATGCCATCCAGTTCATTTTATACAACACTACAATGAGCAGGTCCAGGGACACACCTAGATATATTGCAGGCCCCAAGAAAAAAGTTTGAAAGGACCCCTACGTACCACCCAGTGGCGAAAAATTTATATAACACATGTAACTGTGACAGGAAAGGTGGGCCCCTCTCAGCTGTGGGCCCCATAGCAGCTGCACTACCTGCACCTATGGTAGCTACCCCCCCTGTATATAACACATATATGGGGCTGCTATGGGCCCCATAGCAGCTGCACTACCTGCACCTATGGTAGCTACGCCCCCTGTATATAACACATATATGGGGCTGCTATGGGGCCCAGAGCTGGGAGGGGCCACCTTCCCTGTGAAAGGGAAGGTGGGCCCCTCTCAGCTCTGGGCCCCACAGCAGCTGCACTGCCTGCACCTATGGTAGCTACGCCCTTGTTCAGGGGTATTGCAGCTCTCCAGCCAGACAGTGGAGTACAGTGTCTGTGTCCTGCAGTAGTGCACCCAATGATACGTTTCGGCAAGCCTGCCTTTCTCAAGGATCCTTGAATAAGGCAGGGCTTGGAGAAACACGTTGGTTGACAAGTGCACACGCATGCACTATGGCAGGACACTGACACTGTGCTCTATTCTCCGGCTGGAGAACAACAAGCAGCTCTGAATTACCGCGAGAATTCATGCAAGATTTTACACTGCAGGGACAGACTTTAATGAATGCGCAGATGGACGATAATCACTCAATTGTGACAGCAATCAGCATTGCATACAACTCTGAGTCAGGCCCTACATTAGAATCAAGAATATGCCAAAAAAAACTTTTATATATTCATGTAGCAAAATAATATCCTGTATATTGAATAGTCACAGTATTTTTTTTTAGAAAATTACATGTAAAGTTATATAGCTATAGAATGAGTGTAAATCAGTATACTGTAGCTGTTAATGAAGCATAAAAGCAAATTTGCCTACGCTCAATACAGTAGTTACTACAGTATACTGCTGACAAATTCTAAAGGCCCACAAGTGGTCAGGAAACCATCATTATAGGTCCCGAGTATGCAGTTTGGGAAACATTGCACTATTTCAATCTGCTATTATACGGTTTACACTATTATTATCACCTTTTTCCTTTTGACGGCGTAAATGAAAAGACTTATGTATCAATTTCTGTTCACTGATTTATTATAAATACATATCACCTTAACAAGATCCATATCTATTGCTGGTACTGGAGGGCTTGTGCAACAATATGTACCAATGACAATGACAACCAACAGACATTTAACATATAGTAACTTTCAATATACACTATATGGACAAAAGTATTCGGATGACTGACCATTAAACAAGCACAGACTATAATGACACACTTTAATATGGAGTTGGTCCCCCTTTTGCAGCTATAACCGCTTTCACTCTTCTTGGAAGGCTTTACACAAGATTTTGGAGTGTATCTGTGGGAATTTGTCCCCATTCATTCTGAAGAGCATTTATGAGGTCAGGCATTGATGTTGGACGAGTAGGCCTGGCTTCCAAACTCTATTCCAGTTTATCCAAAAGGTGCTCAATGGGGTTGAATTCAGGGCTCTGTTCTTCCACACCAAACTCATCAAACAATGGCCCTCATTCCGACCTGATCGCTAGCAGGCTACGTTTAGCACGGCTGTGATCAGGTAGTCGCCGTCTACAGGGGAGGGGGGGAATCGCTGTGCAGGGGAGCGCTCGCTTGTGCAAAGAGCTGCACAAACAAAAGTTTGTGCAGTTTCTACACTACTCACCCGTTGCAATCATCCAGGACGGAGCTGACATCAGGATCCCTCCCTCGAAACAGCTGGGCACGCCTGCGTTCGGACGGCCACTCCCTGAAAACGGTCAGTTGACGCCTGCGGCCGGCCTCTTCCTATTAATCTTCTTGCGGTCACAGGTGCGATCGCTTTCTTTATTAGTTCTGTCACTCCCTGGCGATGGGCATCGCCAGGGACCGGCACGCCTGCGCATTGTGGTCGCGTCGTATGCGCAGTTCAGATCTGATCGCACCGCTGTAAAAAACTGCAGCATGCGATCGGGTCAGAATGACCCCCCCATGTCTTTATAGTCCCGGCTTTGTGCACTGGGGCATACATGTTGGAATAGAAAATGGCCTTATCCAAACTGTTGCCACAAAGTTGGAAGCATAGCATTGTCCAAAATGTCTTGGTATGCTGAAGTATTAAGCTTGCCCTTCACTAAAGATAAGGGGCCTAGCCCCAGGGCCGGATTAACAATGGGGCCGATGGAGCCGCAGCCCCAGGCCCCCCACTGGAAATAGGCCCACAGATCCCCTGCAGTTCAGATAGTGTTGACAGGAAAAAAAACTTTTCTCCTGTTATCACCAATAGCATTCCCTCACTCGACTCCTGTCACGAGAGACAGAACTCTGCCTATCCCCTCTGAAGCTGCCAGCAGCTGTCACTGCCCAATGAAGCACATACCCAGGATCGAAGTAAGCTCCTCCCCCCAGATCGTGATAAGCTCCGCCTCCTGGTGCATCTACAGCTTTGCCCACGATTGCTCAAAGTTCTTCTCACTTGCCATCCCAAGCTGTGTCTCTGTGGGACCTTTATAAACTTACTCAGCCCCCTGGTTCTTCCACTGCTGAGTCCCCTGGCCCCTGTTGCCTGAAGCCACACCCCCGGGCCGTTCTAAGCCCCGCCGACTGGACAGTACACTGCAGTGCAGTGCTCCCCGCCTGTGTGATCTGTGAGGTGTTCTGCAGCTGAGGTTTGAGGTACAAAGGAGTATATGCTGTGTAGCCCTATGCCCAGGACTTTCTCACACTTAAAGTTATGTGTGGATGTTCTGTGACCTTAATGGCATACTGTTTTAATTTATCATGCATGATAATCAATTGAATTCCGGCCAGTGTGTATACGGACACTACCTTGCAGTGTAATGTGACTATCAGACTCTGCCGTGCGGTGTAATGTGACTATCAGACGCTGCCGTGCGGTGTAACGTAACTATCAGACACTGCCGTGCAGTGTAATGTAACTATCGGACACTGCCGTGTAGTGTAATGTGACTAGGACAGTACTGAGCGGTGTAATGTAACTGTCGGACGCTGCCGTGTGGTGTAATGTAACTATCGGACGCTGCCATGCGGTGTAATGTGACTATCGGACGCTGCCATGCGGTGTAATGTGACTATCGGACGCTGCCGTGCGGTGTAATGTGACTATCGGACGCTGCCGTGCAGTGTAATGTAATTTGGACACTACTGTGCAGTGTATTGTAACTATCGGATGCTGCTGTGCGGTGTAATGTAACTATCAGCGCTGCCGTGCAGTGCAATGTGACTCGGACACTAGTGCACGGGGTAATGTAAATATCGGATGCTGCCATGCGATGTAATGTGACTAGGTTACTACTGAGCAGTGTAATGTACAGTAACTGTCGGACGCTGCAGTTCGGTGTAATGTAATTATCGGACACTGCCATGCGGTGTAATGTGACTCGGACACTAGTGTGCAGTGTAATGTGACTATCGGACGCTGCCGTGCGGTGTAATGTGACTATCGGACGCTGCCGTGCGGTGTAATGTGACTATCGGACGCTGCCGTGCGGTGTAATGTGACTATCGGACGCTGCCGTGCAGTGTAATGTGACTCAGACACTACTGTGCAGCGTAATGTGACTCGGACACTACTGTGCAGTGTAATGTGACTATCGGACGCTGCTGTGCGGTGTAATGTGACTATCGGACGCTGCCGTGCGGTGTAATGTGACTATCGGACGCTGCCGTGCAGTGTAATGTGACTCAGACACTACTGTGCAGCGTAATGTGACTCGGACACTACTGTGCAGTGTAATGTGACTATCGGACGCTGCCGTGCGGTGTAATGTGACTATCGGACGCTGCCGTGCGGTGTAATGTGACTATCGGACGCTGTTGTGCGGTGTAATGTGACTCAGACACTAGTGTACGGTGTAATGTAAATATCGGACGCTGCCATGCGGTGTAATGCGACTAGGTCACTACTGAGCAGTGTAATGTACAGTAACTGTCGGACGCTGCAGTTTGGTGTAATGTAATTATTGGACGCTGCCATGAGGTGTAATGTGACTTGGACACTACTGTGCAGTGTAATGTGACTCGGACACTACTGTGCAGTGTAATGTGACTATCGGACGCTGCCGTGCGGTGTAATGTGACTATCGGACGGTGCAGTTCGGTGTAATGTGACTCAGACACTACTGTGCAGTGTAATGTGACTATTGGACGCTGCCGTGCGGTGTAATGTGACTTGGACACTAGTGTACGGTGTAATGTAAATATCGGACGCTGCCATGCGGTGTAATACGACTAGGTCACTACTGAGCAGTGTAATGTACAGTAACTGTCGGACGCTGCAGTTTGGTGTAATGTAATTATTGGACGCTGCCGTGCAGTGTAATGTGACTCGGACACTACTGTGCAGTGTAATGTGACTCGGATACTACTGTGCGGTGTCATGTGACTATCGGACGTTGCTGTGCGGTGTAACATGTCTCGGACACTACCGTGCAGTGTAATGTAACTAGCAGACGCTACCGTGCGGTGGAATGTAACTATCAGATGCTGCTGTGTGGTGTCATGTGACTCAGACACTACTGTGCGTTGTAATGTAACTATCGGACACTGCTGTGCGGTGTAATGTAATTATCGGACGCTGCCGTGCGGTGTAATGTGACTCGGACACTACTGTGCTGTGTATTGTAACTATCGGACGCTGCCGTGCAGTGTATTGTAACTATCGGACGGTGCTATACGGTGCAATGTAACTATCGGACGGTGCTGTGCAATGTAACTACCGGACGCTGCCGTGTGGTGTATTGTAACTATCGGACGTTGCTGTGCGGTGTAATGTAACTATCGGACGGTGCTGTGCGGTGTATTGTAACTCGGACACTACTATGCCGTGTAATGTGATTCAGATACTACTGTGCGGTGTAATGTAACTATCGGACGTTGCTGTGCGATGCAAAGTGTCTCGGACACTACCGTGCTGTGTAATGTAACTAGCAGACGATACCGTGCGGTGGAATGTAACTATCAGATACTGCTGTGCGGTGTCATGTGACTCGGACACTACTATGCGGTGTAATCTAACTAATGGACACTGCTTTGCAGTGTAACAATAGGCCTTTCCTATATTTCAGCTCCAGGCCCATGTGCACATTAATCTGGCACTGCCTAGCCCAATCCCTGAAAAGCAGCCCCATACCATTATCCCTCCTCCACCAAACTTCACAGTTGGCATAATGCAACAGTCACAATGTTCTTTCAGCATCTGCCAAACCCAGACTTGCCCATCTGACTGCCAAACAGAGAAGTGTGATAAGTCTTTCCACAGAACACGTTTCCAGTGCTCCACAGTCCAGTGTCGGTGTGCTTTAGTTTACACCACTCCATCCGACGCTTGGCATTCGACTTGGTGGTGTGAGGCCATGGAAACCCATTCCATTAATCTCCCGTCGCACAGTTTTTGTGCTAACATTAATGCCACTATAATTTTGGAACTCTGCAGCAATGGAACCAGCAGAGCGTTGGTGACTTTTACACCCCATATATCTGAACAGTCAGTGACTGTGCTCTGTAATGTTATGTGGTCTTCTGCTTCATGGCTGAGTTACTGTTGTTCCTAAACGCTTCCATTTTTTAAATAATATCGCTTACAGTTGACCGTGGAATATCCAGCAGGGATGAAATTTCACAAACCATCTTATTGCAGAGGTGGCATCCTATCACAGTACCACGCTTGAAGTCACTGAGCTCTTCAGGACAAACCATTTTGTATCACAAATGTTTGCAAATGGAGACTGCATGGCTAGGTGCTAGATTTTATACACCTGTGGCAGCGGGTCTGATTGAAACACCTGAATTCATTCATTAACAGGTGTGGCCAAATACTTTTGTCCATATAGTGTAGTATCAGGTAACCTTTGATGTTATACGACCATTCACCTCTTACCTTGACCACAATAGTTTTTTCAATAGAGTCTTCTCTGTGATCCTTTCCCAACAAAAATGGATCTGCATTGCAACCTCCATCCACATGCAGAGAACCAATGGTCACATGGATCTTTAAGTTCTCTGAAAAGTGAAGGTAGAACAACATTATGCAGCACGTTGAATAGATCCCATATTTTAAAAATATACTTTCTGATACTTCATTAATACTACTAGTAGTTTGGACTAGTCATTCACCGGGTCGCTAAGTTTGTTCCCGGAGTTGAAGAGATAATTTTCTTCTCTCCTCTCCCACCTTTCCATCTCTCTTCCCAATCTTCCTCTCATCTCCCTCTCTTCTTCTGTTCCTCCCATATCTCTCTTCTCAATCTCTGCCTCTTCTTCCCACCTTTCTATTTACACAACTTAATACCATCTTCATATCTCCCATTCTTCCAGCCATTGTTGTCTACCCCTTTTCTTGCAATCTCTCTCCTCTTCCTCTCAGCTGTCTTTCTCTCTCTACTCTGTCTTCCTCCAATTTCTCTCTCTATATCTCTCTCCCTCATTTCCCATCTTCCTTCTGTCTCTCTTTCTCTCTCACCTGTCTTCTTCCAATCTCTCTCTCTCTCTCTCTCTCTCTCTCTCTCTCTCTCTTGCTCCCACTCCCCCCTTTTCCTCCAATCTCTCGCCCTCTCTTCCCCATAGTAAGGAGTTTCTGGTGGTAGAGGAAAGCAAAATAGGGGGTACTGATTGGCAGAGGGCAGTGTAGTAGTAGTAGTAGTAGTTGTTGCTGTGTGGTGGTGGACAGCAGAGTAAGGGTTTCTTGGGTGGCTCAGGGGATAGTCAGTAGCGGAACAGGGGTGGAGGGTAGAAAAGCAAGGGATTGCTGGATGATAGAGTAGCACTCACTTGGTAGGTGATTGAAATTATGGGGAATGGCAGGTATGTCAGTGACACCTGTAGGGATGTGAGTGGATGCACAAGGTAAGCACGCACACACCTCCATTTGGCTATCACTGCTCTGACTAGGATCATGTTTATTAGGTAATGGGTTGGTGAGTGGGGGCATGCGGGGACTACGTTGTAGCTCGGAGGCCATGGGCCATGTAGGAGTGTGTGCACCTCCCTTTAACTGCATTTGATTTAAAAAACTGTCACATCTCATACAAGTTGCTTGTGTATATTATCTCTCTTTGACTGATCACTTGGTCCATATTTTCCATTACTGCTTTCCAGGACTCCATCTCAGAGGATTGAGTAATCCAATACAATAGGTTATATTTTGAAGGTTCATTGGCAGCTACGTCTACACTAGGTCAGTAATGAAAATATATGCTACTCTTAATAATTCCACGTTATATGTCTTTTAATCCCATCATAAATTGTAATATGTATAACTATTAATGATGATGATGATGATGATGATTGTTAATTTACATGTTGCTTTGCATAAGGTGTATTGTAGATGGTGTTATTTTTACTAGAGATGTGCTGAACCCCCATGTTTTGGTATTGGTTCTGATTCATCACCGTGTTTTGGAAAAACTATTCTCAAATGTTTAGGTTCGGATTGGTTTTTAGTTCAGTTAAAAATTGATAAAAGATTGACAATCATTTATAAAAATCGATTAAAACCGATGAAAACCGCTAAAATCATGTACATTTTACAATCCAAAACCCCAAAATCTGATTTAAAAACTGAATTCTGAACTGCTAGTAGATACGAACCGGGACTTGGTTTGGATCGGATCTCATCTGGAGATTCAGATCGCTATTGGTTCAATGCGGCTCAACAAAATTAGTTTGGATTTGGATTTCTGGAGAACATCTTTATGTTTTACACATCTAGTAATTAGATAAAGTAGGAGAGTCTGACAACTGATACAATAAAAAAAAACCTCATCTTTGATTTTTGTGGTTTATACAGTGCATCCGGAAAGTATTCACAGTGCTTCACTTTTCCACATTTTGTTATGTTACAGCCTTATTCCAAAATTGAATAAATTTCCTCAAAATTCTACATACAATACCCCATAATGACAACATGAAAAAAGTTTTTTTTAGATTTTTGCAAATGTATTAAAAATAAAAAACTAAGAAGTCACTGTTATGAAGGAGAAACAGCCAGGGGTGGATTAAGGGGTGATCCCGCCCCTAGGCACAACAGTAACGGCCGCCCCCCACCCCACCTGACAATTTTTATATTTTTATTGATTGGTTATAAGCCCTCATTTTATGATAGACAATTTAATAGAATCATTAAAACAAATCCACTATGTAATTTTTTTATTTTAATTATGTACACTTATTTACTAAGTAGGACAGTTTACAGGGGCCGTACGTGCATGTCCTACCCACTTACACTCCATTCAAGATGGCATATGGTAGAGTACAGTGGAAATATTTAGCAGTTACTGGTACTTTTTGGGCTGACAGTACCAACACAAGCATCAAGTGTCGCCCCCAAACAAGTGCCGCCCCTAAGCACGTGCCTCACGTGCATAATGGGAAATTTGCCACTGGAAACACTTGGCATCTTTATACATCTGAAGCTACCAGCTGCTACTCCATCATGTCTTCTGTGATAGGCTGGGAAAGTGGCGCTTAGCAATGCTGTCAATGCCAATCAATCCACTACCACTTTGATGGACATAAGATCATGCCCCTACTTACCGCCTCTTAGCCAGGGCCGGATTAACAATGAGGCGTTGGAGCTGCAGCTCCAGGCCCCCCACTGAAAATAGGCCTACAGGATCTAATGCAATGCAGATAATGTTGACAGGGGAAGAAAAAACTTTTCTCCTGTCATCACAAACAGCATTCCGCCAGTCCAGTCACAACAACCAGCTAAAGCTTTGCCAATCCCCTCCCAAGCTGCTAGCAGCCCTGCACAACCAACCAGCCAACCTCCGTGTCACCCCAAGCTCCACCGCAGGCCTGCGCTAAGCCCCGCCCCAGGTCACGCTAAGCCCCTCCCCCTTAGTTTGGTGTTTGTGTACAAGGGGCCAGCACCAGCATTTATCACCCCCACCCCACCCCATACAGCTGTCATCTGCTCCGGTGTCCCGTGTACTTCACCCAGCCTGTCACACTCCCATCATTTGTACCACTCCGCCAGCTGGACCACTTTTCATTATCCCATCCCTCATTCACTGCCTCACCTACACTCCCAAGATTTCCTCTCTCTCTCTCTCTCTCTCTCTCTCTGTCTGCCCCTGGTCTCTCTCTCTCTTTGCTCCAGGTATCTCTCCCTGCTCCAAGAGTCTCTTTCTCTTTGCTCCAAGTGTCTCTCTCTCTCTTTTTCTGCTCCATGTTTCTCTCTGCTTCAAGTGTCTTTTTGCCCTCCCTCTCTGCTCCACATCTCTCTCTCTCTCTCTCTCTCTCTCTGATCCATGTCTCCCTCTCTGTGCTCCACATTTTTCTCTCTCTGCTCTATGTCTCTCTTTCTCTATCTCCCTCTCCCTCTCTCTCTGCTCCACGTCTCTCTCTCTGCTCCACATTTTTCTCTCTCTGCTCCTTCTCTCTCTCTCTCTGCTCCGCGTCTCTCTCTCTCTCTGCTCCACGTCTCTCTCTCTGCTCTGCGTCCCTCTCTCACTCTCTCTCTGTTCCATGTCTCCCTCTCTCTGCTCCACATCTTTCTCTCTCTGCTCCACATCTATCTCTCTCTACTCCACGTCTCTCTCTCTCTCTACTCCTTGTCTCTCTCTCTCTCTGCTCCCCGTCTCTCTTTCTCTGCTCCACGTCTCTCTCTGCTCCACGTCTCTCTGTCACTCTGCGTCCCTCTCTCACTCTCTCTCTGCTCCATGTCTCCCTCTCTCTGCTCCACATCTTTCTCTCTCTGCTCCACATCTATCTCTCTCTACTCCACGTCTCTCTCTCTCTACTTCACGTCTCTCTCTCTCTACTCCACGTCTCTCTCTCTCTCTACTCCACGTCTCTCTCTCTCTACTCCACATCTCTCTCTCTACTCCACATCTCTCTCTCTCTATTCAATGTCTCTCTCTCTGCTCCATGTCTCCCTTTCTCTGCTCCACGTCTCTCTCTCTCTACTTCACGTCTCTCTCTCTCTACTCCACGTCTCTCTCTCTCTCTACTCCACGTCTCTCTCTCTCTACTCCACATCTCTCTCTCCACTCCACATCTCTCTCTCTCTATTCAATGTCTCTCTCTCTGCTCCATGTCTCCCTTTCTCTGCTCCACGTCTCTCTCTGTGCTCCACGTCTCTCTCTCTCTCTGCTCCACGCCTCTCTCTCTGCTCCACAACTTTCTCTCTCTGCTCCATGGGGGTCATTCCGACCCGATTGCACGCTGCAGTTTATCGCAGTGCAGCAATCGGGTCGGAACTGCGCATGCGCCGTTGGTGCATAACGATCGCCTCTGAGGCAGAGGCGGTCGCTGGGCAGGAGGGGGATGGACGGCAGAATTAAGCTGCCATTTAGGTGGCACGGTCCGGCCAACGCAGGCATGGCCGGACCGTTGGGGGGGGCGGGCCGCGGCAGCTGCGTGACATCACAGGCAGCCGCTGTGACCCGTGGCAGCGAAGAGATGCAAAAGCATTGCCGCTGGTCCCTCGAGAAAAAAATTATCCCCTGCCTAACCCCCCATAACCCGACTCTGTGCAGCGACACACAATAGGCCCTTCATGAATTTCAGCTCCAGGCCCATGTAGACATTAATCTGGCACTGCTCTTAGCAGAAGGGTGAGACACAATGCAAGTTTTACATTATTGAAAGTCTATTATGAGAGAAGGTACAATATCTGTTTTGTAAGACGAAAGAGTTTCAGATTACTATATACAGTAATTATATTTTACTCAGGTTTAAGACTGTGGCATCCCAGGTAAAGTAGGTTGAGTGGCCTTCACAGACACATCTGGCCTGCTCCTTGCTGTGGACTGTTGTGAAATCCTCTGAATCAGACAGTGCAGCCACCACCTGTAGTAATAAGAGAGTAAATGTGTCAATAATGAGTGAATAGTCTAGAGTAGACCACAGGTTCTCAAACTTGGTCCTCAGGACCCCACACGGTTCATGTTTTGCAGGTCACCTGCAGAATTTTAAAATGTGACAGTTGGTGATACACAGTGCAGCTGCCGGGTGACATGGAAAACATGAACTGTGTGGGGTCCTGAGGACCGAGTTTGAGAACCTCTGGTCTAGACAATGTGGTCTTTAGAACTAAAACAGGCAAAATAGTGTACTACGTAAGATTTGATAAAGAAATGAAGGAATTTAATAAATTACTAATATATGGCCAGCTAAAGCTAAAAGTCTGTATTTTAGAGGTAATTGGAGAAAGTAATAAGTCTAGCACTATACAGCCTTAGGTGGGACAAAGCCATTGAAAAGTAATAACTGTTATACAGTATAGGGTGATAATATTTATGTAACTGTTTAATAGATAAAATATTTACAATATTTTAATACATTTATAAAACTTGCCAGCGCTCTTTTGGTTGTTTTTTTCGATGGTGTTACAGATGTAGCTGGGCTCAGATTTGCCTCTGTGCGTCCTAGTCACGGCAAAGCTGGTGTGGTAGTGTGCCAGCGGACAATGACACGTGCATGCATGCACTGCTAAAGGAGTACAAGGGACTGTGGCTAGACACAGCCTGGCGTATTAAGTTGCACCCATGGCACGCCACCCGTGCCGCGGGTGCATTGAGCATGGCTACATCTGTAAGTTACGTTTATAAGAAAAGGAGATAATTACAGTTTAAGATAAATTATTAGAACTTAGAAAGTGGACATATTGTAGCACTTTTATCCACAGAATATATCAGTAAATAGACTACCAACATTCCAAATAACATAGGGGTTCATTCCGACCTGATCGCACGCTAGTTTTTTCACTGCGGTACGATCAGGTCAAAACTGCGCATGCGTATGCACCGCAATGTGCAGGCACGTCCAACGGGTACAAAGAGGATCGTTGCTGAGCGATGTGAGCGATGGATTTAACGAAGAATCCATTCGCACAGCTGATCGCAAGAAGATTGACAGGAAGAAGGTATTTGTGGGTGGCAACTGACCATTTCCTGGGAGTGTTTGGAAAAACGCAGGCGTGTCCAAGTGTTTGCAGGGCGGGTGTCTGACGTCAATTCCGGACACAAGCAGGCTGAAGTTATCGCAGCGGCTGAGTAAGTTCTGGTCAACTCAAAAACTGCACAAAACTTTTTTGTACTGCTCGGCTGCACAAGTGTTCGCACACTTGCAAAGCAAAAATACACTCCCCTATGGGCGGCGGACTATCTGATCGCAGCGCTGCAAAAAGTAGCTAGCGAGCGATCAACTCGGAATGACCCCCATTGTCACTATGATCCCTGGGTCATAGCAATTTTTCAAAAAATTGTTATATAACACCTTTAATCTCTCTCCTCTTCAGTTATATCTGTGTGGCAGAGCAGCGAATCTTATTGGGCACAGTAGGCCTCAGAGAGCATTTTATGTATAGTGATCAAAGCTTTACAGATGTGTCCTCAACTCCTCATAGACCTATCTGGACTTGCCGGTGTCTGTGTGCCCCCTACTCACGTTGGGCATTGTATTCTCCTACATAGGATCTCTTGTTACCAACAAGCTAGAAGCCAGCACACATATACCCCTTTCACACTGCAAAAATAACCCAGTATCGACCCGGTATATTTCTGGGTCAACACAGGTCGATGTGCGGTGTGAAAGGGGCCATGGTCGAATTCCCGGGTCGCCTGACCCGGTAATTCAACCTGGGAATAAAGCAGTGTTATTCCCGGGTTAAATACCGGGTCAGGTGCAGTGTGAACGAGTTGCCAGGTAGATGCGTTCACTGCATAGGGAGAAGCGGCGCAGACATGGTGTCATCTCCCAGTGCTTCCTCCGCACCCACCCATGATGCCGGCTCCGCCCCCATCCACGATATCAACCCAACAGGTTGGGAGGGCAGTGTGAAAGGGTCCAATGCCGTGTCCCACCTGGTAAGGACCAGTTTCCAATTCCCGGGTGGGATACGGCATTGCGATGTGAAAGGGGTAATAGCTATACGGAGCCACTGCCCTGCACCAGATCACTAGCATACAGTGTGCACACACCATCAGTCCAGACAGCATGGGATTCGAGTGCACCGGAGCAGCACATTCTGACTATCTAGCAGCACGGAGCTGCGGCTCTGCATTTGTTCATCATCACGCGGTGTGCATGTCACTACTTCGGCTGGCACAGGAGTTGAGTGTGCCGAAGCTGCGCTGCCAGGTCAGGTAAGCGGCGAATGGTCGGTCAAGCCACAACCAGATTTCTGCAAGTGATTTGGTGAGAAAACCGTTCTGTAAGGTCACAATAATTAAATCCATATTGCAAGACCCTTTGTCACTGTGGGATTGACTGTTTATCTGAGAGTCCTTGCGTTGCACGTCATCTGTGATATTATTTTGATACATTTGGACAGTTTGTTACATATGGTAACTGTTGCAATTATCCACCATTATTCACCTCTGCAAAATAATATATATATGAATTCAGGGCCGAAACTAGGATTTTCGTCACCCGGGGCAAGGCAGAAAATTGGCGCCCCCCTCCCAAAAAAACAAACAAACTCTGTCAGACTAAAATAATCATATTATCAAAAAATGCGAAAAAAGAGGATACTATTGGACAATATTCCCCTATGTGCCTCAAATACCCGCCAGCGTGTTCAACTACATGCTCCTTTGTGTGTCCCCATACATTGCACTATATCATAACACTTCATCACTGCACTACATTCCCCTATCCACTGCACTACATCACTATACCAGCTGCGGGCAGACAGGTGGGTCAGAAACATTGCCCTGGGAGCTGTCTCCCCCCCCCCCCCCCCCCCCCTAGTTACGGCCCTGATGAATTGTTTGGCATTACACCAGCTCTTAGTCTGTAATTTTATTTATAAGTAGACTTACTGTACATATTAATAATTAAGTGCTACTAGTTGTATATTGTTGTACTTTTATATCATACCTTCGTTTACAGTGTTTCCACTCCCGGGAGGTATTAATTATATTCATATGTGTAATTATGTATTTTGATGGTTTTATTAAAATTGATTAATCTTAACAGGTGACTGTGTTAATAAAGCACAACCTGTGTTTCTTCTTCCTTATACACCTAGCCTCAATACATCATGTGGCGTGAAAAGCCTGCCACAAGTGAACTGCCAGGTCCCGGGTGACTCTGCTTGCATCAAGGTTTTTTGTATGTTTTGTATTGCCTGGATTTGTGTCTTAGTTGCATTGTGATGTAACAAAACTGCTTCACGAGTCTGTACTGATTCATTTTATATCAACACTTGTATATCTGTGTGCGACTGAGTCTGTATACGAGGCACAACAGAACTTGGAGTGAAAAAAAAAAAGCACTGTGGCCACTGCATTGTAGCACTTCATATACAGACTCAGACGCAGTCACACACAGATATACAAGTGTCGCATTTCAAATGAATCAGTACAGTCTCATAAAACAGTTTTGTCACATGACATTGTGACTGAGGTGTAGGAGAAAAAGATGTCAAGTTGCACGGAACCTGGTGCATCAAGAAGGACTGTTTGGCACGACTGCAACAATAGTTAACAGGACACATCTATAATTCATTAGGAGGAGAGCTACAGTTGCACCCTCAGTTGGATAAGAATACAAAATTGAGGATTCTGGGCATTTATTGTGACACATTAATATATATACCAAGGTGCACAATATAATGCTCGCTGATAAAATATTCTTTTTACGTGTCATTGTTAGATATACGGAATGGTAATTTCTATTTCCTCACTGACAGAAAAAAAAAGCCCTAAGCAAATAAGTAATCTACGCGATCAGATTTACATTGTAGATTATTATTTTTACCTATTTTTGCAGTATACAAACAAATTATTCAATGCTGTGGTTGGCAAACGGGCATTTTAAGGGGTTTAGTATGAAATACATACAATCAAAATCCCGATGGTCAAAGTACCGACAATAATTGACCGACGGTCAAAATACAGACAAGGTCAAAATCCCAACAAGGTCAAAATCCCGACTTTTAAAATACCAACAAGGCCAAAATACCGAAATTTAAAATGTCGACAGGTCAAAAAGTCGACACAAGTGTTTCACTGTTTTTTTTGGTGTGTATGTTGACATAGGTCAACATGGACACCGTATAAATGTATTTTGTCCCCTCGCGTCAGGCACGGTGCCTCGCTGCGCTCAGCACACTATTATATTCCCCCTCCAGGTCCACAGGGATGGTAAAGAAGGAACAAATCGTTTTCAATTAAAAAATTTTGAAAAATTCATGTTGAATTTTTGACCTGTCGACGTTTTAAATGTTAGTATTTTGACCTTGTCGGGATTTTGACCGTCAGTCAATGGTTGTCGGTATGTTGGCCGTCGGGATTTTGATTGTAGGTAAATTGACCGCATCCCCATTTTGTGAGAGGAGAGGGCCCGTGTGAAGACTCCGTGCAGGCCCCCTCCAGTCTGGCAGCAAGCAGACTCTGGCTTTATGCCAGAGTCTACTGTGCAAGTGCAGGTCTCCGAGAACATGGTGCTGCTCTTTGTTCCCGGGGACATCTCCAGTGTGCATGCACAAATCACCAGGAAACTGGCCACCGTGCCACAGAACTCTGCTGGCCTCCACCACAGGACTTCAGAGGGATAAGAATAATGAATGGTGCAGAGTGTGCGGTGTGGGATCCCAGGGGCCCATGTGCACCGCACACCTTGCACCCATTATAGATACACCTATGTTGACAATACATTTTATTTTACTATTACTAATGATTGTACAGTACTTACCAGCATACATTTCTTCTCATAGCTAAAGAGCAGGGCTTTTATTGTAAATTTCTCTTCTTGCACCACAGAGTAGGGTAATATCAGGTCGATGAAGTATGGTTGGAAGGTGGTCAGCACTACATCCTTTATCTCACCAATCCCAGACATCCCCAGGCAGATGACATCAGTTTCCCACTTGGTGATACTATCAGGGGTAGTCAGGTTTAGCTCTGTGTGTCCCTCTGGGCTATAAGAAAAGAGTACTGTAGTTCTGTATCGTTCCTTATGTTGTTAAAACTTACAAGCAAAAATTAGTGCTGATTTACAGATGCTGCCCATAGCAACCAATCATGTTCTAGCTATTATCTTCTAGAAGGTGCTATTTAATTGATACAGATGTGTCCTATTGGTTTGTTGCTGCGTTTTGCAGCATACAGTAGTGGCACCGCGATGCACAGGCATCATGGCATGCTGGGATTAGTCGCAACCGCAAGCGGCCCCATTGACTGTAATGGATAGCGGAAGTGTGCATACACTGCGATTCACTTGAAAGGATACAACGGGACACATCTGTAAGTAGAATCTGTTTTGTTGCTATGGCCAACAGCTCAACCTTTGTAAAGGCGCACTTTAGTAAATATACCCCATAAAGTCCATTTTCACCACATACCCTGCACCTATTATAGACATTAAGAAGCAGCACAAGATTCAACTAATCATAAAGTCTCCTGTATACTGGTAGTAATATCTTGTAAACTCTTTAACAGGTTAAACAAATCCAGTTTAGATCATTCACACCATACTGTATGTCTGCTATATTCACACCGTACTGTATGTCTGCTATATTCACACCGTACTGTATGTCTGCTATATTCACACCGTACTGTATGTCTGCTATATTCACACCATACTGTATGTCTGCTATATTCACACCGTACTGTATGTCTGCTATATTCACACCGTACTGTATGTCTGCTATATTCACACCGTACTGTATGTCTGCTATATTCACACCATACTGTATGTCTGCTATATTCACAATGTCTGCTTGTCAATGCTGTAGGACTTCCCCACATTTCTGTAGTGACATTCTGTACTCTGCTCACTGCTATTCCATTCATCTGTAACTGCTTTCTTTCAGAATATGGCAGCTCAACATACAGTACCTGCTTATTACACTGCAAACAGCACTCTCAACATACCTGCTTATCACACTGCAAACAGCACTCTCAACATACCTGCAAATCACACTGCAAACAGCATTCTCAACATACCTGCAAATCACACTGCATACTTCACTCTCAACATACCTGCTTATCACACTGCAAACAGCACTCTCAACATTACTGCAAATCACACTGCAAACTTCACTCTCAACATACCTGCTTATCACACTGCAAACTTAATCCCCACATACCTGCTTATCACACTGCAAACTTCACTCTCAACATACCTGCTTATCACACTGCAAACAGCATTCTCAATATACCTGCAAATCACACTGCATACTACACTCTCAACATACCTGCTTATCACACTGCAAACTGCACTCCCAACATACCTGCTTATCACACTGCATGCTTCACTCCCAACATACCTGCTTATCACACTGCAAACTGCACTCCCAACATAACTGCTCATCACACTGCATACTTCACTCCCAACATACCTGCTCATCACACTGCAAACTGCACTCCCAACATTCCTGCTTATTACACTGCAAACTGCACTCTCAACATACCTGCTTATCACACTGCAAACTGCACTCCCAACATATCTACTTATCACACTGCAAACTGCACTCTCAACATATCTGCTTATCACACTGCAAACTTCACTCTCAACATACCCGCTTATCACACTGCATACTTCACTCCCAACATACCTACTTATCACACTGGAAACTGCACTCCCAGCATAACTGCGCATCACACTGCATACTTCACTCCCAACATACCTGGTTATCACACTGCAAACTGTACTCCCAACATACCTGCTTATCACACTGCATACTTCACTCCCAACACAAGCTGAGGAGAAAATGGCCCAGTCAGTGGGTAAAGGAGGCAAAACTTTTTTAGGTATATAAGCGAAAGGAGAAAAACAAAAGGCGGAATAATAAAACTAAAGAAAGACACTGGGAGTCTTGTTGAGGGAGACAATTTAATAGCAGATCATCTTAATAATTATTTTTGCTCAGTATTTACTACTGAAAGAGAGTGGAAGGGGCCACAGTTAAGTTGCAGGGATATTCAGGACAATGACACAAGTACATTTACAGAGGAGAAGGTCCTAACAGAACTCTCAAAGCTGAAAGTGGACAAATCTATGGGGCTAGATCGGATATATCCAAGGATACTAAAAGAACTTAAAGAGGTGCTGATAGCACCACTGACAGAATTATTCAACCAGTCATAAGCTACAGGAGTAATTCCAGAGGACTGGAAAAGAGCAAACGTAGTCCCACTGCGCAAAAGTGGAAGCAAGGAAGAGGCAAACAACTACAGACCAGTGAGTCTTACATCAGTAGTAGGGAAATTGATGGAAACACTCTTAAAAGAAAGAGTTGTAGATTATCTCAAATCCAGCAATTTACAGGATCCCAAACAGCATGGATTCACTGGGGGGAGATCATGTCAAACAAATTTTATTGACTTTTTTGACTGTGTGACTAAAGTGATGGATAAAGGTGGAGCCATGGATATAGCTTATCTAGACTTTAGTAAGGCTTTTGACACAGTTCCACATCGCAGACTGCTAAATAAACTTGAAAGTTTGGGATTGGATATTAGGATTATTGAATGAATAAGATCTTGGTTGAAGTATAGAAAACAGAGAGTTGTGGTAAATGGAGTGCATTCACAGGAGGGAAATGTTACCAGTGGAGTACCCCAGGGATCTGTACTTGGACCAGTGCTTTTTAATATCTCTATTGGTGACATTGCAAATGGCATTAAAGGGAAAGTATGCCTTTTTGCAGATGACACAAAGGTATGCAACAGGGTAGACACACCAGGTGGGGTAAAACAAATGATTGAGGATCTAGGTAGACTATATGAATGGTCAAGAGTGAGGCAATTACAGTTTAATGCCAAAAAATGCTAAATCATGCACTTGGGTCTCAAAAATCCAAAGGCTAAATGTACTATTAATGGCACTATACTGGAAACTACTGAGGAGGAAAGGGATCTAGGAGTCACTACTTCAGATGACTTAAAGGCAGGTAAGCAATGTAACAAAGCAATGAGGAAGGCTAGTCAGATGCTTGGCTGCATTGGGAGAGGAATCAGCAGCAGAAGAAAGAAGTAATAATGCCACTGTATACAGCAGGTCATTGGTACAGACTCATCTAGAATACTGTGTTCAATTCTGGAGGCCATATCTTCAAAAGGATATTAATACATTAGAAACTGTACAAAGAAGGGCAACTAAAATGGTGCATGGCCTACATCACAAAACATACCCAGAAAGACTAAGAAATCTCAATATGTATAGTTTGGAGCAGAGGAGGGAAAGGGGGGACATGATAGAAACTTTCAAATATATCAAGGGTTTTAACAAAGTCCAGGAGAGAAACATTCTCCAAATGAAGAGAAGCAATAGGACACAAGGACAGCACTGAGACTGGAGGGGGGGAGGTTCAGGGGAAATTTGCAGAAAATTCCTTCACAGAAAGGGTAGTGGACAAGTGGAATAGCCTCCCATCAGAGGTGGTAGAGGCTAAGACAGTAGAGCAATTTAAACATGCATGGGATAGACATAAGGATATACTTACAAAGAAATAAGGATCAAATAAGGTTAGAGATAAAAATAATGTAAAAAAAAAATGGGGGCAGACTAGATGGGCCAAGTGGTTCTTATCTGCCGACAAATTCTATGTTTCGATGTAACATACCTGCTTATCACACTGCAAACGGCACTCCCGACATACCTGCTTATCACACTGCATACTTCACTCTCAACATACCTGCTTATCACACTGCAAATGTCACTCTCAACATACCTGATTATTACACTGCAAACTTGTCTCTCAACATACCTGCTTATCACAGTGCAAACGTCACTCTCAACATACCTGCTTATCACACTGCAAACGTCACTCTCAACATACCTGCTTATCACACTGCAAACTGCACTCCCAACATACCTGCTTAATTTATCACACTGCAAACTTGTCTCTCAACATACCTGCTTATCACACTGCAAACTGCACTCCCAACATACCTGCTTATTACACTGCAAACTTGTCTCTCAACATACCTGCTTATCACAGTGCAAACGTCACTCCCAACATACCTGCTTATCACACTGCAAACTGCACTCCCAACATACCTGCTTATCACACTGCAAATGTCACTCTCAACATACCTGCTTATCACACTGCAAATGTCACTCTCACCATACCTGCCATTGGGATCCCGGCTGTCTCAATACCAATGCTGGGATCCTGACATGGGTACTATATCGTCACTGGAATACCGGCAAAGTGGGTGATTCTCCCTCTGTGGGTGTCCACAACACCCATAGAGGGAGAATAGAACCTGCAGCGGGCTTCGGTGCGCTTGACCCCCCACCCCGCCGGCATTCTGGCGCTGAGGATGCCGATGTCAGTATACTGACATTCGGCATCCTGTGCGTCAGCATCCCTTACATATCCCAGAGAACCTGCAGACAGAAGGAAATACTGTGGTCTTGGGGAACTTGGAAACAAGCACCTCGTGTTTTCCTGCACACAAAAGGTCAAAAAATAGCTCTTTGTGCTGTGAGCCCAGTATATGTTCTCCATACTTTACATCACACTATTATGGATAATACCATCGTGGGTTCTCAGAAAACTGATACTGAACAACCGTAATGCAATGTGTGACATTTTTGTCATTTTAGCTTCTAAGAATAATTGTATAAGTAGAAACTTATTTGTTTCTCATGTTAGCTGGAATAATAGGTACAGTAACCTCCAAAATGACAGACATTGTATAATAGTTACAGCAGGGAAACACTCACCCCACAGAAACTAAGTCAAACAACCAGGTGTCTTGGAAGTATCTTCTTTTGAGATGCTTCTTCCGCTTTTGATCCACTTGAGTGAAAGTGACTGGCATAAGGTGAATGGGACAGAAGAAGCAAATGAACAAATAAAGTAACAGTTATATCTGATTGCATTAAGGGCCTGATTCTGGTTTGCAAGGAAAACAAAAATCCCAGTAACTGGGCAAAACCATGCTGAACTGCAAGTGGGGCAGATGTAATATATGCAGAGTAGAGTTGAGCGGGTTCAGTTTTACTCGGATTTACTCGGTTCTCAAAACGGCATCTTATTGGCTCACGGACGTCACGTGTTTTGGATAGCCAATAAGAAACATCTGGATAAAACCGAACTGGCGTTAATTCTGGCGTTACATTCGAACCCGCTCATCTCTAGTGCAGAGAGAGTTATATGTGGGTGGGGTGTATTCAAAGTGAAATCTAAACTGCAGTGTAAAAATAAAGCTATCTAACATTTGTGGGCTACATGCAAAAGCAGCCAGTATTTACCCTGCACAGCAGAAAATAAAAATGTATTTGCTCCCATTATATGGCAACGTGGTTTGTTCCAGACCCAGTTACTTGTTTTTTTTTGCTTTACTTACACATATGAATCAGGCCCATTGTGACATACAGCACCATAAGTAACATGAACCATTTTACAGTAAGTCTTGTATTGGACTTTAATTGTATGTTTACCTCAGATTTTTTCCAAGCAATAATTATAAGACTCTCAGGAAACACTAGACAAATAAAAGAGTATCACTTACAGATGTGGCCGCTGTGATCTTACCCACGAATGACCAGATCGCAATTGTGACAAGCTGAGCCCTGATCGTGGGAATGCTCTTACCATGCGATGCTATGGATATCAGGTGTGTGCACAGTGCACGCGCACACCAGCGGGTATGCTAATCGCAGCAAATGTGTTGCATTTGCCGCAATTTGCTTGTAGGATAAGCTGGGACACAGCTGTATAGTGCCCGATTCTGAGTCAGACAGAACTTGGCCAGATCTGCCTTTTTGTGAAATAGGAAAAATAGAGTAGTGTCATTGTGATCGCATGTAACAGCCCCGACTTGTGGAGCGTGCCATGGGAGTGACCTGGGTGTGTATCAAGATCTCTGCGTGACTCTAAGGCATGTGTACAGGGAAGGGAAGTCTGTTTATGAAAATGTGCCCAATAAATACATTATAAAGAGTAAAGATTATTTGTAATTAGATATACATAGTAACATAACATAGTAACATAGTAACTAAGGTTGAAAAAAGACAATTGTCCATCGAGTTCAACCCGTTTGTGGTCTCCTATGTAGTTTTATTTTAGGACTAGTTATTTTTATGTTTTGACTAGTTATATTAACTTTAATGCGTGACTACGCACCATAACCCTGAATATCTTTATCCAATAGGAATTTATCTAACCCATTCTTAAAGGTGTTGACTGAGTCCGCAGTTACTACTCTATCAGGCAGGGAATTCCAAACACATATTGTCCTTACTGTGAAAAAACCTTTTCGCCTCAATGTGCGGAAACTCCTCTCCTCTAACCTAAGCGAGTGACCACGTGTCCTCTGTGCTGATCTTATAGAAAACAGGTCCCTCGAAAGCTCTGTGTATTGACCCCTTATATATTTGTAGATGTTGATCATGTCCCCTCTTAGTCTTCTCTTTTCCAATGTAAACATGCCTAGCCTTGCAAGCCTTTCCTCGTATTCCAGCATCTCCATGTCCTTAATTAGTTTGGTCGCCCGCCTCTGAACCTTTTCTAGCTCCAGGATATCCTTTTTGTAATATGGTGCCCAAAATTGCCCCATATATGTGTGCACTTAAACTTCCAACATGGCACAGCTAGGAAACAGAGTGGCACTGCAGTGGCAGACAGGGTGGCAGTTTAAAAAACTATACAAATGTTCGTCATCTACACAAGAAGACAGTCAGCAATGCTCCAAACAGCACATAATACAAAGAATAGTGGTGCAAGATGGAATCCCATAGATAGTAAGCCTGCGAGCAGGGCCCTCCTGCCTCTATGACTGTTTGTTTTAACCCAGATTTGTCATCTAATTGTGTCCAGTTGTAAAGCGCAATGGAATTTGCTGCGCTATATAAGAAACTGTTAATAAATAAATAAAAAAATAAATTGTCCTTGGGCCCTCCCACCCACCTTTATGTTGTATATATTAAACAGGACATGCACAGTTTAACAAACCAATCATTTCAGCCACAGGGACTGTCACTTAAGTTGTGGCTGAAATGATTGGTTGGTTTGGCCTCCCACAAAACAAGCTGGCAATGGGCGGTGAGCATTGCAGGCAGTGATCAGACTTAAACTGGCTCTACATAGGCAACATGATGTCATCATCTTCATCATCCAATTCCTCATCCCTATCAGTATATACATCCTCTTCTTCACACAGTATTACTTTGTCCCCGCTGGAATATGCTATATTATGTGCCTCTTTATTTTGTGGACATAATTGTTGGTAAAGGTCATCCTTGTGGAATTGGAAACTCATTTTGATGAACATCGTCTTTTCCACATTTTGGGGAAGTAACCTCTTACACCGATCACTGACGAGGTTCTGGCTGCGCTGAAAGCTCTTACTGAGTACACACTGGAGGAGGGGCAACTTAAGTAAAGCAAAGCCAGTTTGTGCAAGGGCCTCCAAAGTGCCTTTTTTTATACTGAATTTTTATGTCAGCATGTTGACTTGTGCTGCTCATCTCCACATTTGCAGAGTGAGCTCAAATGGTGGAAGGAGCCTCCTCTTTGAGTACAGTATTGGAAAGGTCAGGCTCACACATGGCACCTGCGGACACACTTGGACTCTCCTCAGGGATTTGTGATGTTTTGGAACACACAGTTGGTTCCCGTGCCTTAACAAGTTGAATTTTTTTGACCCTTCTACAGAGAGAAGGGCTTACATCATCATAAAAGGCAGAACCTCCAGACATAAATATAGACCAAGGCCTTAGCCTTTTCTTGCCACTGCATGTGGTGAATGGCATGTTGGCAATTTCATTTTTTTCAGTTTTTTCTTTTCCACTGTAAAATTATAATGCTTTTTTGATTTTACATGCCCTGACTTAAGCCGTCTATGCCCTTGGGCATCGGCCTTAGTAGATGACGTTGACGTACTTATATCGGCATGACTGCTGACAGCACCTGCACCACTAGTATGTACTTCTTGCTCTCCTCTCAATTGTTTGTTTCCCATATCTGTCCACAAACACGAATGAAGTGGGGTACAGCACACACAATTTGTACAAAAAATGTAACACCTTCAGTGTGGAACAATACATGTATGAGTCAGAGATAGTTATCGAACACTGCAGTTTAAATTCACCAACAGTGTCACATAATACGTGTATAAATGTGAAATAAAATATATTACACTGCGGTTGACCTTCACCAACAGTGGGGTAAATTTACTAAGATTCGTGTTGCAGGCGATTTCTGCCGAGATCAATCTCAGCTGACATTGGCCGTTTGAGACTGCAACTCTTTTTTGTACCGTGTTTTTTCAATTAGACTTCACTAATGTCAATGTCATTCGTATTGTCCGGCAGTGTTTTACGGGAGAGATTAGTTAAACACTGCCAGACATAACACAAAGAAGCCATGCAGGGCTTCATTGTGTACAGTATTTAAATAGTTAAAAATAAATTGCGTGGGGTCCCCCCTCCTGAATATAACCAGACCCGGGCTCTTTCAGCCAGTCCTGGTTGTTAAAATACTGGGGAAAATTGCACAGGTGTTCTACATATTTTAACATCCAGCACCAGGCTCTTGGACCAGTCCTGGTTCCAAAAATATGGGGGACAAAGGACGTAGGTCCCCCGCATTTTTGAAACCAGCACAGGGCTCTACTAGCCCTAATGCCACAGCCGGATGACACATTTAAATAGGTCACTGGGGCAGTGGCATTACGCCCCCCCCCCCCAACTAGTCACCCCTGGCCGGGGTTCCCTGGGGGAGTGGGGACCCCTATAATAAAGGGGTCCCCCCTCCAGGCACCCAAGGGCGTGGGATGAAGTCCGGGTCTGTGACTTCCATCCATGGGCTGTGGATGGCAGGCTGATAGCCCTTGTGTCAAAAAATAAATAAATATTGTCTTTTACCTGTGGAACTACAGGTCCCCAGCAAGCCTGCCCTGCATGCTGGTACTTTGAGAACCACAGTACCAGCGTGTGGGGCATTAAAGGGCCCGCTGGTACCTGTAGTTACACTTGTAAAATAAATACTACAATAAAGACAGCACACACACACACCATGAAAGTACAACTTTAATTAAATGTACATGCTTGCTTACACACTCACATATACTTACCTAGTGTCCCACGGAGCCCCTCGGTCCTCTTGTCTAGTAGAATCCACAGGTACCTGTAAAATAAAAAAATATACTCACCTAATCCAGTGTAGATCGGTCCTCTTCGGTCCATGTAGGCATCCAGGGGTTAAAAAAAACAAACTGCAAAACTCCCGGTACATGCAACTGAAGGGGATCCATGTTTACACATGGATCCCCTTTCCCAGAATGGCGGGATCCCTCATGACTGCTGTCACTTAGGGACCCACCAGCCAAACAGGGAGCACCACGTCATAGCGCTTTCCTGATTGGCTGTGCACTCCCCGCCTGCCAATCAAGCGGAGCGCATGGGCAGTAATAGAAATCCCCATTATCGCCTATGCCGGGAACCTGCGGTCTGCAGTAGACTGCAAGGTTAATTGAGGTCACCCAGAAGAGTAACTCTTTACTACATTTTTTTATAGAGAAGCATGCATGGATCTCACTGATCCGTACATGATTCTCCAAACACGCCAACCAAAAGCAGGTCTATTTGAAAGTTCTATTTCTATACGAATTCCATGTTTTTCCAGCAGTTTTTGGCTATTGTCGGCAGTGATTGAGAATAAGAATCCTTAGTAAATTTCCGTGTTGTATAAGGTGTATGTGAAAAAACAACCGTGTTTGACCGATGGTCTGTTGATTCATATTCGTGTGTACGGCAGTGTATCGCAATACGAATTTCCCCAACACTGCCGAGATTTGTGTTTAGTAAATTTACGAGTTGCTTTTTCGGCCGAAAATGCAATCTCGAATCAAATTGGGACCGTAGTAAATTTCCACCAGTGTCAAACAATACGTGTATGAGTAGGAAATAAATTATATTACTGTGGTACAACCTTTACCCATAGCGTCACATAATATGTGTATGAGTACGAAATAAAATTAACTACACTGTAGTTGACCTTCACCAACAGTGTCACACAATACATGTATGAGTAGGAAATGAAATGTATTACTGTGATACCACCTTCACCCACAGCATCAAACAATACGTTTATGAGTATGAAATTAAATATACTACACTGTGGTTGATTTTCACCAACAGTGTCACACAATACGTATATGAGTAGGAAATAAAATATATTACTGTGGTACCACCTTTACCCACAGCGTCACACAATACGTCTGTGCATCAGAAATAGTAATAGAAATAGTCGGAAATAGTAATCGAACACTGCATTTGATCTTCATTAATAGTGTCGCACAATAGATACTAAATAATAATATACTGCAGTCTGACCGGCAGTGTCACAGTACTTAATAATAAAAAAATAAAAAATTGTTTAGTACACTGGGGTACCGCACAAAAAAAAAATAGTTCTAATTAGATTTTTAGGCTTTTTCTTTTTAGCTTTTATTATTTTCATTTTACACTGGGGCGGAGCCCCTGGATGGACTGACAGATCACCTCTTTCAGATACAGTAGAATGAGCACACCTGGACTGATACAGCAGACAGGGCACCCCCGAACTGATACAGCAGACAGGGCACCCCTGGACTGATACAGCACACAGGGCACCCCTGGACTTATACAGCAGACAGTGCACCCCTGGACTGATACAGCAGGCAGGGCACCCCTGGACTGATACAGCAGGCAGGGCACCCCTCGGACTGATACAGCAGGCAGGGCACCCCTGGACTGATACAGCAGACAGGGCACCCCTGGACTGATACAGCAGGCAGGGCACCCCTTGGACTGATACAGCAGGCAGGGCACCCCTGGACTGATACAGCAGGCAGGGCACCCCTGGACTGATACAGCAGACAGGGCACCCCTGGACTGATACAGCAGGCAGGGCACCCCTGGACTGATACAGCAGACAGGGCACCCCTGGACTTATACAGCAGACAGGGCACCCCTGGTCTGATACAGCAGACAGTGCACCCCTGGACTGATACAGCAGGCAGGGCACTCCTGGACTGATACAGCAGACAGGGCACCCCTGGGCTGATACAGCAAACAGGGCACCCCTGGACTGATACAGCAGGCAGGGCATCCCTGGACTGATACAGCATACAGGGCAACCCTGGACTGATACAGCAGACAGGGCACCCCAGGACTTATACAGCAGACAGGGCACCCCTGGACTGATACAGCAGATAGAGCACCCCTGGACTGATACAGCAGGCAGGGCACCCCTGGACTGATACAGTAGGCAGGGCACCCCTGGACTTATACAGCAGACAGAGCACCCCTGGACTGATACAGCAGGCAGGGCGCCCCTGGACTGATACAGCAGACAGGGCACCCATGGACTGATACAGCAGACAGGGCACCCATGGACTGATACAGCAAACAGGGCACCCCTGGACTTATACAGCAGACAGAGCACCCCTGGACTTATACAGCAGGCAGGGCACCCCTAGACTGATACAGCAGACAGGGCACCCCTGGACTTATACAGCAGACAGAGCACTCCTGGGCTGATACAGCAGACCGTGCACCCCTGGACTGATACAGCAGACAGGGCCCCCCTGGACTTATACAGCAGACAGGGCACCCCTGGACTGATACAGCAAACAGGGCACCCCTGGACTGATACAGCAAACAGGGCACCCCTAGACTGATACAGCAGACAGGGCACCCCTGGACTTATACAGCAGACAGGGCACCCCTGGACTGATACAGCAGACAGGGCACCCCTGGACTGATACAGCAGACAGGGCACCCCTGGACGGATACAGCAGACAGGGCACCCCTGGACTGATACAGCAGACAGGGCACCCCTGGACTGATACAGCAGACAGGGCACCGCTGGACTGATACAGCAGACAGGGCACCCCTGGACTGATACAGCAGACAGGGCACCGCTGGACTTATACAGCAGACAGGGCACCCCTGGACTGATACAGCAGACAGGGCACCGCTGGACTTATACAGCAGACAGGGCACCCCTGGGCTGATACAGCAAACAGGGCACCCCTGGACTGATACTGCAGACAGGGCACCCCTGGACTGATACAGCAGACAGAGCACCCCTGGACTGACAAAGCAGGCAGGGCACCCCTGGACTTATACAGCAGGCAGGGCATCCCTGGACTGATACAGCAGGCAGGGCATCCCTGGACTGATACAGCACACAGGGCACCCATGGACTGATACAGCGGAGAGAGCACTCCTGCACTGATACAGCAGACAGGGCACCCCTGGACTGATACAGCGGAGAGAGCACTCCTGCACTGATACAGCAGACAGGGCACCCCTGGACTGATACAGCAAACAGGGCACCCCTGGACTGATACAGCAGACAGGGCACCCCTGGACTTATACAGCAGACAGGGCACCCCTGGACTTATACAGCAGACAGGGCACCCCTGGACTGATACAGCAGACAGGGCACCCCTGGACTTATACAGCAGACAGGGCACCCCTGGACTGATACAGCAGACAGAGCACCCCTGGACTGACACAGCAGACAGGGCATCCCTGGTCTGATACAGCAGGCAGGGCACCCCTGGACTGATACAGCAGACAGGGCACCCCTGGACTTATACAGCAGACAGGGCACCCCTGGACTGATACAGCAGACAGGGCACCCCTGGACTTATACCGCAGACAGGGCACCCCTGGACTGATACAGCAGACAGGGCACCCCTGGACTGATACAGCAGGCAGGGCACCCCTGGACTGATACAGCAGACAGGGCACCCCTGGACTTATACAGCAGACAGGGCACCCCTGGACTTATACAGCAGACAGGGCACCCCTGGACTGATACAGCAGACAGGGCACCCCTGGACTGATACAGCAGGCAGGGCACTCCTGGACTTATACAGCAGACAGGGCACCCCTGGACTTATACAGCAGACAGGGCACCCCTGGACTTATACAGCAGACAGAGCACCCCTGGACTGATACAGCAGGCAGGGCACCCCTGGACTGATACAGCAGACAGGGCACCCCTGGACTGATACAGCAGGCAGGGCACCCCTGGACTGATACAGCAGACAGGGCACCCTTGGACTGATACAGCAGAGAGAGCACCCGCTCCATGCCAGACAACTCAGTAGTGAGACTGACATGTACACTCCAGTACACTCTCCACAGCCGGAGTGAAAATGGTGCAGATCACCGGGGACCTTTTATATAATCCAAAACCCGCGAGAATCCAACAGCGGGATGATGATGTTTTGTCTCATTTTGGGATCAGAGTATAGTGGGAAACCTCAAATCGGACTCGGATCCGGACTCGGATCGTGAAGTTCGGGTGGGTCCGGTTCTTGGGAGAACAGGACACCGCTCATCTCTACTTGTAATGAGTTTAAATTTTCATGATCTAATAATAGTGATGACTATAATGCATTATATAGAAATAGGAATACTGCACATGCTAATGAGCCAATGAAACTAAAACTCTGAGAATTAATGAATATTTGAAGGAAAAACATGACATGCATGCAAATAAGTAAAATAGCCAAATCAAATTGTAAGTAAACTACAAGTAAATGTATAGGGTTTTTACAAATACTGTGTGCTTAAACAAGCTGGAAATAAGGTTTAAGGGCCTAATTCAGAATCGTTCGCTGAAGTGCTAAAATCGCTATTTGTCAAAATGGGGTTGAGGTGGCCAATTTTAGCACTTCTGCTTATGTGCGCACGCCAATGTGTGCATGCACGAGAACCTAAACTATGATTACATGTGATCACAGTCTAAGTCCCGGTGAGGGGTGGGAACAGGGTGTTGATGCAGCATTTTTTAAGCATAGATACGCCATTTAGGGGGTGCAGTCCAGACAACGGAAGCATGTCTGGACCGTTTGTGGGGCACGCGCAACCGCTGTGACCCGCAATATGGCTGCCCGGTGACTGCCTTCGCATCTAGGCTGCGAAGGCTGAGGGTAAAATCTTAAGAAGCAAGCACATCACTGTATAGTGATGCGCTCGCATTTTAGCGGGTGGGGGATTGCCCGGAATGTGGGGCAACCTTGCCCTGTGCTGCTCGGCCCCCTGCATGCTAGGGACTTGAGTTGTAGTTTTGCAATTTCTCGTAAAACTACAACTCATGCTCAAGTAGTCCCTAAATTCCATGTTTCATAATGAGTTTGCTATAAGTCTGAATCAACTTTTGCCACTTTCACTTTTATATTGTTGTACACTGGTTTAAATTGACCTTATTCTGTATACATTATATGCAGTTTTTGGCTTATTGAAAATGATATGTGAAAGACAACAAATTGGTAGAATAGGCTAAAGTAGTTTGTATGTGTAGTCAAAAGTTTCTCTTTCTACTGGAACAATCTCAGTTTGTGAAGACATACCTTTATTAGCCTTTGTTTTCTTTGGAGGGCGGAAACTGATCTCAGGTGGTGGGGCACATTTCACTGGTTTGTATATCCGAGTGTTGGTGAAAACTTTTAGATTGCGTGTCTGCATGAGAAAGAAATATATTAATAAACTAAAACTAATAAATAACATTGATGATCCAAAGAAACTACATTTACTTCAGATGCCAAAAAAGTGAATTACTAAATATGTCGTCTTAGTATTTTACTTACTGCAGTATATTGTTCAGTAATCACAGAGTGGGTTTCTTCATGGATATAAATGGAGTGGTCACAGACAGCCATGGACAGATTGGCATTTGACCTCACCTAGAGATTTCCCTGTAGGCCAGGGTCAGACATGAGGTGACCACCTGATGGCATTTTCTCTAGAAGGCCTGTTACTACTTTGTGAGGTTCTGGGCAACTAAACTCATTAATTGCTGATACTGTCACACAGCATTGTTTCTATGTGGCTTCTGTGGCCAATGGGAGTCCCGTAGGACCAAATTTATGAATACAACTATAAGGAGGCTGAGGGAGCAATGAGAGAGAAGAGTTCCAGAGTATTGTGGGTAGCAAAGCTCCTGAGGGCGGAAGAATAAACAGGGAAGTATGTGATTTGGAGAGCGAGGAAACTCTGATGTGAAAATAAAAGAAGAGGAGTTTAATATGGAAAATCAGGCAAGCAACAGAAATGTACAGGAAATACAGGGGAAATGTATCTGTAGACAACGGGTTCAGTATCAAATACCTACAATCAAAATCCCGATGGTCAAAATACCGACAACAATTGACCGACGGTCAAAATACTGACATTTAAAATGTCGACAGGTCAAAAAATCAACGCGCGTTTTTCATTATTTTCTTGTTGTGTATGTCAACATAGGTCAACATTGACACTGTAAAGTGTACCGCGCGCGTCCTCTCGCATGGTCCGCTGTGCTCGCCATTCTTCAGGCACGGAGCCTCGCTGTGCTCGGCACACTATTATATTCCCCTTCCAGGTCCACTGGGATGGTAAAGTATAAACAAGAAAAAATCATGAAATACTCATGTCAGCTTTTTGACCTGCCGACATTTTAAATGTCAGTAATTTGACCTTGTCTGTATTCTAAATGCCGGTATTTTGACCATGTCGGGATTTTGACCTTGTTGGGATTTTGACCGTCGGTCAATGGTTGTTGGGATTTTGACCGTCGGGATTTTGATTGAGGTAAATTGATCGCATCCCGTAGACCATAGGTTCTCAAACTCGGTTCTCAGGACCCCACACAGTGCATGTTTTGCAGGTAACCCAGCAGGTGGTGTATTAATTGCTCACTGACACATTTTAAAAGGTCCACAGGTGGAACTAATTATTTCACTTGTGATTCTGTGAGGAGACCTCCAAAACATGCACTGTGTGGGGTCCTGAGGACCGAGTTTGAGAACCTGTGCCATAGACAATATATAATATTATCCCTTGGTTATTGTGAAAGGTGTCTGGTAAAATCTGGGTTGCATGCATACTGGATACTGCCCAGGATGTTACTTTCTGCTTTGAACAGGGAGTTACTGTAAACACTTCAGAGGGGTGTGGTTCGTTTTATCGACAGTGTCTAGGTCGACAATGTTTAGGTCGACCACTGTAGGTCGACATGGATGGAAGGTCGAGAGGGTTTCTAGGTCGACATGTGCTAGGTCGACAGGTCTAAAGGTCGACATGAGGATTTTTTTTTTTTTTGGTGTCGTTTTCTTTGTAAAGTGACCGGGATCCCAAATTAGTGCACCGTGTCCCATCGCATGGCTTGCTTCGCTCGCCATGCATCGGGCATGGTGCCTTCGCTTCGCGCGGCACATTTTACCGTTCCAATCGTAGTCCACGTGGATCGTTAAGTATGAAACCCCCCCAATTTTTTTTTTAAAAACTCATGTCGACCTTGAGACCTGTCGACCTAGAAACCCTGTCGACCTTCCATCCATGTCGACCTAGTGACTGTCGACCTATAGTGGTTGACCTAAACATTGTCGACCTAGACACTGTCGATCTTCAGACCGGATCCCACTTCAGAGTGTACCTATGTATAGTATTCCCTTTAAGAAGGGGGATGGTTTTGAGTATAGGAGTCCTGTGTTGATGATGCATTGTGTTACTGTTGCTGAGATAAGCTGTACTGAACTGCTAATAAAACCCAGTAGCAGCACTCAATCCAAATAGTCAGTTTGCGGTGCAGGGTCCAGAGAAAATCCATAAACACACTCACCTCATCCACTGCAGAAATGCAGGAGAACCAGCACTCACATTTAGCAGCTGCAGGAAAGTTTATTTCAACATAAGCAAGGTACACATACATACAGGGGCAGATTAGTCATAGAGCTCACCAGGAAGATTCCTGGAAGGCCAATGGCCCTAATTCTGAGTTGATCGCTAGCTGCCGTTGTTCGCTGCATAGCGTTCATTTTAAAAACTGGCAAAACTACGCATGCATATGGGCCGCAATGTGCACGCGTACAAAGAGCATCGTTGTTTTGCAATGCTTCTAGCGACGATTCCATTCGCACAGCCGATCACAAGGAGATTGATAGGAAGTGAGAGTTTATGGGTGTCAACAGACCGTTTTCTGGGAATGTTTGGAAAAACGCAGGCGTGTCCAGGCGTTTGCTGGGTGGGTATCTGATGTCAATTCTGGGACCTTCGTCGCAGCCATCATCGCACAGAATACAGGGCTAGTCTTGTTTTGCACAAAATGTTTTTGTACCCCTCGGCTGCACAGGCGTTCGCACTCTTGCAAAGCAAAAATACACTCCCCCATGGACGGCAACTATGCGTTTGCATGGCTGCTAAAAGTAGCTAGCGAGCGATCAACTCGGAATAAGGGCCAATGGGGGTCATTCCGAGTTAATAACATGTAGCAACTTTTTGCTGCTCATGCGATCAACTAGACGCTGCCTATGGGGGAGTGTATTTTAGCATAGCAGGGCTGCGATCGCTTGTGCAGCCCTGCTATGCCAAAAAACTTTCCTGCAAAACAAGACCAGGGTCAGACTTACTTACCCTGTGTGACGGATCCAGCAACGAAGGTCCCGGGATTGACATCAGACATCCGCCCTCCAAACTCCTGGACACGCCTGCGTTCGCCGCACCACGCCTGGAAAACGGTGAGTTCACACCCGGGAATTCCTCCTGTCTGTCAGTCTTCTTGCGATCGCCGCTGCAATCACTTTTTCTGCTGGCGGCGGCGCTGCCCAACGATCGCATGCTGCCGTTCATCGCAGCACAGCGATCAGGTCAGAAGTATGCATGCGCCGGTGCTGCAGTGCGCCGGTGCATGGCTGATCGCCGATGACTGTCGTTGCCTAGCGATCGCCTCTTCCTCATTGACAGGCAGATGCGGTCGCTGGGTGGAAGGGGGTGGCATGAAAGTTTTGTGGGCGCGGTCCGGCCAATGCAGGCGTGGCTGGATCGTGCGGGAGGTGGGCTGCAGCGGCTGCATGACATCACACGCAGCCGCTACGACACGGGCAGCAACTAGTAGCTCCCGACCAGCATGCAAAAGCTGCGCTGGCTGGGAGCTACTCCTGAAGTGCAAAAGCATTGCCGCTGAGCGATGCTTTTGTACTTCAGCGACGGGGTAGGGACTGACATGCGGGGCGGGCTAGGCCTGTGTTGGGCGTGCCCCCGCATGTCAGTGTGGATGATCGTAGCTGTGCTAAATTTAGCACAGCTATGATCAACTCTGAATCACCCCCTCAGTACACTGCACTGTCCCCATTCATTCTGTTATTCCATCTCTGCAGTACAGCATATCTGCCATCCACTGATGCTGCCATGGTTACAGGGTATGTTATATCTCTTGTGCTGCCCACGTTGGGCCACTCTACAAATTTTCCAGGGCCACTTTTAGTTCCCAATCCGCCCCTGGTCTCAGACACAACTGCAGCAAAAGGCACAAGGAAAGCCGCAATTGCATACAATCAGGACCTATAAAGAGGGATCCCTCCTTCAACAGACCCCACCCCCTCATCAGACCACACCCCCATTAGGGCTGATTCCATACATTTCCCCGGCTGGTTTTCCATCCCAGTCTGCCCCTGCATACATATGCAATGATATACACTGGGGGCCCAACGGTCTATTTCAACTGCTACCAGTTTTCCTCAGGGAACATGTGTAACAGTGGAATCCAAGCATTAAAGGGGCTACTTCAGACCTGATCGCTAGGCTGCATTTTCGTACAGCGGGCGATCAGGTCTAAACTGCGCATGCGTTGCAATGTGCTGGCGCGTCACACGGGTACAAAGCGGATCGCCGCTCAGCGATGGGTTTGTGTGAAGAATCCATTCACACGGGCGTTCACAAGGGGAATGACAGGAAGAAGGCACTTGTGAGTGGCCAATGACCGTTTTCTGGGAGTGTTTGGAAAACGCAGGTGTGTCCAAGCGTTTGCAGGGCGGGTGCCTGACGTCAATTCCAGTCCCAGACAGGCTGATGTGATCGCAGCGGCTGAGTAAGTCCTGTGCTACTCAGAGACTGCACAAAATCTGTTTGTACAGCTCTGCTACACATGCGTTCGCACACTTGCAAAGCTAAAATACACTCCCCTATGGGTGGCGACTATGCGAACGCAGGACTTCAAAAAACCCTAGCGAGTGAACAGGTCTGAAATAAGCCACTAAGGGGTGCATGTACTAAGCAGTGATAAAAGTGGAGAAGTGAGCCAGTGGAGAAATTTACCATGGCAACCAATCAGCTGCTCCATACAATTGTATAGTATGCAAATTAGAAATGTTATGTCGATGCTGATAGGTTGCCATGGGCAACTTCTCCACTGGCTCACTTTACTTTTATCACTGCTTTGTACATGTCCCCCTAAGTACCTCGGGTATCACAGTTGCAGTAAAGGAACAATTGGCATTACCCAATGTCTGTTTTTTTATGACTTGAAGACACGGCCGAGTGTTTCTAAAAGGCGTACGATATGTTTCACCAATGTATGGTATGGGGAACGGGTGGTATTCATGTGACCGACGGTCGGGAGACCGACAGTCACATGACCTCCTCCAGCCTCCCGACCCCACTATCCCGATGGTCGGCATGCCGACCAACAGGGACTATTTCCACTCGTGGGTGTCCATGACACCCATAGAGTGGGAATAGAACCCGTGGCGACCATAGGTCGCCACCGAGCCCGCAAGGGGCTTGCTGCACTCGCCTCTCCCCGCCGGGATCCCGGCGTCGGTATGCTGCCGGGATCCCGGCGTCGGTTAGCTGACCGGCGGTCAGGAGACCGCCGGTCAGCCATACTACACCCATGGGGAACCCCTAGTAATTTTTTCCCTGTATTTTAGCAACCAGGACCAGCTCCTGGACTGGTTATATAATAAGTTTTATAAGTGCGATTTGATGCGATTTTTAGCACATCGTAGTCGCTACCTATTACATCTAGCCCCAGGTATGAAAACTTTTTTCTCAGAGTTCTAGAGACTGGATGTCATTTCTCTATATATAATTTTTTTATTATGCTCTCAAAACAATGCAAACAGATATTAGATAAAATACAGGTAATTGTTTTTACCTCAAACATATAATGAGTATCAGCAACTAAATACCCAGCCCTCTGATGTTCAGGAATCTCATTTCCTTGGCATTGGTGTTTTACTGGATCTTCTGTCAATCTGCGCTGTCTTTCGTAGCCAAGATTTAATCTCCGTGCAATTTTTGATTGCTATACCCAAAATGAAAACATAAAAATGGTGTTAGATTGCTCCAAATTGTTATATATAATTTAAAAAACATTATTTTTCTGTGATTGCTATTAATATATTACTGAAATATTGATAGTAAGCCCTTTATTGTAGAGCAGAAATTCCTAAACTCTGCCATTACAGTCCAGGTTTTAAGGCTATCCATGACTGACTTAGCAAATTGACTGAGGTGCTAATACAGGGGCAGACAGAAGCATAGAAACACAGATTTTGATGGCAGATAAGAACCACTTGGCCCATCCAGTCTGCCATTTTTTTTTACCATATTTTTACCTCAAACCTTAATTGATCCTTATTTCTTTGTAAGTATATCCTAATGTCTATCCCATGCATGTTTCAATTGCTCTACTGTCTTAGCCTCTACCACCTCTGTTGGGAGGCTATTTCACTTATCCACTACCCTTTCTGGAAAGTAATTTTTCCTCAAATTTCCATTGAACCTCCCTCCCCCTACAGTGTGTCACCTGGAGAGCATGTCTGCTCTCCAGGTGCCTTTTTGCTAGTGATGGCCATCGGTGCATTCGCCATCATTGGTTGCCATCGTTGGTGAAACTGTGAGTGGACATCGATAGTCATCAACTATGCTATGGGAGATCATCGATAGTTTCACCCATCAATGGTCATCCCTGTTATTTCAGTGAATAACCCGCAAGCCAATCACAGCCTGGGGGCCGGGCTTCATGGGTGTCAGGGGCGGAGCTATGCTACTTGTCCCTATGCCTTTCGAAAAAATTTTTGCTTATGCTGTGCCATCTGGTTCTCTCCCATCGATGGCAATACCATTCTACATCAGCCTTAAACCATTGCTCACCCTCACATCACTGCAATTCATGCATATGACGGAGCAGCAGCTGTCTTGCAGAATCTACACACCGTGAGACTCCTATTCCTTTTATCTCTATAGTGTACCCCTGCAGGGTCTATTGCAATACTATTCTACTCAGAATCAATATATATGTTTACCAATCAATTTGATTATTTATGATAATATAGCTCCAAAAAGAAGGAGGCAGACATATCTTTAAATCAGCAATACTGTCCAAAACTGCAGACTCATGTGGCTACAATAGGCATACATAGTATCCATCAAAGTGACATTCAATGCATTTGGACATACCCTGATTTGTTTCAATATTATCACCATCCCAAGCAGAGCTACATTCTCAGTCTGACACAAAATCAGTCACCAACCGCAACAAAGTATCGTTTGCTATCACACAGAAGAAACATGTTATATGTTAGCTTGAAGGCTTTTAGAGATGAAGTGCTGACGTCATTTAAATGTCTCTTATGTTTCTTTGTAAATGTTAATATTTTTTCATCTATATACTGTAACTGAAGTATCTTCAATTCCATACGATGTGATCTACCATTTACCATTTTCCTATCAAAATGCATCATATGTTGCAATCACAAAGGCTTTTGATATGGAGTATTATTAGTAGGAGACTATTCATGTAATTATTGTGTTTGTGATTTAATTTTGAATAAATGGACTGTCAATCTGTTTCACCTTGACGAGTGTTTTTACATCGAAGCACACTGCACTCTGCTAATCGTATTTCAGGCTTCGTCCATCTCAGAATTGTATTCTACTGCAATTTTCATTACATGTGACTGCCTACAGGTTCTTACTGAGTCCCCTTTTTTTCTTGTTTTCTTTTGCTATGTCCTATGTGTAATTCATCTCAGAGGCGACCACATACTTATTCTAAATTTACTTAATAAACGTAAAGTTTTAATAAAATTAATTTTTTCACAGACAGAGTGCCCCAAATAAGAGCGTTTCTTTTTCTTTCTATCTCTACCATTTCCTAAAAGTCATCTTTTTTGCTTTCACAATACTTGCTACGTCTCTTGCAAACCACACTGGCTTCCTTTTCCTTGTGTTTTTCCTAACACTTTTGATACAAAGGTCTGTTGCCTTTAATAATGCACTTTTTAATGTTTCCCACCTCACCTGCATGGCTTCCAAGTTCCTCCACTGTGCCAAAGAATCGCTTACACATTTTCCCATCCCTACAAAATCAGCCTACCTAAAATCTAACACCTTTGTTTCTCATATGTCCTAGAGGATGCTGGGGTCATCATAGAACCATGGGGTATAGACGGGATCAGCAGGAGACATGGGCACTTTAAGACTTTGAAAGGGTGTGAACTGGCTACTCCCACTATGCCCCTCCTCCAGACTCCAGTTTTAGAATTGTGCCCAGTGAGACTGGAGGCGCTACAGGGGAGCTCTACTGAGTTTCTCTGAAAATACTTTTTGTTAGGTTTTTTATGTTCAGGGAGGCTGCTGGCAACAGTCTCCCTGCTTCGTGGGACTTAGGGGAGAGAAGTATGACCAACTTATAGTGAGTTCAATGGCTCTGCTTCTTACTACAGGACACCATTAGCTCCTGAGGGTGCTGATCGCTGGGTACGCCTAGATGCTCACTCCCGCAGCCTGCCGTCACCCCCTTACAGAGCCAGAAGTCAGGAGACAGGTGAGTAGCAGAAGAAAAGAAGACTTCAGTGACGGCATTCTCTGAGGTACCGAGCGGACGCTGCGCACCAAGCTCCCACATACACACAGCACTACAGGGTGCAGGGCGCAGGGGGGGGCGCCCTGGGCAGCTAATAAATCCTCAGTGGACACTGGCAAGAGGAGACATTAGTGCCGAGGCACTGTCCTAACCCCCGCCAGTATAATCATATAGTAAAAGAAGCGGGACGGAAGCGTGCCATTAAGGGGCGGAGCTTCATCCTCACAGCTCACTCGGCACCATTTCCTCCCCATCAGGCTGCAGAGACGCTGGTCCTTCCTTCACACTGACAAGTATCAGGGTGCAAAACGGGGGGGGGGGGGGGGGGGCACTGGCTAATTTGGTGCAATATACCTTATATTAAAAGTGCTGCAGGTCTGGGGCATTTATTAGGCGCTTCAGAACCGCTGATTGAGCGCTGGGGTGTGAGCTGGCAATTTCCCTCTGTGTCTCTCTGACAGGCTTTCCTGTGGGTCTGTCCCCTATAAGCCCAATGTGTCTGTGGGTGTTTATTACACGTGTGTCTGAGGCTGAGTGCTCTTCACAGGAGGAGGCGGTATTAGAGACACAAAAGGAAGTGGGGGTGACCATGTCGGCCCCGCCGACTCCTCATTGGGTAAATGTGTTGAATGCTTTGAATGCTAATGTGGCTCGTATTGGTAAGAGATTAGACAAGTCTGAGTCTCAGACACAGGCATGGAAGAAGTCTGTGGAGGATATGTTATTACAAGTCCAGGTCCCCTCGGGGTCACAGAAACGTACGTTGGCCCAGTTGGCAGACACTGATACCGACATGGACACTGATTCCAGTGTCAACTATAACGATTCCAGGTTAGATCCAAAATTGGCAAAGAGCATTCAGTACATGATTGTGGCAGTTAAAGAGGTATTACATATAACTGAGGACCCGGCTGTCCCTGATAAAAGGGTCTGTATGTATAAGGAAAGGAAACCTGAGATAACGTTTCCTCCCTCTCATGAACTGAACACGCTATTTCAAAAAGTCTGGGAAGGTCCTGACAGAAAGTTTCAGATTCCCAGAAGAATTACGGTAGCTTATCCGTTTCCCTCGGCGGATAGGGAAATGTGGGAGTCACCCCCCACGGTGGACAAGGCCCTGTCACGTTTGTCTAAAAAGGTGGCTCTCCCGTCACCTGACACGGCGGCCCTTAAGGATCCTGCGGATCGTAAACTAGAAACTACGTTAAAGTCCATTTATGCGACCACAGGTACGCTACTCAGACCTGTCATTGCATCTGCGTGGGTGAGTAGTGCTTTCGAAAAGTGGGCAGACAACTTGTCTTCTGAAATAGATACCCTAGATAGGGATAGCATCCTTTTGACGCTGGGTTATATCAAGGATGCTGCAGCATACCTTAAGGAAGCTGCGAAAGATATTGGTCTTTTGGGATCAAAGGCCAATGCCATGGCAGTCTCAGCTAGGCGAGCGTTGTGGATTCACCAATGGAATGCTGATGCTGATTCCAAGAAAAGTATGGAATCTCTACCATATAAAGGTAAGGCCTTATTTGGTGACAGCCTTGATGATTTGGTATCTACAGCTACCGCGGGTAAGTCATCCTTTTTGCCTTATGTTCCTCCACAACAAAAGAAAACGCACCACTATCAGATGCAGTCCTTTCGGCTCAATAAATACAGAAAGGGCCAAGGTTCTTCCTTCCTTGCTACTAGAGGACGGGGAAGAGGTAAACGATCACCAGCCTTGTCAGGCTCTCAGGAGCAGAAGTCTTCCCAGGCTTCAGCCAATTCCAACGCATGACGTTGGGGCTCCTATGCGGGAGTCTGCACCAGTGGGGGCACGTCTCAAACTCTTCAGTCAGTTTTGGGTTCGTTCGGACCTAGACCCATTGACCGGGAGTAACCTCAACCGCTGACCGCAAAGTTCCCATCATTGGATACAATGGTACGCCTATGCGCTACATTGTATCTTCACTGCACAGCCTCACTGACACTACAGGAGATCACAGCCAATCAGGAGGGTGCCACGACGTGGCGCTCCCTGATTGGCTGAAGGGACCCTCTTTGACAGGAGTCAGGGGGGGTCCCGGCAGACGGGGAAAGGGGTCCCATGTGTAAACATGGGACCCTTTTCAGTGGGTGGATCGGGTATGCGGTTTGTTTTTTTGCCAAGTACATGGATTATAAAAAAAAGGACATGACACACTAGATTTAGGTGAGTATAATTTTATTTTGAGGTACCCTGGAATCGACGTTGAGACGTGGGCCGAGTCGGCATCTGAACATAGGTAAGTATGTGTGTGTCGGAATGTATGTAATAAAGTTGTACTTTCAAGGTGTGTGTGTCCTGTTTTTATTTGGGTGTTTTTTTTGCAGAAGAACTATAGGTACCAGCGGGCCCGTTTAACCCCTGCATGCTGGTACTTGTGGTTCTCCAAGTACCAGCTTGCGGGGGAGGCTTGCAGGGACTTGTAGTTCTTGTGCAAAAAACAATATTCTTTATTTTACACTTGGCTATCAGCCCCCCATCCGCAGCCCATGGATGGGGGGGGGGACAGCCTCGGGCTTCATCCCTGGCCCTTGGGTGGCTGGAGGGGGGGACCCCTTGATTTAAGGGGTCCCCACTCCTCCAGGGTATCCCGGCCAGGGGTGACTAGTTAGTGATTTAATGCCAGGGCCGCAGGGACCTATATAAAAGTGTCCCCCGGCTGTGACATTATCTCTCTGACTAGTGGAGCCCGGTGCTGGTTCAAAAAATATGGGGGACCCCTACGCTTTTTGTCCCCCATATTCTTTGCACCAGGACCAGGCGCAGAGCCCGGTGCTGGTTGATCAAATATGGGGGAACCCCTGTCAATTTTCCCCCCATATTTTTTCAACCAGGACCGGCTCAAAGAGCCCGAGGCTGGTTTGGCTTAGGAGGGGGGACCCCACGCAATTTTTTTCATAATTTGTAACACTTTAAACACCTTTTTAAAGGTACACAATGAAGCCCTGCACGGATCTCACAGATCCGGCCGGGATTCCTTGTGTTTTGTCAGGCAGTGTTTTACTCATCACTCCCGTAAAACACTGCCTGACATTACGAATCACATCGACATTGGAAAAAACTAATGTGGAAAACTCGGCAGCTTAGTAAATGACCGTATCAGGATTCAAATAGTTGCAGTAAAATGCATCCGATACCATTCGAGATCAAACACCCTTAAAAACGGCTAAAACAAGAATATTAGTAAATATACCCCATGGTTGGCTCCTAAACTTGCCAAAATCACGGTTGATTCCGATGATGCGGTTGTCGTTTTTGGGAATGATATTGGACACAGAACTACAGATAGTCTTTCTTCCAGTGGAAAAGGCTCTGGAACTTCAGAATCTGGTCAAACAAATTTTGAAACCAGCAAGAGTGTCAATCCATCAATGCATTCGGTTGCTGGGGAAGATGGTTGCGGCCTACGAGGCCATTCAGTTTGGCAGGTTCCATGCTAGAGTGTTCCAGTGGGATCTGTTGGACAAGTGGTCCGGGTCCCACCTACACATGCACCGGAGGATAATCCTGTCTTCCAAGACCAGGGTATCACTCCTGTGGTGGCTGCACAGCTCTCACCTCCTAGAGGGGCGCAGGTTCGGGATACAGGACTGGATCCTAGTGACCACGGATGCAAGCCTCCAAGGCTGGGGGGCAGTCACAATGGGAGAAAACGTCCAAGGAAGATGGTCAAGTCAGGAGACTTGTCTCCACATAAATGTTCTGGAGTTAAGGGCCATTTACAACGGCCTTCTGCAAGCGGAACATCTTCTTCGAGATCTGCCTGTACTGATCCAGTCGGACAATGTAACAGCAGTAGCGTACATAAACCGTCAGGGCGGAACGAAAAGCAGAGCGGCAATGGCAGAAGCCACAAGGATTTTCCGCTGGGCGGAAAAGCATACAAGCGCTCTGTCAGCGATCTTCATTCTAGGAGTGGACAACTGGGAAGCAGACTTCCTCAGCAGACACGATCTCCATCCAGGAGAGTGGGGCCTCCAACAAGAAGTCTTTGCAGTGGTGACAAGTCGTTGGGGAGTTCCTCAAGTAGACATGATGGCATCTCGTCTCTACAAGAAGCTTCTGAGATATTGTTACAGGTCAAGGGACCCTCAAGCAATTGCAGTGGATGCACTGGTGACACCGTGGGTGTTTCAGTCGGTGTATGTATTCCCTCCACTTCCTCTCATTCCAAAGGTTCTAAAGATCATAAGAAGAACAAAGATCCAGGCGATCCTCATTGTGCCAGACTGGCCAAGGAGGGCTTGGTATCCAGATCCTCAGGAATTACTCATCGGAGATCCCTGGCCTCTTCCTCTGCGCGAGGACCTGTTACAACAGGGGCCGTGCGTGTATCAGGATTTACCGTGGCTACGTTTGACGGCATGGCAGTTGAGCGCAAAATCCTAGCCGTAAGGGTATTCCTAGTGGAGTCATTCCCACACTTATTCAGGCCAGAAAAGGGGTAACGTCTAAACATTACCACCGTATTTGGAGAAAATATGTTTCTTGGTGTGAATCCAAGGGGGCTCCTACGGAAGAGTTTCGGCTAGGACGTTTTCTCCATTTTCTGCAAGCAGGTGTGGATGCGGGCCTAAAATTAGGCTCAATTAAGGTACAGATTTCAGCCTTATCGGTTTTCTTTCAGAAACAATTGGCCTCCCTTCCAGAAGTTCAGACTTTCGTGAAAGGCGTGTTGCACATCCAACCTCCATTGGTGCCTCCAGTGGCACCTTGGGATCTTAATGTGGTGTTGCAGTTCCTTCAATCACATTGGTTTGAACCTTTACGGAAGGTGGAGTTGAAATTCCTCACTTGGAAAGTGGTCATCCTGTTGGCCTTGGCATCTGCAAGGCGGGTGTCTGAGTTAGCGGCCTTGTCTCACAAGAGCCCTTATTTGATCTTCCATGAAGATAGAGCTGAATTGAGGACACGTCAACAATTTCTACCGAAGGTGGTTTCCTCTTTCCACATGAACCAACCTATTGTGGTGCCTGTGGCTACTGATGCCTTTGCTGAGTCAAAATCTCTGGATGTGGTCAGAGGTTTGAAGATTTATGTCGCCAGAACGGCTCAGATTAGGAAAATAGAGGCTCTGTTTGTCCTGTATGCTCCCAACAGGTTGGGTGTCCTGCTTCCAAGCAGACCATTGCACGCTGGATCTGTAACATGATTCAGCATGCTCATTCCACGGCTGGATTGCTGTTACCGGAATCGGTGAAGGCCCATTCTACTAGAAAGGTGGGCTCATCCTGGGCGGCTGCCCGGGGGGTCTCGGCATTGCAACTTTGCCGAGCAGCTACTTGGTCGGGGTCAAACACATTTGCAAAGTTCTACAAGTTTGACACCTTGGCCGATGAAGACCTTAAGTTTGGTCAATCGGTGCTGCAGAGTCATCCGCACTCTCCCGCCCGTTCTAGAGCTTTGGTATAACCCCATGGTTCTATGATGACCCCAGCATCCTCTAGGACGTATGAGAAAATAGGATTTTAATACCTACCGGTAAATCCTTTTCTCTTAGTCCGTAGAGGATGCTGGGCGCCCGTCCCAGTGCGTACTGTATCTGCAGTTATTAGTTGTGGTTACACACATGTTGTGTTACGTTTATTGTCAGCATGTTGCTGCTATTGTTCATGCCGTTGGCTTGTGTTCTGTTGAATGCCACGTTGTGCGGCATGCTTGAGGTGTGAGCTGGTATGAATCTCACCTTAGTTTTAACAATAAATCGAAATGTCCGTCTCCCTGGGCACAGTTCCTATAACTGGAGTCTGGAGGAAGGGCATAGAGGGAGGAGCCAGTTAACACCCTTTCAAAGTCTTAAAGTGCCCATGTCTCCTGCGGATCCCGTCTATACCCCATGGTTCTATGATGACCCCAGCATCCTCTACGGACTAAGAGAAAAGGATTTACCGGTAGGTATTAAAATCATATTTTTTTGTATGGGATGAGTCAGTCTCTGTCTTTCAGCTGAACCATACTGCTTGATGATCACTGGATCCCAGGTTTTCACCCACTTTTACGTCAGATATTCTGTCTCCATTGGTAAGTAATGAGGAAATTGGGTTAAGGATGCCGCACAGGACTAAGTGATGTATGGTAAATAACTATTTTGATGAAGTTTCCGAGAAAACCGACAGGCCAGACAAAAATCTGGAATTTGTCACCATCTACCAATTGAGGGAACTCCTATAGGTAGATAAATGGTGATTGTCGGTGGTGCTCCCGTAGGTCCAAATACATAGGTAGTAGAGAAAAAGAAAGACAAGAAAAAATGACCTTTGTTGGGAACACTCACTCTCGGAAACAATTATAAGCTTTAATGTGTGTAAGCAATAATGTAAAGATGAAGTGATTTAAAACGTAACTTTTAATAATATTTGAATAAAATATAAGTACACCAAAACATTTTTGTAAATAAATGTGGCTATAATAAATATAAACCACCAACTAAGCTAAGACTGCGAATATATTGATGAATGAATTAGGCATTGATTACAAACCCATCAGGCATTTGCCCGTTATTCTGCAAGGTTAGTGTAGTTGCTGATGTAGTGCCGTCAGAAACCTTCAACACCTGGTATTCCTTGGTGGTCACTTTGGAACACAAAGGAATACCAGGTGTTGCGGGTGGAGGGCCGCGGTGGCTGCGTGATGTCACACGCAGCCGCTGCGACCCAGACAGCGACAGATAGCTCCCTGCCAGTGCGCAGGAGCTGTGCAGGTAGGGAGCTACTCGTCAAGTACAAAACCATCGCCGCTGTGCAATGCTTTGTACTTGTGCTGGGAAGGGGGGGTAGGGCCAGACATGTGGGGCGGATTAGCCCTGTACTGGGCATGTCTGAGTAAGTGACAACATTTTGCACGGCTAAGATGAGGTCTGAATTAGGCCCATAGCTTTTAGAGTTTTGTTTGTACTTTTCCTGTTCCTAGCTATGGCCCTCATTCCGAGTTGATCGGTCGCAAGGCGAATGTAGCAGAGTTACACACGCTAAGCCGCCGCCTACTGGGAGTGTATCTTAGCTTCTTAAAATTGCGACCGATGTATTCGCAATATTGCGATTACTAACTACTTAGCAGTTTCAGAGTAGCTCCACACTTACTCTGCCTGTGCGATCATTTCAGTGCTTGTCGTTCCTGGTTGACGTCACAAACACACCCAGCGTTCGCCCAGGCACTCCCACCGTTTCTCCGGCCACTCCTGCGTTTTTTCCGGAAACGGTAGCGTTTTCAGCCACACGCCCCTGAAACGCCGTGTTTCCGCCCAGTAACACCCATTTCCTGTCAATCACATTACGATCGCCGGAGCGAAGAAAAAGCCGTGAGTAAAAATACTTTCTACATAGTAAAGTTACTTGGCGCAGTCGCAGTGCGAACTTTGCGCATGCGTACTAAGCGGATTTTCACTGCGATGCGATGAAAAAGAACGAGCGAACAACTCGGAATGAGGGCCTATGTTCATCTCTCTGCCTATGTTTATTTGGTTTGATCTGAATTATCTTCTGTTGCTGTGGATATGCTTCCTATTCCCTTTGCCTGCAGAAACAATTCCTCTGGGATGGGGGAGCAGATTGCTTTGTTCCTATTTGGTTCACTGCCCCACTTAGATGTACTAAGCCTTGGAGAATGATAAAGCGGGGATAGATAAAATACCAGCCAATCAGCTCCTAACTGCCATGTTACAGGCTGTGTCTGAAAAATAACAGGAGCTGACTGGTTGGTACTTGATCTCTCTCCACTTTACCACTTTCCAACTCTTGGTATATCTATCACACATACTCCTTCATACCCAATGTCACACACTTTCTCACGCACTGACACACACACTCACTCTCATACAGTCTGACAAGCACACTCCTGCAGGAAGTGGTAAGTCTGTGCTCCTATTGGTTGAGTGACAGTGGAGCTGTGTCAGAGGTGCACACACAGGATTTGTGAATGACAGCCCTCATTCCGAGTCGTTCGCTCGGTAATTTTCTTCGCATCGCAGCGTTTTTCTGCTTAGTACGCATGCGCAATGTTCGCACTGCGACTGCGCCAAGTAATTTTGCTATGAAGATAGTTTTTTTACTCACGGCTTTTTCTTCGCTCCGGCGATCGTAATGTGATTGACAGGAAATGGGTGTTACTGGGCGGAAACACAGCGTTTTATGGGCGTGTGGATAAAAACGCTACCGTTTCCGGAAAAAACGCGGGAGTGGCTGGAGAAACGGAGGAGTGTCTGGGCGAACGCTGGGTGTGTTTATGACGTCAAACCAGGAACGACAAGCACTGAACTGATCGCAGATGCCGAGTAAGTCTGAAGCTACTCTGAAACTGCTAAGTAGTTTGTAATCGCAATATTGCGAATACATCGTTCGCAATTTTAAGAAGCTAAGATTCACTCCCAGTAGGCGGCGGCTTAGCGTGTGTAACTCTGCTAAAATCGCCTTGCGAGCGAACAACTCGGAATGAGGGCCGACAAGTAGTCAGCATTTGGGGGTGGTAACTGGGCATGGTAAGAAAAACAGTGTGTTTCGACCATTTTCTGGCCATTCTCTAGTCAGCCACTGCAAAATCATCTGCAGCTGGAGAGGCCCAGGCATCTTAGGAGATCCACTCAGTCTGAGACAGAACAGAGCTGCTCAAAGGTTTGATGGACTGCCAATGCTACTGCTTCTGTACAGCACGTGAACAGCTGATGTGAGATGCCGGCAGTGGCTGTCCCTGTGCACAAGATGGAGGCTAAGCCATTAAAATATTTTCGCAAATCCCCTGCAAACAAAATTGCAGCTGCTCATGCAACTGTGTTATTTCTGAATTAGATCCTGGGCTAGATGCATCATTGCTTGGAGAGTGAAAAAATGGAGAAAGAAAAAGCACCAGCCAATCAGGTCCTGTCTGCCATGTCACAGGCTGTGTTTGAAAAATGACAGTTAGGAGCTGATTGGCTGGTACTTTTTCACTCTCCATTTTATCACTTTCCAAGCGATGATGTATCTGGCCCCCTCTCTCATACTTGTCTACTTTTTATTTCTCCTCTTCGGGAGAAGCTGCCCATGCGTTCATTATCTGTAGCAGTGATACTAACTGATGCCTGTTCAGCCAACTGCGTATGCGTGACCTTAGGTCATGTATGCGCACAGCCAAAGGTCACGTTTTGCAGCAGCAGAGGGTTTCACTTGGATCCCTCTGTTGCAACCGCGGACTTCCTTCTAATAAGAAGGAATGGGGCTTCAAAAAGCAGTACCATCTGATCAGGGGTGTTTCTAGAGAGGAGGGGACCCGTGTGCAGACTCCGTGTGTGGGCCCGCTCCTCTCCTGTAGCCGTCACCGCCACTGCTAGCGCTCTCAGCGCTAAGACTCTGGCACAGTGCCAGAGTCTACATCGCATGCGTAGGACTCCGAAAAATGGCCGCTGCATCATTTTTCCGGAGACCTGCGCATGCGCTGTAGACTCTGGCACTGTGCCAGAGTCTCTAGAGCTCAGTGCGCTAGCAGCGGTGGTGACGGCTACAGGAGAGGAGGGGGCCCGCACACAGTCGCCGATAGACGCCGGAAAGGTAAGTATAGAAGAAATGGGTGCAGTGTGTGCGGTGTGGGCCCCCTCTGGACTCAGGGGCCCCGTGTGCACCACACACACTGCACCCATTATAGATACGCCAGTGTATCTGATGATGGCATTGGTCAAACTGTAAGGGGCCCATTAGTGATGCTGAGTAGGCCCCTTGTGTAATCCATTACAAAAAGTTGATATTAATATTTATGTACTCATGCCATCACTAATGCAGAATAGCACAAAACGTTTATACAATCTTTTGAACCATATTCATTCTTAAAATCATCAACTATTTTGTTTACTAAGTGATGTCAGAAAACCACATTAGGAAATGAAAATAAATGTGAACAACTGTAGTGCCTATCTTTATCCATATGCTGCATAATAATGAATTTAAACTTACAAGAGCATCTATATATGAGGTGGCTTCATAAGGGTTTTGACGTAATAAACCTTTATCCACAGATCGCACGGAGCACCAGGAACCAGACTCGGCTGTAACTTTAAGATTCACCTTTTCTCCAGGATGGACCTGAGCTTCAGAGAAACTGACTTGCACCTGTGAAATATTGAGCATTAAGGAAAAGATAAAAGGAAGATCTGAAAAATAAAATGGAAGGCGCCCCTTCTCCCAGCCAAACCCCCCCACCCAGTGCAAGGAACCCACACCTACTTGCAGCAGGCTCCTCCCTATTTTGCTTTCAACTTTCTGTCATTTCTTCAGAAGGATGGCCCATGTGCAGAATGCAGCAAAGACTGGGGCAGATGTATTAACCTGGAGAAGGGATAAAGAAGTGATAAAGCAGTGATAAACGCAAGGTGATAACGCGCCAGCCAATCATTAAGGATTTGAAAAATGACAGTTAGGAGCTGACTGGCTGGTGCGGTATCACCTTGCACTTATCACTGCTTTATCACTTCTTTATCCCTGCTCCAGGCTTAATACATCTGCCCCATTGTGAGCTATGGATGCGATTTTAGGTTTAGATCTTGTCTGAAAATGTTGATTTTCATAATCCCCTGGGGAAAAAGTGCTCAGTTGTGAGCGGTCAGTGCAGCTGACTGGATGGCATTGTGCTGTGCTTACAACAATCCGCTCTGCAGTATTTACTTTTAAACATATTTAGTGCAAATAATTTTATCCACAGGGGAGCCATGAGGCCCTAACTAATATTTAACAACAAAACCAAATCAGAATACCATATCATCCATCCACAGGTGTGCTTTGTACATGTGCAGTGGTGTCTGCCCCTATTTATACCATTGGTTCTTTGTATCCTGAATTGGCATGACTGGGTGATGGGGCAGGTGTGGCCAATTGCTGACGGCATGGCCACACCCCTTCATCATAGAAATCCCAAAATAAACAACCATGTGCACCACCATACAGCGGCATTGCACATCGAGGAAGGGGGTAATCTTCCCCCTGTACAGCTGGTCTGCAAGCCCAGGTAATTAGCATCAGTTCCTATGTCTTGCACCCCTGCCTGTAGGTCAAAAGGACTTTCAGACCTAGAAAATATACTACTGTAGGTTTGCTAAGTATAGCTCTTGTGCACCACGGTATGCTCTCCTGACTGTGCAAAAGCTTGAACTGTTCCCCCTCACGGATAGATGAACAACTCAGAGTATTTTTTATTTTTGTCAGTTCACTATGCAAGTTACCCTGTATGGTCACTATGATACTTGTTCTCCTATATAGGCTGACCAAGGGCATCTTAACAGAGTAGGAGCCCCGTATCCAACCTCCTCCGTTGGGCCCCCCATCTCTGCAGCCGGTGCTAGGGATGGACATTGATGGCCGATGTTTGCTAACCATCAATGTTTTTCTTTTGATGTGAGTGGTTTTACCATTCGATGGTGGCATCCCAATGTTTGTCACAATCGAATGGTAATGATTTGATGGGGTACCCATTGTTTACTGTTTCTTTAATTTCTGAGAGCTGCACTGTCCCTGGCTCCTTCCTGGCTGCTGTGGGTCTGCATCAGGGGCATCTTGGGTTCGTTGGAGGCTGTCTCTGCAACTCTCTGTCTGTCTCAGACGTGACTGCTCTGATTTCTCCCCTCTCTAGTCTGCGACTAGGCAACAGGTCACAAAACTAGCTCTGACTGGCTCTCTGCAGCAGCAGCCAGCTAGCTAGCTACACAGCTCATGAGGCTATCATCGTTGTGAACTATTACTATTAAGCACCCTACACTGGGAGTCAGGATCGGAAGACACTGTCCTCCTGACTCCTACTAATCCCAGCATGTCACACTTCTGTGTGTGTTGTTGTGGTCCAGTCCGACTCTGTCAATGGTGATTGAGTGAATCGGTTGGATAGATCAGTCAGTGCTGCAGATAGTCACTGCTGTCACTCCCTTGTGTGACATCCTGCAGTGAGCTGCTCCACCTCTGGCTACTCCCACTGGTGACAGATGCTCTGTCCAACTCCGCCCTCTGCGGCCGCACTGCAGGAATACTGCACATGCGCCACTCCATATAACAGCATCAGTTACTATTCCAGGCCCCAGCCCCAATCCTGCCCCCTGTCAACCTTGCTGAAGGGGTTTGCGCATGCGCATAGCATATGAATAGTTTTTTCCTTCTAATTCTTTTGATGTGATGGTTAGTCACCATCGCATCGAAAGTTTTAATGATGGAAGCCCAGCCATCATTTGATGGTTGGCTTCCGATATCCATCCCTAGCCGGCGCCCATCAGCGTAATAGAGTCTGAGCACTAGAGGGTGCACAGATTCTATTGCACATGCGCAAATCTCTGGGGAAATGGTGTGGCGGGCATTTTTCCAGAGGTTTTCTCACTGTGCATGCGCAAATCTCCAGAAAAATGGCCGCAGCACCATTTACCTCAGATTTGAGGATTGATGCTACCACTAGCGGGGGACACCGGAGAGGTGAGTATTTAAAACGTGGGTGCAGGGTGTGTGGTGTGGGCCCCCCTGAACACCAGGGGCCTGTGTGCACCGCACACACTGTGTCACAACTGAGGGCTGGTGAAGGTAGCTGGAAGCCTCAGTTATGGGGGCTGATGGGTACTGGAATTTAGGAGGACTGAGTGGACTCCTAGACATATACGTCAGACAGTAGCAGTAAGTGCCCGAAGGCGTGACCACGACAACTGGAATATCTTTGAGGATATTTATTAAATAAAAAGTCATATAAGGTGCAATGAAATAAACAAAAGTCACAGGTGAGTATACCTGGGCTCCAGCAGCACTCAGGATAGATGGAATAATGACATGTGACTAGAGTCCATCATGGCTGCACCCATAGACAGGAACTGAAGGGGAATTAAGTACTGTGAAGCATGTGTAACAATGGCTGCGGAGGCCGCAGCAGCAGAGACACACGGAGGACGCACATCCAGGAGAGGACCACAGGTGCGGCGGCGACGGCCGTGATGGGGCCGAGAACGCTGCACCTCCGTGAGTACATATACCGACGCAGCCGCTGAAACCAGCGCTGCAAGCAAAAACCATAGCTAAAGCCTGGCCCTGGCCCGCTGAGCCAACCTCAGGAGACACCTAACGGGTAGAAAATGGTGTCTCAGTACCCGGATCGTGACAGCACCCCCCCCTTTAGGAGTGGCCCCAGGACACTTCTTTGGTTTACGTGGGTACCTGGAATGAAATTTTTGGACCAATTTAGGAGCGTAAACATCAGAAACATTCGTCCAAGAGCGTTCCTCAGGACCATAGCCCTTCCAATCTATCAAATACTGGAGATGACCATATCTGATACGGGAATCCAGTATCTGGGCGACCTCATACTCAACACCTCGTTGAGTTTGGACCTTGGGAGCAGAGGGTAACACGGAATGAAAACGATTCAAAATCACTGGTTTGAGGAACATGGAACGTCTTCGGGACTTTCAATAACGGAGGTAGTTGAAGTTTGTAAGCCACTGGGTTAACAACTTCTCAATTAAGAAAGGGCCGATGTAGCGGGGGGCGAATTTCATACTCGGAACCCTCAGTCGTAGATTCTTCGTGGATAGCCAAACACGGTCACCAACTTTTAGGGCAGGAATTGCCCTGCGCTTCCTATCTGCAAATCTCATATACCTGGAGGATGCTTTCAACAGAGCCGCACGAACATTCTTCTAGTTATTTGAAAACTGTCGAATCGTGATGTCAGCTGCAGGCACGGATGTTGCTGGAAGCTGCTGGAACTCAGGCACCATTGGATGAAACCCATAATTGGTGAGGAATGGCGTGGAGGAAGATGAAGAATGGTACTGATTGTTATGACAGAATTCGGCCCACGGGAGCAGTTGAACCCAATCATCCTGGGAGGAGGATACATAGAGATGGAGGAAGGCCTCCAAGTCTTGATTCACCCTCTCAGTCTGCCCATTGGTTTGAGGATGATAGGCTGTAGAGAACTTTAGCTTGACTTGGAGTGATTGACAAAGGCTTCGCCAGAACTTGGCCACAAACTGAACACCTCTATCAGAAATGATCTCCTCAGGGAGACCATGCAATCTGAAGATCTCTTGATTAAAGACTTGTGCCAACTTGGGAGCTGACGGAAGACCGGTGAGCGGGATGAAAGGTGCCATCTTGGTGAACCGGTCAACTACCACTCAGATGGTATTGAATTTATTACACATAGGGAGATCCGTGACAAAGTCCATCGAGAGATGAGTCCACGGACGATGAGGAATAGACAAAGGAACCAGTTGCCCAGCGGGAGACTGGCGGGGTACTTTGTGTTGGGCACATTTTGGGCAGGAGGCCACAAACTCAGTAATGTCCTTCTTTAGGGTCGGCCACCAGTATGATCTGGAAACAAATTCTAAGGTCTTGCGTATGCCCGCGTGCCCGGCAAAGTAAGAGGAATGTGCCCAATGCAAGAGCTTCTTTCTGAGAGCCAGATTCACTAAACTTTTCCCTGGCGGGGGCATAGAGTTTATCCTCACTGCGGAGAACGCCACTGGATTAATGATATAATGCTTGTCAGTAGATTCAGACTCATTTACTTGCTCCCAGGAGCGGGAAAGGGCATCGGCCTTACGATTTTGTGACCCAGGACAAAACTGCAACTTGAAATCAAATCTGGAAAATAAAAGTGCCCACCTGGCTTGACGAGGGTTAAGACATTGAGCGCCTTTAAGATACAGGAGTTTTTTGTGATCCGTCATAATAGTGATGGGATGAGAAGCTCCCTCCAACAGGTACCTCCATTCTTCCAAAACGAGCTTAATCGCCAAAAGTTCTTGATCGCCGATGGCGTAGTTATGCTCTGCAGGAGAGAATTTTCATGAGAAGAAGCCACAGGGATGTAGATGACCATCATTAGCTCTTTGAGACAGTACTGCCCCCACTCCAACAGAAGAGGCGTCCACCTCTAGGATGAAGGGCGAGCTGGTATCTGGCTGTTTCAAAACTGGAGCAGTGATGAATCTTTGTTTTAACAAATGAAATGCTTGGTAAGCTTCCTCTGGCCATTTGGAAGGATTGGCACCCTTTTTGGTAAGAGCCGTGATTGGCGCTACAATGGTGGAAAAGTCTCGAATAAATTTCCTGTAGTAATTGGCAAACCCCAGGAACCTTTGGATGCCCTTGAGGTTTACAGGAATCGGCCAATCTTGGATCGCTTGAAGTTTCTCGGGATACATCTCCAGACCGGAACTGGATACTACATACCCCAGGAACGGGATGGATTTAACTTTAAAGACGCACTTTTCCAGTTTGCAATATAGATGATTGGTATGGAGACGGGACAAGACCTCTTTCACCCTGAACCGATGTTCCTCCAAATCATTTGTGAAGATAAGTATATCATCGAGATAAACCACAACGTGACGGTAAAGAATGTCTCTGAAGATTTCATTCACGAAGTGTTGGAATACCGCTGGATCATTGCTGAGTCCTAAAGGCATGACGAGGTACTCGTAATGTCCGTCACGGGTGTTAAAGCGGTCTTCAACTCGTCACCCTTTCGGAATACGGATGAGATTATAAGCACCCCTCAGATCTAGCTTTGTGAAGATAGTGGCTCCACTGACACGGTCAAACAGCTCGGTGATAAGCGGCAGAGGGTATCAAATTTTCACTGTGATGTTATTCAGACCCCGGTAGTCAATACAAGGCCGCAGACCACCATCTTTCTTCTTCACAAAGAAGAAGCCTGCGCCAGCTGGAGAAGATGAAGGCCGAATGAAACCTTTAGCCAGGTTTTCCTTAACATACTCCTCCATGGAGTGGGTCTCAGGCAACGACAATGGATATGTGCGACCACGAGGAGGAGTTTTCCCTGGAATGAGATCGATAGGACAGTCCCATTCTCTATGAGGAGGAAGAATGTCGGCCGAAGACTTGCTGAATACATCAGTGAAATCTTGATATGGAGAAGGTGGAACATCAGGAGACTTAGAGGAGGATTTACAAACTGGAAGCACTTTCTGTAGACATGTCTTGGAACAGGAAGGACCCCATGCCAGGATATGGGTCGTCATCCAATCGACTTGGGGATTATGCAGACGAAGCCATGGGAGACCTAGAACCACAGGATGAGTGGCCCTTGGGATTACCAGGAAGGAAATCAACTCGGTGTGCAGGACCCCTACCTTCAGACGGATAGGTAGGGTCTTGGAGGTAATCACCGCATCAGAAATTCTACTGCCGTCCATGGCAGTTAAAGAAATTGGAGATAAAAGTCTCTCAGTGGGTAGAAACCACTGCTTAACGAACCTTTCAGTAATAAAGTTTCCGGCTGCTCCAAAATCCAATAAGGCAACAAGATTCTTGGTACGCTGAGCCATTTGAAGAGAAACTGAAAGGTTACAGTCGCTTGAAGGCGGAGAGGAATACATTACTCTTAGCTGACCCTCTCCTTGGCGGGCTAGGATTTGGAGTTTCCCGGACGCTCGGGACAGGCGTTAATGAGGTGGGAAGGTGCAGCACAGTACAGGCACAGGTGGTTGGACAAACGTCTTCTGTGCTCTGCTGGAGACAGTCGTGAATTACCTATCTGCATAGGTTCGTCTTTAGAAGGAGATGGCTGATGAGGAGGAGGAACAGAGAGGGTCTTATGAGCTGTTGATCTGCCTCGCTCCAAAGCCCTTTCGCGGAACCGTAGGTCAACTTTAGTGCAGAGCGATATGAGCTCGTTCAGTTTTGAGGGCAAGTCTCTAGTGGCGAGCTCATCTTTAATATGTTCAGACAACCCTTGCTAGAACGCTGCATAGAGGGCTTCCTCATTCCAGGATACTTCGGATGCCAACGTCTGAAATTGTACAATATACTGGCCGACAGTTCTTGTCCCTTGACGTAGCCGAAGGATCTCAAAAGAAGCTGACGATACTCGACCTGGCTCAACAAAAATTTGTCTGAATGTTGCCACGAAGTCAGAGTAGGATGACAGTAGGGTATCCGATCTTTCCCATAGGGGCGATGCCCAGTCAAGAGCGGAACCACTGAGTAGGGAGATGATATATGCCACCTTAGTGTGGTCTGTAGAAAAACTGCTGGGCTGCAACTCAAAGTGGATCTCGCACTGGTTTAGGAAACCCCTGCAGGCTTTTGGGGATCCATCATATTTGGTTGTCGGAAAGTGGAGACATGGAGGAGAAATGGGTATGGTGGGTGGGGATACCATCGGAGCAACTACTGTCGGCATACTGGGCGCTCCTGACCCACGGAGGGTAGCTTGAATTTTATCCAGTCGGGAAGAGAGGTCCTGGAGACATCGAATAACATGGCCCTGTGCAGCCTCCTGATGTTCGAGACGGGCTGCCAGTTCTTGCATGGGCCTGGTCCCTTGGACTTGGTCTCCAACCGGATCCATTCGGTCAGTGCTTACTGTCACAACTGAGGGCTGGTGAAAGTAGCTGGAAGCCTCAGTTATGGGGGCTGACGGGTATCGGAATTTAGGAGGACTGAGTGGACTCCTAGACATACGTCAGACAGTAGCAATAAGTGCCCGAAGGCGTGACCACGACAACTGGAATATCTTTGAGGATATTTATTAAATAAAAAGCCATATAAGGTGCAATGAAATAAACAAAAGTCACAGGTGAGTATAATACAGCTGGTTAGGACCAGTAATCCGGAATGAGTGTGAAAGTTCAGTATAACACTTGGGAGCCCAGGTGAGGTATAACGTGAAGTTGGGAATAGCAGGTGAACTGTAAATAATACTGGGGTGCTCAGTCAAATAATAAATGAAGCTGGGGTTCGTGGAAAAAGTGTAGGCAAAGCTGGGGTTTGCAGGAGAGCTGTAGAAGAAGCTGGGGTTCGCAGGAGAGCTGTAGAAGAAGCTGGGGTTCGCAGGAACACAAAGGGTAACTGGAGAGTGGCTACTGGAAAGCCGGAGCATAACCCTTTAGTTAGCACTTGGGTGCGGGAGCAAAGATGACAGGCTGCACCACAGGGCTTAACACTGGAGAGCTGGAACAACACCGCAAGGTGAAACCACCAGGGAGTCAGGCTGAACTGCAGGAGAAGTCCACAGTGAACTGCACATTGTATACACAGGATAGACAATGGAAGCACTGACAACCTTCTGGGAGTGGAGACAGGATATTTATATCAGATGAACAACAGGGATTGGCTGACCATAGGCCCTCATTCCGAGTTGTTCGCTCGCTAGCTGTTTTTAGCAGCTTTGCACACGCTAAGCCACCGCCTACTGGGAGTGAATCTTAGCTTTGCAGAATTGCGAACGAAAGATTAGCAGAACTGCGAAAATAAATTTCTTTGCAGTTTCTGAGTAGCTCGAGACTTACTCTGCCACTGCGATCAGTTCAGTCAGTTTCGTTCCTGGTTTGACGTCACAAACACACCCAGCATTCGCCCAGACACTCCCCCGTTTCTCCAGCCACTCCCGCTTTTTTCCCAGAAACGGCAGCGTTTTTTCGCACACACCCATAAAACGGCCAGTTTCCGCCCAGAAAGACCCACTTCCTGTCAATCACACTTCGATCACCAGAACGAAGAAATTTCTTCGTTAAGCCGTGAGTAAAATACCAAACTATTTTTGCAAATTTACTTGGCGCAGACGCACTGCGAACATTGCGCATGCACAGTTTGCGACTAATTGCCCCGTTGCGAAAAACATTAACGAGCGAACAACTCGGAATGAGGGCCATAATACCTGGGTTCCAGCAGCACTGAGGATAGGTGGAAAAATGACATGTGACTAGAGTCCATCATGGCTGCGCCCATAGACAGGAACTAAAGGGGAATTAAGTACTGTGAAGCATGTGTAACAATGGCTGCGGAGGCCGCAGCAGCAGAGACACACGGAGGACGCACATCCAGGAGAGGACCACAGGCGCGATGGCCGCGACGGGGCCGAGAGCGCTGCACCTCCGTGAGTACATATACCGAGGCGGCCGCTGAAACCAGCGCTGCGAGCAATAACCATAGCTAAAGCCCGGCCCTGGCCCTGGCCCACTGAGCCAACCTCAGGAGACACATAACGGGTAGAAAATGGTGTCTCAGTACCTGGATCGTGACACACTGCACTCATTATAGATATGCCACTGAGGCCGACCTGGAACAATGGCCCTCATTCCGAGTTGTTAGATCGTTAGCTGCTTTTAGCAGCATTGCACACGCTAGGCCGCCACCCTCTGGGAGTGAATCTTAGCTTAGCAGAATAGCGAACGAAAGATTCGCAGAATAGCGAAAATAAATTTCTTAGCAGTTTCTGAGTAGCTCCAGACCTACTCACAAATAGCGATCAGCTCAGGCCGTTTCGTTCCTGGTTTGACGTCACACACACGCCCAGCGTTCGGGCAGCCACTCCCCCGTTTCCCCAGACACTCCCGCGTTTTTCCCTGACACGCCTGCGTTTTTCCGCACACTCCCAGAAAACGGCCAGTTTCCGCCCAGAAACACCCACTTCCTGTCAATCACACTCCGATCACTTCAACGATGAAAATTCTTCGTTCGGACGTGAGTAAATCTACTAAGTTTTGAGCAAAAATACTTAGCGCATGCGCACTGCGTACCATGCGCATGCGCATTTTTGCCTTAATCGCTCCGTAGCGAAAATTGGCAACCAGTGAACAACTCGGAATGACCACCCAATAGCAGCTAGAAAGCTGCTGAACACCAGCAACTGCAATGTAAGTATATTGGTGGTCATTCCGAGTTGTTCGCTCGCTGCCGTTTTTAGCAGAATAGCGATCAGGCTAAAAATGGGCGATTCTGCGCATGCGTATGGGCCGCAGGGCGCACACGCTAAGTATTTTCACACAAAACTATGCAATTTTACACAGGTCCGAGCTACGCTTTTCAGTCGCTCTGCTGATCGGTGAGTGATTGACAGGAAGTGGGTGTTTCTGGGCGGAAACTGACCGTTTTCCAGGAGTGTGCTAAAAAACGCAGGCGTGCCAGGGAAAAACGCAGGAGTGGCTGGAGAAACGGGGGAGTGGCTGGACGAACGCAGGGCGTGTTTGTGACGTCAAACCAGGAACTAAACGGACTGAGGTGATCGCAATCTAGGAGTAGGTCTGGAGCTACTCAGAAACTGCAGGGAAATATTTAATAGCAGAACTGCTAACCTTTCGTTCGCAATTCTGCTAAGCTAAGATTCACTCCCAGAGGGCGGCGGCCTAGCATGTGCAATGCTGCTAAAAGCAGCTAGCGAGCTAACAACTCGGAATGAGGGCCATTGTTTTTATTTATATAGTTCCCCACAAAACCTTAACAGTCAGCTCCAACAACTCCCATAGGCAGTTTCAAAATCGTGGATCACTTTGGTGCATATCTGTTTAAAATACAGCAATTTACAGTATTACGAATAAAATATTAGCAGATATTACTTTCCAGATGAAATGAATTGAAAAGTGTGCCACTCTTAAAGACTAGATTCAAGTTTATTTAAAAGTACAATTGTCTTTTTAGAAATTTCCTTTCAAACATTCAAGGTTATATTTACAAATATGTGATTAAAGAAAATATTATATTCACTGACTATTGCAGAGGGAGAAATCTATCATTGCAATTTAACAAAAAAAGGGGATTTTTGTCCTAACCTGTAAAAGCCTTTCTTGGAGTCCATGGGGGAAACTCGGATATGTTGGGTATAGTGGAGCAGTGGAGACTGGGCACCAAACAGTTAACTTTGTTTTCCCAGCTGCATAGGCTCCCTCTCCCCTATACCCCAATCCCCATCTTTAGGACCAATTAGGTTATCAAGCCCAAGAACAGGGAGCAGGAGAAAAGGAGAAGGAACACCGGCACATACACAAGTCAGACACACCTTCTGCTGCCTAGAGAAGATCTGGAACAGACACACACCCCACTAGACAGGGATGTTGTGGTGAGCACCCATTGGTCCCCTTGGACTCTGAGAAAAGGATTTTATAGGTAAGGACCAAAAATTCCCTTTTCTCTTACATCCATGGGGGACACTGGGATGTGCTAGGATGTCCCAAAGCAGTATTCCTAAGGGGAGGGATGCTAGTGGGCTGCACTGAGAACCCCATACCCAATCAGTGGAGATGAAGGTGTCAAAGCAGTAGAAGTTGCTAATCATGTGGTCAAAGGACCATGTAGCCACCTTACAAAGCTGCTCGGCAGAGGCACCAAGCCGAGTTGCCCAAGAAGTTCCCACTAACTTGGTAGAATGAGCATGAACCGAGGCAGGGGCAGTTAGTTCAGCCAACAAGTAGGTCTGGCAAATAGTCAAGTGAAGCCAGTGGGCCAAAGTCTGTTTGGTAGCTGGCCAACCCCACTCATGAAAATAGTAAAGAACAAAGAGGGAATCTGATTTACAAAAGTCCTGTGTCCTGTCCACATAGATACAGAGGGCCCACAAAATTTCTAGGGAGACCTGCTCCAGAGAAGAATCTGGTACCTGAAAGGAAGAAACAACAATTTCTTGGTTGATATGAAAGCGTCAAACAACCTATAAAAGATAGTCCAGATGCGCCCGATGGACATCCTGATCAGGATGAAATATCAGAAAAGGTGAGCAATGAGATAACATGCTCAAGACTGATTTACCAGATGTACTATATCCAGTGGTTCAAAAGGAGAGGACTGGTGGGTCCTCAGCACCAAGGACAAGTCCCACTAAGCCAATCGGGGAATGAAAGTAGGCTTAATATTGAGGACCCCCTGCATAAAAGTTGGCATGTCCAGTAACAGAGCCACCTTCTGGAAAAGGACAGAGAGAGAGAGCTGATACCTGGACCTTAATGGAGGAAAGGCATAGTCCCAAAACCCAACACACTTGTACAAACTACAAGACTAGTGACAGACAAAAAGACTGGGGGTTCAAACCACTCACAGAACACCAAAAATAAGCTTTTCAGACTGGATAGTATATTGTAGCTGAAGAAGGCTTTCTGGCTAAAAATAGATGTCTCAAGAGCTACCCCATCAAAGCAAGATGGGCCAGGACTGGGTGAAGACATGGGCCCTGAGGCAGAAGATCCTGTCTTAGAGGGAGACACCATGGAAAGTCAAAGAAAAGACACAGAAAATCAGTTTATTTGCCCTGCATGGTCAATCTGGAGTGAAGAAAATCACAATGCTGCCCTCCAACTTTAGTTTGCAGAGAACCCGTGGTATCATTGAAATTGGAGGAAAAATGCAAAGGAGCGAAAAGTTCCAATGAACAATAAAGGTATCCATCAGAAGGGCTCCGGGTCTCTGGTGCCGGAGCACTATCGAGGCAGTTTGTGGTGGTGCCCTGAGGCCATAGTTTTCGATGTCCGGATGACCCCAGCAAAGGACCAGTAAATGAAACACGTCTGTGTGTACAGACCACTCACCTAAGTGAACGTATTGGAGGCTTATAAAGTTAATCTCCCAGTTCTGGATCCCTGGACTGTACACTGCTGAAAGAGCTGGAAGGAAACGCTCAGCCCACTGAAGAATACGGCTCACTTCCCTCATGGCGGCCCAACTATGATTGCTGCCTAGATGAATTATTTAGGCAACAGTAGTTGCATTGTCCAGCTGGACCTTGACAGGTCTGGGTAGGAGGAGAAGCTTGACAGAGTGCACTGTAGACTGCACAAAACTCCACAATGTTTATTGACAGCAGAGCCTGACAAACTGTCCAATGGCCCTGAAATATTTGCTGACAAGTTCCCACCCCACAGCCCTGAAGACTCACATTGATGGTGAGCAGAACCCAGTCCTGGATCCAGAAAGGGTGACCCTTGTCCAAGTGCAGGTGGTGAAGCCACCAAAGAAAGGAGTGACGCACCTCCCGAGACAGAATGATAGTTTGAGACTTAAGATGAAGAAGGGAGTGGTTTCACTGGGAAATAAGCTTTATCTGTAAAGGTTGGGAATGAAACTGGGCATACTCCACCATGTCGAGCTGGAGATTAACGTTCCCTGTACCTGCATGCAGGAGTGAATCGACACTCAGCCACAATGAAGGAAGGTGCATATTAAAAAGTCACAGAAAAGGTTGTATTCTTGAGGCACTTTAAAAAGTTTAACCTTCCTCAAGAGTTGCTGACATTTTTTTACTCTGCAATAATTGAGTCTGTGTTACGTACCTCAATTATAGTTTGGTTTGGCTCAGGTAGCAAATGAGACGAGTTTAGGCTTTAAAGGGTAGTGAGGACAGTGGAAAGGATCATTGGGGTAAGTCTCCCACTCGTCCAGGAGTTGTATCTGTCCCTGGTGAGGAAACTTGTAAGGAACATCAAAAGGGGTCAGTTGCATCCTGGTTGTGATTTGTTTCAATTACTTCCGTCAGGCAGCCGCTACAGAGCACTGCAAGCAAAGACATCTCAATATCTCAAAAGCTTCTTCCAACAAGCTGTTCACTTGATGAATACCTGAAGTGTTGGACTTGATCAGTACTATATTATTGATTAAATTTATGATATTCTTTAATGGTTTTTAATGGCTGGTATTATGTATGTATTGTATTATGTATTCTAAATTGTATGTAAGGTGCTTATGTATGTGAGTATTGGGTGTAGCAGCAGACCAGGGTAAATTCCCAATATATGGGAGTATATCTGGCAAATAGAGTTGATTTTGATTCTGAATCTTAGTCTGTAGAAATAGCAGCATGTCCCTGGGAAGAAACCCTCACTATACAGTAAGTAAGGCTCCCATGGATAGCATCTCTGGCGTAATGGTGGATATTTGCAAACTGATCATCCACCCATGGTACTGGAGGAGGTCCAAAGAGAGGCAGCGGTGGTCCTAAAGGACATTCAGAGATTGAACCAGAAGATGGAGGTTGTTCAAATATGGTATAATGGGGACCCCCTTGCACCTGAGATCCACCGTCATTACTACCATGACTTTTGTGGAAACACATAGAGCTGTGGAAAGACCAAATGGCAATGTTCGAAATTGGAAGTTATCCACCAATACCACAAACTTGACAACGTGCTGGTTATTGTCCTATATCGGAATATTTAAGTAGGCACCCTGGATATCTAAGAAGACCATAAAAATCCCCAATTCCAGTGCCAGGATGATGGAGACTTGATTTGGAACTTGGGAACCTGGAGAAACTGGTTGAGCAACTTCAGGTTAAAGATAGGGTGGAAGGAGCCATCCATAAGAACTAAAAACAGGATGGTGTAAAAACCCATACAGTACCTGTCTGAGAAGGGGGAACTCGGACAATAACGTTGGAGGCTAGAAGAGACCAAATGGATTTCCTTAGACTACCTTTCTGGGATCCGCCATAAGGTGTGTGGAAAATAATTTAATTGGAGTACTCGCCCTGAAGATCAGAGTATAACGTTAGGACACAACGCCCCTTACCCAGGTGTCAGAAGTTATTGTCATCCAGGAGTCTAAGAAAAGCAGAAGGCGGTCTCTTGCACTGGGGGTTCCTAGGTGGGAGCATGCCCCATCATGTGGCAGGCTCATTGGCCAGCTTGGTAACAGGATGGTAGCTCAACCAGGATTGTCTACTTTTGAACGTAGAGCACTTAGTGGAGGAACCCTGGGATCTGGAATAAGATTGACTTTATGCCTTTGACTTGCAGTCAAAAGAAACAAAAGGAAAAAACCTGTCTAGTTAGGGGATGCAGAAGGGAGGAAGGCAGTCTGAGAAGCCACCACTATAGCCACGTTCTTATCGAGCTCAGGACACAACTTCTCCAGAGTAAGTTAGAGCTTCAAGAGCCTTTTGGAGTTTAAATCCACATACCAAGTACAAAGACAGAGGGCTTTTCTGGCTGCAACTGCTGATGCAAAGACTTTGGAAGAAAGGATACCAGAGTCAAGGGCAGCTTCACCGAGATAGACACATGCTTCTTAGATATGATCAATCATGAATAATACTGTAACTCTGTTCTGAGGGCATCAGAGTGGAGACCATCCTCTACAGAATCTTCTCAATGCCCCAAGGCTTTGGCCACTCAGGCAGATGTAAGTGTCAGAAACGAGGATGCACTGGCAAAAATAGACTTGAGGAAATTTTTCTGCTTTCTATCCATAGTGTGCTTGAGAGAGGCCACATTTGGAATAGGGAGGGAAGTAGACTTAAACAAATGAGCAATATGCACGTCCTCTGGAAGCGGATACTCCCACTTAGCATCTAAATGAGGATAAAAGGTAGATATGGGCTTGGAAACTAAGAAGTGCTTGTTGGGGTGCACCTAAGCTTCTGCTAGGTGATCCCCTAGTTGAGCAAAAGAGGGAAACATGGCTGTCTCCTTTTTACACTTAAAGAAAGGGGTATCTGACATGGAACTGGGTCAGAATCTTTTATCAGGATAGCGGACTTCACAGCTTTGTTCAATGCATCCACTTCAGCCTGAACCTTAGAGTCATCTGGAAAAAAAGAGGTTTCCAACTCCAAAGTTAGAGATAGGTTATCCTCCTGACGTGAGGAATCATCTGACTCAGGGTCATAACCAGAAAAGGGCTGTCTCATCTTGCAGACGTGTGCTTAGATGGCTGGTCAAGCATGTGCTGGAGTGAGCGAGACTCCTTCACAAGGCCCTGCACCAACTGAGACAAATGCTGCACCCATGCTGGTTCTGTTAGTATGGTCTGTCAATCCCCAGGAGTTGAGAGGGCATCTCTTGTGGTCTGATAGTGTGTCTGTGAATTCCCAGGTGTCGAGAAGGCACCTAATCCTGTGGTACATAGCCTGGAGAGGGGATGCACCAAGGGTTGGGGGAGGACACAGGGAAAGCTGTCCTCCCTAGTCTGGCAGACCCCAGAAATATGACTACTAAGTAAAATAGTGCCCCATTGCAGAGAAAAGACCTGGCCCTCTGATGTGCTGGTCTTGGCTGGGCTCCATGGGGTGCATGGAGCCAGCCAGGAACACTGACCCTGTTGCTAACAATCCAGCTGCCAGGACAGGGGAGTCCATGGAGCGGCGGTGGAGATGTCTGTGACATTGACTCGCCACCGGCTCAATGGTATAAAAATTGATTATAAAGAAAACAAATACAGACTTATTATTAGCCCCTAAAAAAAGTGCCAAGTTCTTGGGCACTAAACTAAAACTGTCCCTTTAGGCTGGGAGTAGGGTATAGTGGAGTCTGTGCCACTGTAGAAAAGAAAGTCAACTGTTTGGTTCCCCGTCTCCACTGCTCCACTATACCCAGCATATCCCAGTGTCCCTTATAGATGTAAGAGAAAAAACCTGTGCCAATGCAACTGATTGCTTATCTCCTTGGTGATATTGGCTTGCCTCTGTCAGAAGAGACTAACCTCCTTAGAGCCACTCCATATCCCCTCTACAAGTGTGTGACTAAGATTTGTCGGGTCACATACATGCACTGGTCTGTTAGCTTACACTTGGGCTTCCAGTTGCATATTCTTCAAAAACATTTAAAGAAATATAAACAAAAATAAATAAATAAAATAAATCTGCTTCCCCAAGCAATGCTGGAGCCAGACAGCGAACACTATCTCTGGCATTGCCTGGTGATAGCTATGGGGCTTCTTAAATAGGAAGAAGCCCTTTCTCCGATGAACAGGCCAATATGCCTAATTTAAGTGTCTTTTCCCTATAATGAGTAAACCCCTTAATTTTTCCTACTTCAATAATTTTCGGCTTCCATGTGACTGTAACTCCCCTTTGAAGCATTCTGGTATTATCTGTGCTTAGTTTACTCACCTTGTTCTTGGAGCATTCTGAAACAACATATCTTACTGTATTGGCAATAGTTTCTCCACTGGGCAATACAGAGAAAACAAAGACATTGAAATACGGGATTATTTCAGCATCTACGTGTACGTTTATAGTGAATGACCCACGCAGAGCTGGAAACAAAACAAAATATATGAATTAGAAACAATCTTGATTTGACTGTACTGTTACATTATATGAATAAACATACTTACAATATGTAAGACATATTGTTGTGGATTTGTTTGAATAGGCACTAACATAACTGAATACCATGCACACAGGTGGTCATTCCGAGATGATCGCTCGCTAGCTACTTTTTGCAGCGCTGTGATCAGATAGCCGCCTATAGTGGAGTGTATTTTCGCATTGCAAGTGTGTGAAAGCTTGTGCAGCCGAGTGTAAAAAAAGTTTTGTGCAGTTTCTGAGTAGGTTTGAACTTACTCAGCCGCTGTGATCACTTCAGCCTGTTCGGGCCCGGAATTGACGTCAGACACTCGCCCCACAAACGCTTGGACATGCCTGCGTTTGTCCAAACACTCACAGAAAACGGTCAGTTGCCACCCACAAACGCCTTCTTCCTGTCAATCTCCTTGCGATCAGCTGTGAAAATGGATTCTTCGTTAAATCCATCGCTCAGCAACGATCCGCTTTGTACCCCTATGATGCGTATGTGCATTAATGTGCATGCGCAGTTTTGACCTGATTGCACCACAGCGAAAAAACCTAGCGTGCGATCAGGTCGGAATGACCCCCATGGAGACAGACTGAGGCCTCTAACTTGCATCTCTTGGTCCAAGAGATTCTTCAGATAAGACTATTTTTATCTATTTTTATGTACAGGCATTTTTTATTATTGTCATTGTGTGAATTAAAGTGTATGCTGACGCATAGAAGATTGCAATAAGGAGTATGCAATACATGTGATTCATCCAGTGGTTCTATACCACCATATATGGCACATCTTCATTACTGTTCCAGCATACCGTTACTAACCATTGTCTGCTGATCTACATCATTCATCTTCCCAGTTGTAAACTGGAGTGTTGTTTGTAGGTTATTTTATTGTATTATATATACGGGTATCCTTTTCTGATTTGGACACAAATCCTCTTTATACCACATTCCTGCACTTAACTTAAGAGCTCGTTGTTTTTCAGTTACAATACCCTTTATTAAATAACACATTTCAATATACCGTCATACCCAGGATTAAAACCTATAACCTGTTGAATTCTAATCAAACACCCTACTCATTGAGCTATTTGATACTGCATAAAAACTATGAACACTATATGAAGCTACTGGTACTTTGTAAAAAAAAAAAAAAAAAATCAACATTGCAATTGAGCTGATCTATGTAAGGGGGGCACACACGGAAAGATCTGTGCTTAAATTCTAAGTAATCTGACTAGATTGATTAGAAATTAAGCACGGACCTCTCCATGTGTAGGGTGCCGGCGACAGATATGCGTGACCCCACGCGTCGCTATCGCCAGTGCTGGATTGGCCTTGGTGAAATGAGCCCCCCCCGACTCTCCCTCCCCCCCTCGCTCATTACACATCGCGCTGTGTGCTGAACGGGAGAGAGATGTGTGCTCAGCGGTATGTGCTAGATCGCTCAACACACATCTCTCCCCATGTGTACAGGCCTGTAGTGTGCAGCCACACATCCAATCTCTTCCAGCCACACACTACATGGATCTGCTCAGCTGCAATGCTGATCATTTTTTCACAGGGTGGGCTTCAAATAGTTAGAATTCTCTATCTTAGAATTATCTACCTTTCTGTGCAAAGGCAGATAGCTCAATGAGTAGATTGCCTGACTGCAATGCCACAGGCAATGAATTCACATCTTGAAATGGGTTCAGCATCTTGAAATGTAATAAAGGACAGTGTGACTGAATTAGACAGAAATCTCAAGTTGAGTTCATGAATGTTGTATAGGTATCAGCGATAGAAGGGGTCAGGGTAGGAGACAGGGACAGTAAGGAGATGCTGGCCTTCAAAGAGGGGGAAAACTGCAAGTGATAGTAAATAAAACAGATAAATGACAAGTGCCGCTAACAGCACCCCCTACCCTACAGCACTATGTGCGGTGCCTCCTCCTAGTTACGGCCCTGGTCCACGCACATTGGCCACAATGCACGTACACTGGCTGTCATATTGTGATGGCATCCCGGAAGGATGTGACTGCAATATTATTGACAGCAGCAGGTGTCGGGTGGGCGGCGCTGGGGGGCATTTCGGGAAAAATGTAGGTGTGCCCAGAGCATTATTGGGGTAGCTGTGTGAGATCAAAGGCAGCCACTCCGATAAAAAATGGCGGCGATGTGCCTTCCTTCACAGCTAGGCTGCGCAGGCAGGGGGCTACTGTTATATTGTAGAGACAGTAAAGAGGCCGCAATTGAATTGCAATCGCATCACTGGCAGCAATTAGCATGCTGTGAGGCCTTGCCCTCTGCTGGGCGGCCCCCAGCATGCGATCGGCAGCAGTTACAGTATTGCTTTTTTAGCAAACCTGCAACTCATGCTGAATTAGGTCCATAATTTTTAACATCAAGGAAAGCCACCAGACTGAACGACAATGGCGAATTTCCCACTAGGCACGTGCCTAGGGGCAGCACTTGCTGGGGGGCGGCACACCTGGCTGATAAGTGTCAGGTGATTCTTTTTTTCATCATTTCTTTTTTTTTATATTTTGTTTAGCAAATGATGGGAGTGGGACAATAGGCAGCAAATTGTTGTCCAGGAGTTGGTAGTAGGGTGAGGTTTGGGCTGCTTTGCTGGTCTCAAGGCATCCAGACTGGCACCCAAAATGAATTGGGCAATGAGAGAGCTGGTCTTAGGCATAGGCAAACTAGGAAAATGCCTAGGGCATTTGGAATGCCTAGGGGCACAAGCAGCTTCTGCTGATTAAAATGATATGTGGCATGCCTATATTCTGTGTGTGACTGCGGCTGCATCTGCATTCAAAATGGTAAGTTACTGTGGTTTCCTGGAAATCACTGTTACTTAGCATTTTGTATGCAGAAACAGCCACAGTCGCACACAGACTATACTGTAAGCATGCTGCATATCATTTTAATCAGCAGAAGCTGATTGTGCATCCTAGCCATATAACAATGCAAATAAGATGCATTTTCAGCAAAAAAGGTACCCAATGTTAGCAGAGCTGCCAGCTGACTCATGTCAGGCATCTCCTACTGCATGGTGTATTGAGACAAGATGTATGAGGACGCATCTGTATCCAAGCAAACGCAGAGGTCACAGTGTTAGCGGCCATGTGAGTGTTGTGTGTGGGAGGGTTAGTTGTGCGATAGTGTTTGGCATTATGTGTGTCATGTGTATAAATGCATTAATAATGTGCGGCATATGTGTAAGGGACATTATGTGCATAAGGGCATTAATAATGAGAGGAATATGTGTAAGGCGCATTATGTTTCTAAGGACATTAATAATGTGTGTCGTATGTGTAAGGGGCATTACTGTATGGTATTATGTGTATAAATGCATTACTAAAGTGTGGCATTATGTGTAGAAGGTGCTCTACTGTGTTGCGTAACGTATAGAAAGGGCACTACTGTGTGCTCTAATGTGAATAAAGAGCAATATGATGTGGTGTAATGTGAATAAGGAGCAATTCAGTGTGATGTAATGTGAATAAGGGGCACTACTGTGAGGAGTCATGTTTATAAGGTAAAGTGGTACTACTGTTTGTTGTAACGTGAATAAGGGTCACTAGCGCATGATAAAATGTGAATAAAGTTGCACTACTGTGTGGCGTAATATGAATTGTGGGTACTATTGTGCGGCCATGCCCCTTCCCAGCAAGAACACGCCCCTTTTTGGTCTGTGCGCTGAATGTGAAAACTGTTCTTATTTAAAATATAGGAGGTAGGAGCACCAAAATGAGGACTGCTTTGGGTGAGAGGTGATGGTGCTGGGAAAGGGGTGCAGGGTCAGAGGCGGAACTAGCGGCGGTGCTAGGAGGCACCAGACAAAATCTTGCCTAGGCATCATATTGGTTATGGCCGCCTCTGAGCAATTACGTGATTGGGTGGGGGGTGCTAATAATGTGCTTACGGGTGGCCTGGCCCCTAAATCCGCCCCTGCTGAACAAGAGAGTGATTAGTGGTCCTTGCGAAAGGTAGGAGACCTGGAAGCCGGATCAGTTTCCTTCTTATTCAATACTGTAATAGGAGACACCATAACTGAGAAGCCATGAATAAGTCTTCTATAGTATTGGCGTATACCATATATCTTCATATAGCTCATACTTTCTCTGAGTCAACGGAAAAACCTTCTGCTGAGAAGAAATATCCGACAAATGAGACTACTACAAACTAAACAAACGTGATTATGATATTGAGGAAATAAAGTAAATAAGATACGAATATTATCCAAGTGCTAGAAAAAGCACATAAGTGATATTTTGAGTGGGTATTTTGGAGCTTTTGCCTGGCGCATATTTCTGGTACAGTATATCTGCTGTGTTACTTTGTCATGTTGGGGCTGTTCCTTACCTAATGCCCATTGGTGACAGATAAAAGCACCAAAATACCAGCTCATAATATCACTTCTGTGCTTTTTCTAGCACTTATGTAACATTCTTATCTAATTTACTTTATTTCCTCAATATCATAATCAAGGGATTTTAAAAAGTTTTAAAGTTGTATGTGTACAAGAGTTTGTGTAAATGTATATTGAATGTCTGTGTAGATCTATGAGTTTGCCTATTGGACATGAGTTGGGGGTAGCATTGGAGGTAAACTTTGGGGAGATATATCAAGTAGTGAAAAGAGTGGAGAAGTGGACCAGTGGAGAAGTTGCAAATAGCAACCAATTTAATTTGAGGCAGCATTTATCAAGTACATTCTATAAAATGATAGGTAGAAGCTGATTGGTTGTTCACCCGTTAGGCAGTCCCTACTCCTATCTAGTGTCTCCAACCCACATATCAGACGACTTTCAGGGAAGAGGCAGCCTTTTTTTGTATCCAAGATGGCAGATGTGGAAGTGCTGTATCCACAAAGGGTTCACTACGGATTGCCGGCGGTCGGGTTCCCGGCGACCAGCATACCGGCGCCGGGAGCCCGACCGCCGGCTTACCGACAGTGTGGCGGGCGGCAAATGAGCCCCTTGCGGGCTCGCTGCGCTCGCCACACTACGGCCACACTATTTTATTCTCCCTCTAGGGGGGTCGTGGACCCCCACGAGGGAGAATAAGTGTCGGTATGCCGACTGTCGGGCTCCCGGCGCTGGTATACTGAGCGCCGGGAGCCCGACCGATGGCATACAGAAGACCACCCTCCACAAAGAGTACTATATATCGGCCACCTTGGATTTAAACTAAGGCTGCTTTTTCCCTGGGAGATGGCTGAGATGTGGGGAGGAGACAACAGCAGCAAGTATCATATGTCAAGGGTTGGGGGGAATGTATAGTCTACAGCAGGGGTGGCCGGACTTTTGGGACCTGGGATCTACTCTTTGTTCACTTACTTACCGGTGATCTACCGACGTCAAAAACAACACTAATACTGACGCACACATTTAAAAATAGCATTAAGATTGACGCCATCAAATAACAACATCAATAATAACGTGCACATTTAAAAATAGCATTAAGATTGACGCCATAAAATAACAGCACCAATAACACATACATTTTAAAAAAATCATTACGAATGGCGCCATCAAATAACAGCACCAATAACAGACATACACCCATGTACAGAATACCCCCCTTTCCACTCCCATTGCAGAACAGCCCGCTGTGCAATATACCCCCCCATGTGGTGGTTCCCTCCATTGCAATTCTTCCCCCCCTCCCAGTGCAGAACAGCCACTGTGTGACATCCCCTTCTGTGCAGACCCCCCCCCCATGCTTGCAGGATAGTCTGCTGTGCAACATACTGTCCCCCTTCATGTGCAGATTCCCCCTATGCAGATCCCCCTCCCCCACCGAGTACATAATAGACCCCTGTGCACAACTCACGCTGGCTGGCTTGAATGGCTCCCCGCTAGCTGGCTTGAGTAGCTTGCTCCCCACTGGCTGGCTTGAGTGGCTGGCTACCCACTGGCTGGCTTGAGTGGCTGGCTCCCCACTGGCTGGCTTGAGTGGCTGGCTCCCCACTGGCTGGCTTGAGTGGCTTGCTCCCCACTGGCTGGCTTGAGTGGCTGACTCTCCGCTGGCTGGCTCCCCGCTGTCATGTGCCTGCTCACACTGTGCCTGCTCCCGCTTCCAGCTGCCGCTCGCCTGCCACTGCTGACTGGATCAAACCAGATCCAACAGGCGCACAGGTTCCTCACATCGCGATCCCAATGATGCATTGCGCAGGTGCGTGGCTGACATCATGACTCGGACCCGGCAAGTCACAGTTGTGAGGCGGCAAGTCACAGTTGTAATGATGAAGTTGGTCGCGATCTACCGGCAGGAGCTCTGCGAGCTACCGGTAGCTTGTGATCAATGTTTTGGCTAGCAGTGGTCTACAGTATGTCCTGAGGGAAAGGGTGGGAGCTCAGATTGTGTATGTACCAGGGAAGCAGGTAGCCTATGTCTGGGGGGGAGGCAATCACGAGACCACCTGTCAGGATCCCAGCAGTCACAAGCCCGAGACCAAAATCCCGACAGGTGGGGAAATGCCTCCACCGGAATCAGAATCAGAATCAGCTTTATTGGCCAGGTGTACTCACGTACACTAGGAATTCTTTGTGGTACAATGCATCGCCAAGCAGCAACATGAAGGGGGAATACATAGCATACGAAGGGGGAAGAACATAGCATACATTACACACATTACACGTATGAGTTGATACTGCACATTGCAACTGTACAATAGACTCAACATATTAGACATATTATACATGTAGGACTAAACACAAAGGCTGCTTGGCGAGGCAGCCATCCGCGGCGCCAACTAGAACTCAAACAATGCACATAATACAGAAGATTTAAGTATTACATCAAAAGATAAACCACACAGACAATAAAGACAGAAAGCATAATGCAGGGTTGGTGTAAGCATTTTGGGTAATAACCTCCAGGGGTTGTGTATTCCACCCTCACAAGGTACCAGGTGCGGCAGCCATCTTAGGCGCTCTGCGTAGGATTACCCAGGGTGGAATAGTCCACCCCTAGAAGAGAACACAAAACGGGGAGATTGCAGAGTCCTTAGGTTCAGAGTAGGGTTCCAGTAAAACCATCAGGTCCATGTATTTTTCATCCCATCCACAAGTTTACCAGATAAGGCAGCCATGTTGGGCGCACTACGAAGGTTACACAGTGGGAGATGAGCCATACAAGGGCCAAATGCATTCACAAGAAAACTGACACGAGTGTAGGAGTATGCTATACCCTGCATGGAAAGATCCAAATGAAGCACACCCTGCCCATGGAGGAACCATCCGAGGCAGCCATGTGAGGCGCACTGTGTAGGTTACTGCTGGCAGGGTGTGCAACCAATGGAGGTACACATTACAGGAATAGCACACAGTGGGGGGAAAGTACCCTGTAAGAAGAAAGAAAAGAAAGACACATTTGCAGGAAAACATTAATTTGTGAAAATGATAAATGTCCTGGTCTCATGAGAGCAGTGCGGGTGTGTGTGAGAGTGTGGGGAGCAGTGCGGGTGGGTGTAAGAATGTGGAGTGCACACTAATGTCCAATGGAACTGACCCAGCAAAATCTGGTCCTGATGCGCACGCCCCTCAGTTCCCTGCTCAGCTTGAGGGGTAGTCTTGGGGGCAGTCATGATGTTCTTGGACAGAGAAGTAGTAGGCATTGGTCCTGGTGTTCTCAAGGCAGAGGTGAGGAGAGGCCACATGATGGTCCCGAGTTGCAGTGTTTGGGGAAATTGTATTATTCGAGATTTTAGCGTAGTCCAAATCCAGTTCAAACTCCGGTTCTAACTCCATTCTTAAATCATATTCTTAACAATTGCATTCTTCACAATTGCAAGCAGGCCAAGTCCTGAATACCGGCGCCACAGGCTTTTCTCCCTCTGTGGGTGTCCACGACACCCATGGAGGGAGAATATAACCTGTGGTGAGCGCAGTGTGCCACCGAGCCCGCAATGGACTTTCTAGCGCTTGCCCCGCTGCTGGAATACTGGTTGCCGGGATGCCGCTGTTGGCATCTTGACAGCCGACATCCCGGCCACCGATAAAAAGTATGTATTTGTACACCTATGGTAATGTACTAAATATTATATATATTATATATCCTGCAATATTTATGTTTTGTATATACGATTAATATACTCACTCTGGGTTCTTGATGCATCTTTAATGTCTAATTTATGTTCTTTGTAAGAAACAACTCCACCTTTAGACAATACCTGTACAAGCAAAGGGTGAAAGTTATTTATTCTTAAATGAGAAACTAGTATTATTTAACAGCAGACAAGCGGATGTCAGAAATATACTGTGGGGCCTATGTAGTAAGTCTTGGAGAGAGATAGGGATCTATTCATTGAGCAATGAAAAGAGTGGAGAAGTGTACCAGTGGAGTTGCCCATGGCAACCAATCATCTTTGAAGTAAAATCTATCAAGTGCAATCTATAAAATTATACATAATAGCTGCTTGATTGCCATAGGCAACTTCTCTGCGGACTCACTTCTCCACTCTTTTCACTGCTCCATAGATAGACCCCATTAAGTGGGGAGAGATATAGTACCAGCCAATCAGCACCTAACTGCCATGTTACAGGCTTGGTTTGAAAAATGACAGGAGCTGGTTGGCTGGTACTTTATCTTCATCCACTTTATCTCTCTCCTAGGCTTAGGGCCTAATTCAGTAAGAGTAGCAGATTCTGCCTTTATGTGTATACTACTTTATACTTTTGCTATAGCATGCTGGGGGCCACCCATCGCAGGGCAAGGCTGTCCAGGTGCTACCCACTGCCCACCAACTGCGACCACGCTCTATTTGAGATTGTGTCCCAATTAGAGCGTGGTCGGAGAAACTATAGAAGCCTCCTGCGGGCACATCCTGGCTTCGACACCAGGAGTCCCACCGCCATTTTTTTTGCAAGAGCGACTGCATGTGACGACATGCAGCTGCCCCAAAAACACCGGCGACTTACCCCCGTTTCCCTGGCGCTGCCCAAAAACACTCCATCGCCACCCCCCAGCCCACGAACGCCTCTGCCGGTCAATCCGGCAGAGGTGTTCAGTTAATGTGACCCAACCGCGTTAACTGCTCACGCACATGCAGGACAGGACCTGCGCGTGCGCACCGTGGGGCCTTCTTAAAAACTGTGATCGCGTCCCATTTGCCATGTGACCTGAATTAGACCCTTGGGGCCTAATTCAGTAAGAGTTGCAGATTCTGCTTTTTAGCTGAATCTGCTACTCTTGCAATCGCATGCTGGGGTCCGCACACCGCAGGACAAGACCACCCAGCATGCTATTCACCGGCAACCCACTGCAATTACGTTCTAATTGCGATTGCAACACAATTAGAGCATGGTCGCAGAACCTGTGGGAGCCTCCTACCGCGCAGGATGGTCACCAATCTCAGACATTAGTGATGCAACCTGAATTAGTCCCTTAGTACATAGACCCCTGTATGTCCTGTCATTTGGACGCATGCATATTGTGACTCAGATGCATGCGCAGGCGATAGTACACTGGCCACTTGCATAAATATCGGAATCAGACCCTAAATGGTCATACCTGAAAAATATGACTTTGAAGTAATATCGCATTACAAGTAATGAATCCATCCATTCCCCCCACACACACCAGAACACATACTATTTCCCAGCGGTGCACAGCTGCAATATGTAGTTGCACTGAGGTTATTTGTGCTGTTCATATAGTTATGTCTGGGCAGGCTGATTCCAGTCTCTGAGGAGGCCCTTACTGTGTCCTTCACACTCCACTTACATGGAGGATAACGCGGTGACGCACAATTTGCATGTTTTTCTACTGTGCAGGCTTCACAGCCAACTACCAGTAATAATAAGGGGTATCTCCATTTGCAGCTGTAGAAGCACAACTGAGCGGCATTGGTACATCAGGTCTGAACTGCGCATGCGCCGGCGCTGCCGTATGCCGGCGCATGCCAGACAGCTGACGGCTGTCTCAGTCCTGCGATCGCCTCTGCCTGATTGACAGGCAGAGGCGGTCGTTGGGCGGGAGGGGGCGGGCCTGCGGCGTTTGGCTGCCATTTGCAGGGCCTGTTCTGGGCAAATCAGGCATGCCCAGACCATTGGGGGGGGGGGGGGGGGGCACGGCGGCTGCCTGACATCACACACAGTCGCTGTGACCCGGGCAGCGACAAGTAGCTCCCTGCCAGCACGCAGTGCTGCGCTGGCTGGGAGCTACTCTTCCAGTACAAAAGCATTGCCGCTGTGCGATGCTTTTGTACTTGTGCGGCGGGGCAGGGACAGCTATGCGGGGCGGGCTAGCTCTGTGCTGGGCGTCCCCCCGCATGTCAGTGAAGCTGATCGTAGAGGTGCTAAATTTAGTACATCTACAATCAGGTCTGAATCAGCACCATACTGTAGGCTAAATTTAGCAAGGGTATGACCATAGGCGGATCCAGGGAAGGGGGGGGGGCACTCGGGCCCGTGCCCCCCCCCCCCCCTCCCCTGTCATTTCTGACTTCTTTTATTTTTGTCAAAAGGAGAACAGCAGCAGCACTACTGCTATTTCTGTTGATAAAAGAGCCGGCAGGCACTAGGACCCGCCGCGGCTCTAACAGCAAGTCTGTGTGGTAACCAATGGTGAGGCTGGAGCTGCAGCTCCAGCCTCCACCTGTTCACACCGCAACCTACCTCCCTCACTGCCAGCCAGCCAGAGTCCAGCCCAGGTTTCTGGGCTTCAAATGCCAGCATCGAGTAAGACTGTTACTTATGACGGCGCAGAAAGCTTCATTAGCCCTCACTGCACCGCACAGTTTCCCAGCGCTTCCTCCTCCACTTCCTTAACCACCATGCTAGGTGAAGTCAAACTCAGCCTCAGCTTTGAGAAGGCGGCCCGTGTGATTGTGACAGGGCTGTCCTGCAGATGTCTTATGCTGCTTGTTGTAGATCCAGCTGGCTGCTTCTGCTAATTAAAGATGTGCAGTTTGTGTCCTGCAGTCTGAGTCTTAGTGCAGTGCCCAAAACAAGGCATGCTGCACCTGCCACCACCAACTAAACACTATAATAATTATATTGTGCTGGGGTGCCTTCCAGGCTCCCATAACTAATGGAACAGGTGACCAACATTTCAAGGCCCAACCAGCCTTTTCATCAGGGTGAAACATTGGCAATAAACCAGCGCTCCTACAGCCAATCATTACCTGATGGCGTATTCTGTGAGGCAACGCCCCCTGTGATACCCCTTATCTGGGAGCACGTGTGCCTTAGGTGCATGTAAATGTAACTATTACCATTCCCCTATCATGGTGCCCCCCCCCCCCCCTTTAATTTTCTTATGGCTCCGCCCCTGGGTGTGACTATGGAAATGCGGGCTATACAGAGTTATATACAGTACATATGTGTCATTTTGCTTATTTTTGCACAGATCTTTTGCACTAAGGTTATTGCTGGGCAGATTTATGGATGGGTAGAGTTTGGCCACAGAGATGCTCAGAAACAAAACAAACTATGGATATACACACAATGCACTGCAATTACAGTCATTGTGCATTCAACGGAACTCTCCGCCCTCCGGGATCTCCTCACATTTGTATTTTGGGAGGATAATAACATAAAGAACATACAAACTCTTCTCAGATAATAAGAACTGAACCCATATGCTGTGGAGTAGCAATTCTAAAAATGTACCACAATGCCACCCATAGAGAAGTGGGTGGGATGTATTACACTGAATAATGTAACTGGCTAAAATTTGAAGGGCGTTTAAATATTTATACTGTCTATATTTAAATTCAAAACAACTTAATTTACTCCCAAACAAACTTACATATTGGTGTTTTCATTGCGAGGCTTATTCTTCATTTCTTAAAGCTAGCGAAATATTATTTTCCACCTACTTTTAAAGAAAGGAAGTAACAGGACTATTCATTGTATAGGTCAGTGGTTCTTAAACTGTGTGCCGTGACACCCAGGGGTGCCTCAGGACACTTACAGGGGTGCCTTGGATTGGTGGTCCAGACCATTTAAAATTATTTATGATCAATATAATAGACAAAACCAAAGCTTGTGGCTTCCAACCATAAAATATGTGGACAAACAGAAGCAAATCTTGTCCCTCACCACATAACTGAGCCTAAGTATGATATATAAACACAATTTAATTAATTTAATATTTTTTCTAAATGTATCAATCCGAAACTTTTGGCCTAGCGGTGCCGTGAAAATAATTCTGATACTCTGGGGTGCCGTGATTAAAAAAAGTTTGGGAACCACTGGTATAGGTAATGCAGGAGACAACACTAATATCTCTTGCTCACCTTGCTGCACCGATGTGGCCTGCCATTACCATACACTAGTATGGGGACCCTCATTCATCAAACTCGGAAATTAAAGGTTTTGTACTTTGATAGCAGGAACTGATGCCATCTTCAAATGATGTTATCTCCTGAAGCCCCCTTATTCCTGATCCAGGTTGCTGTGAAGGAACCAATTGGCCCTAGTTCATGCATGTTTAGTGGGCCTACTGTAATTCAGACCTGATCGCAGCAGAAAATTTGTTCTCTGACGGGCAAAACCATGTGCACTGCAGGAAAGGGGAGGCAGATATAACATGTGCAGAGAGAGTTAGATTTGGGTGGGTTATTTTGTTTCTGTGCAGGGTAAATACTGGCTGCTTTATTTTTACACTGCAATTTAGATTTCAGTTTGAACACACCCCACCCAAATCTAACTCTCTCTGCACATATTATATCTGCCCCCCCTGCAGTGCACATGGCTTTGCCCATTAGAGAACAAATTTGCTGCTGTGATCAGGTCTGAATTAGGCCCAGTATCCGCTGCTGCTCTCACGGCACACTGGACACATAATTAATGTCCTCCAATGATGAATATGCCTCTAATTGCATAAAGAATACTTACAAAGTAGAACAAAGTGAGATGATCAGAATTAGGATCCAGGCTGTTCTTACTGATCTCATATTTCACAGTCGCTGACACGTCAGAGTCACAGGAAACGCGGTCTGAATTTTTCTCGACAATCAGAAAGCTGTCACTCTCAGAGTACAAGGGGACAAGCCAGTTTGTTGTCCGTGAATAATAATAGTCATTATCTTCATTCTCTGATGAAAACATTGCCTGAGGATGCAACATAACAGAAAAGTCACCCAGTGGGAAGGCTGAGAATAATTTGAAGTATTGTAACTTATATAAATCATTGCTTGCAAAATGACAAAATGTAAATAGTTCCAGAAACAGGATGAAATCTGTGAAACCATTTCAGAAATGAATGAATTAGTAATTTTAAGACAGAAGGTCACATACCACCCGTGTCTATCAACCTTTTAATTTACTAGAATTTTTTATCAGGACACACAAACATACATAAAATCTTACCTTATATCCCCATCACTGTGTTGAAAGATGCGCCTGTCTGGCAGCCCCCGTTGACAGACACGACTGGTATGTGTTCTTCTATCCAGCTCAGAGTGCCTAAATGGCTGAGGAGGCACTGCTAGTACCAGAGCCAGATTCACACGCAATATATGAGCCAAAGGGCACTGAAAACTCACCTGTTCATCAAAGTGTACCCTTCCGCATAACCTAGTCTTGAGGCTGCTTTCCCATCCTCACACTTTGGCCATCCCTGCCTCACTTTCTTCCTGACACCAGGCCACCTTCCGCTTGCTTGTACCTCATGTCACCTGTCTGTCTCCCTCTCCCCCTAGATTGTAAGCTCCTTGGAGCAGGGCCCTCTTCCCCCCTGTTCTCACAGCCCTCTTCCTTTGCACCTCAATTACAGCTCTCTCCTACTCAGCGACTGTCTATACCTGCATCTCCTCCTGCTCGTGACTTTTCATCTTATCCAACAGCTGCCCTTCCCCAATAGTACGCTGATTACTCCTGTGCTTCCTTACATCTCAGCTTTATTGTGTACTGAGAACTGTGGTGCTAATTGTTACCTGTACTCTGTTTTAGTTTTCTAGTTTTCTAAGATGTTAAGTTCTGTATGCCCTGTAATTTTCTAATGTGTGTTGTATGTAGGGTGCTGTGAAACACTTGTGGTGCCTTATAAATACATAAATAAATAATAATAATACTAATAATAATACTACTAATAATAATAATAATAATAATAATAATAATAATGCGGGCATTGTACGCAGGTGCAGCAGTATATACTCCTGGAAAATTTGCTGAGTTTTGATCAGAGATGTGCGGAAAGGATAGTTTTGACTATAAAAATGATTAGCATAAACAAAGGTATTTCTAGTATATTTTTGTATTGTTCATATACTTTATATAGTCAAAACTCTTGTGTATTTGTTAGTATGACAGGAAAGGCTCTGTCTCACCTCACCGCACATCACTGATAACTGAGAAACTTGATTTTACTTTATGAAGTCTTTACAGAATCTCAAAGCTCCTTAAGGCTTAGCCACTAAAACAATGGGATTTTTCCATTCACTGTTTGATTCCACTGTGACCCCTAAGTGCAGCATCTCTCCACTTCCCGTTTTACTGCTGCCCATTTGGCCTCAGGTATACGATATGACCTTTGTTTTATCACCGGGTGGAGTAACAATATAATGCTGTATGAACTTAGTGGATTTCCCCGTGAGGGCAGAGAAGACACCCTGGTACTGTGCTACTACGTTTACCACTTCTTGTGTCTGTCTAGGACTCAAAGTGGCTTCATTGGGCCCATGACATTCTGGGGTTTTCACAGTGACTAAAGAGTGTCAGGAATCTGCATTTTCCATTGCATCACTGCTGTGGAACTACAGGTCCCAGCAGTTCCAGTTCTGTTCCAGTCTACAGTCTCCTGCAGCCCACAGCTCACCGTGCTCCACCTAACCAGTTCAGTTCTGTTCCAGTTCTGGTTTTCAGTCCTCTGCAGCCTGGAATGCTGCAGCCAACTCACAGCTGATCTGGACACCTAATCCAGCTAGTATCTCTGCCTGCAGTTTGTGTCCAATCACTGCTGGGCAGGAGGTATAACTTCCAGTTTGTGGCTCTCTCACATCGCCTTGGACAACACGTCACATCCCGTGAACAGGCGGCTCCTGTTTGCAATCCTCTGTCTACAGAGATTTCCTTGTGTATTAGACCTGTGGAACAACAGGTCCCAGCTGTTCAAGTTCCGTTCCTGTTCCCAGCTGTTCCAGTTGTTCCTGTGGAACTACAAGTTCCAGCAACCCCTCCAGCTCTCCTGCGACATTCAGTGTGCAAGTTCCTGTGTTCCTGTGGAACTACAAGTTCCAGCAACCACTCCAGCTCTCCTGCTGCATTCAGTGTGTAAGTTCCTGTGTTCCAGTCTCCAGATCCCCGTGTTCCTGGTTACCTGCTTGTTACTCCGTGTTCCTGGTTATCCTACTACAGCTCCGTGGAACTACAAGCATCAGCAATTCCTGCATTCATTTACAGGCTTCACACCAATCTCCAACACAGTGTGCTTCAGCCTCAGCTGTAGAGACTCCATCTCCAGGTGCAGCTCATCACCTCACCTGTGAATCAGCTTGCAAGCTGCCTGTGCTTTCCAATAGCACTGTGAACCCTGCATCAAGTCTTCTTCATCTGCTACCAGGTTTGCTACCATTATCATCACCTCTGCTGGCTCCACGTGTTTATCATCTCTGGTTCCCATACCAGCATATTGCCATAGACTCTCACTGTATTGCCATAGACTCTCACTGTATTGCCATAGACTCTCACTGTTTTGCCATAGACTCTCAGCTTCCACGCTGCATCATACCCATTGCATTTATTATTTATTTCTCCAAGTATTCCTGCTGCCATATTGTTTTATCTTTCTGCTTAATAAACAACATTGTGCACATGCGCAGGAATCCAATCCAGTATCCTCACTTCTTCCATCCTACCTCCACTGACCCACTAGCGCCCCCTCCGGGGACACAAACCAGACCGAACCTGACAAAGAGGGCTGACTGGCACTTTCTTTCCAAGGCTTCAACAAATTCACATGATAGACTTGTACATCTTTCCTTCTACCCTCCTGCCATACCTTTATAGTCACATGTCTTACCACCTGTATGATCTCATAAGGGCCTCACCATTGGGCATATAGTTTACTTTCAGTAGTAGGCATGAGTACCAGTACCTTGTCACCCAGATTAGAGGTCTGGCTGTCAGTGATAATGTCATAATGGCGTTTTTGACACTGTTGAGCCCTTCTCATGTGTTCGTTCAGAAGTGGCACAATTTACCTTAGATGGGCGTACAACTGGGACACATACTGAAAGATGTTAGGCTCTTGAGACAATTACTACTCTGACCATTCTTTTAACAGATCTAATATCCCTCTGGGCTGTTTATCATAGAGAAGTTTGAAGGGGTTAAACCCCATAGAAGCTTGGGGTACCTCTAGAAACTGCAAAAATGAGATAAGGTAAGAGTAGGTCCCAATCTCGCTTCTCCTGTGACACCGCCCTTTTTATCATCTGCTTAAAGATTTGGTTAAAGCGTCTCTTTCATTAATTTAGATACAAAAGGGGTTCCCTGGTCCATCAGGACCTCTTTTGGTCTTCTAAGACGGGTATGCAGCATCAACAACTCCTGGGCAATAGTGCTAGATTTTATGTTATGTAGTTGTATAGCCTCTGGATTCCTGGTGGCATAGTCCAACATCACAAATATATACTGATGCCCATGAGCAGATTTTTTAACTGTGCCTGTCAGATCCATACCAATTTGCTCAAAAAGCACAAAAACGATAGGCATGTAACCAAGGGCACCTTAAATTTTGGTTGCGGTAAGGTCTTTTGGCACACTGGGCATTCCTGACAATACTGTATTTATTTTACTGCTGCATGAATGCCTGGCCAGAAGAACCATACCTGGATATGCTGGACAGTTTTCTCCTCCCCTAAATGGCCGACCCATAAATGCATGTGAGCTGCCCTCAATACCAGCTGCTTGTGTTTCCGGGGAACCAGCAACTGGTATATCCTTTGACCTTGCAAATAAGTTACACGGTACAACAAATTGTTTTTCACCACAAAATAAGGTACACCTTCAGATGGTAAAGCAGAGTTTACCTTACCATTTACCACTACCATATTTAAAAAAAAAAACATTGGACAAGTTGCCATTGTTCTGTTGATCACGCCCCAAGTCCTCCATAGACACACTTTCACCAATGAGGGACCAATGTGTCTCAATCTCACTTTCCCCCTGCTGCTCTCTTGCAAGAGAGGGCTTTACAGTCATACAACCTTGACCTTCAGTAGATCTTGGCCCCTGGGACCAAGATCTTTTGCCAAGGATTAGCGGATAAAGAGGTTTGGATGCTACTATTGCTACCATTTTTACTGGTTGTCCTTTAATCACCACCGGCAGGTGCACTCATGGGCATTATTCTATGTACTCATCCATACACAGCAGCTTTACTTGGCGTAAATCCTGGTCAGGCCCAGAATGAAACAGAATAGTAGAAATTATAGACAATGCACTGCTAGTGTCAACCAAGGCACAGATATCCCGGCCTTCAACCTGTACCATTAGATGAAACAGGGTAGTTTCAGTTGGGGAAATACTTCCAGCCACCATGTTGACTACGGGTTATGCTGTTCTCCCTGCGCTGAAATCCATCAGTTCACCCTGCTTTGGGTAGTCCTGCCATATATGACCAGGCTCACTGCACTCAAAACATATGGCTGGAGGTGGGTTTTGTAGTTTAACAACGGGGACCTAGGTTCTGGGCTAAGGTATTGGCTGTAACCCCTGCTTGGCTTTATTACATTTTCCCCAGGTCGGCTACCTCTCAATCACCACTGCTAACTCCTCAAATGTCTGGGGAATAGCCTGCAGGGCACAGTGCTGTACACTTAGCATCCAGAAATACATGTTAAGTAAGGGCTGGGGTGAAATGTAATAGGGTGTGAGACTTGTTGCAGGTCTAAAGTCGCACATACACACTGCGTTTGCTCCGTAATCCTTAGTAATAGGCTGCGAGTTGAAGAGTTAAGAACTTCACCATTGAAGTCTATGAGGAAGGACCGGTTGGCTTAAATATTTCCACTAACAGCCAATCAGCAGCATGTTTCATTGGTAGCAGCCGTTGATTGGTTGGCAGCCATAAAGGTGACAGAAAAAAAAGGGGAAATAGGCAGCTCTAATAGTTGAAATAAAACTGGATTGTCTGTAACGGTGCATTTGATTTAATAAAATTAGTAGATACACATACAATACATATACATAAAAATTAGAATTAGAAAGGTCACCCCAAATGTGCGCAAATTGGCCAGTTGATTATTGGATGACTTATAGCTGCAAAGGACAGTTTTAGTCTCCTTTAGAACTGATAGCACAGATTAGTAAACGAGTTTGGTCTGTCTTTTTCTGAGTCTAAATATTAAATAAGGATTTAATAATTTGAACTGTACTGTATTATGTCGTTTTACTGCAATGGATTGATCTGTCAGGTGTTTGTGATAGATAATTAGTAAGGTATAAATACACTGTTCACTGAGCCAAAAGTATCACCTTGAAAAAGCTGCTAAGCCTGGCTGCGAAACGCATCGGTGGGCTTATGGTCACCCCTATTTTGAGGATCTTTTATTGATGTGCATGCCGACTTTCCCTTTGGATTGAACTTAATCAATTTATGGACCATCTCCTATCATCTATCTACCACAGACTGCAATATTGAAGACAACCGTAGCTCTGGTGAGGACCGTTATTGAATTTATCCTTGGGACTATCCTCTAGCGATGTTATGCAGTCGGTATGACATAATGGACTGTGCTATCAGTTCTAAAGGAGACTAAAACTGTCCTTTGCAGCTATAAGCTATCCAATAATCAACTGGCCAATTTGCGCAAATTTGGTGTATCCTTTCTAATTCTAATTTTAATTTTTATGTATATGTGTTGTATGTGTATCTACAAATTTTATTAAATCAAATGCACCGGTACAGACAATCCAGTTTTATTTAAACTATTAGCGCTGCCTATTTCCCCCTTTTTTTCTGTTATAAACAATTTGTAGGATTGACTAATCCTATTTTGGTAGCAGCTGATTAGTGAACCAGTCCTAAATAAGCGCCTGACCTTTAACCTTTTGGTTGTTTTGCAATCTTGTTACACATAGTCCTTGGCTGGGCAGCATGGGCTGTTTCACTAATTTTAGTGAAAGACTCAGTAGAAGACAGACCTATTTGTCTAAATGGAAAGTATCAACAGAAGACAAATCAGAAAGGCTTGGTTTCAAGCTAAAAGATGATTTCCAGAAATTGGAGGATTTATTAAAGCCAGAGACCAGACACTGGTTGGACAGTGTCAACTTACAGAAGTACTTAGATAGAAAAATAATACCTAGGGGTCTAAGACTCTTTAAACCCTCCATATTTCAGGATGATGAAATTTTTCAATCTAAGTGGCACTTGTTATTGGATAAGTGTTCATTGGCACTAATGGAGTTGGTGATTGATTTCAGGTCTACTAAGGTGAAGGGAATTGCGGGAGAAATTGAATCATTAAAAGCGAGATTAGAACCATATAGTCATGAGAGAGAATTTGTAGAGAGGGACTCACTCATAACAGAGAGTCACTAAATTTGAGAACTTACTCTTAGAAAATAAATGTCGGAAATTCCAACGTGACATAGGAGACTATAAGTCAGGTTGTTCTAGGACTTTTAGACAACAAAAAAAGGAGATATGGAATAGTGACAATACTAGGAAACCAAATAATGTAGATCAATATGTAAACCAAACAGATAGACGTCAGGCGAATAGCCCTAGAAATTATCAAAGAAATAGGAGGAGACTTGATGATTCATCTCACTTAATTGAAGTGAGAGATACGTATTTATCAAAAAAAATTAATGAGGACGTCACCCAAACCAATTGTTTGGATCTAGGGGCAAGACCTAAACTTAGGGATGACAAGAAGAACTCTACAAAATAGCATTTTTTAGATCAACGAAAAAGACAGCTTCAGGACAGGGACAGGGAGTGGCGAAGAGAACCACCAAAATGGAGAAGAAATTCAAGTTTAGAGGAAGTAGGGCGGGCCGGAAGAAGACAGCAAAGAAACTAAAAAGATTAAAACTAGCTGGCCAGATAAAGAATGTTTTTAATTTATCATCCAGGAAATTATCAGATAATGAATTAGTTACTAAGAAAGGGACTAAACTTTTGTCCATCTACTCCCCCGAATATTTTTGATTTGTTCATGGAACTGAATAGGTTTATTAGAACCCTTTGCTGAAATTTTTTTTTGCTAAACTCTATATAAAAATAAAGAGTTGGCCTCTCCCATTTTGTTAGATACAGAAGACACCGTTGCTCTTGAAATCCTAGTTGACCTCTTGAAAGAGAGTGAAATGGAAGACACATCCAAATCTAAACTTCTATTTGATAGTAACATAGATAGGAAACGTTTGAAAAATAAATCTAACTTTTACCCTATTAAAGCCAAAGGGTCCAATATTGAGAGTTCCTATAAGACTACACTTGATGAGTTCAAAAAACTATGTAGAGATACCACTAAAATCTCAAAAAAGAAATCTAATCTGTCGAAATGGGAAGAGAAGGCCCTACGCAAACTTATGAAAGACAATTCAATTGTCGTAAAGGCGGCAGATAAAGGGGGTGGTCTCATAATACAAGATCGAGTAGACTATGTACAGGAGGCCAAGAAAAAACTCAGGAATAAAGCATTCTACACCATATTGAGTAGAGATCCCACTCAAGGCTGGTAGAACTCCAGGACCATTTGTCACAAGCTTTTGATGATAGGGTCATTACAAAGGATGAACTACAGTTCATCTTTTGTCCACATCCTGTCACACCAGTATACTACCATCTTCCGAAAATTCACAAATACCTCACTGCACCCCCCGGTCGCCCTATTATTTCAGGTGTTAATTCTTTGACTTCTAATTTATCTTTTTATGTTGATTCTTTTTTGCAACCTCGAGTTTCTCAGTTAAGGTCACACATTAAAGACACCACCTACTTTTTGAATCTTATTAATTCATTTGTATAGAAGGACTCGTACGCATTTCTAACTCTTGATGTACAGAGTATATATATGAATATACCCCATGAGTTGGGAATTCGTGCAGTCGCAAAACGATTGACCGAAGATGGTGACCTTACTGAGAAACTTTGAGAGTTTATTCTTGATTCTATTTACTTTACCCTTAAACACAACTATTTCTTATTTTTTGACACATTTTATTTGCAGTTGATGGGGACGGTCATGGGGACCAGGTTCACGCCGAGTTACGCTAACCTGTACATGGGCGAGGTCGAGGACCAGCTCGTGTGGGGGGGAGGGCAGATTCGGAATGCACCTGGTCCATTATGGCCATTATATCGATGATTTATTTATTATTTGGGATGGGGATCACGCATCTGCTCACTCTTTTGTTTCTTCTCTGAACAATAATATTTATAATTTATCATTCACTTATTCCTACCATCCCTCTACTATAAATTTTTTGGATATTACTCTCACAGTTGAGGATAATAAGATTTCAACCTGTAACTTTATAAAGGAGGTAGGCACTAATGCCTATCTCCATTATAAAAGTGCACATTTTTTGCCCTGGAAAAAAAGCATTACAACGCAATTGTTCTGATTTAACATCTTTTGACAGACAATCTAAATATATGGCTGAGTCTTTTCTTACAAGGGATTATCCAGAACATTTGGTACAAAGAGCAGTGCAGGATGCAAGAGCTCTGGATAGAGATACACTGTTGGTAGCAAAAAAGAGAACTAGGGATGTTGCATCGGAGAAGGCTATTTCCTTTATTTCTACCTTTAACAACTGTCATCAGGATATTAGAGATATTGTATTAAAAAAATTATAATATTCTCAAACAGGACAACATCCTATGCAATATTCTTCCAGTTAGACCTCGCTTTATATTTTGGAGAAATAAAACCCTAAAGAACGTCTTAGCACCAAGTTGCTTAAAGGTAATTAAAGCACCTAAAGCCGAAATAACTAGTGGTAGTAATTGGCTGATACAGTGTAATCCTAGAACAAAAGGTTTCTTTAAATGCAGAAAAAGTAGATGTATCACTTGTGACTATACTTTGGACCACTCATTAACAGTTAGAACAAAATGTGAAGATATACCCTATGAAATAAAAAGTTTTATTAACTGTACAACAACATATGTAATTTACCTATTAGTTTGTGGATGTGGCCTAAATTATATAGGGAGGACGACCCGACCATTAAAGACACGTTTTTTGAACATCGGAGAAACATCTTAAAGAAAGTATTGACACATAGCATTTCAAAGCATTATAATGATGTTCATGACAGTAACCCAAGATGTTTAAGATTCCTAAGACCTTTAGAGGTGGGGATCGCTATACGAAATTATGCAAACAAGAGGTGTTCTGGATGCTGAAGATGAATTGTATATATCCTGCTGGCTTAAACGGATCTGTAGAATTGAATGTAGTACTTTAAGACTTATTTAGGGCTATTATTAGATCAACTGTTGATTTCCATCTCCTTCCCTTTCTATCTTCCCCCCTACTTCCCCAGTGGCTCTCTCTTTCCCTCTCTTTGGGTTGAGAACATAATTATCTGATTAGTTCTGCTAATGAATGTAGGCTAGTGAGGCCTTTTGAATATATATATATATATATATATATATATATATATATATATATATATATATATATATATATATATATATATATATATATATATATACAGGTTGAGTATCCCATATCCAAATATTCCGAAATACGGAATATTCCGAAATACGGACTTTTTTGAGTGAGATTGAGATAGTGAAACCTTTGTTTTTTGATGGCTCAATGTACACAAACTTTGTTTAATACACAAAGTTATTACAAATATTGTATTAAATGACCTTCAGGCTGTGTGTATAAGGTGTATATGAAACATAAATGAATTGTGTGAATGTATACACACTTTGTTTAATGCACAAAGTTATAAAAAATATTGGCTAAAATGACCTTCAGGCTGTGTGTATAAGGTGTATATGTAACATAAATGCATTCTGTGCTTAGATTTAAGTCCCATCACCATGATATCTCATTATGGTATGCAATTATTCCAAAATACGGAAAAATCCCATATCCAAAATACCTCTGGTCCCAAGCATTTTGGATAAGGGAGACTCAACCTGTATATGTGTATATATATATATATATATATATATATATATATATATATATATATATATATATATATATATTGACAATGCTAAATTCCTTTGTCGTATAACAACCCTTTATGAAGCTAAGAACACTGTACGCTGTATACTTAAGAAGTACCGTAATGGTACGCTAGTTGCGTAACGATCGCTCAGCCGTAGGCGAGACGCTCAAGCGTCACGTTCGCTCACGGCCCAGCGATCACAGGACACGTTATTGGTTATGTCTAGGGTAATGATTCGCTATGGCGTAGCTTACGCTCGAGACCACGAGGAGGTCACCAGCGATGCAGACGCTCACAACACTATACCTTTATGATAAAACCTTATACCAATGAAATACACTGAATACCTTAATGTGAGTACAGGGTGTAAGTGCAACCTTGTGTAACCTGACTAACTACAAAGCTGCTTGAGCGTCACCGACACTCAAGTGAACACTTAACACTATAGGAAATACACAGATGCTGGTTTAGGTTCCAAAGCCTATTAACTGTATTATATCTAATATACTTGTAAAAGGGGATAACAGTACAAATGATACACTACAATATAACAGAGACTTCCTAACCACAGAACTAAACAATAAATACAAAAAGACAATACTACACTGACCTAAACGCAATACAATACAATGCTATAATACTATGGGAGATATAAGAGGAAAGAGGAGAGAGAGAGAGAGAGAGAGATAGAGAGAAATTGGCTCACAGAAAGACGATGATTACGGAGAGAAACTTACGCACAAAGGGTATGATCGCCTGCGCCTCGATATCCAGCTCCCGGCTATCAGCAGATAACCGTTGATGAGAGAGTGAGAGCTGGATGTGGTCGGCCTGCCTATTTATGCCCCACACACAATGCAATCTCCTGGTCCTACAATCCCATTGTCCATTGGCCGAAGGAATTCGGCCCTGCATCATAACAAAAGGTCATAGGGTGATTCATACAGGTGGGCTGTGACGATTTCCAACAGCTCAGGTGGGTGGGAAACTGGGTTTCCCGCCGCATACCTGAGTATGTGTAATTAATAGAAATGGACATAAACTTCTTATGTCCATAACTATTCGCACGAGCGATTAATACGCTCCAAACCAACACCGGAATATTGCTAATTAAATACTCTTCCGATGGGTACCAAACACTGCTGTATGATTCCTGTTAGACCCTTCGTACGATATAAAGAGGGATTCCTCAGCTCTGGGAAATTGTATTTTAACCAAACTTTCAGAATCTATCAAAGGGACCATGATCTATAAACTACATTAATTGTGAAAATATGTAACGAATGAGTCGCACGCTACGACTATATAAACTCTACCGTAAATACGCATACCGCGCCTGCGAGTGCACGCTATTGCGGGTATGCGCCTCCACGGGAGAGCGTACGCACGCGCAGCGCGGACCAGTGTGCGGTGCAAATATGGCAACGTGCATTGAGACATTTTTCTGACTTTGACAGTCCACCCTTTGGCAGTCAATAATAACTGCCACAAAACATTTAAGGAGAAAAATGTAAGTCAGGGGTTAATTGATTTCCATGGTTGGGTAGGGGAGGAGAGAGGAGAAGGTGTGAAGAGGGTATGACCTAGTGAGATAGCAGAAGCATGTGTGTATGAATCCATGTTTGGGGGGTCATGTATCATCGTGCCGTACGTGTTGTAAATCAAGCTTCGAGGTATTGCGAAGTATACATTTGAATTCCTTCTTATCCTGTGGTACAGGTCTGTGGATGGGCTGTCAAACTTTACCGAGCTCATTTCGGATTTTGAACAAAATGGGGAGCACATTTTAGTTGATGATACATGAGTGGGGGAGGTATGTGGTTGCTGATATCTGTGCCTGTATTCCCTATCGTCTATGTGTGTCATTACCTGAGGGTTGTAGAGATGAAGATAAAGAACACTTACGAAAAATGCAATGATATTCTATGTCAGGGAAATGTACATCTGTTGTTGAAGTTGTGTTCGGTATCTGTTGAGAGTCGTCTTCTTTGCGCTGTTTTGCTCCTTAGGCATGAGCAACAAGCTTTGTCAGTGCCATCAGATTTACAAAAATGTTGGGCTAGCGTGAGTTTAAAAATACTAGGGAAACTGGGGATCCATGGCAAAGTTCATCAAGTGTCCATATTTAAAGTTGTCAAATCTTCTTCTTTGGTCAATCCGTTGTCTGTATACATCTCGTCTCGTCAGCTTCCTCGTCCAAGGGGGTCTTTGTATCTTGGAGAAAAGCAGAAAAACAGGTGAAAGAAACGGACCGTATAATCGCATTTTCATCACATCCTGGTTTCTATCATTGGGTCATAAATCAAATCCAGGTTAATTACGGTTTCCTCACTCCTCAAGCTCATCACTTTTGTACTTTGTTTGCACCTCATTAAAGCCTGCCCGCATCTAAATATCAATCCAATCGATATAACGACACCCAAGATACATAGTAGAAACTTTCCAACATCCATTATGACTCCTTGAGCCCACTCTCCCAAACCGGAGAACCAATTTCGCGGGTTCAACCATGACACCCAACTAGTCAGCTCATTACCTACAGCAGCAAGGGTGAGATTGTGTTTTCGACGAAATTCCCACTTCAATTGGAGAATATCGTCCATCTTTTGGTCTATGACCTCTACCGGATCCTCGGTGCTATTCGTGATATACGTGCAACACTTTATGCCGTACTGTGTTGCCAATGTAACACAATATCCGCCTGTTACTGCTGTAAGATAATTAAGAACCATTCTATGCTGTACCAGTTCTGTTTTGTAAGCTTGAAGTTCTCTTCCAGTGTATCTAAACGTGTCATCATACATTTCAGTGATATTATCTAACAAATTGGCGAGTGCGGAAATGTATCTATAATTCATCACTCCTCGAGCGGTACGAGTGAAATCTAACGCTACCAGAACCTGAATCCCAGTGGATTCATGGATAAGATCGGAGGCCGGATGCTCTAACCTTTCTGACAGTTGTCTTTTAACTCGGTGCTCGTAATGAGTGTGAGTATAAGGAGCTTGGGCACCACGGTGTATGTCCTTCATTTTGTCATGTGTAACAGTCATCACTTCAGGCAATACTTTTCCAATATAACACAATCCTTCAGAGTTTGGGGCAAGCCACTTGTACGCCTTTCTCCCGCATATGAAATATGCATCATCGGGGAGAACATAAGGGACGGAGAAGGACATGATCATGTTACAAACCTTCCAGGTGAAATCTCCTGACCCTAATTCTTCCATCTGCTTAATGCACGTATCGGTTTGTACGATATGTGCACAGTATCCTGGTGATACCTCTCCAACTCTAGTAATCCTATTTCCTAAGGTATATCGATACCGGAAAGATTTTCCTCTACTGGCTATGTGGCGTACGAGCTCTGTATCTGTAGGCATTCTATCTGCTCTGTGTGAAAAGGTCATGGTAAGGTTGCTCCATGACACTTCCCAATTTCCCGGTTTTCTGGGATTGGAGATGTTAAAACATAAGAGGGACCTATCCACATGGTATTGGTGGAGCTTCAAACTAGGAGGGCTGGAGATGTTAAACCTCCGGTCCACCGGTCTCCCACCACTTAGCTCAAGTACCTCCCCTAACGTTAAAGGAAATGGTACTAGCCCTGATTTGCTGTGACCCTGAGGTACTTGAGAGCATACCCAACAATCTGTTTGGTTTAACACGTTACCCACTAAGGAGTGATAGTCACTCAATGGATGCCGGTCTATATGGATATTAAAACTAGATTGGCATTTCTTTATGCATCCATCTTCAACCAGATTATCACAGAGCCTACAGATACAATTTTCTTCAGCTAACAATCCATCACAATTTCTTCTATCGGATCGTTTTCTGATACTCGCCTTTGCTTGTTGGTTTGGTTGATCTTGGAAAACTACGCCTCCATCATCCTAATCGGAACCCATTCCAGAACCTCTTTCGACCTCTATGGTACTCTCGCCGGAACAGACTGCTCTGGTCAACATCATGGTTAACATCAAAATCCGGATCACAGTCTCTTGGGGCAAGTCCATCTTTGAGGAGGAAATAGAGAAGAATGAGAAGGGGGAAAAATAAATTTTAAGGGAGAGGGGCTGGGAAGTGGAGAAAAACAATAAAAGGGAGAAGGGAGTCGACAACTGCTTTCGGTCTTCAAGGCTCAGGTGCTGCCTCAGTCCTCCTGGAACAGACACTCCAGTGATACAACCTCTACCGTCTGTTCCTTATCACGGGACTTCTCTGGATCGGCCACCTTTTTGCAGTGGGATGAATGGACCCAAGTCTCTCTCTCAGCAACCTTCAATGCTGTGGTGCTAGTCAATAAGACCTGGTATGGTCCTTCCCATCTATCAATAAGACAACCTGAGCGTAGAAAATTTCGTATCATTACATAATCCCCAGGTTCAATGTCATGACAATTACTATCTGGTAAATCAGGAATCATCAACTTCAGATTATCATTTTGATTCCTCAACTGCTTACTCATGTTAATCAAGTACTTTACAGTTACTTCATTGTTACATTTCAAATCATCCTGAGGGTTAATCATGACATGCGGTTGTCGACCAAACAAGATTTCAAAAGGGGACAGATTAAGAGGGGACCTGGGAGTGGTTCCGATGCTATACAAAACAATGGGTAAAGCTTCTGGCCACGTCAATCCTGTCTCTGCCATTACTTTACTCAATTTATTTTTAATAGTGCTGTTCACTCTTTCGACCTTCGCACTCGCCTGTGGACGGTACGGAGTGTGCAGCTTGCTATCAATTCCCATCAATTTACACATTCCTTGAAAGACATCACCTGTAAAATGGGTACCCCTATCACTTTCAATGATTCTAGGGATACCATATCTACATACAAATTCCTGCACAATTTTCTTAGCTGTAAACATAGCGGTATTTGTAGCTGCTGGAAAAGCTTCGACCCAATTCGAGAAAACATCTATACAGACAAGTACATATTTCAAATTTCGACATGGGGGTAATTGAATGAAGTCAATTTGTATTACCTGGAAAGGGCCGCCGGCAGGTGGGATATGGGATGGTTCTGTAGGTATTGCTTTTCCAATATTCTTTCTCAGACAGGTAAGGCATGACATTGCTCTTTTACCCGCATGAGAGGAGAATCCTGGGGCGCACCAGTATGCTCTTACCAATTTGCACATCCCCTCCTTGCCTAGATGAGTCAGCCCGTGAGCTGCTTCAGCCAGACATGGAAGGTATGCCCTGGGGGCCACTGGTTTACCATGTCCATCCGTCCAGAGCCCTGAGGACTCCTGGCCATATCCCTTTGCCTTCCAGACTGCTCTTTCCTGTGTGGAACACAAATTCTGCATCTCACACAACTTCTGTGTGTTGATGGTATTAAATACCATCAACTGTGTGGTGTTTGTCCGTGTGGGGGTAGCAGCTGCAAGCTTTGCGGCTTCGTCTGCTCGGCTGTTACCAAGGGATACTGGGTCTTGGCTATATGTATGTGCTTTACATTTGATAACAGCCACTCTGTCGGGTTCCTGTATCGCTGTTAGAAGCCTTTTTATATGAGCTGCATGCGCTATCGGTGTACCAGCCGCCGTCATGAAATTTCTGAGCCGCCATAGTGCTCCGAAATCATGGACTACCCCGAACGCGTATCTGGAATCGGTGTAGATATTGGCTGACTTACCCTTAGCCAATTCACATGCTCTGGTTAGGGCGACCAGTTCAGCAACCTGGGCTGAGTGAGGTGGGCCTAGCGGTTCCGCTTCTATGGTGTCTTGGTCATCTACGACTGCGTATCCAGTACACAAGTCTCCCGAGTCTGACTGTCTGTGACAACTACCGTCCGTGTAGAACGTGAGTTCTGCATCTTCCAGTGGATTGTCACTGATGTCAGGCCTTGCGGTAAAATTTTGGGTCAAATATTCCATACAATCATGTGTATCTTCCTTTGCATTAAATCCTCCTTCCCCATCACTCTCACCTTCCACCCTTTGTGTCTGACCAGGCACACCTGGGAGAAATGTTGCAGGATTTAATGCGCTGCATCTCCTTATGGTGATGTTTACGGGGGCCATTAATGCCAATTCCCATCTTGTAAACCTTGCTGATGAGACGTGTCTGGTTTGGGCAGAATTCAATAAGGCAGATACCGCATGCGGTGTATGGATTGTGAGGTTGTGGCCTAGCACAACATCTTCGCTTTTTGTCACTAGCAATGCTATCGCCGCAACGCTACGCAAGCATGTGGGGAGGGATCGCGCTACCGTGTCTAGCTGAGCGCTGTAGTATGCAATTGGCCTGCTGGCATCACCGTGTTTTTGTGTTAGTACACCTGCTGCGCACCCAGCACTTTCTGTTCCGTATAGTTCAAAGGGTTTCCCATAGTCTGGCATACCTAGTGCTGGTGCCTGCGTTAGGCACTGTTTGAGTCTCTCAAATGCTGTTTCAGATTCGTCTGTATGCGAAATCCGATCAGGTTTGTTTGAAGAGACCATTTCCTGCAAAGGTAGCGCCAATATGGAAAACCCTGGGATCCAATTACGGCAATACCCACACATTCCTAAAAACGTCCTGATCTGTTGCTGGGTTTGTGGCAGTGTCATGTCTCTAATGGCTTGGATTCTATCAGCGGTCAGGTGTCTCAGTCCTTGTGTTAGACAGTGTCCCAAATATTTTACCTTAGCTTGGCATAATTGCAACTTGTCTTTGGAAACCTTGTGACCTGTGTCTGAAAGATGAAACAGGAGCTGTTTCGTATCCTTCAGGGATGCCTCCAATGAATCAGAACACAGTAGTAGATCATCCACGTACTGTATCAACACTGATCCACTCTCCGGTTGGAAAGACTGTAAACAATCATGCAAAGCCTGAGAAAATATACTTGGACTATCTATGAAACCTTGGGGTAACCGAGTCCACGTGTATTGGACTCCTCTGTATGTGAATGCAAACAAATATTGGCTGTCAGGGTGCAGAGGTACCGAAAAGAAAGCGGAGCAGAGGTCAATAACAGTGAAAAATTTGGCAGTGGGAGGAATTTGCATTAGGATGACAGCTGGATTAGGCACTACGGGGAACTGACTCTCAACTATTTTGTTAATCCCCCTTAGATCCTGCACTAGCCTGTAACCCCTCCCCCCACTCTTTTTAACAGGGAAGATGGGACTATTTGCTGTGCTGGACGTTCTTACTAGAATGCCCTGTTGTAGCAAGCGCTCTATTACGGGAAAAACTCCTAACTCCACCTCTGGCTTCAGAGGATACTGTGGGATTTTTGGAGCTATCCTACCATCTTTTACTTGTACAACTACTGGAGCTACGTTTGCCATTAATCCAGTGTCCTGTCCATCTTTTGTCCACAGTGACTCTGGTATCTGAGATATCATCTCTTCTACTTGGGATGGATTCCTATTTGTCATAATGGAATGTGACATTAATTTTGATGGGGAGTCTAGCATGTCTCGTACTTCCTGAGCGTGATTCTCAGGGATGTCCAAGAATACACCCTCAGGAGTACAATAAATGACGCAACCCATTTTACATAGTAAGTCTCTCCCCAGGAGATTAGTTGGTGCCGATGCAGCCAGCAAAAAGGAATGCTTGGTATGCAAAGGCCCTATTGTAATCTCGGCTGGTTTGCTAACAGGGTAGTGCTGGACTACTCCTGTTACTCCCATGGCTGGAATTGTCCTACCAGTGGTTCTCATGCCCACTGTCGAATTTATCACTGACTTGGCCGCCCCTGTGTCTACAAGAAAGTTTAAAGTTTTACCAGCCACATTGATTGCAATCTCTGGTTCGCTTCCAAGACTGGCAATCAACTTAACTGGCTGCAGATTACAGGTATGGCCACACCCCTATTGGGTATGCTGACCTCCCTGAATCCCGCTGGCAGCAACTACTTGTGAGGGAGTTAGCTGGGAACTACCAGAGGCATGCCAATCTCTGTTCGGGGGATATCTTTTTGTTTCCCCTGTATGTGGCTCAAAACTCCGCCTCTGTGGACCCTGCTCCCAATGTCGTGTGTTGTGTTGTTGTCTAGGGGGTTGAAAAGATCTTTGTACATTCTTTGTTCTACATTCTCGTGCAAAGTGTCCCGGTCTGTTACAAGAAAAACATGTTATTACACTTGCCTTACCCACAGGATTCGGTGGTACATACGCAGGCTGCCTTGTGGTCAGCGCCTGTATACTTACGGACATCAACTTATCACTTTGCGACTCTCTGTGCCTAGTGATGTTTCTGTCGTGATCAATAGCAGCCTCTCTCAAGCCGGACACTGACAGACCTCGCCAGCATGGTTGCGTGGTCTGAACCCTAGTCTTTAATGTTTCCTTTAAACCATCCATCAGTACAGATACTGCTACTTCCCGATGGTTTGGGTTGGTCTTAATGTCTTCTATACCAGTGTACTTTGCCATTTCTAATAGTGCCCGGTGAAAATATTCTGTTGCCGTTTCGGACTCCTTTTGCTTAATGGAAAATATCTTGTTCCATTTAACAACGGCTGGGAAATACTCCTTTAGCTGTAAATTTATCCTTTTTACATTATCCTTGTTGTACACGTCTGTAAGCGGTTCATCTTTATCCAATGCACAATCAGCTAAAAACTGAGTTGCATCAACATTGGAAGGTAAACAAGCTCTTAGCAGTATCTGCCAATCCTTGTTGTTGGGTTCTACAGTGTTACCTAGATCCCTGATGTATTTTTGGCTAGCAACTAAATCCTTCCTGGGGTCAGGAAATTCGGACACTATTGTTCTTAATTCCATTCTGGAAAATGGAGTGTACATGGCAATGTTCCTTATGGGAGTGGCTCCAGACACATCTGTTTTTCCATTGGGAACTGCTATTACCCTTACAGGAGCAATTCTAACAGCCTCTTCCTGTGTAGATTCTACAGCTTGTTGTGGTACAATTGTTTCAGTGTAGTGCATGGTGCCGTACTTACCCGTTGACACGACCTCACCTATCCCTCCGCTAGGGGCTTTCACTAATCTCGTGGGTGTCGCTGTGCCTACTGTGGTCTCTGCTATGGTGGCTGCAAGAGAGAGAGCTGAAATTGTTGCTGAATCGTCTTCTTGATCACACTCCTGAGGAAGGTTCAAAACAGGGTACATCTTGCACGGGTTAATACTTGCATGAGTTATTTGGTTAACATCATTAACATTTACAGTGTTACTAAGAGTTTGTGTTTTACAACCCAGTGCGTTTCTCTCCGCAATCAACCTCTCTCCTGCAATGTATGGTGGAGGAGGAGCTGTGGCAATCAACTTCCTGACTGCCCCAGATCCTGCCGCCAGAGCCAAACCTCTCTGTATCTCACCTTCCTGGTGCCATAACTGTAAACAATCATGATGATGTTGAATTCGTCTCTTTGTTGATTTTACGAGACATATCCTCCTCCTTAAATTTTGTAACACTTCTGGACTGAAGCTACCTATTCTTGGGAATTTGTCCCTGTCTTGTACAGTCATTCTCTCCCATTCATCACATAAAGATTCGGTGTGAATTCCATATTTTTCACACATTACATATCGTGCCGACCCAACTGGTCGGTTCACAGAATCAACCTGAACCAGGGTTGATCGCCCCCTACCTGAGCAACTGGCCCCCATAGTCTGCAGGTGTTGCTTAGTCCTCCTTGGATCTCTGTATCAAGGTTTTCAGCAAGCCTTTACAGACAACCAAATTACTCCACAGTAGGCCGGCGGTGGCGGTTTACCGAGTACCCCACTCACTCGCCCACCTCGACCAATACGACCTGATCACACCGATATGGTGCTGGCGTACTCGATACAGGGCCCCTATGGAACCTTCAGTTTACTGGAACATATGAGGGTTACCCGCAGGACACTTACTCTTTCCAGTAAAGTTGGGGTTGTTAGATAGTTCCTGAGTGACCAGCGAACTTCCCTTCCAAAAATAAAAAATTACACAAATCACGTCAGAATGTACAGATAGCGTTTGTGACCACTTTACTCTAATGGTATTCGGTCAGATTACTAACTACTGCACACAATTACGTGTGGTCCAATCGTTCAGTACACGAGCACTACTTGTCATGTACTGAAAGATCAATGGAATCGATGTTTCCGGCCGCGATTCCTTCAGCAAGAGCTTATGGCCTATATGGGTTCTGCACCAACACCCCAGGCGTTGTGCCACTGGACTTTTATAGCGGACCTTTTACCTTACGACCTCCTGGTCTTGTTACCTTATGACCTCCTGGTCTTGTTACCTTATGGTCCGCTATACTCTAATGCTCAAATATTATTTAACCAGGGATGCCTCCCTAGCCACCGTATATGTCACTTACACGTATGTCCCTTGACGAGTACCTGGCTTTCCTTTTGGTTCCACCTTAAAGTTGTATAAACTTTTGTATACAAAACACACTCACTCAACACATGTACACTTTTGTTTCTATATCTATTTCTGCGCAGAAATTGTCTTTAGGCCAAAAGTGTTACCAATTAGGAGCAGGATCTGTTAAACTAAATTTCAGATTTTTCCAAAAATAGATTCGCGTTATCTACCGCTGTGCGTTACTTATCGCCTTTGCGTTACTTCACTTTATCACAGCTTGAGCTACGTGGGCGTAACCGGACGCTACGTTGCGTAATGAACGCTGCGTGCGTCTGCCTTTGGATTGCGTACGCTAGTCTTTGTTAGCGACACGTGTACGCAATATAAAGATCCACCGTAACACAATTTCTATTTTTATAAATGTAAATGATCCCTGATCATCTACCGCAATCCACACTGACTGCCTTGTATCTCAGACAAACCGTGTGTTTGTTCTATACTTTAACTATCACCTCTACTATGAAATAACAGCAAATCTCTTTTTAGCACTTTCTATCAACTATAAAATTGGCAAACAGGAATAGTGATATACGAAAATGAAACAGAAATGCAGATATATGCGTGCGTACGCAAGACAAAAGAAAAATAAACAGTTTTAAAAAGACACAAGCGTTTTGTTCTTACTTCCGGTTCCCGGATTCCTTCAGCACTCTTTATCTAAGCGAAGCAGACGCTTATCCCGCCAGCACTATGAGACAACCTCCCACCCTTTGCTGGAGGGATAATGTCCGCTGATCTACCTAGTGCAGATATGAGAAGGATAGGACGAGTCCCCAATTGACAATGCTAAATTCCTTTGTCGTATAACAACCCTTTATGAAGCTAAGAACACTGTACGCTGTTTACTTAAGAAGTACCGTAATGGTACGCTAGTTGCGTAACGATCGCTCAGCCGTAGGCGAGACGCTCAAGCGTCACGTTCGCTCACGGCCCAGCGATCACAGGACACGTTATTGGTTATGTCTAGGGTAATGATTCGCTATGGCGTAGCTTACGCTCGAGACCACGAGGAGGTCACCAGCGATGCAGACGCTCACAACACTATACCTTTATGATAAAACCTTATACCAATGAAATACACTGAATACCTTAATGTGAGTACAGGGTGTAAGTGCAACCTTGTGTAACCTGACTAACTACAAAGCTGCTTGAGCGTCACCGACACTCAAGTGAACACTTAACACTATAGGAAATACACAGATGCTGGTTTAGGTTCCAAAGCCTATTAACTGTATTATATCTAATATACTTGTAAAAGGGGATAACAGTACAAATGATACACTACAATATAACAGAGACTTCCTAACCACAGAACTAAACAATAAATACAAAAAGACAATACTACACTGACCTAAACGCAATACAATACAATGCTATAATACTATGGGAGATATAAGAGGAAAGAGGAGAGAGAGAGAGAGAGAGAGATAGAGATAGAGAGAAATTGGCTCACAGAAAGACAATGATTACGGAGAGAAACTTACGCACAAAGGGTATGATCGCCTGCGCCTCGATATCCAGCTCCCGGCTATCAGCAGATAACCGTTGATGAGAGAGTGAGAGCTGGATGTGGTCGGCCTGCCTATTTATGCCCCACACACAATGCAATCTCCTGGTCCTACAATCCCATTGTCCATTGGCCGAAGGAATTCGGCCCTGCATCATAACAAAAGGTCATAGGGTGATTCATACAGGTGGGCTGTGACGATTTCCAACAGCTCAGGTGGGTGGGAAACTGGGTTTCCCGCCGCATACCTGAGTATGTGTAATTAATAGAAATGGACATAAACTTCTTATGTCCATAACTATTCGCACGAGCGATTAATACGCTCCAAACCAACACCGGAATATTGCTAATTAAATACTCTTCCGATGGGTACCAAACACTGCTGTATGATTCCTGTTAGACCCTTCGTACGATATAAAGAGGGATTCCTCAGCTCTGGGACATTGTATTTTAACCAAACTTTCAGAATCTATCAAAGGGACCATGATCTATAAACTACATTAATTGTGAAAATATGTAACGAATGAGTCGCACGCTACGACTATATAAACTCTACCGTAAATACGCATACCGCGCCTGCGAGTGCACGCTATTGCGGGTATGCGCCTCCACGGGAGAGCGTACGCACGCGCAGCGCGGACCAGTGTGCGGTGCAAATATGGCAACGTGCATTGAGACATTTTTCTGACTTTGACAATATATATATAATGTTTTTATTTTGAGATTAGATATATAAAGACATTTTTTTGGTGAAATGCACGATGTGCTACATGGTCCGGATATGACCTTATTAATTTGAAATCACCGGACTCTGTTTGGGGTTTTATTATAACATTATTATGTCATCTGTTGTTAATAAAGAGAAACTTTGTGTTTAACATATAAATCTTACTGATATAATGTATATAGTTTTAATATATGAATGATGAATGGGTACAATATATATAAAATTGGTCTGTTTACTTCCGGTAAGAGTTAAGGAGTGAGACGCAGAATGCGTGCCAAAGTCCGGAAGTGACATCACTAGACGAAAGTCTCATAACTATAGGTGCGCCACATAAACAAGTGACGCACGCGGAGATATAGATGCCGCCTTCCGGTAAATGTTAGGAGTGAGACGCATAATGCGTGTCAGAGCCCCGAAGTGATCTCAGCGGCCGGAAGACACATGACTGTATGGACGCTTGATTACTAAGGAGTGATTGTAAAAACGTGACCTTCTAAATAAATGACGTCACTGAACGGAAGTCACGTGTTTCCATGCATCTCACCACCTGGAAGTATTTTTGAGTTTTGCTAAATAAACTTTGTAAATATAATGAATTTTAAAAGATTAGTAAACAACTTTGGTCTGTCTTTTTCTGAGTCTAAATAGGATTTAATAATTTGAACTGTATTATGTCGTTTTACTGCAATGGATTGATCTGTCAGGTGTTTGTGATAGATAATTAGTAAGGTATAAATACACTGTTCACTGAGCCAAAAGTATCACCTTGAAAAAGCTGCTAAGCCTGGCAGTGAAACGCGTCTGTGGACATATGGTCACCGCTATTTTGAGGATCTTTTATTGATGTGCATGCCGACTTTCCCTTTGGATTGGACTTAATCAATTCATGGACCATCTCCTATCATCTACCTACCATAGACTGCAATATTGAAGACAACCGTAGCTCTGGTGAGGACCGTTATTGAATTTATCCTTGGGACTATCCTCTAGCGGATGTTATGCAGTCAGTATGACATAATGGACTGTGCTATCAGTTCTGAAGGAGACTAAAACTGTCCTTTGCAGCTATAAGCCATCCGATAATCAACTGCCCAATTTGCGCAAATTTGGGGTGACCTTTCTAATTCTAATTTTAATTTTTATGTATATGTGTTGTATGTGTATCTAGTCTACAAATTTTATTAAATCAAATACACCAGTACAGACAATCCAGTTTTATTTAAACAATTAGCGCTGCCTACTGTATTTCCCCCTTTTTTCTGTTATAAACAATTTGTAGGATTGACTAATCCTATTTTGGTAGCAGCTGATTAGTGAACCAGCCCTAAATAAGCGCCTGACCTTTAATCTTTTGGTTATTTTGCAATAAAGGTGACAGAACTCATGTGGAAAAGAGCTATATTGTATGTGTATACAGTAAAGCTCTTCTATGTTTTGAGCTATGTTTTCCACAAAGCTTGGAAGGCACACCAGGTCCCATTGTTTGGCAGTTCAGTGATGTTGCTGCCTGACATACAGAGATACGGAGCATGGAAACCGGAAGTAGCGCGCGTTCCAGGGAGTTTGGAAAGCATGCAAAGTTTTTCTATAAATTTAAGTCTATAGCTTTTTATTATTGGCTCTAGAATATTATAAGGTTGGTTATAGAGGAATATGAGCCTCTAGACGTTATGGAGAATGTTGTAGACACACTGATCTGGGCTAATTGGGAATGTTCTGGTCTGGAATAATCAGGTTCCACTTAAGGATATATATATACAGTATAGACCCATGTCCACCACACACCTTGACAAAGGATCCTGGAGAGCAGAAACGTGTTGGTGACCAAACAGACCATACCAGCAATTGTGTGGGGAGAATAAGGAAGTGGTAACCCTAGTGCTGAGCCAGTATCCTAGACCCGGGAGGTACTGTGTCATCACACAATCTGTTTTGGGTGGGCACGTCTGACACCCCACACTATCTGGCAAGCATGTTTGTATACTAGCAATGGATTTTTATATTTCTTTCACTGTTTTTTTTATATGTCTAGAACTCTTTTTATGTGTAAAAATGAAATGGTACTTCACTATATATGTGTGGACTGGGAAAGTGTTTGAGAAGGACACACCACCATAAGGGAGAGGATGTTTATGCTGCAGAATTCCTTGGAAAGGAATCATTGGTATCACTGTGATTGGACTAATTGCTATGAATTGAAATTTTGAGAGAGTTTGGAGAAAGAAACCTTGTGATTGGAACTGAGAATAGATTGATCTTCTGCTATCCCAGGGGTGTGCACACATGCAAACTTTTGACTTTATCCTGTAAGTATGTATAATTTGTCGTGGCATTCTACATGGACAAGGGGACCGACCGACACTTGGGACAAGTGTATGTGTTAAAGTTTTATGGGTCTATGCTGTGTGTGTGTGTACTGTGTAAGTTTTTATATTTCTTTTACTAATGGTACTCCAAGTTACTGGCATGCAGGAGTGACTTACAGGGACCTGTATTCCTACCATAATAGACAATATCATTTAAATCTGACATTAATTGTATACTGTCAACTTCTTACCCACCGCCTATGGGTGTAGGGGATAGCCTCGGGCTTCAGCCCAGGCCTGGGGTAGAGTGGAGAGGCAGGAAGCCTTTATTGGGGGTTCCCTACTTCCCCAGCCTGGGCTGAATAGTTAGGGGGGATTAATGCTTTGGCCAGGGGACCCTGTGAAGTGTATCCCATGACTGTGGCATTACCCCCCTGCTAGTAGAGCACGGTGCTGGTTCTAAAAGATTTGGGGATCCCTGACTCATTTTGTTTCCTGTATTTTTAGAATCAGGGCTAGCTCCAAAAGTCTGTAACTGATCAAATAAATACAGGGGACCTACACATTTTGTTCCCTGTATTTTTTTAACCAGGGCTGAGAGCCAAGGGCTAGTTATGCTTTGGAGGGGTGGGAGTTGAATTACCTATGGACACAATACCGAAGGTCATAATCAGGGTTGGACTGGCCCACAGGGGTACAGGGGAAGACACAGATGGGCCCCACTGCCAGGGGGCCCACCTCCTCCTCTAGGGATCAGATTCCAGACTGTACACTTGAATTGTACATTATACATATTATCTACATTGCATTGCAGCTATTAATCTGGTACATTATCATGCATGCACTAGCAGTATTTACTATATATATTTATCATGGGGCCCATTCCATGGTTAGCCAAGCCTGGCCACACCCCTAAGCATGAGCCACTACCACTGCATTCCCTCGGTGGGCCCTCCATGCCTCAGTCCATCACTGTTCATAATCCTGACAGCCATTGACCGACAGTCAAAATACCAACACGGCCAAAATAACGTCATTCATTATGCCGACATGTTCAAAATGCTGACAAAGTCAGAATAGCGCCATTTGCAATGCCAACATGTCAAAATGTCAACATGCATTTTTGAAGGAATTTTTGCCCAATAACATACTAGTTCATACTTTACCATTCCAGTGGACCTGGAGGAGAAATATAACAGTGCAGTGAGCCATGTGAGGGGACGCAGCACACTTAGACGGTGTCCGTCGACATTGACACCAAAAACCCAGAAAAACTCATGTCTGTATTTTGACATGTCGGCGTTTCAAATGGCGGTATTGAATATCAGTATTTTGACCATGTTGGTATTTTGACTGTAGGTCAATGGCTGTTGGGATTATGACAGTCGGTATTGTGTCCGTCGGTAAATCATACTGAACTCCTTTGGAGGGATCCCATGTCATTTTTACAAAAAATGTTTATTTACTTTTACACACAGAAGCCTGCATGGATCTCACTGATAAGGTGCAGGCGTCTGTCATAGGGGGTCATTCCAAGTTGATCGTAGCTGTGATAAATTAAGCACAGCTACGATCATTCACATTGACATGCGGGGAGATGCCCAGCACAGGGCTAGACCACCCCGCATGTCAGTGCCGGCTCCCCCCCCCCCCCACCGCAGAAGTGGAAAGGCATCGCACAGCGGCGATGCCTTTGCACTTCAAGAGTAGCTCCCGGCCAGCGCAGCTTTAGTGTGCTGGCCGGGAGCTACTCTTCACTCCCAAGCCCCCGGCCCGCAGTGGCTGCATGTGACGTCACGCAGCCACTGAGGGCCACTCCCCGCACGGTCCCACCACGCCTGCATTGGCCGGACGGCACCCACGAAACGGCGGCTAATCGCCGCCGTTTCACCCCTCCCGCCCATCAACCACCTCTGGCTGTCAATCAGGCAGAGGCAATCGTACCGCAGCGATGGGCGGTCATGCACCGGCGCACTTTGGCGCATGTGCAGTTCTTACCCGATCGCTAGCCAGAAAGGGCCTTGTATAAAATCAGTGGAGCCCACCAGGTAATTACCCAGCTACTCTGCAGCCCAGTCTGTACATGCACTCCTGTCATTGGTAGATGCAAAACCTTTCATGAATTCCTGCACATCCTCATGTCACAAGACAGAAGTTACACTAAAGGCTCACATTATTGCAGATGACCTTTTTGTCTTTTGTCATTGCTTTATGTAACTTACGAGTAATCCCATATCTTTTTCCCATGTAGAGGTGTTGAACATAAAATGAGCAATTCCATTGTTGTCTGTCACCACATTTGCGATTATATCCTCATCCTCCATCGTAGATAAAGTAATGGCTTCATTGGCCAAGGGCTGCTTATTTTCATCAGTAACGAGTAGCTGGGAATGAAAAATTTAAACTACTGGTTAGAACCTTCGTATAATACATATAGGGGCATTTTCAATTAGCCACAGGGATTACCCCACTGCTAATTGTCAGCACTGTCCGATTCAATTACTGTAGCTGCGGGAACCTGAAAGGAGAAATGCCCATTAAAAATGCAGATTCTGTATCGTAATGCACAGGCCTGGGGCAGATTTATTAAGCCTGGAGAAGTGATAAAGCAGTGATAAATGCAAGGTGATAATGCACCAGCCAATCAGCTCATAATTGTCAATTTACATATTGGAGCTGATTGGCTGGTGCGTTATCACTTTGCATTTATCACTGCTTTATCACTTTTCCAGGCTTAATACATCTGCCCCAGGGTACCCAATTGATTCCATATTTTACGTGGATCAATGGGTTAGAGTGTGTTAACCTAGTGATTACCAGGCGTGGAAAAGGCTAATTAACTAAATAGTTTTTCCCCGCACATCACAATCAATTAGCTGTTGGTTAATCCCTGCGGCTAAATGAATATGCCCCATACAGTTACACCATACTTGCCTACCTGACCCTCTCCATGAGGGAGAAAATGCTCTGTTCCTGGACTTTCCTGGTAATGTATGATTGCCATCACCTGTGGTGAGCTAGTTAATTGATAAGAAAGGTGTTTCACCACAGGTGATTGCAATCATACATTACCAGGAAAGTCCAGGAGCAGAGCGTTTTCTCCCTCATGGAGAGGGTCAGGTAGGCAAGTATGAGTTACAGATTACTCTGTATTTATCACACTGCCCCTTTCACAGTAAAGATATACTGTTCTGTACTGTAGATTTACATATTCTATACTCCAATACAATAAGAATTATTTGCTTCTGTGCATGCGCAAAATATCCTGGATTCCCGCACGGTGCACGCGTTACCTTGGCACATGCACAAAGGCACTGTTGCACATGTAAATGCTGGCATCAGAGTGGGTGGGGCAAAGCAATAGGAATTCCTGGGAGGTGGCCTGAAAGTAGCGCAGATAAAAGGCCATCTCATGGGCGTGTGATGGGATTGTCGCAAACGTGTTACTGCAAGCAGACATGTTCAGATGGAGACATTGCACCTGCCATAGGCTGCTGGTACAAGTGTTGATGGTGAGCAGATGGTGATCTGTGTTAAGTCACCAGCGGTGTTACTTTATACAGGGGCACAGAAAATATGCAACTCAGGGCTTGCACTCTCCGGCGCATGCTAGTGCACTAGGGGAAGGCTTAAAATACTGTAGCATTAGCATATTATTGCACCGTGACTGCACCAATGGGCGCTAGTGCGGATGCAGCAGCCTCCATTTCTGAATCAGGCCTTCTGTGTATACTGTCGGTTTTGACAAAAAAAAATCTGCTCTAAAATTTTCGCTGTCTCGATTTAAACGTTTACCATGTGTAGGTAGAATATCATAGCCCAAAAAGGTTATTATATAACGAAACAAGCTGCCACATTACATAAGGGACCACGTTTTGTATATGCCGAGTCTCTTCAGAACGACTTAGTCAAACTAGAAGCATGGGCAGCAAAATGGAAAATTACCTTCAATACAGACAAGTGTAAGGTAATGCACTGTGGTCGCAAGAACAAAAATAACACCTATAGTACATACTAAATGGGATAATATTAGGGGATTCTGTACTGGAAAAAAGACTTAGGTAATCACATAGATAGCAAACTAAGCATCAGTACCCAGAGTATTATTGCAGCAAAGAAGGCTAATAAGATATTAGCATGCATAAATTGGGGAATTGATGCAAGGGACGAGAGTGTTATATTCCCATTATTTAAATCATTAGTGAGGCCACATCTTGAATACTGTGTACAATTTCGGGCACCATACTACAAAAAGGATATCCTGGAGCTAGAAAAGGTTCAGCGGTGGGCGACCAAACTAATTAAGGAGACGCTGGAATACGAGGAAAGGCTTGCAAGGCTAGGCATGTTTACACTGGAAAAGAGGAGACTAAGAGGGGACATGATCAACATTTACAAATAGTATATAAGGGGACAATACACAGAGCTTGCGCGGGACCTGTTTTTGATAAGATCAGCACAGAGGACACGTGGACATTCGCTTAGGTTAGAGTAGAGGAGATTCCACACAAAGTGGCGAAAAAGGTTTTTTTACAGTAAGGACAATACGTGTTTGTAACTCCCTACCTGAGAGAGTAGTAATGGTGGACTCAGTCAACACCTTTAAGAATGGGTCGTTAGATAAATTCCTAATGGATAAGGATATTCAGGATTATAGTGCGTAGTTACGCACTATAGTTATAAAAAAAAGAGGAATAAAACACAATGGCCAACATCAGCATCAGACAAAAATAATACTGACCACAAATAGGTTGAACTCGATGGACAAATTGTCTTTTTTTCTCTAACGTCCTAAGTGGATGCTGGGGACTCCGTCAGGACCATGGGGAATAGCGGCTCCGCAGGAGACAGGGCACAAAAATAAAGCTTTAGGATTAGGTGGTGTGTATTGGCTCCTCCCCCTATGACCCTCCTCCAAGCCTCAGTTAGGTTTTTGTGCCCGTCCGAGCAGGGTGCAATCTAGGTGGCTCTCCTAAAGAGCTGCTTAGAAAAAGTTTTTAGGTTTTTTATTTTCAGTGAGTCCTGCTTGCAACAGGCTCACTGCATCGAGGGACTTAGGGGAGAGAATTTCAACTCACTTGCGTGCAGGATGGATTGGATTCTTAGGCTACTGGACACCATTAGCTCCAGAGGGAGTCGGAACACAGGTCTCACCCTGGGGTTCGTTCCGGAGCCGCGCCGCCGACCCCCCTTACAGATGCTGAAGATTGAAGGTCCGGAAACAGGCGGCAGAAGGCTCTTCAGTCTTCATGAAGGTAGTGCACAGCACTGCAGCTGTGCGCCATTGTTGTCACACACTTCACACCAAGCGGTCACGGAGGGTGCAGGGCGCTGCTGGGGGCGCCCTGGGCAGCAATATTTAATACCTTTATGGCAAAAGAATACATCACATATAGCCATTGAGGCTATATGTATGTATTTAACCCATGCCAGATATCTAAAACTCCGGGAGAAAAGCCCGCCGAAATAGGGGGCGGGGCTTATTCTCCTCAGCACACAGCGCCATTTTCCTGCTCAGCTCCGCTGTGAGGAAGGCTCCCAGGACTCTCCCCTGCACTGCACTACAGAAACAGGGTAAAACAGAGAGGGGGGGCATTTTTTGGCGATATTTTGATATATTTAAGCTGCTATAAGGAACAACACTTATATAAGGTTGTTCCCATATATATTATAGCGCTTGGGTGTGTGCTGGCAAACTCTCCCTCTGTCTCCCCAAAGGGCTAGTGGGGTCCTGTCTTCGATAAGAGCATTCCCTGTGTGTCTGCTGTGTGTCGGTACATGTGTGTCGACATGTATGAGGACGATGTTGGTGTGGAGGCAGAGCAATTGCCGATAATGGTGATGTCACCCCCCAGGGAGTCGACACCGGAATGGATGGCTTTGTTTATGGAATTACGTGATAATGTCAGCACATTACAAAAATCAGTTGACGACATGAGACGGCCGGCAAACCAGTTAGTACCTGCCCAGGCGTCTCAGACACCGTCAGGGGCTGTAAAGCGCCCTTTACCTCAGTCGGTCGACACAGACCCAGACACAGACACTGAATCTAGTGTCGACGGTGATGAAACAAACGTATTTTCAAGTAGGGCCACACGTTATATGATCACGGCAATGAAGGAGGCTTTGCATATCTCTGATACTGCAAGTACCACAAAAAGGGGTATTATGTAGGGGGTGAAAAACTACCTGTAGTTTTTCCTGAATCAGAGGAATTAAATGATGTATGTGATGAAGCGTGGGTTAACCCAGATAGAAAAGGGCTAATTTCAAAAAAGTTATTAGCATTATACCCTTTCCCGCCAGAGGTTAGGGCGCGCTGGGAAACACCCCCTAGGGTGGATAAGGCGCTCACACGCTTATCAAAACAAGTGGCGTTACCGTCTCCTGATACGGCCGCTAGAGATGAGCGGGTTCGGTTTCTTTGAATCCGAACCCGCACGAACTTCACTTTTTTTTTCACGGGTCCGAGCGACTCGGATCTTCCCGCCTTGCTCGGTTAACCCGAGCGCGCCCGAACGTCATCATGACGCTGTCGGATTCTCGCGAGACTCGGATTCTATATAAGGAGCCGCGCGTCGCCGCCATTTTCACACGTGCATTGAGATTGATAGGGAGAGGACGTGGCTGGCGTCCTCTCCATTAGAATAGATTAGAAGAGAGAGAGAGAGAGAGAGATTGTGCAGACAGAGTTTACCACAGTGACCAGTGCAGTTGTTGTTAAGTTAACTTTTATTTAATATATCCGTTCTCTGCTATATCCGTTCTCTGCCTGAAAAAAACGATACACAGCAGTCACACAGTGTGACTCAGTCTGTGTGCACTCAGCTCAGCCCAGTGTGCTGCACATCAATGTATAAAAGCTTATAATAATTGTGGGGGAGACTGGGGAGCACTGCAGGTTGTTATAGCAGGAGCCAGGAGTACATAATATTATATTAATTTAAAATTAAACAGTGCACACTTTTGCTGCAGGAGTGCCACTGCCAGTGTGACTAGTGGTGACCAGTGCCTGACCACCAGTATAGTAGTATATTGTTGTATACTATCTCTTTATCAACCAGTCTATATTAGCAGCAGACACAGTACAGTGCGGTAGTTCACGGCTGTGGCTACCTCTGTGTCGGCAGTCGGCAGGCAGTCCGTCCATCCATAATTGTATTATAATATATACCACCTAACCGTGGTTTTTTTTTCATTCTTTATACCGTCATAGTGTCATACTAGTTGTTACGAGTATACTACTATCTCTTTATCAACCAGTGTACAGTGCGGTAGTTCACGGCTGTGGCTACCTCTGTGTCGGCAGTCGGCAGGCAGTCCGTCCATCCATAATTGTATTATAATATATACCACCTAACCGTGGTTTTTTTTTCATTCTTTATACCGTCATAGTCAGTCATACTAGTTGTTACGAGTATACTACTATCTCTTTATCAACCAGTGTACAGTGCGGTAGTTCACGGCTGTGGCTACCTCTGTGTCGGCACTCGGCAGGCAGTCCGTCCATCCATAATTGTATTATAATATATACCACCTAACCGTGGTTTTTTTTTTCATTCTTTATACCGTCATAGTGTCATACTAGTTGTTACGAGTATACTACTATCTCTTTATCAACCAGTGTACAGTGCGGTAGTTCACGGCTGTGGCTACCTCTGTGTCGGCAGTCGGCAGGCAGTCCGTCCATCCATAATTGTATTATAATATATACCACCTAACCGTGGTTTTTTTTTCATTCTTTATACCGTCATAGTGTCATACTAGTTGTTACGAGTATACTACTATCTCTTTATCAACCAGTGTACAGTGCGGTAGTTCACGGCTGTGGCTACCTCTGTGTCGGAACTCGGCAGGCAGTCCGTCCATCCATAATTGTATTACAATATATACCACCTAACCGTGGTTTTTTTTTCATTCTTTATACCGTCATAGTCAGTCATACTAGTTGTTACGAGTATACTACTATCTCTTTATCAACCAGTGTACAGTGCGGTAGTTCACGGCTGTGGCTACCTCTGTGTCGGAACTCGGCAGGCAGTCCGTCCATCCATAATTGTATTATTATAATATATACCACCTAACCGTGGTTTTTTTTTCATTCTTTATACCGTCATAGTGTCATACTAGTTGTTACGAGTATACTACTATCTCTTTATCAACCAGTGTACAGTGCGGTAGTTCACGGCTGTGGCTACCTCTGTGTCGGCAGTCGGCAGGCAGTCCGTCCATCCATAATTGTATTATAATATATACCACCTAACCGTGGTTTTTTTTTCATTCTTTATACCGTCATAGTCAGTCATACTAGTTGTTACGAGTATACTACTATCTCTTTATCAACCAGTGTACAGTGCGGTAGTTCACGGCTGTGGCTACCTCTGTGTCGGAACTCGGCAGGCAGTCCGTCCATCCATAATTGTATTACAATATATACCACCTAACCGTGGTTTTTTTTTCATTCTTTATACCGTCATAGTCAGTCATACTAGTTGTTACGAGTATACTACTATCTCTTTATCAACCAGTGTACAGTGCGGTAGTTCACGGCTGTGGCTACCTCTGTGTCGGCACTCGGCAGGCAGTCCGTCCATCCATAATTGTATTACAATATATACCACCTAACCGTGGTTTTTTTATACCACCTAACCGTGGCAGTCCGTCCATAATTGTATACTAGTATCCAATCCATCCATCTCCATTGTTTACCTGAGGTGCCTTTTAGTTCTGCCTATAAAATATGGAGAACAAAAAAGTTGAGGTTCCAAAATTAGGGAAAGATCAAGATCCACTTCCACCTCGTGCTGAAGCTGCTGCCACTAGTCATGGCCGAGACGATGAAATGCCAGCAACGTCGTCTGCCAAGGCCGATGCCCAATGTCATAGTACAGAGCATGTCAAATCCAAAACACCAAATATCAGAAAAAAAAGGACTCCAAAACCTAAAATAAAATTGTCGGAGGAGAAGCGTAAACTTGCCAATATGCCATTTACCACACGGAGTGGCAAGGAACGGCTGAGGCCCTGGCCTATGTTCATGGCTAGTGGTTCAGCTTCACATGAGGATGGAAGCACTCAGCCTCTCGCTAGAAAACTGAAAAGACTCAAGCTGGCAAAAGCACCGCAAAGAACTGTGCGTTCTTTGAAATCCCAAATCCACAAGGAGAGTCCAATTGTGTCGGTTGCGATGCCTGACCTTCCCAACACTGGACGTGAAGAGCATGCGCCTTCCACTATTTGCATGCCCCCTGCAAGTGCTGGAAGGAGCACCCGCAGTCCAGTTCCTGATAGTCAGATTGAAGATGTCAGTGTTGAAGTACACCAGGATGAGGAGGATATGGGTGTTGCTGGCGCTGGGGAGGAAATTGACCAGAAGGATTCTGATGGTGAGGTGGTTTGTTTAAGTCAGGCACCCGGGGAGACACCTGTTGTCCGTGGGAGGAATATGGCCGTTGACATGCCAGGTGAAAATACCAAAAAAATCAGCTCTTCGGTGTGGAGGTATTTCACCAGAAATGCGGACAACAGGTGTCAAGCCGTGTGTTCCCTTTGTCAAGCTGTAATAAGTAGGGGTAAGGACGTTAACCACCTCGGAACATCCTCCCTTATACGTCACCTGCAGCGCATTCATAATAAGTCAGTGACAAGTTCAAAAACTTTGGGTGACAGCGGAAGCAGTCCACTGACCAGTAAATCCCTTCCTCTTGTAACCAAGCTCACGCAAACCACCCCACCAACTCCCTCAGTGTCAATTTCCTCCTTCCCCAGGAATGCCAATAGTCCTGCAGGCCATGTCACTGGCAAGTCTGACGAGTCCTCTCCTGCCTGGGATTCCTCCGATGCATCCTTGCGTGTAACGCCTACTGCTGCTGGCGCTGCTGTTGTTGCCGCTGGGAGTCGATGGTCATCCCAGAGGGGAAGTCGTAAGCCCACTTGTACTACTTCCAGTAAGCAATTGACTGTTCAACAGTCCTTTGCGAGGAAGATGAAATATCACAGCAGTCATCCTACTGCAAAGCGGATAACTGAGTCCTTGACAACTATGTTGGTGTTAGACGTGCGTCCGGTATCCGCCGTTAGTTCACAGGGAACTAGACAATTTATTGAGGCAGTGTGCCCCCGTTACCAAATACCATCTAGGTTCCACTTCTCTAGGCAGGCGATACCGAGAATGTACACGGACGTCAGAAAAAGACTCACCAGTGTCCTAAAAAATGCAGTTGTACCCAATGTCCACTTAACCACGGACATGTGGACAAGTGGAGCAGGGCAGGGTCAGGACTATATGACTGTGACAGCCCACTGGGTAGATGTATGGACTCCCGCCGCAAGAACAGCAGCGGCGGCACCAGTAGCAGCATCTCGCAAACGCCAACTCTTTCCTAGGCAGGCTACGCTTTGTATCACCGCTTTCCAGAATACGCACACAGCTGAAAACCTCTTACGGCAACTGAGGAAGATCATCGCGGAATGGCTTACCCCAATTGGACTCTCCTGTGGATTTGTGGCATCGGACAACGCCAGCAATATTGTGTGTGCATTAAATATGGGCAAATTCCAGCACGTCCCATGTTTTGCACATACCTTGAATTTGGTGGTGCAGAATTTTTTAAAAAACGACAGGGGCGTGCAAGAGATGCTGTCGGTGGCCAGAAAAATTGCGGGACACTTTCGGCGTACAGGCACCACGTACAGAAGACTGGAGCACCACCAAAAACTACTGAACCTGCCCTGCCATCATCTGAAGCAAGAAGTGGTAACGAGGTGGAATTCAACCCTCTATATGCTTCAGAGGTTGGAGGAGCAGCAAAAGGCCATTCAAGCCTATACAATTGAGCACGATATAGGAGATGGAATGCACCTGTCTCAAGTGCAGTGGAGAATGATTTCAACGTTGTGCAAGGTTCTGATGCCCTTTGAACTTGCCACACGTGAAGTCAGTTCAGACACTGCCAGCCTGAGTCAGGTCATTCCCCTCATCAGGCTTTTGCAGAAGAAGCTGGAGGCATTGAAGAAGGAGCTAACACGGAGCGATTCCGCTAGGCATGTGGGACTTGTGGATGCAGCCCTTAATTCGCTTAACAAGGATTCACGGGTGGTCAATCTGTTGAAATCAGAGCACTACATTTTGGCCACCGTGCTCGATCCTAGATTTAAAGCCTACCTTGGATCTCTCTTTCCGGCAGACACAGGTCTGCTGGGGTTGAAAGACCTGCTGGTGACAAAATTGTCAAGTCAAGCGGAACGCGACCTGTCAACATCTCCTCCTTCACATTCTCCCGCAACTGGGGGTGCGAGGAAAAGGCTCAGAATTCCGAGCCCACCCGCTGGCGGTGATGCAGGGCAGTCTGGAGCGACTGCTGATGCTGACATCTGGTCCGGACTGAAGGACCTGACAACGATTACGGACATGTCGTCTACTGTCACTGCATATGATTCTCTCAACATTGATAGAATGGTGGAGGATTATATGAGTGACCGCATCCAAGTAGGCACGTCACACAGTCCGTACTTATACTGGCAGGAAAAAGAGGCAATTTGGAGGCCCTTGCACAAACTGGCTTTATTCTACCTAAGTTGCCCTCCCACAAGTGTGTACTCCGAAAGAGTGTTTAGTGCCGCCGCTCACCTTGTCAGCAATCGGCGTACGAGGTTACATCCAGAAAATGTGGAGAAGATGATGTTCATTAAAATGAATTATAATCAATTCCTCCGCGGAGACATTGACCAGCAGCAATTGCCTCCACAAAGTACACAGGGAGCTGAGATGGTGGATTCCAGTGGGGACGAATTGATAATCTGTGAGGAGGGGGATGTACACGGTGATATATCGGAGGGTGAAGATGAGGTGGACATCTTGCCTCTATAGAGCCAGTTTGTGCAAGGAGAGATTAATTGCTTCTTTTTTGGGGGGGGTCCAAACCAACCCGTCATATCAGTCACAGTCGTGTGGCAGACCCTGTCACTGAAATGATGGGTTGGTTAAAGTGTGCATGTCCTGTTTTGTTTATACAACATAAGGGTGGGTGGGAGGGCCCAAGGATAATTCCATCTTGCACCTCTTTTTTCTTTTCTTTTTCTTTGCATCATGTGCTGATTGGGGAGGGTTTTTTGGAAGGGACATCCTGCGTGACACTGCAGTGCCACTCCTAGATGGGCCCGGTGTTTGTGTCGGCCACTAGGGTCGCTAATCTTACTCACACAGCTACCTCATTGCGCCTCTTTTTTTCTTTGCGTCATGTGCTGTTTGGGGAGGGTTTTTTGGAAGGGACATCCTGCGTGACACTGCAGTGCCACTCCTAGATGGGCCCGGTGTTTGTGTCGGCCACTAGGGTCGCTAATCTTACTCACACAGTCAGCTACCTCATTGCGCCTCTTTTTTTCTTTGCGTCATGTGCTGTTTGGGGAGGGTTTTTTGGAAGGGCCATCCTGCGTGACACTGCAGTGCCACTCCTAGATGGGCCCGGTGTTTGTGTCGGCCACTAGGGTCGCTAATCTTACTCACACAGCTACCTCATTGCGCCTCTTTTTTTCTTTGCGTCATGTGCTGTTTGGGGAGGGTTTTTTGGAAGGGCCATCCTGCGTGACACTGCAGTGCCACTCCTAGATGGGCCCGGTGTTTGTGTCGGCCACTAGGGTCGCTAATCTTACTCACACAGCTACCTCATTGCGCCTCTTTTTTTCTTTGCGTCATGTGCTGTTTGGGGAGGGTTTTTTGGAAGGGACATCCTGCGTGACACTGCAGTGCCACTCCTAGATGGGCCCGGTGTTTGTGTCGGCCACTAGGGTCGCTTATCTTACTCACACAGCGACCTCGGTGCAAATTTTAGGACTAAAAATAATATTGTGAGGTGTGAGGTATTCAGAATAGACTGAAAATGAGTGTAAATTATGGTTTTTGAGGTTAATAATACTTTGGGATCAAAATGACCCCCAAATTCTATGATTTAAGCTGTTTTTTAGTGTTTTTGGAAAAAAACACCCGAATCCAAAACACACCCGAATCCGACAAAAATAATTCGGTGAGGTTTTGCCAAAACGCGTTCGAACCCAAAACACGGCCGCGGAACCGAACCCAAAACCAAATCACAAAACCCGAAAAATTTCAGGCGCTCATCTCTAACGGCCGCCCTCAGGGATCCAGCTGATAGGAGACTGGAAACTACCCTAAAAAGTATATACACACATACTGGTGTTATACTGCGACCAGCCATCGCCTCAGCCTGGATGTGCAGTGCTGGGGTCGTCTGGTTGGATTCCCTGACTGAAAATATTGATACCCTGGATAGGGACAGTATTTTATTGACTATAGAGCAATTAAAGGATGCTTTCCTTTATATGCGAGATGCTCAGAGAGATATTTGCACTCTGGCATCGAGAGTAAATGCGATGTCCATATCTGCCAGAAGGAGTTTATGGACGCGACAGTGGTCAGGTGATGCGGATTCCAAACGACATATGGAAGTATTGCCGTATAAAGGGGAGGAATTATTTGGCGTCGGTCTATCGGATCTGGTGGCCACGGCAACTGCCGGAAAATCCACCTTTTTACCTCAGACCCCCTCCCAACAGAAAAAGACACCGTCTTTTCAGCCGCAGTCCTTTCGGTCCTATAAGAACAAGCGGACAAAAGGACAGTCATATCTGCCTCGGGGCAGAGGAAGGGGTAAGAGAGGGCAGCAAGCAGCCCCTGCCCAGGAACAGAAGCCCTCTCAGGGTTCTGCAAAGCCCTCAGCATGACGCTGGGGCCTTACAAGCGGACTCAGGAGCGGTGGGGGGTCGACTCAAGAATTTCAGCGCACAGTGGGCTTGCTCACAGGTGGACCCCTGGATCCTGCAGGTAGTATCTCAGGGTTACAGGTTGGAATTCGAGAAGTCTCCCCCTCGCAGGTTCCTAAAGTCTGCTTTGCCAACGTCTCCCTCAGACAGGGCGACGGTATTGGAAGCCATTCACAAGCTGTTTTCTCAGCAGGTGATAGTCAAGGTACCCCTCCTACAACAGGGAAAGGGGTATTACTCCACGCTATTTGTGGTACCGAAGCCGGACGGCTCGGTAAGACCTATTCTAAATCTGAAATCTTTGAACCTGTACATACAAAAATTCAAGTTCAAGATGGAGTCACTCAGAGCAGTGATAGCGAATCTGGAAGAAGGGGACTTTATGGTGTCCCTGGACATAAAGGATGCTTACCTGCATGTCCCAATTTGCCCTTCACATCAAGGGTACCTCAGGTTCGTGGTGCAAAACTGTCATTATCAGTTTCAGACGCTGCCGTTTGGATTGTCCACGGCACCTCGGGTCTTTACCGAGGTAATGGCCGAAATGATGATTCTTCTGCGAAGAAGAGGCGTATTAATTATCCCTTACTTGGACGATCTCCTGATAAGGGCAAGGTCCAGAGAACAGCTGGAGGACGGAGTAGCACTAACCCGACTAGTGCTGCAACAACACGGGTGGATTCTGAATTTTCCAAAATCTCAGTTGACCCCGACGACACGTCTGCTGTTCCTGGGAATGATTCTGGACACGGTTCAGAAAAAGGTGTTTCTTCCGGAGGAGAAAGCCAGGGAGTTATCCGAACTTGTCAGGAACCTCCTAAAACCAGGGAAAGTGTCTGTGCATCAATGCACAAGAGTCCTGGGAAAGATGGTGGCTTCTTACGAAGCGATTCCATTCGGCCGATTCCACGCACAAACTTTTCAGTGGGATCTGCTGGACAAATGGTCCGGATCACATCTGCAGATGCATCAGCGGATAACCTTATCGCCACGGACAAGGGTGTCTCTTCTGTGGTGGTTGCAGAGTGCTCATCTGTTAGAGGGCCGCAGATTCGGCATACAGGACTGGGTCCTGGTGACCACGGATGCCAGTCTGAGAGGCTGGGGAGCGGTCACACAGGGAAGAAACTTCCAGGGAGTATGGTCAAGCCTGGAGATGTCTCTTCACATAAATATACTGGAGCTAAGAGCGATTTACAATGCTCTAAGTCTGGCAAAACCCCTGCTTCAGGGTCAGCCGGTGTTGATCCAGTCGGACAACATCACGGCAGTCGCCCACGTAAACAGACAGGGCGGCACAAGAAGCAGGACAGCAATGGCAGAAGCTGCAAGGATTCTTCGCTGGGCGGAAGATCATGTGATAGCACTGTCAGCAGTATTCATTCCGGGAGTGGACAACTGGGAAGCAGACTTCCTCAGCAGACACGATCTACACCTGGGAGAGTGGGGACTTCATCCAGAAGTCTTCCACATGATTGTGAACCGTTGGGAAAAACCAATGGTGGATATGATGGCGTCCCGCCTCAACAAAAAACTTGACAGGTATTGCGCCAGGTCAAGAGACCCTCAGGCAATAGCTGTGGACGCTCTGGTAACACCGTGGGTGTTCCAGTCAGTGTATGTGTTCCCTCCTCTGCCTCTCATACCAAAAGTACTGAGAATTATACGGCAAAAGGGAGTAAGAACGATACTAGTGGCTCCGGATTGGCCAAGAAGAACTTGGTACCCGGAACTTCAAGAGATGCTCACGGAGGATCCGTGGCCTCTACCTCTAAGACGGGACCTGCTTCAGCAGGGACCGTGTCTATTCCAAGACTTACCGCGGCTGCGTTTGACGGCATGGCGGTTGAACGCCGAATTCTAAGGGAAAAAGGCATTCCGGAAGAGGTCATTCCTACACTGGTAAAAGCCAGGAAGGAGGTGACTGCACAACATTATCACCGCATTTGGAGGAAATATGTTGCGTGGTGTGAGGCCAGGAAGGCCCCCACGGAGGAATTTCAACTGGGTCGATTCCTACATTTCCTGCAAACAGGATTGTCTATGGGCCTCAAATTGGGGTCCATTAAGGTTCAAATTTCGGCCCTGTCGATTTTCTTCCAGAAAGAATTGGCTTCAGTTCCTGAAGTCCAGACTTTTGTAAAAGGAGTACTACATATACAGCCCCCGGTTGTGCCCCCAGTGGCACCGTGGGATCTTAATGTAGTCTTGGATTTTCTCAAATCCCATTTGTTTGAGCCGCTCAAATCGGTGGAGTTGAAGTATCTTACATGGAAAGTAACCATGCTACTGGCCCTGGCTTCAGCCAGGAGAGTATCAGAATTGGCGGCTTTATCATATAAGAGCCCATATCTGATTTTCCATACGGACAGGGCAGAACTGCGGACGCGTCCTCATTTTCTGCCTAAGGTGGTGTCAGCGTTTCACCTGAACCAGCCTATTGTGGTGCCTGCGGCTACTAACGATTTGGAGGATTCCAAGTTGTTGGACGTGGTCCGGGCATTGAAAATATATATTTCAAGAACGGCGGGAGTCAGAAAGTCTGACTCACTGTTTATATTGTATGCACCCAACAAGATGGGTGCTCCTGCTTCTAAGCAGACGATTGCTCGTTGGATTTGTAGCACAATTCAACTTGCACATTCTGTGGCAGGCTTGCCACAACCTAAATCTGTCAAGGCCCATTCCACAAGGAAAGTGGGCTCATCCTGGGCGGCTGCCCGGGGGGTCTCGGCATTACAACTCTGCCGAGCTGCTACTTGGTCAGGGGCAAACACGTTTGCAAAATTCTACAAATTTGATACCCTGGCTGAGGAGGACCTTGAGTTCTCTCATTCGGTGCTGCAGAGTCATCCGCACTCTCCCGCCCGTTTGGGAGCTTTGGTATAATCCCCATGGTCCTGACGGAGTCCCCAGCATCCACTTAGGACGTTAGAGAAAATAAGAATTTACTTACCGATAATTCTATTTCTCGTAGTCCGTAGTGGATGCTGGGCGCCCATCCCAAGTGCGGATTGTCTGCAATACTTGTACATAGTTATTGTTACAAACAAATTCGGGTTGTTATTGTTGTGAGCCGTTTTTTCAGAGGCTCCTACGTTTGTCATACTGTTAACTGGGTTCAGATCACAAGTTATACGGTGTGATTGGTGTGGCTGGTATGAGTCTTACCCGGGATTCAATATCCTTCCTTATTGTGTACGCTCGTCCGGGCACAGTATCCTAACTGAGGCTTGGAGGAGGGTCATAGGGGGAGGAGCCAGTACACACCACCTAATCCTAAAGCTTTATTTTTGTGCCCTGTCTCCTGCGGAGCCGCTATTCCCCATGGTCCTGACGGAGTCCCCAGCATCCACTACGGACTACGAGAAATAGAATTATCGGTAAGTAAATTCTTATTTTCAACCTCAGATACTATGTTACTATGTTACTACAATATGTAATATGGGGGAGATATGGGCTTTAGATACCGCATCTGTGTAAAATTTTATTTTTTTCGGGACACGGTTTCAGTTATTACCCGGTGATTAACAGACAATAACTATTAAAGTTGCCAAACATATGGGCACTGTGTCTTGAAAGACGTGAGTTGGAATAAATATCCCAATCACTCATTTGCTTCCATATCCCAGAAAACAAACAACAATTGTCGTTCTTGGCTAAATGTGTTTGAATTAAACAACTTGGGGGGGATGTAATAGGATGTGAAAATCAGAATGTCCGAGATTTTGTGCTAGTTTGCTGTGCTGTTTTTTTTAAGTGGCAATCATTTACATGGCAAAATTAAACTGATTTTCCATGTAAATGATTGCCACTTTAAAAAAAACAGGAGAACTCTCACAAAATCTCTCACTTTCTGATTCTCACACCCTATTACATCCCTTCCTTGTCTGAGAGATAGTTTTTGGCCATTTCCTGGGTTTGGGAGCAAATTGCTGATTGTCATTTGCTCCTATCCATTACCAAATGGTTATGACAATCAACCAACTAGTTGGATGGAAGTTGGTATAATGTATGGCCAGCTTTAAGGGGGCAAACTGTTTGAAACATAAGACTCCCCTATGTGCGTGGGCCAGTATGGGGGAGACATGGGCATAACGTACCCTTCTCCCATCTATGGAAAATATTTATTTTCCAAAGCGCTGGGGGATATTTGCTGGTGATTACAGGTGATCACCAGACAACTGCTGCTTAGAGGGACACATAATTTGAAAGAGGGATCCTCCTCTTTCTAAGGTGGGTGGCGCTTAATTATTTGTAGCTAGTTTAGGAAGATCTCCCCCCCCCCCCTTTCTCATACACAGGCAGCATTATTTTTGTGCAGTGCATTGGTAATGTCTATTCATCAGTTTATCACCAGATATTAACATTTATGTAGGCACACTACGCCTGATTTGGATTTGGAAGCAAGACATAAAAAGCACGTAAGTTTGTATCTTGAACAAACCATTTTGCAATGCAAAGGAAGGAAATACATTTATAATGTTTCTGTACAGGATAAATACTGGCTAAGTTTGTATGTAGACCACAAATATTATATGTCACGACCCCAGGGGTTGCTGGTAATGTCAGTCCCTGTTTTCCTACCTGTCAGGCTGTTTGTGAGGGTCCAGCATTCTCTGACTGTCCAGCGGGCGTGCTGTTCACACGGCCGCAGTAGTCACATCGGTTGGGGCTAGGTCCTCTGTGGGCGATGCTCCTGCCGAACCAGCAGCATGGACGATGCCATCATGCCTAGTGTCAGCTGACCAGTCTCTGACCAATTCAATGCAGCCTGAGTGTCAGCTGACGCTTCCAGCCAATCCCGTATCACCCAGGGGTATTAAGCTTCCTTCCCTCCAAGGCTCTGGTTGCCAGTGCCATAAGTCACACAGCTCTGTGTGTGAGCTTTAAAGCTGCACTTCTTTGGGTATTCTACTACTGCACAGTACCTGTGTTCTCTGATTTTCTCAATTTGCAATTCCATCTGCATTTCCACGGGATCATTATGAGTGTCATCATTCCAGTCCCAGCCCGGTCAGCACTCCAGTGTCATCACTACGATCCCATTTAATAACACCATCGGTTCCACTCTGATACTGCAGTCGCCATCGGTTCCACTCCGATATTGCAGTCACCATCGGTTCCAGTCCAATATTGCAGTAACCATCAGTTCCAATCTGATATTACAGTCACCATTGGTTCCAGTCTGATAATGCAGTCACCATCGGTTCCACTCCGATATTACAGTCACCATTGGTTCCAGTCTAATATCACAAATATCAGCAGTCCCAGTCTCTTGTGTTAGCTCAGGTGACCCAGTCAGGGGGCCACGACCGGCCTGTCAGGTGCAGCGAAAACCAAATTCCCTGGAGAAGACCACCGGTGGGGTAAAATCCACGCCCCTGCTCTGGGTCTAGTAAGTGCCTGGCACTAGTTCTGGAACTCATTCTGACATTCCTCAAGTCCAGATCTAACTCACAACTGATATGAGAAGGAACTACATGAAACCTCCTAGCTTCCAGCACAACATTACTCCAGCCACAGACAGCACTGACACAGGTCCGGAGACATCTACATACCAAATCCAGAAATTAAATAGCTTTATATTTACAATGCAATTTAGATTTCAGTTTGGACATACCCCAGCCAAATCTAAACTAAATTTTTCTGCACGTTACATCTGCCCCATCTGCAATACTACATGGTTTTGCCTAGTTACTTGCTTTTTTGGTTTGCTTCCACGTCTGAATAACCCCACTGTTTGAAATAGGGGAATCCCGTCTTTCAAATGAGACTACCCCCTTCTTTCTATGTTATATGTTGGTGGCGATAGAGGGACTTAGACTGCTCCCACCAAAATTTTCAAATACAAAATTCAAATGTAAACCGGAAATGGGAACTTTTAGCAATATTTTTACAAATCATCATTTACTAAATGACACCTATACACTAATGTTCCTGTATCTTATTTGGGGCAGATGTATTAAGCCTGGAGAAGTGATAAAGCAGTGATAAGTGCAAGGTGATAACGCACCAGCCAGTCAGCTCCTCGCTGTCAATTTACATATTGGAGCTGATTGGCTGGTGCGTTATCACCTTGCACTTATCACTGCTTTATCACTTCTCCGAGCTTAATACACCTGCCCCAATCTATTTTATGTAAAAATAAATTTAAACAAACATTCTTCCACAATCTTGCATAAAATCTCCTTACCTTGCCTGTAAGTGGAACACCTTTATAGTACGAACGTCTAAAGTCCCCAATAAATCTAATCTGTCGGTAATTCCCAAGGTAGAGGTTGGCTGATGCTTTCTCATTGTGACCTATACAAAAGAGAGATTTTTAAAACAATTTACTGTATCAAATAGATTTTGAACACCAGTCAGCTTCATATTCACTTTAAGCATGGTGGGCCTGACTCTGATGTGGTTGGGATTGCAGCTGTGCAATACCGTACCACAAATATTCAAATGTAGCAGGAGGAGTCTGTAGGAAATAGATGCCTCCTACATCCATATGCGAGATCTGAGTGCTGTGTTTAAGGACACAGTATTGGATCACCATCGCAACCATCAGTTGCAGCTCACGATGGTGGCAGCCCTCGGCCAGTCTACGTAAGCCGATGCTTACTCAGACTGGCTGCCAAAACCGGTCAGCCGGGTCCAGGAAGTCTGCATCCAACGATACAGACCCTAAGTCCGGCACATCTGCAAAACATTTTTGTAAAATGGACCTGGTTTCAACCCGTGCTCTGCTCCCTAAACGACACAGCATGTCAATCACGCTGCAGATAAGGAGGGGGGGGGGGGGGTGCTGTGAGCGAAGGTCCCGAACCCTCTTCTCTGGTCTTTTGAGTATGACCAAAGGACAGTGCATACAGAATGATACAAGTTTTGGCTTTCAGTTCCTCAACGGAAACACTGCAGATGAGCTTTCGAAACACACCAAGATTTATTTTTATATCACCTCTGAGGTGACAGAAATATTTTTTTTGCCACAACTTTCAATCAAATGGCTTTTTCTCCAAGAAAACTAAACAAAAAGTAAAAATCTTAATTTGTTACTGTTAAAACAAAGGTCTCCACAATGGCCTTAATTCAAGGTTGATTGCAAAATAACAATTTCCTCTAATGCGCAAAACCATGAGCACTGCAGGAGGGGGGGGGGGATAGATATAACATCATCAGCGGGTTAGATTTGGCTGGGTTATATTGTTTCTGTAAAAATATATGTGTGCATGTGTGCACCGTGCTTATATCTTTTGGGTAAGCAGCTCAATAAACGATAAATAACTACAATAAAGGAAATGAGCGCTAAGTGTGTCTAGTAGAAATAAAAACGAAATAATAAAAAATTAATATGAATAGTGGCACCTGAAAAAGAGATAATGATTAAAATAAATGTTTACACTCCTTTTGGAATAAGTATGTTGTATGTGGATCCGCAGCTCTGGCTGCACCGTGGAGATCTAACTGACCCTATCCTACCTTCAGAGTCCGGGCCATAGGCTCCACTGTTCTGCTTTCCAGAGTGTGCTGACTTGATGCTTCCCTGCCGGACAGCTCCGGATGACTTCACTTGGGAGCGGCGGTGGTTTGTAGCTGATGGCGGCTGTTGATGGTAAGTGCGCCGCTGGTCAGAGTCTGATTGCGGGTCCACATAAAGCCTTCAATGCGTTTAATGCATCTGATGCACTTTTTTAAGGATAGCTTGTAGCTCAAATAATTGTCTTTTTTATAGCTAAAAATCTTTATTGATAGGACTGGAAATAACCGGAAGTGTTTAAAAAAGGTGGGAACCTCATGTTTTTAGGAACTCCATTTTATTCTACATACAGTGTATGGAAAAAAATCCTTTCAATTCTATAAAGGTGCCACTATGTCTGTAAATAATAAAAAAATATAATTTTTTTTTAAAGAAAAAAATTATATATTTAATATAAATGACGGAAAAAGGGGTATAAAAAGCTAAAGTGTTTTTTATAAAAGATAATTTTATAAAAAAGCATTCAATTCAAAGTCAATGTTGAGACCTTTTGGTTCTAATGTTTGTAATTTGAAAATCAACTGTGATTCACATTTTTTTTAGTTCTTTTATGTAGTCTCCCCCTCTCCAATTTTGGTTAATCTTCTGGATTGCCATGTAGGATAAATGTTCAGGATTTTTCTTGTGTTTCTGCAGAAAGTGATTTGATAAACTGTGTGTTGTAAGACCTTTTTTATGTTGTACACATGTTCTGATAGTCTAGTTTTACATTTTCTCTTTGTTTGTCCCACGTATTGCAATTTACATGGGCATTGTAGAAGATAAATGACGCCTTCCGATTCACAAGTGATATGTTCTTTCACCGAGTATTCCCTTCCAGAGCTGTTTGACATGTTATTGTGTTAATAAATAAATTATGTTATTGTGTTAAAAAATAAATTGTGTTATTGGTTTCCTAGATTGATTATGAATTTTTCTGCAGTTGCTGCAGTTAAAACAGCGGTAGAATCCTTTGTTTTTATTGCCATAGTTGTGTTAGTTGTCTTTGATGGAAGGAAACTCCTTACTAATTCCTGTTTTATATTTTTTGCATGTTTGTATATAATCCTCCCTTTGTCTCATATGTTGTTTTAACTCTTCATCTAGTTGAAGAATATGTTAGTGTTTTTTTAACATGTTTTCTATTAGTCAGTAATTTCTGTTGAATTGCGTAATGAACAACACTTCTTTGTTTTCTTCACTTTGATGTTTTTGTTGATACTTAATTAACTCCTTCCTTTCTAGTTTGCTGGCTTCTTCTATTTGTTTCTTCAATGCATGTTTGTGGTATCCCTTCATGATGAAGTTATTCATTAGAGTTTCACTTTGTTCTTTAAAAAGGTCCTGTTCCATACAATTACGTCTTATGCACCTGAATTGTCAGTATGCACCTGAATTGTCCAGTGGGGATGTTTCTCCCCAATCACTATGATGGTTGCTGGAAATTGGTAGAACGGTATTACCATTCACCTCCTTTATATGGGTTTCTGTATGAATTCTGTTTTCTCTGATGAAGATTTCTAAATCTAGAAAAATTATATTGTGTTTACTAGTAACTGTGTTCCCTCTCTTCTCCATCCCACATAAAGAAGACGTTGTCTATATATCTATGCTATATTTAAAAATTTGCCCTATATTTGTTGTTCGTCCAGACGTACTCATTTTCCCATTTGGAGATGAAGAGGTTAGAATATGAAGGTGCAAATGGTGTCCCCATTGCCATCTTGCACGACTGGAGATAAAATTTATCATTATTTTAGAAATAGTTATGTCTTAATATGAAATTAATGTTGTCCATTGTGAAATTGATATGTTGATTTGGCATATCTGTACTTGATGAAAGATAATGTCGGGTATGATCGCACCCAATTTCAGAAATATTCATAGTCAATCTACAAAACCAATAACATAATTCATTTCAAACAGCTCTGGAAGGGAGTACTCAGTGAAAGAACATATCACTTGTGAATCAGATGGCATCGTTTATCTTCTACAATGCCCATGTTAATTGCAATACGTGAGACAAATGAAGAGAACGTTTAAAACCAGACTATCAGAACATGTGTACAACATAAAAAAGGTCTTACAACACACATCTTATCAAATCACTTTCTACAGAAACACAAGAAAAATCCTGCACATTTATCCTACATGGCAATCCAGAAGATTAACCAAAATTGGAGAAGGGAAGATCACATAAAAGAACTAAAAAATATGTGAATCAAAGTGGATTTTCGAATTACAAACGTTAGAACCAAAAGGTCTCAACATTGACTTTGAATTTAATGCTTTTTTATAAAATTATCTTCATCTTTTTGTACCCCTTTTTTGGTCTTTTATATTAAATATATACATTTTTTTAATAAAATAAATGTTTATATTCTTTTATTATTTGCAGACATATAGCCTAATTCAGACCTGATCGTAGCAGCAATTTCCTCTATTATATTGTTTCTGTGTAGGGTAAATACTGGCTGCTTTATTTTTACACTGCAATTTAGATTTCAGTTTGAACATACCCCACCTAATTCTAACTCTCTCTGCACATTATATCTGCCCCATCTGCAGTGCACATGGTTTTGCCCATTAGAGGAAAATTTTATTTTGCAATCAACCTTGAATTAGAACCTATGTTCCATTATTTAGCTGATAGTGTATGACCATGGAATATTTTACAGAGATGAATTTGGTGATAGATACCTCCTAGCTGAATTGCAATATGCATTATGATTGGCCATGAGGCTCAGTAGAAGCATACTGGGATAAGGATGGCTTCCCAGGATTACATTTCAACTGTGTGAAAGGCATACACTATGCAGAGGCAGATTCTAAAATAAGTACAATCTAGGGCATTGTCTATTTCCATGCAAAAATGATGGAATGGCAAGTGCCTTCTTATTGGCCAGCCATGCCACACATCCCCATTGCAATTATCCTCATCATCTTCAACCTCCTCTTCTTCTTCTTCTTCTTCTTCTTCTTCTTCTTCTTCTGAATAATAATAATAATAATAATAATAATAGTAACAATAATAATCATTATCATACAATTTTATTTATTTGTATAGCGCCTTTCTCCAATAGGACTCAAGGAGTTTTGACAGATTGTTCATCAGATGCAGGTTTGAGATCTGCTGAAAAAATTGGATAAGTGTATATGCATAGATTGGATGTGGAATCTGCAACCGGGTCTACAGTAGGATTGTATAAACAGTGTGATCTGTAGTTGGATCTCCTGGGCATTGGTCAAGTCTATACCAAGCTTAACAGTACAATAATCCCGCAATCTCCACATAACATTAACCCTCTCGACAGTAATTCCATGTAACATTGACCATCCGCAATTCCCTCACAGCACTAACCTACACACATCAAGCTAATAACATTGATGTTTGACACAAACCAGGTCACACAATCCCCTACAACCCCAAACCTGCAGATCTAATTAGAATGAGTAAGTAGTCCAGCAGAATATTAAAAAAAAAATAAGATTTTACTCACCGGTAAATCTATTTCTCGTAGTCCGTAGTGGATGCTGGGGACTCCGTAAGGACCATGGGGAATAGACGGGCTCCGCAGGAGACTGGGCACTCTAAAGAAAGATTTAGTACTATCTGGTGTGCACTGGCTCCTCCCTCTATGCCCCTCCTCCAGACCTCAGTTAAGGAAACTGTGCCCGGAAGAGCTGACATTACAAGGAAAGGATTTTTGGAATCCAGGGTAAGACTCACACCAGCCACACCAATCACACCGTATAACTTGTGATAAACTTACCCAGTTAACAGTATGAACAACAACAGAGCATCAGATAAACCTGATGCAACCATAAAATAACCCTTAGTTAAGCAATAACTATATACAAGTATTGCAGAAGAAGTCCGGACTTGAGACGGGCGCCCAGCATCCACTACGGACTACGAGAAATAGATTTACCGGTGAGTAAAATCTTATTTTCTCTAACGTCCTAGTGGATGCTGGGGACTCCGTAAGGACCATGGGGATTATACCAAAGCCTCCAAACAGGCGGGAGAGTGCGGATGACTCTGCAGCACCGAATAGGCAAGCACAAGGTCCTCCTCAGCCAGGGTATCAAACTTGTAGAATTTTGCAAATGTGTTTGAACCCGACCAAGTCGCAGCTCGGCAAAGCTGTAATGCCGAGACCCCTCGGGCAGCCGCCCAAGAAGAGCCCACCTTCCTCGTGGAATGGGCTTTCACTGATTTTGGATGCGGCAACCCAGCCGCAGAATGAGCCTGCTGAATCGTGTTACAGATCCAGCGAGCAATAGTTTGCTTTGAAGCAGGAGCACCCAGCTTGTTGGATGCATACAGGATAAACAGCGAGTCAGTCTTCCTGACTCCAGCCGTTCTGGTTACATAAATCTTCAAAGCCCGGACTACGTCAAGCAACTTGGAATCCTCCAAGTCACGAGTAGCCGCAGGCACCACAATAGGTTGGTTCAAATGAAAAGATGACACCACCTTTTGCTGAAATTGCGGACGAGTCTGCAATTCTGCCCTGTCCATATGGAAAACCAGATAGGGGCTTTTACATGACAAAGCCGCCAATTCTGACACACGCCTAGCCGAAGCTAAGGCCAACAGCATGACCACTTTCCACGTGAGATACTTTAGCTCCACGGTTTTAATTGGCTCAAACCAGTGGGATTTCAGGAAACTCAACACCACGTTAAGATCCCAAGGTGCCACTAGTGGCACAAAAGGGGGCTGAATATGCAGCACTCCCTTAACAAACGTCTGAACCTGCGGCAGTAAAGCCAGTTCTTTTTGAAAGAAAATGGATAGGGCCGAAATCTGGACCTTTATGGACCCTAATTTTAGGCCCATAGTCACTCCTGACTGTAGGAAGTGCAGGAATCGACCCAGCTGGAATTCCTCTGTAGGGGCCTTCCTGGCCTCACACCAAGCAACACATTTTCGCCATATACGGTGATAATGCTTTGCTGTCACGTCCTTCCTCGCCTTTATCAGCGTAGGAATAACTTCATCTGGAATGCCTTTTTCCGCTAGGATCCGGCGTTCAACCGCCATGCCGTCAAACGCAGCCGCGGTAAGTCTTGGAACAGACAGGGCCCTTGTTGCAACAGGTCCTGTCTGAGAGGCAGAGGCCATGGGTCCTCTGTGAGCATTTCTTGCAGTTCCGGGTACCAAGTCCTTCTTGGCCAATCCGGAACAATGAGTATTGTTCTCACTTCTCTTTTTCTTACGATTCTCAGCACCTTGGGTAAGAAAGGAAGAAGAGGAAACACATAAACCGACTGGAACATCCACGGTGTCACCAGTGCGTCTATAGCTATCGCCTGAGAGTCTCTTGACCTGGCGCAATACCTCTGTAGCTTTTTATTGAGGCGGGATGCCATCATGTCCACCTGTGGCAGTCCCCACCGACCTACAATCTGCGCGAAGACTTCTTGATGAAGTCCCCACTCTCCTGGGTGGAGGTCGTGCCTGCAGGGGAAGTCTGCTTCCCAGTTGTCCACTCCCGGAATGAACACTGCTGACAGTGCGCTTACATGATTCTCCGCCCAGCGAAGAATTCTGGTGGCTTCTACCATCGCCACCCTGCTCCTTGTGCCGCCATGGTGTTTTACATGAGCCACTGCGGTGATATTGTCTGACTGAATCAGAACCGGCAGGGTCTCCGCTTGACTTAGGGCGATGCATATGGCCCTTAATTCCAGGATATTTATGTGAAGGCAAGTCTCCTGACTTGACCTCTGCCCTTGGAATTTGTTTTCCTTGTGTGACTGCCCCCCACCCTTGGAGGCTTGTATCCGTGGTCACCAGGACCCAGTCCTGAGTGCCGAAACTGCGACCTTCGAGAAGGTGAGCACTCTGCAGCCACCACAGGAGAGACACCCTGGCCCTGGGGGATAGGGTGATTAACCGATGCATCTGAAGATGTGATCCGGACCACTTGTCCCGTAAGTCCCATTGGAAGGTCCTCTCATGGAACCTGCCGAAGGGAATGGCATCGTACGATACCACCATCCTTCCCAGGACTCGAGTGCAGTGATGCACTGACACCTGTTTTGGTTTCAATAGATTCCTGACCAGTGTCACAAGCTCCTAAACTCTCTCTATCGGGAGATAAACCCCTTTTCTGGTCTGTGTCTAGGATCATGCCTAGAAGAGTCAGATGAGCTGTAGGAACCAACTGCGACACTGGAATACATAGAATTCAGCCGTGTTGCCGTTACACTTCCAGAGAAAGTGATACGCTGTTTCGCAACTGCTCTCTCAATCTCACTCTTATGAGGAGATCTACCAAAAACGTGATACTAGTGACACCTTGCTTCCGCAGGAGCACCATCATTTCCGCCATCACTTTGGTGAAAACTCTCAGGGCCGCGGAGAGACCAACCGGCCACGTCAGAAATTGGTAATGACAAGTCCGTACCGCAATTCTGAGGTACGCCTGATTAGGTGGATAAATGGGGACACGAAGGTATGCATCCCTTTTGCCCCGAGACACCATAAAATCTCCCCCTTTTTAGGCTTGCAATGACCGCTCTTAGCGATTTCATCTTGCACTTGAACCTTTCCAGGTATATGTTCAGGGATTTTAAATTCAATATGGGTCTGACCGAACCTTCCTGTTTCGGGACTACAACCTGGTGGAATAATAACCCCCTCCTTGTTGAAGGAAGGAAACCTTGACCACCACCTGTTGAAAATACAACTTGTGAATTGCAGTTAACCCTGTTACCCTCTCGCAGGGGGAAGCCGGCAGGGCCGTCAGTGAGGAGGCATCTTCTCCAAATCCAGCTTGTATCCCGGAGACACAACATTTATTGCCCAGGGATCTAATAGGGAGTGAACCCACTTGTGGCTGAACTTACGAAAGCGTGCCCCCACCGGGCCTAGCTCCGCCTGTGGAGCTCCAGCGACATGCGGTGGATTTTTGTAGAGGCCGGGGAGGACTTCTGTTCATGGGAACTAGCTGTGTTGTGCAGCTTCTTTTCTCTGCCCCCGCCTCTGGCAAGAAAGGACGCACCTCTGACTTTCTTGTGTCTTTATTCGAAAGGCTGCATTTGATAATGCCGTGCTTTCCTAGGCTGTGCAGGAATATAAGGCAAAATATCAGAATTACCAACTATAGCTGTGGAGACCAGGTCCGAGAACCCTTCACACAATCCTCAGCCTTCCATATGCCTCTTAAGTCGGCATCATCTGTCCATTGCATATTCTACAGGACACGTCAAGCAGAAATCGACATATCTTTGACTCTAGGACTCAGTATACACATGTCTCCTTGGGTATGTCTTATATATATATACATATCTCTTAAGACAGCATCTTTTTCTATATATACCTATACATATCTATATGTATACTAGGGTCTCAATCTCTGCTGATAAGGTACCTGTCCACGCTGCCACAGCGCTATAAACCCATGCCGACACAATCGCCGGTCTGAGTAGTGTACCAGAATGTGTTAACCCAGTAGCTGCTGTATATATTGTTTTTACGCCAAATTTATGTGCCCCCACTCTCTTTTTACCCTCTTCTACCGTGATTCTGCAGGGGAGAGCCTAGGGAGCTTCCTCTCAGCGGTGCTGTGGAGAGAAAATGGCGCTGGTGAGTGCTGAGGAAGAAGGCCCCGCCCCCTCAGCGGCGGGCTTCTGTCCCGTTTCTGTGTAAAAATAATTGACGGGGCTCGTACATATATACAGTTCCTGACTGTATAGATGTATAATTTTGCCAAAAGGTATCTTAATTGCTGCCCAGCCCCCTCCCCCCCCCCCTGCGCCCTGCACCCTACAGTGACCGGAGTGTGCGGGTGTGCTGTGGGAGCAATGGCGCACAGCTGCAGTGCTGTGCGCTACCTTAAGTGAAGACAGGAGTCTTCTGCCGCCGATTTCGATGTCTTCCTGCTTCTGCTGCTTCTGTACTTCTGGCTCTGCGAGGGGGACGGCGGCGCGGCTCCGGGAACGGACGATCAAGGTTAGGTACCTGTGTTCGATCCCTCTGGAGCTAATGGTGTCCAGTAGCCTAAGAAGCGCAACCTAGCCGCAGTTAGTAGGTTTGCTTCTCTCCCCTCAGTCCCACGTAGCAGAGAGTCTGTTGCCAGCAGAAGCTCTCTGAAAATAAAAAACCTAACTAAAATACTTTCTTTCTTAGTAAGCTCAGGAGAGCCCACTAAAGGCACCCAGCTCTGGCCGGGCACAGATTCTAACTGAGGTCTGGAGGAGGGGCATAGAGGGAGGAGCCAGTGCACACCAGATAGTACTAAATCTTTCTTTAGAGTGCCCAGTCTCCTGCGGAGCCCATCTATTCCCCATGGTCCTTACGGAGTCCCCAGCATCCACTAGGACGTTAGAGAAAACCAAAAAACAAAAGCAGGTGGCAGAACACTGGCAGACCTCGTGTCTCTACTCCAGCAGTAACAAGGTTGGTAAAGTCATTAGAAAATGTTGCCAGCTGTATTTGTAGATATAAAACATAAATACTGTGTTTCCTGTGCCATATAAGGGCAGAACATCGAGTGTACCCCGTGGGCCGTGCAGATCTCCTACTCCGGGCTCTGGATGACGGAGGTCACTGCTGGGACTGCACATGAGTGCACACCATTCCCCTACTACAGGGCTGGCCAAACCAGTCCTCGAGATCTACCAACAGGTCATGTTTTCCAGGCCTCCTGGAGATCTGTAGGCTTGTCAGTTAGGAATGAATGCAGCACATCTTGATTGGTAATGACTACGGGTTCACTACTGCTGGCCGGCGGTCGGGCTCCCGGCGACCAGCATCCCGGCGCCGGGAGCCCGACCGCCGGCTTACCGACAGCTTGGCGAGCGCAAATGAGCACCTGTGTACTAGCTAGGTGGTCTGGAAAAGTGAACTGTTGGTAGATCTTGAGGCCTGGTTTGGCCAGCCATGCCCTACTAGATGCCTGGTGCTACTGTAATGCTGGGGGTCCTGAATCTCGCTGCTGCAAATCTCCTCCACAGTGTCTGCGGATAGTGGTCTGGCTGTAAGCTCCTCTGCTGTGGGACTTCTGACGGCAATTAGATGTCTGCCTCCTTGTGTCTATTGCTGCTCGGGGGCACTTCGGAAGGTTGGTGTTTGTGGTGCTCTTCTCCTGGGACTCCTGGAGTATGTGACTGAACCGTCTCCTGCTGCTTCAGTGACATAGGTTTTATCTTCCTCCCTTGGGACCCCTTTGAAGCATTGCCATCTACTCTGGGTCCCCTGTGGTCCTGCTCTTGGCTGACCTGTCTGCGGTGGTCATAGGTTATTTTTCTGCTGGACGTTTTCCCATGTATGAGTGTATGCACTCCATCTAGTGGTACACTTTGTTATTGCATGCTTCCAGAATATAGGCCCTCATTCCGAGTTGTTCGCTCGGTAAAAATCTTCGCATCGCAGCGATTTTCCGCTTAATGCGCATGCGCAATGTTCGCACTGCGACTGCGCCAAGTAAATTTGCTATGCACTTAGTAATTTTACTCACGGCTTTTTCATCGTTCTGGCGATCGTAATGTGGGTGTTACTGGGCGGAAACAGGCCGTTTTATGGGCGTGTGGGAAAAAACGCTACCGTTTCCGGAAAAAACGCAGGAGTGGCCGGAGAAACGGAGGAGTGTCTGGGCGAACGCTGGGTGTGTTTGTGACGTCAAACCAGGATCGACAAGCAGTGAAATGATCGCAGATGCCGAGTAAGTCTGGAGCTACTCAGAAACTGCTACGAGGTGTGTAATCGCAATATTGCGAATACATCGTTCGCAATTTTAAGATGCTAAGATTCACTCCCAGTAGGTGGCGGCTTAGCATGAGCAAATCTGCTAAAATCCGCTTGCGAGCGAACAACTCGGAATGACCCCCATAGTTTTATATGTTCTCTACAAACTGTACTGCCCTACAGTTTTGATATTTCTCATTTACCAAGTGTCATTCTGTGCCTTCCACATAACACAATTTTACTTGTGATATTCTACTGTTGTGTGCTGTATTCACATTGCTTTATAATTCCACATCACTTAGTTTTACATGTGATATTCTATTGTTTTATGCCACAATACTGCAATTTAGTGTTGAACTTAATGTTCTAGTATCAACAACACTTGATACTGGTGTTGCTGTACTTTTCTAATACATTACATAAAGAGTCAAATTCATTCTATGTATCACTATGGCAACGTTTGATACTACATTGATTGCTCAACAATTGGCGACAGAGTTGCTAAAACTTCTTTTGCCTGAGTTAGATAAATGATTTGATTGCTTAAGTTCCTCGTTTGACCGTGCTCTAACCCCTTTATCTAACTATACAGTCCACTATGATACACAGGAACAGGGGTTAGATAGGGGTGGGCAACAGGCGGCCCGCGGACCGATCCTGCCTGGCCCGCTGTGCCCACCAGAGTGCAATGACAAGCGGCCCGACATGCCGCTTGTCATTGCACTGCTCTCAGACGCGGCGCCGCTGAGGAAATCCCGATCACGTCACAGGGTCAGCTGACCAGGATTTCCTCTGTTATCATGCGCTGGGCGGCACGGGGGGCGGGCACTGCAGTGAGAAGGAGCGGTGGCCGAGAAGCGGCGGCCAGTTAGGAGAGGAAGCGGCGGGCAGCGAGCGAGAGCAGGAGAGGCCAAATCAGCAGTGACTCCGGCCGGCAGCAGCGCAGATCATCGGACAGCGGGGATCGTCTGCCACTGTGACAAACAGGTAAACCCCCTGTCCAGCCAGCCCCTGGATCACTGCTTAAGCTGCCATATAGGTTTAGGGGTGGGGAGGGAGGGGAGTTAAAAACTGCAATATGGGTTTGGGGGGGGGGGGGGGGAAGGGGGGTAGGGACAGTCTGCCGTAATGTGTAAAAACAGGGGGGCTGTCTGCCGTAATGTATAAAAACGGGGGCGCTGTCTGCCGTAATGTGTAAAAAGGGGACGCTGTCTGCCGTAATGTGTAAAAACGGGGGCGCTGTCTGCCGTAATGTGTAAAAACGGGGGCGCTGTCTGCTGTAATGTGTAAAAAGGGGATGCTGTCTGTCGTAATGTGTAAAAAGGGGGACGCTGTCTGCCGTAATGTGTAAAAAGGGGACGCTGTCTGCCGTAATGTGTAAATACGGGGGTGCTGTCTGCCGTAATGTGTAAAAACGGGGGCGCTGTCTGTCGTAATGAGTAAAAAGGGGGAAGCTGTCTGACGTAATGTGTAAAAATGGCACGCAGTCTGCCGTAACGTGTAAAAAGGGATCTCTTTTTGAGTATTTTGTGTGTGGCCCTCGAATATTCACTGGAAGTGTTAAGCAGCCCCCCAGCTGAAATAACTGCCCACCCCTGGGTTAGAGGCTTCCAAAGTATCCTTTGTCCCTCAACCTGACTCAAACCAGGCATTTGCTAGTTATACAGCTGAAGATACCGAAAAAGGCACTGTGTCCACTGACCTACAGTCGTCGCTCACTCCGCACATATTTAAAATAGAACCTGTGGAGGCTCCTAATTGTGTTCTTGAGCAAACTTTGTTCAACCCATTCCTTTTGACATTAACCCGGGTCTCAGCCCTTAACATTGTGGGAGGACAAGATACATTGATACATTATACAATAGATACATTGTGGGAGGACAAGACCCATATACTATCCACTGGGAGAGAAGGTTATAGCAGTACGGGTCTTGTCATGGTTAGTGGGCCGCAATTGTTTGTTAAGCAACTTACATTACACCCCTCTTTGTTTGCTTTATCTCTGTTTCATGGTCTCATAGAATTTGTGACTTGAAGTGGTCTGTTCTTACTTACCATCTTGGTTACAAAACCTTATGGATATCAATTACCTGATGTGTCCTACATAAACGTCTCCCTTTTATGTCAATAAGATTTCTTCTTTATACTTTCTCCTATAGTTGTAATGTTTCTCATAATTTGTATTATTTCTTTGTTTAAACACTGATTTTATTTATTTTATTTAAGATATTTTTGATGACTGCCCTATACTGGTCACCTCAGTCATTGCTCAACTTATGTGAACCTGATTTTGTTTTTTTATACATTGTATACTTTACCATTGTTTCTGAGCACCAATGGTTTCATGGCATAAAATGCTATGTAAATACTTTGTTTAGTATTTTCTTATTCATGTGAGTTTTCATATTATCTTTTGTTATCTGCTCTCAAGCCATTTGGTATATTGCAACAGAATGCATCCTAAATACTTACCTGCTTATTGCATTATCTATGTAAATTGCTAGTTGAGCTGAGTGACTAATATGGTCTCATACTAATTTCTGTCCATTACAATATACCATAATGTTTAGTGTAAAGTTCTCCGGGAAATACTGACCAGCAGTTGCTTCCCACTTCTTTTGGTTTGGAAAATTAGAAAAAGCAGTGGTGAAGCTAAAGCATTAAGGGGGTCATTCAGAGTTGATCGCTCACTAGCTACTTTTAGCAGCCGTGCAAACGCATAGTCGCCACCCACGGGGGAGTATATTTTCACTTTACAAGTGTGCGAATGCCTGTGCAGCTGAGCAGTACAAAATCATTTTGTGCAGAACAAGATTAGCCCTGCAGTTACTTATCCTGTGCGATGAATCCAGCGACGGAGGTCCCGGAATTGACGTCAGACACCCGCCCTGCAAATGCCTGGACACGCCTGCGTTTTGCCAAACACTCCCAGAAAACAGTGAGTTGACACCCAGCAACGCCCTCTTCCTGTCAATCTCCTTGCGATCGGCTGTGCAAATGGAATCTTTACTAGATCCAGTACACAACAATGATGCTCTTTGCACCCGTACGATGAGCGTGCACATTGCGGCGCATACGCATGTGCAGTTTTGTTATATTTTTTACCTGATCGCTGTGCTGCAAAAATCGGCAGTGAGTGAACATGACCCTCTAAGTGCAGTCACTCTCTGGTATATTATGCAGATTTTTCAAGTGGTTTCTATTATTGTGTCTAGCACTATGTTTTCTTTGTCTCATCTAAGTTTCTTTTTGAATGGTCTGTAACAACACTGACATATTGTATCAATATGCTCACATCAAAATGTTACATATGTTGTATCTACTGTTTGTAATGTCTGTCACTGATGCTTATGCTTCAATAATAAAAAAAAGTAAAAAAAAAACCCATCAATATTGTTTGGTGACTTTTCACCTTTGAGCAATATTAGTACTTAACATTATTTTTCTTACAAATTCTTACCTGTGCCGTGTTCTGTCAGAGAAGTTTTTATTTTTAAATATGTTTCACGATCTGATCTTGAGAAATTGAAGAAACTAAGGTCGATCTCCCTGGATAGACATCCTTTGCTATCAGTCTACAAAATATAAGTTACAAAGTATAAATAAGATAAAGTTTAAACAAGGAAGTCAAAAGTATTGATGGAATGTGGGCTACCCCCTAATCAGCGGGCAGGGCCGTGCATGCCCAAGAGGTATAGTGATTAGTAACAATGACTACCAATATCTGTTAAGTGGGGAAACTTAGAAATACTTTAAGTCTCATCCAGTGCAGATGTTATTTATGGGCTGCACATCCCCCTCTCAGTAATATTCGCCACTTCTGTGTGACTGCATTGGCTCAGTGGCTTCACTTTGACTGGCAGTGACTTCCTATTGGAAGTCCTACTTGCCATTTAGCAGTCACCCGCAGGATAGGCAGTGCCATTGGGAGGTCTTTCCTCCCTCCGGGACTGCCAGACCGGGCTGCAATTAGTGGAGCTGGTTTCCTGTAGGAAGCTACTCCCTGCCTGATCGTCAGCCCAAATCCAACTTCTATGGGCTGCAGCCAATGCAGTCCATAGAAGCCAGGGGTTGCCCATGCACACTCTAGCAATGCTTGTGCACATGTGCAGGTTCTTGCACCTGCTAGATCCATTGCGCAGGTGCCAGAACCTGGATCTGGATCTCTCCTCACACTTTCTGGCATGGGCAGTGGCAGATCCATGCCGAAAAAAGATAGGAGCTGCCGCTGGTCTCATCTAACATAATTGTGGGTTTTGTCCCCTCTTTCCTCCATTCCAACACAGAACATGAGACTTTACAGATGTGTCAACTTACATCTAGCCTCTCTGCAGGTTAGAGGGTCTTTTCATGCAACTTTGTCCATTATTCACAAAATGATGTGGATAAGATGCACAAGGAGCTTTTACTGATTAAATAGATATATGGCATGGCTATATTCTGTGCGTGACCACGCCTGTACAGTATCTGCATATGTAATTCTACTAAACCATATTTTCCTAAAAAAACACATTGTCCTCCACAGACATTTTTTTTTTATTGTCCCAGCCCCTTCCCCACCCCTCCCCCACAGAAGACAGACCTGAGGTGACCAGCCGCAGCTTCAGAAAGTGCAGAAGTGCATTTAGTGAAGCAGCCAACAAGAATAACCTTCATTCATATTATTCTGCATGCATATGCATCGCAGCCGGGCTCCCATTGAGGTGAATGGCTGCCAGCTGACATTGTAAAGTATGCATAGCGAGAGCATACGTACGCACGTGTTCTGCTATGCTGCGAGTTGTATGTTTCCATGTGAATGCATAGCAGCAACAACTGAAGAGGACCCATCTGTATAATACACAGATGCTCAGTAAATTAACAAAGGGAATTTCAATTTTAACACTAAGGGCAGGATGTACTAATGAGAAAATGTGATTTCCCTTATATACTAAGCCCTGGCTGCCAGGGCTTCGGTGCAGAGGGTAATTCCAGCAAAAGCTGGCGTTACCCTATAGAAGGCTATGGACTTTCTCTACACATTGGTGCTGTCAGCAGGTTCTGATCAAACCCCTCCCAGCATCCTCTGCGGTCTCCACATCAGAGGCGTAACTAAGGGGGGTCGGGCAGGGCACGTGCCCTGGGCGCTGTAGCAGGCCCAGCAGAGGGGGGCGCTGCCGGCCAGGGCATCATGCCCGCCCGCCCCGCTATTGCCGCCCGTTACTATAGCGCCGCACTGCGCTGGAGCACTATGCAGCTCCCTGCCTCCGTCATGTGTGTTCTTCTACTTGGAGCCGAGAGCGTGACCGCAGGCAGTGACAGCATCACGCTCCCGGAGCTGTACACAGGCAATCGGGCTCGGCTCCTCTTCACTTCACGGAGATAGGCAGAGTTGCGCAGCGGCTAGTCCAGGACAGTATAAGTCTGAAGAGTCTGTCCTGGACTCCTGGATCAGCCGCTGCGCAACTCTGCCTATCCCCGTCAATCTCCCTTTCTCTCTGCCTATCCCCGTCAAGGAGCTCAGTGCCGTCACTGGAGTTTATCTACATGATTCTTGCTTTCCGGATGCCCAGAGGGGTCACGCAAGTCAGGTTCTGTTCCTGACCATAAACCGCCTGCACAGGAATGGGATCTTCCACATTTTGGGGGCTGATATCATCTGTAAGTACAGAACATACTTATCAGTAGTGAGAGACTCTGTGTGTGTGTGTGTGTGTGTGTGTGTGTGTGTGTGTGTGTGTGTGTGTGTGCTACAGAGGTGGCGTTCTCCTAGTACCTCTATACTTAGCAGTAAGCCTTCCTCACCATCCACCTACATTACTCCTTTCCTCATCCTCAGCCACAGTCCTCATTACAGTATATAGAATCACACGGCTGCAGATGCCTGGGCGTTAGTTGTGTAGTTAGTGCCTGGGTGTCAGTTGTGTAGTTAGTGTCTGGGTGTCGGTCAGAGGCGTAACTAAGGGGGGTCAGGCAGGGCAGGGCACATTCCCTGGGCGCCGTCGCAGGCCGAGCAGAGGGGGGAGTTGCCGGCCAGGTCATCATGCCCGTCCGCCCCTGCTATTGCAGCCCGTTACTATAGCGCTACTGCCACCCGTTACCATAGCGCCGCACTGCATCGGCGCACTATGCAGCTCCCTGCCTCCGTCCTGTGTGTGCTGCTGCTGGAAGCCGGGAGCGTGACCGCAATGACAGTGTCAAACTCCCGGAGCTGTACAGGCAAACGGGCTCGGCTCCTCTTCACTTCACGGGTATAGGGATAGGCAGAGTTGCACAGCGGCTGATCCAGGAGTCCAGGACAGTATAAATCTGAAGAGTCTGTCTTGGACTCCTGGATCAGCCGCTGCGCTACTCTGCCTATCCCCGTCAATCTCCTTTTCTCTCTGCCTATCCCCGTCAATCTCCCGCATCGCCTCCTCCTGCCTCCCGCGTTTTCTCCTCCCGCTTATCTTATATCCCCCCATGGCCGCATAATGTTTTGCTGGGCTGCGGGGTCCAGAAGCATTTGAGCATTGCAAATACCGGATCGCCCAGCTTGGGACACCACGGAGCTGCCTCCCCACCTAAAGGTACTGTTTGTATGTGTAACTGCTGTCAATAGCACCTCTCCTCTGCTTAAATCTCTCTCCCCATTGCCACTCCCCCTTGCGCTCTCTCCCCCCATATGCCTCTTTCTCCTCATGCCCCTCTCTTCCAAGCCCCCCTCCTCTCTCCCTCTTAATGTCCCATCTCTCTTCATGCCTCCTTTCTCTCTGTATGCCTCTCTCTCCATGCCCCCTTGCTATCTCCCCCCATGTCCCCCCTCTAGAATACCGGGTCCTAGAATGTGAATTTTGGTTCATACCGTGTCCTAGAATGTGAATTTTGGTTCATACCGTGTCCTAGAATGTGAATTTTGGTTCACACCGTGTGCTAGAATGTGAATTTCGGCTCATTCAGTGTGCTATAATATGAATTTCGGCTCATACTGTGTGCTACAATGTGAATTTCGGCTCATTCAGTGTGCTGTAATGTGATTTTCGGCTCATTCAGTGTGCTACAATGTGAGTTTCGGCTCATTCAGTGTGCTACAATGTGAGTTTCGGCTCAGTGTGCTACAATGTGAATTTCGGCTCATTCAGTGTGCTATAATATGAATTTCGGCTCATTCAGTGTGCTATAATATGAATTTCGGCTCATTCAGTGTGCTACAATGTGAGTTTCGGCTCAGTGTGCTATAATATGAATTTAGGCTCATTCAGTGTGCTATAATGTGAGTTTTGGCTCATTCAGTGTGCTACAATGTGAATTTCGGCTCATTCAGTGTGCTACAATGTGAGTTTCGGCTCAGTGTGCTACAATGTGAATTTCGGCTCATTCAGTGTGCTAAAATTTGAAAGGGGCACCGGTACTAGAGAGCATAAGGGGTATTACTACACTGAAGGACACGCCCCCTGTTTAGTGGACACACCCCTTTTCCCAGAGCGTGCGCGCATAATTCCACCCTTTTTTTTTGGGGGGGGGGGGGCGGCGCCATTAGTGATCTTGCCCTGGGCTCCAAAATCCCTAGTTACGCCTCTGCTCCACATCCTTCTGCGCAAGCGCAGATGGACTTCCGGGTCATAAACACGGAAGTCTAAGGACCGGCAGCCATCACAAAAGGCAGCTCTTATTGTTACATATGCGAATAGTATTGGCGCAATATGTAGCAGGATGTTCCACAAGAGGTTGGTACATCCCGCCCTACGAGGCAAATGTACTAAGCATTGGAGAGAAATAAAGTGGAGAGAAATATAGTGGAGATTAACTACCAATCAGCTCATAACTGTCATTTTTCAAATACAGCCTGTAACATGGTAGTTAGGAGCTGATTGGTTGGTACTTTATCTTTCTCCAATCTATCACTCTCTCATGCTTAGTACATCTTCTGACTAGTTGTGAATTGTCGAGGCACCAGTTCTAACATTGGGTTCTCACATACTGTAACAATTGCTCCTATTATAGGGAGGTACCCACAAGCAGCGGCGGAACTACCACTGGTGCAGCTGGGGCTATGCCAAGGGGCACGCAGTCACCCAGACCTGCAGTGAGTTTTAATCACATGCATCCACCACTGCAGAATGCAGTCAGGTGCGGGCTCCCATCGCGCCAGATAACTCGCGATCGTTGCACCCATTAATGAAGTTCTGCCCCCCGGCTATCCATTCAATTTCCCCTCTACTCTCCCAGCTGTCACCAGGAGGGCTGGTGGGCGGCGCTTGTGGTGCGACAACCAGGGAATGAGATCATGATGTCTAATCCCTGAAGAGAGAAGGCTTGAGTTTGTGCAGAGCTGCAAGAGGAGCCTATCTGCTGGCTAGCCAGCTTGAGCCCTCCCAGCCCCAGCAGCCCATATAGGCAGAAGAAGACAGAGGTAAAAGCAGAGGAGCAGGAAAGTAAAAAACGAGGCAGAGGGCGAGAGCACAAAGGGTCATTATATTTACATTGTGTAATGGCGTGGGGGAGGTAGAAATAGGTTTATATACTGTAAGTGAAGGGGTGAGGGGAACAATTGACTAAATATATGCAGGGCAGAGGAGGGGGACAGTATAATTATTACATTGATAAGAGAATGAGTTGGAGGATGTAATAAGAGGAATAAAATTTTTTTTCCAAGTAATAGAGTGGAGTTTGTGTGTGTTCTTATATATATATATATATATATATATATATATATATATATATTCATATATATATATATATATATATATATATTCATATATATATAAATTCAACAGTTTCTAATAAAAGCTAAAATAATAACATTGTGTAATTATCTTTCTTAAATTATTGTACATTGTAATATGTACAACAAAACACTGTATATTTGTAATCAGTCATAACATTATTTTATGCTGGGTTTTCCTAGACATGTATTTCACACTGTACAGTATATTGAAATGCAATGCAAATCATTTCAAAATTACTACTGCCTATGTGAGTGTGCATACATTTCATAACATGGACCACACTCAGGCTTCAATACAAACACATTTTGCAGCAGTTTTTGGCCACAAATTGCTTTTTTATTTGTCTTTTTTTTGTGTACATGTGCATCCTTTAGTGGTGCTCATCTGTTTTTCTTTTAATGAGAAGTTGTAATTATGTCTTCCTATGTCAAGGGGGCTGTGTGGCAGAGTAAAGGGATAATCATCTGCAGATCAGGGAGGACCCTCACCTTTTCCTTAATTAGGACCAGCTAAGGTAAAAAAAACCAGGCTAGGTCAGTTAGTAGGGGGGTGTGTGTGGGAGAGGCAGTACCTTTAGCAGCTCTCTTTATCCTGGAGAAATCTGCACACTGAAACTGCTGTGAATACTCTGCCTGTTTGCACTGCTGTCTTCAAGTAAGCTGAACTGTTATATTTGAATTGGTGACTGTACCCTTTGTAAGAAGCTATTACAGTATCTATGGCTGTCAGCCGGAAATAAAGCTTACTTGTTTGCAATACCTCTTCCTCCCATTGGTTGTCTGGAACTTACCCGCTACATTGTGGTGTCAGAGTGAGATAAAGTGCGTCCTGTGCTGAGGATCCTAAACAGACAACCGTAGAAGCCGTTATGCAACAGATGTTGAAGTTCTTTAAACAGCAGCAAGCAGTAGTGAATGATCCAGTACTTCACAAAATGCAGGCCTTAGACGACGTGGCGGCCTTTCTTACGACTTTTGAAAGGGTTGCAACCTTGCATGCATGACCCATAGAATCCTGATCCCTATAGATTGCCCCTCTGCTAACAGGGAAGGCCTGAGCTGCATATGCCGCCTTCTCGCTGGAAGATGCAAAAGACTATGACCATGTGAAGGATGCTGTAGCCGACCCATTTGTCCTCTATCCAGAAGCATACTGGTGAAAATTCAGGTATGTCTCCTATGACCCTGATGTGAGGCCACGTGTTGAGGCCCAAAAGTTAGCCAGCTTTGCTGTTAAGTGGCTCCAGATGGACCAAAATAACTCTAGTGGAGTTTATCACTTTGGAACAGTTTACTTCTCTTCTTCCTGCCAAGATTGCTCACTGGATCCAGCTGCATTGAGTTGACACTTTAGCCTCCGCAGTCCGGCTAGTGGAAAATGCATTGTTGGCACAGGAAGGTACTGTATGGAGAACCTTTCTACTTTAATTATGCCATAATCTCCACGTCTGTCCCTATAGTGACCATTACCTCGGGGTAAGGTGTCCCCATGTCAGGATCCGGATAGACGCCAGACTCCCTTGCAGATGCTGCTCTCAGAGAAATTGAGGCAGACAGCTCCTCCCTTCGCTATGAGTAAAGAGGGTTTTAGGCAGAGAAGTAATTTTACAGGGAGGGCATTGGCCGCTCATTTCCCAGGAAGTTGGAGGTCCAGAGCTGTCGACTTCCCCAACAACTCCAGTGCAGGTTTGTGTCAGGAACTGGTGCAGAATACGGAATTTGGGATCAGATACCAAATGGTTGACGTTACCCAGAACAGAGGCACAGAATCTAACACGCCAGGAGGTTTTCACCAGGGAACTCCGCAAGGGGATATGGGCTTTGTGGCTCCCAATGTGCAGGTCACGGCCCCCTGTTTGGGTCACTTGATACCTGAACTGGACTAGAGTTATGGCAGAGGTGTTGTATGATAGTCCAGAGGTATACGGCAAACCGCAGGGGTACGCAGGAACAAACAGGAACTGGAGAAGGTGGCGGGGTGTGCATGGCCAGATGGTACACTGGAGCCGTGGAGATGGAACAACAGCAGGAACACTAGGAGGGACACAGGAGGTAGCGGTACATGGATGGACTGGGGTGCAGGCACTTGGAGACAGGGTAACGGTAGTTGGCAGACTAAGTTCGTCAGCAAGGTGTTGAAGCTGGAATTCAATGCAGGAGCAAGGCAAAACCCGCTGGACAGATGAACTGAGACCAGAGAGGAACCAGAGAGCAGAACACCGTATGGAGTAGCTATAACTGGCAAAGCATCTTGGGATTGAGAGGCTTAAAAGAACAGGCTGGACCAATTAGCTGTGAGCACCAGACAGGCCCCCAGTAATTGATATATCATGCAGCTGCAGTGCAGACTGAGCAGGCTGACAGGCTGAATAGTAGGATTCAGGTAACCAGCTGTAATTATAGAATGCAGACACCTGTGGAGTCAGTTGCTGAATGCAGGAGCTGAGGCACTGGGAGACAACTATGCAGGAGCTAGCTGTGACGTGTAGTTCCACAAACTGAGGCAGAGGTAAGTCATAAGAATAACTAGCAAAACATGAGTAATATGCTCAGGATTGTAACAGTACCCCTGCCTTGAAGAGGGGTTAAGAAACCCTAGAACCAGGCTTATCCGGAAATTCATGGAAGAAAGACCTCTTAAGTCTGGGTGCATGAATAAACCTCTCTGGTACCCAGGTTCTCTCTCCTGGACCGTAACCCTTCAAATGTATGAGGAAATTAACTTGAACCCTCCTGAACTTGGAATCCAGGATCTTTTCCACAACAAACTCCTGGTGACCTGAACCAACACAGCGACAGGCCTTCTGGAAGGAGATCTTCTGAAGCTCTGGGATACAAATGCTTGTTTCAACAAGGAACAGTGTAAAGTGTTATTATTCTTAAGTGATTTCGATAAGAGGAGTTGAAAGGGTACTGGAGTAATCTGTCTATTAATCCAGAATGGACCAATGAACCTAGGCCCAAATTTTTGAGATGGTTGGCATAACTTGATATTTAGGGTGGACAGCCACACCATGTCACCTACTTTAAAAGTACAAGGTCTTCATCGTCTGTCAGAAAATTTCTTGGAACGAACAGAGACTTGGTTGAGTGCTAGACGTACTCTCCTCCAAATTTTCCTTGGACGAGCTACAGGATCAAAGAAAGAAGTCTGTTGCTGCAGGATGTCAAAAGTGTTAGACCTAGGATGGAAACCCGAGAGACAAAAGAAGGGTGACATGGATGAGGAAGAGTGACTGGAATTATTATAGGCAAATTCAGCAAATGCCAGATTGTCCACCCAATCATTATGGTACTTGGAAACATAAAAACTGTTCAAGAAACTGGTTCACTCGCTCAGTTGTTTCATCAATAACAGGAAAAAATCTAGTTGTTTTCAGAAGAGCAAACACTCTAAAACAAAAATTAGCACCTAGTTTTTTCAAAAGAAAACATAAAGATACAGATACTATAGCCAATGCAGAAAATATTTTTAAGTTGCCCCCCAAACCTAATGGTTTCTTTAAATGTGGGAGGGACAAACTGTGAGAGGACCTTTTGTCTCATTTTCATTACACCCACAAATAGGTGTCAGCAGCTTGGATACAATTTGGCTCAAAAGGGCAAGTATACTTGTTACTTTTTATTATTACAGAAACAGTATCACAAAAAGTTATTTGGATGCTTATTGAAGTATTACAGTTCAATTAATCCAAGGAACTGATTACACTAAACCAAGGAGAAATCCATATGGACTGTGTCATTTTATAAAGTTTATAACTCCAAGGATACTGTTTAATTTATTATATTAGTGACAAATTGTAATCGTGAATTAGTTTGGTACAAAGCGGCTGATGTGCATAAAAAGTTTTTATTTTTATTTTAGTCTGTGAAAACCATCAAAAGGTTTAAATTCCCCCTAATAGTTACAATAAAATATCTTAATATTCTTTCTGTTTGTGCTCTCCATTTCTTTTAGTTCTCTCTGGTATTCACAGGGTTGCTAATACCTTGGCTTGTGGTAGCAGCAAACAGAAAATTAGCAGAAAAAACTAGATCATAAGCGCCTTGTCTTTTTCTTTTGGATGTGTGTCCCCCGCCTACAGTCGAGGTGAAGCCACGGCCTCGATCAACGGTCCTCACAGGACACATTTGTGACCGCATTGCTGCTGTTGGACCACTGACACTCTCCACCAGGAATATATGCTGCCTCCCACCACTTCATCCCACCTGCTGGCTCCATTATTTGACAGGCTGACCATCCCCCTGAGGCCGAGACACGAGGCTCTGGTACTGCGGCTTCATCCGCCTGCCATCGTGGATTTGCCCCAGTTTGAAACGCGCACCCTCCCACTGCATTAATAACTGTGTGGATGCCTTTCCAGCACCCTGCTTCCCCTTCCAGGATCCTGTCCCTCTGCATGCCTAAATAGGCTACACTGAGGTGGGTGCTTGCAGTGTTTATCTATAAATGCCTTAAGGGGTTCTGATTTACTGGACCGCTTTAGATACCTTACGGTCATTCCACATTAGGGCTCTTCATGGTGAAGTCTGAGACTACTGGTCCTTACTTACTATGATTTCCCTCCTTTGCTATCCCAGAGAATCGCTATTACTGTCTGGTGTTGTGACAAACATTTGTGCTGCAGCACTCATATTCCTCTTGGTAACAAACAACCTGGAATCTGATTTTCCAGCTATCCTCCCCTAACTTTTGCTACAAATTAAATCAGCTTTTCATTATTGAAATACTCTGGTTTCCTGTTGGGCTGGATTTAATATAATTGACCAGATGGAATACCTCTCTGGATTCAGATAAAGGCAACTCACAGTGCAGCAAGAGGTGTGTGTTGGTACTCTTTTTCCACCACATTGTTCACCACCTGGAAATGCTGTCCAATACCATATTTCACACCCCAGAGAGTGGATACGTCTCCAAATATTTTTCTGCAATCTGTGAATACTGACTACAAAAATTTACCTATGGAACTAATATCCGAATTTCAACAAAAGTTAAGAAGAAAGGGCCTAAGGAAATTTCCCATCACTTCCTTTGCCAAGGTAGACAACCTTTGCCTCAATCTCCTTCAAGTCCTTCACTATCATCAGAGATGGACCAAGTGTCATCACCTGCCACTAGGGGTAATATCCAAAATCTACAGGCTCTTATTATGAACTTAAAGACTCTTACACTACCGCACTTCAAAAAGCTGTAGATGAGCTTAAAGCAGACATGACAGAACTCTCCTACTTCCTCACTTGAAACTCATGTGGATAGAGTATAGACAAAGAAAAAAACTCCCAAGCGCTATGGAATCTGATAAAACACTTCTTGCTTAAATTACTGGATCACACTGGTATGATATATCTATAATAGTATAAAATGACCATCAGTATTCACACATCAGTAATGAAATGATTTTGTTTATTTAAAATATGTCTGCACACGATTAATACATTTATCTGTTTCTAAATTAAAACAGTGAATCCTAATACCGGTATACAACATTTATAACAATACAACATGTAACATAGAATTCTCAAAAATGTCTCAAAAATATGTTTACAAAAAATCCAAACACCTCTTGGAATTTAGGTGCTTGTTTCACCTTCTAGTTGATGCTAGAGCACCACAACACGTCTGCCGGCAGACATCCGATGCTTTGCTCCTCTTACCACTCATGGTTTAACAAGTAAGCTGCGGAGATCCCGAACTCTGAAAAACGCTTCAGGTAGCTACTAATGACACCATTTGAACTTTGATAAATAGTTAACATCAGCCTGGTAGGATTTTCCTAAAAAGGACATTGTTGACTGTTTTGGATATACCAGCTGATACACCAGAGAAGGTGAAACAAGCACCTAAATTCCAAGAGGTGTTTGGATTTTTTGTAAACATATTTTTGAGACATTTTTGAGAATTCTATGTTACATGTTGTATTGTTATAAATGTTGTATACCGGTATTAGGATTCACTGTTTTAATTTAGAAACAGATAAATGTATTAATCGTGTGCAGACATATTTTAAATAAACAAAATCATTTCATTACTGATGTGTGAATACTGATGGTCATTTTATACTATTATAGATATATCATACCAGTGTGATCCAGTAATTTAAGCAAGAAGTGTTTTATCAGATTCCATAGCGCTTGGGAGTTTTTTTCTTTGTCTATACGTATCTTTTGGGAAAGGTGGATTCCCTCTATACTCCGATAGCAGCTTATTTATCTGTTAGCGATAAGTGCAGTCCTTACTTGTTGTTTTGTCATGTGGATAGAGGCCAAGAGGATCATGATAACTTCTCCAAGGAGATGAACTACTATTACAGGAAGCCCACTCCCTCATCTTATCCTCCCCCCCTCAACCTGCCAATCAAACATGCTTTGGTTTCACCTATTCTCAAAAAAACCAACCTCAACCATTCTTCACTCACTAGTTACTAGAGATGAGCGCCTGAAATTTTTCGGGTTTTGTGTTTTGGTTTTGGGTTCGGTTCCGCGGCCGTGTTTTGGGTTCGAACGCGTTTTGGCAAAACCTCACCGAATTTTTTTTGTCGGATTCGGGTGTGTTTTGGATTCGGGTGTTTTTTTCAAAAAACACTAAAAAACAGCTTAAATCATAGAATTTGGGGGTCATTTTGATCCCAAAGTATTATTAACCTCAAAAACCATAATTTACACTCATTTTCAGTCTATTCTGAATACCTCACACCTCACAATATTATTTTTAGTCCTAAAATTTGCACCGAGGTCGCTGTGTGAGTAAGATAAGCGACCCTAGTGGCCGACACAAACACCGGGCCCATCTAGGAGTGGCACTGCAGTGTCACGCAGGATGTCCCTTCCAAAAAACCCTCCCCAAACAGCACATGACGCAAAGAAAAAAAGAGGCGCAATGAGGTAGCTGTGTGAGTAAGATTAGCGACCCTAGTGGCCGACACAAACACCGGGCCCATCTAGGAGTGGCACTGCAGTGTCACGCAGGATGTCCCTTCCAAAAAACCCTCCCCAAACAGCACATGACGCAAAGAAAAAAAGAGGCGCAATGAGGTAGCTGTGTGAGTAAGATTAGCGACCCTAGTGGCCGACACAAACACCGGGCCCATCTAGGAGTGGCACTGCAGTGTCACGCAGGATGTCCCTTCCAAAAAACCCTCCCCAAACAGCACATGACGCAAAGAAAAAAAGAGGCGCAATGAGGTAGCTGACTGTGTGAGTAAGATTAGCGACCCTAGTGGCCGACACAAACACCGGGCCCATTTAGGAGTGGCACTGCAGTGTCACGCAGGATGTCCCTTCCAAAAAACCCTCCCCAATCAGCACATGATGCAAAGAAAAAGAAAAGAAAAAAGAGGTGCAAGATGGAATTGTCCTTGGGCCCTCCCACCCACCCTTATGTTGTATAAACAAAACAGGACATGCACACTTTAACCAACCCATCATTTCAGTGACAGGGTCTGCCACACGACTGTGACTGATATGACGGGTTGGTTTGGACCCCCCCAAAAAAGAAGCAATTAATCTCTCCTTGCACAAACTGGCTCTACAGAGGCAAGATGTCCACCTCATCATCACCCTCCGATATATCACCGTGTACATCCCCCTCCTCACAGATTATCAATTCGTCCCCACTGGAATCCACCATCTCAGCTCCCTGTGTACTTTGTGGAGGCAATTGCTGCTGGTCAATGTCTCCGCGGAGGAATTGATTATAATTCATTTTAATGAACATCATCTTCTCCACATTTTCTGGATGTAACCTCGTACGCCGATTGCTGACAAGGTGAGCGGCGGCACTAAACACTCTTTCGGAGTACACACTTGTGGGAGGGCAACTTAGGTAGAATAAAGCCAGTTTGTGCAAGGGCCTCCAAATTGCCTCTTTTTCCTGCCAGTACAAGTACGGACTGTGTGACATGCCTACTTGGATGCGGTCACTCATATAATCCTCCACCATTCTATCAATGTTGAGAGAATCATATGCAGTGACAGTAGACGACATGTCCGTAATCGTTGTCAGGTCCTTCAGTCCGGACCAGATGTCAGCATCAGCAGTCGCTCCAGACTGCCCTGCATCACCGCCAGCGGGTGGGCTCGGAATTCTGAGCCTTTTCCTCGCACCCCCAGTTGCGGGAGAATGTGAAGGAGGAGATGTTGACAGGTCGCGTTCCGCTTGACTTGACAATTTTGTCACCAGCAGGTCTTTCAACCCCAGCAGACTTGTGTCTGCCGGAAAGAGAGATCCAAGGTAGGCTTTAAATCTAGGATCGAGCACGGTGGCCAAAATGTAGTGCTCTGATTTCAACAGATTGACCACCCGTGAATCCTTGTTAAGCGAATTAAGGGCTCCATCCACAAGTCCCACATGCCTAGCGGAATCGCTCCGTGTTAGCTCCTCCTTCAATGTCTCCAGCTTCTTCTGCAAAAGCCTGATGAGGGGAATGACCTGACTCAGGCTGGCAGTGTCTGAACTGACTTCACGTGTGGCAAGTTCAAAGGGCATCAGAACCTTGCACAACGTTGAAATCATTCTCCACTGCGCTTGAGACAGGTGCATTCCACCTACTATATCGTGCTCAATTGTATAGGCTTGAATGGCCTTTTGCTGCTCCTCCAACCTCTGAAGCATATAGAGGGTTGAATTCCACCTCGTTACCACTTCTTGCTTCAGATGATGGCAGGGCAGGTTCAGTAGTTTTTGGTGGTGCTCCAGTCTTCTGTACGTGGTGCCTGTACGCCGAAAGTGTCCCGCAATTCTTCTGGCCACCGACAGCATCTCTTGCACGCCCCTGTCGTTTTTTAAAAAATTCTGCACCACCAAATTCAAGGTATGTGCAAAACATGGGACGTGCTGGAATTTGCCCATATTTAATGCACACACAATATTGCTGGCGTTGTCCGATGCCACAAATCCACAGGAGAGTCCAATTGGGGTAAGCCATTCCGCGATGATCTTCCTCAGTTGCCGTAAGAGGTTTTCAGCTGTGTGCGTATTCTGGAAAGCGGTGATACAAAGCGTAGCCTGCCTAGGAAAGAGTTGACGTTTGCGAGATGCTGCTACTGGTGCCGCCGCTGCTGTTCTTGCGGCGGGAGTCCATACATCTACCCAGTGGGCTGTCACAGTCATATAGTCCTGACCCTGCCCTGCTCCACTTGTCCACATGTCCGTGGTTAAGTGGACATTGGGTACAACTGCATTTTTTAGGACACTGGTGAGTCTTTTTCTGACGTCCGTGTACATTCTCGGTATCGCCTGCCTAGAGAAGTGGAACCTAGATGGTATTTGGTAACGGGGGCACACTGCCTCAATAAATTGTCTAGTTCCCTGTGAACTAACGGCGGATACCGGACGCACGTCTAACACCAACATAGTTGTCAAGGCCTCAGTTATCCGCTTTGCAGTAGGATGACTGCTGTGATATTTCATCTTCCTCGCAAAGGACTGTTGAACAGTCAATTGCTTACTGGAAGTAGTACAAGTGGGCTTACGACTTCCCCTCTGGGATGACCATCGACTCCCAGCGGCAACAACAGCAGCGCCAGCAGCAGTAGGCGTTACACGCAAGGATGCATCGGAGGAATCCCAGGCAGGAGAGGACTCGTCAGAATTGCCAGTGACATGGCCTGCAGGACTATTGGCATTCCTGGGGAAGGAGGAAATTGACACTGAGGGAGTTGGTGGGGTGGTTTGCGTGAGCTTGGTTACAAGAGGAAGGGATTTACTGGTCAGTGGACTGCTTCCGCTGTCACCCAAAGTTTTTGAACTTGTCACTGACTTATTATGAATGCGCTGCAGGTGACGTATAAGGGAGGATGTTCCGAGGTGGTTAACGTCCTTACCCCTACTTATTACAGCTTGACAAAGGGAACACACGGCTTGACACCTGTTGTCCGCATTTCTGGTGAAATACCTCCACACCGAAGAGCTGATTTTTTTGGTATTTTCACCTGGCATGTCAACGGCCATATTCCTCCCACGGACAACAGGTGTCTCCCCGGGTGCCAGACTTAAACAAACCACCTCACCATCAGAATCCTCCTGGTCAATTTCCTCCCCAGCGCCAGCAACACCCATATCCTCCTCATCCTGGTGTACTTCAACACTGACATCTTCAATCTGACTATCAGGAACTGGACTGCGGGTGCTCCTTCCAGCACTTGCAGGGGGCGTGCAAATGGTGGAAGGCGCATGCTCTTCATGTCCAGTGTTGGGAAGGTCAGGCATTGCAACCGACACAATTGGACTCTCCTTGTGGATTTGGGATTTCGAAGAATGCACAGTTCTTTGCTGTGCTGCTTTTGCCAGCTTGAGTCTTTTCATTTTTCTAGCGAGAGGCTGAGTGCTTCCATCCTCATGTGAAGCTGAACCACTAGCCATGAACATAGGCCAGGGCCTCAGCCGTTCCTTGCCACTCCGTGTCGTAAATGGCATATTGGCAAGTTTACGCTTCTCCTCCGACAATTTTATTTTAGGTTTTGGAGTCCTTTTTTTTCTGATATTTGGTGTTTTGGATTTGACATGCTCTGTACTATGACATTGGGCATCGGCCTTGGCAGACGACGTTGCTGGCATTTCATCGTCTCGGCCATGACTAGTGGCAGCAGCTTCAGCACGAGGTGGAAGTGGATCTTGATCTTTCCCTAATTTTGGAATCTCAACATTTTTGTTCTCCATATTTTAATAGGCACAACTAAAAGGCACCTCAGGTAAACAATGGAGATGGATACTAGTATACAATTATGGACTGCCTGCCGAGTGCAGACACAGAGGTAGCCACAGCCGTGAACTACCGTACTGTACTGTGTCTGCTGCTAATATAGACTGGTTGATAAAGAGATAGTATACTCGTAACTAGTATGACTATAAAGAAAGAAAAAAAAACCACGGTTAGGTGGTATATACAATTATGGACGGGCTGCCGAGTGCCGACACAGAGGTAGCCACAGCCGTGAACTACCGCACTGTACTGTGTCTGCTGCTAATATATAGACTGGTTGATAAAGAGATAGTATACTCGTAACTAGTATGTATGTATAAAGAAAGAAAAAAAAACCACGGTTAGGTGGTATATACAATTATGGACGGGCTGCCGAGTGCCGACACAGAGGTAGCCACAGCTGTGAACTACCGCACTGTACTGTGTCTGCTGCTAATATATAGACTGGTTGATAAAGAGATAGTATACTCGTAACTAGTATGTATGTATAAAGAAAGAAAAAAAAAACACGGTTAGGTGGTATATACAATTATGGACGGGCTGCCGAGTGCCGACACAGAGGTAGCCACAGCCGTGAACTACCGCACTGTACTGTGTCTGCTGCTAATATAGACTGGTTGATAAAGAGATAGTATACTCGTAACTAGTATGTATGTATAAAGAAAGAAAAAAAAACCACGGTTAGGTGGTATATACAATTATGGACGGGCTGCCGAGTGCCGACACAGAGGTAGCCACAGCCGTGAACTACCGCACTGTACTGTGTCTGCTGCTAATATAGACTGGTTGATAAAGAGATAGTATACTCGTAACTAGTATGACTATAAAGAAAGAAAAAAAAAACCACGGTTAGGTGGTATATACAATTATGGACGGGCTGCCGAGTGCCGACACAGAGGTAGCCACAGCCGTGAACTACCGCACTGTACTGTGTCTGCTGCTAATATATAGACTGGTTGATAAAGAGATAGTATACTCGTAACTAGTATGTATGTATAAAGAAAAAAAAAAAACCACGGTTAGGTGGTATATACAATTATGGACGGGCTGCCGAGTGCCGACACAGAGGTAGCCACAGCCGTGAACTACCGCACTGTACTGTGTCTGCTGCTAATATATAGACTGGTTGATAAAGAGATAGTATACTCGTAACTAGTATGTATGTATAAAGAAAGAAAAAAAAACCACGGTTAGGTGGTATATACAATTATGGACGGGCTGCCGAGTGCCGACACAGAGGTAGCCACAGCCGTGAACTACCGCACTGTACTGTGTCTGCTGCTAATATATAGACTGGTTGATAAAGAGATAGTATACTCGTAACTAGTATGTATGTATAAAGAAAGAAAAAAAAACCACGGTTAGGTGGTATATACAATTATGGACGGGCTGCCGAGTGCCGACACAGAGGTAGCCACAGCCGTGAACTACCGCACTGTACTGTGTCTGCTGCTAATATAGACTGGTTGATAAAGAGATAGTATACTCGTAACTAGTATGTATGTATAAAGAAAGAAAAAAAAACCACGGTTAGGTGGTATATACAATTATGGACGGGCTGCCGAGTGCCGACACAGAGGTAGCCACAGCCGTGAACTACCGCACTGTACTGTGTCTGCTGCTAATATAGACTGGTTGATAAAGAGATAGTATACTCGTAACTAGTATGACTATAAAGAAAGAAAAAAAAACCACGGTTAGGTGGTATATACAATTATGGACGGGCTGCCGAGTGCCGACACAGAGGTAGCCACAGCCGTGAGCTACCGCACTGTACTGTGTCTGCTGCTAATATAGACTGGTTGATAAAGAGATAGTATACTACTAATATTATATATACTGGTGGTCAGGTCACTGGTCACTAGTCACACTGGCAGTGGCACTCCTGCAGCAAAAGTGTGCACTGTTTAATTTTAATATAATATTATGTACTCCTGGCTCCTGCTATAACCTATAACTGGCACTGCAGTGCTCCCCAGTCTCCCCCACAATTATAAGCTGTGTGAGCTGAGCACAGTCAGATATATATATACATTGATGCAGCACACTGGGCTGAGCAGTGCACACAGATATGGTATGTGACTGAGTCACTGTGTGTATCGTTTTTTTCAGGCAGAGAACGGATATATTAAATAAAACAAACAACTGCACTGTCTGGTGGTCACTGTGGTCGTCAGTCACTAAACTCTGCACTCTCTTCTACAGTATCACAGCCTCAGGTCAATCTCTCTCTCTCTCTCTCTCAACCCTAATCTAAATGGAGAGGACGCCAGCCACGTCCTCTCCCTATCAATCTCAATGCACGTGTGAAAATGGCGGCGACGCGCGGCTCCTTATATAGAATCCGAGTCTCGCGAGAATCCGACAGCGTCATGATGACGTTCGGGCGCGCTCGGGTTAACCGAGCAAGGCGGGAGGATCCGAGTCTGCTCGGACCCGTGAAAAAAACATGAAGTTCGTGCGGGTTCGGATTCAGAGAAACCGAACCCGCTCATCTCTACTAGTTACTGCCCCATCTCTCTTCTCCCATTCGCCTCCAAACTCCTGGTCTACAGACATCTCACAAGCTACCTCTCTGACAACTCCATCCTTGATCCACTACAATCTGGCTTTCGCCCACTCCACTTCACCGAGACTGCCCTGATGAAAGTCACCAATTACCTGATGTCGGCCAAATCCAGGGGCCACTTCTCTTTGCTCATCCTTCTGGACCTCTCTGCTGCCCTTGACACCATGGATAATCCTCCCCTCCTCCGCACGCTCCAAAACATTGACCTCTCTAGCACTGTCCTTAACTGGTTTACCTCTTACCTCCCTAACCGCTCCTTCTCTGTGTCTGCCTCCGGCATCACCTCGCACCCTTCCATCCTTCCTGTTGGTGTCTTTCAGGGTTCTGTCCTAGGCCCCCATCTGTTCTCCCTATACACCTCTTCCCTGGGTGCGCTCATTAACTCCTTTGGTCTTCAATACCACCTCTATGCTGATAACACACAACTCTACCTCTCCTCTCCTGATCTGTCCCCCTCTGTCCTCTCTCAGGTTTCCAGCTGTCTCTCTGCCAACTCCTCAATGTCTGAGCGCTCTCTGAAGCTCAACATGGACAAAACTGAACTCATTATCTTTCTCCCAGTCAGAGCAACACTCCCTACCAATAGGGCTGATTCGGACCTGATCGGTGCTGTGCGAAACGATCAGGTCTGAACTGCACATGCACCGGCACCGCAATGCGCCGGCGCATGCCAGACAGCTGACGGCTGTCTTAGCCCTGCGATCACCTCTGCCTGATTAACAGGCAGAGGCAGTTGCTGGGTGGGAGGGAGCTAGCTGGCGGTGTTTGGCCGCCGTTTAGAGGGAGCGGTCCAGGCTATGCAGGCATGGCCGGACCATTGGGGGGCGGGCTGCTGTGGCTGCGTGACATCACATGCAGCCGCTGCAACCTGGGCAGCGATGAGTAGCTCCCTTCCAGGTTGCAAGAGCTTGGAGTTACTCCTGAAGTGCAAAAGCATCGCCGTTGTGAGATGCTTTTGTACTTGTGCGACGGGGCAGGGACTGACATGCGGGGCGGGCTATCCCTGTGCTGGGCATCCCAATGCATGTCAGTTTGACTGATCATAGATGTGCTAAATTTAGCACATTTACAATCAGGTCTAAATAAGCCCCAGTATCTCTATCACTGTTGACAACACCATCATCTCCCCCGTTCCCCAACTCCACTGCTTGGGCGTCCCTCTTGACTCCTCCCTCTCCTTTGCACCCCACATCCAAGCTCTGGCACAATCCTGTCGGTTCCAGCTACACAACATTGCTAGCATCAGGCCATTTCTCTCCCAGAGTGCAACTAAACTTATCATCTACTCACTGGTCATCTCACAACTCGACTACTGCAATGTTCTGCTCACTGGCCTCGCTCCCATCTTGCCCCATCCAATCTGTCCTCAACTCCACTGCTAGACTTATCTTCCTCACCCGTCACTCCACTTCTGCCTCTCTCCTTCAACAAAATCTACACTGGCTCCCATTCCCCTACAGAATCCTCTTCAAACTCCTCACCCTCACATACAAGGCCATCTCTATTTCCACTGCTCCCTACATCTCCAACCTCCTCTCCATTCATACTCCTTCCCGCCCCCTTTGGTCGGCCAATGACCGTCGTCTCTCCTCTTCCCTGGTCACTGCTTCCCATGCTCGACTTCAAGATTTTGCCCATGCTGCATTTCTTCATTGGAAAATGCTTCCCCGCTCCATTAGACTCTCCCCAACCTTGCAAAGCTTCAAACGGGGCACTGAAAACCCACCTATTCATCAAAGCATAGCCTTCCCATGCATAACCTAGTCCTGAGGCTGCTCCTCCATCCCTCTACCTCATGCCTTTGTGTACATCTTGCCATCAGGCTACCTCCCACTTGCTTGCACCTCATGTCATCTCTCTGTCACCCCTTCCCACTAGATTGTTAACTCTTCAGAGCAGGGCCCTCTTTCCTCTTGTTGTCTAATCCCTGTTCTTGACACATTTCACTTGCAGCTCTCTCCTACTCAGCGACCATCTTTACCTGCTATTTCTCCTGCTGGTAAAGGCTCATCTCTATCTATGACCGCCAGCCCCAAGTAGTATAATGATTACTCCCTCGCTACTTACATCTCAGATGTTAGCTCTTTGTTACCTGTACTCTATTTTTGTTATTTATTTACTGTAATGCTAAGTTTTGTCTCCCTGTACTATTCTTTGTACGGTGCTGTGAAACACTTGTGGCGCCTTGTAAATAAAATGTAATAATAATAATTACAGTGAGCTAGATCTGAGGGAGAAAAACGAAGATCTGGACAAATGGGAGAAATGTAATAACCTGCATATATGTAATATCCCTGAAACCATAGCACCCAGTGATATAGAACCCTATCTCATTCGACTCTTTATGCACCTTCTTCCTTCGGTAGATGCTTCTAATTGAAAGGGCTCATAGAGCCTTAAGGCCTAGACCAAAGGATAATAACCCTCCTAGATATATAATTCTCAAGTTGCTCTCTTTAAAACCTAGAACATGAACACTACGGATAGTAGATCTTCATCTTGCATTACGTTCGAAGGGTCCAAACTTCAGATCTTTCAAGACCTTGCTCCTTCAACTATTGCCAAAAGAAGAGAATTACGTACAGTAACTGTGTAACTGATAGAAAATTGTTATAAATACAAGTGGGGATTTCCTTTTCATTTACTGTAGATGTCAAAGGGAAACCTAATATTACTGGCTTTAGTAAATTTTTTGGTTCGCAGTCTGGTAAATGTTTGTGAATATAGTATCTGATCATTGCATCCTAAGGTACTTTAACTGGAGCCACACTTTTAGCATACTACACGTTAGAAATTTTATGAAGAATATGTTTTAAAAAAAAGTCAAATTACGGCATACGTTCTTAATATCCACAGATTTTTCTTGTTTTTTATTGCATTCTTGTTCTGGGTGGGAATTGTTGGTATCCCATTCAGGCCTCAATACACCCACTGTTAGGGATTATTGTATTTAAAGCTGTATAGTTAATTTTGTGTCTCGGGTTTTAATCCCAATCATTAAATACCGCCCCAAGCTCTCCTCTTTGCTAGTAGTGGTCTGCCATAATTCTTGGTGGTCCTAGCTACTTTCCCCGTTCCTTTCCCAATTTTGTTTTTTGTTATAATTTTGATATACTAGCAGAGTACATTCCTAATCCTCAACTGTAACTTTATTTTATCTCTATTCCTTCATTATGCCTTTTAAATACTAAGGGCCTTAATATCCCACAAAAACACTCGTTTATTTCATACTCTGAAACGCCTTCATTGCAATTATATTTTTCTGCAAGAAAACCACCTCAAATCAAATGGCCATCCCTCATTAGCTTCTAAACATTACCCAAATGTATATTATTCTAACAACGTCTCTAAAAGAAATGGAGTGGCTTCATTCATCTTTTCCATTTGTTTTATCAGATATCAAATCTGACCCTGAGGGCCGTTATCTAATTTTTAAGGGTAATCTGGGACATGAAGAGATTACCCTAGCCAAAGTTTATGCTCCTAATTCGGGCCATTCCCAATTTTTTACAATTTTTTTTGTATTCTCCCCAATTTTAGAGGTGGTAATACACTAGTAGGAGGTGATTTTAATATGGTTCTACTCCCATCTTTGTATAAATCAGGTAATCTAAGAGATAAATTCCCTGTTCCCGGGTCGGCGGCTCTTCGGAGGCACATGGCTGAAGATGGTTTATTTGACATATGGAGATCTCTCAATCCCACAGTTAGGGATTATACTTTCTATTCCAACCCTCATGACACCTATTTGCATATTGATATATGTTTAGGATGCACCTCCTTACCCAAGACAGCAGTTCATTATTCAATCTCCCCTAACTCATGGTCTGACTATTCCCTGCTATAGGCTTCTTTCAGGCTCTTAGAGATTACTTCTGGTAGACCCTCATAGAGGCTGAATGAAATGCTTTTGAAACTTCCACAGTTTCAAGAAATGGTGAAGGAACATTTACAGGAATACTTCCAGCTCAATTCTTCTGATGACATAACTTTCCCTATGGTCTGGGAGGCTCATAAATCGGTGATTAGAGGGTATATAATTCAGTCTGCCTCTCACAGCAATGAATCTCAGGAGGCACTGATAGCGACTCTAAACGCTGACATCGCCTCTTTAAACCAGGAATACAAAAGAACGCTGTCTAGAAAGACCATGTCTCAACCTTCGCAGAAACAGGCCGAGCTGCAGGTTCTCCTTGCCAAAAGAGTTGATAGAAGCCTCAGATGGGCTAATCAAAAATTTTATGACAAGAGCAATAAAGCTCATACTTTATTAGCCCATAGACTTCGGTCCAAACAGGCTTTGCAGGTTGTTTCTTCTATTAGAGATTTTTCAGGGAACATGGTATATAATCCTAAAGATATCAACAGGGTTTTTGCCGATTATTATGAAGCACTGTACAATTTGACTGCCCCATCTGACTCTTCATCCCATACTCAGGGAATCCAACAATATTTGAATTCTTGCATGCTTCCTAACATCTGAGTTTACAGCTCATGCCTTTGGGGTTGACATCACTGAGGAGGAATTTGCTTCTGCTCTCAAGGAACAAAAATCATTGAAGGCTCCTGGTCCTGATGGGTTCACAATGGCTTACTACAAGTCATTTGCACAGCAACTTTCTCCTCAGATGATTCAGCTTTTCAATGCAGTCTTGCACAGAGCATGGTTTCATCCAAATTCTTTTCCCTCTAGAATAATTGTTATTCACAAACCAGGGAAAATCCTTCTCTTTGCTCCAGCTATCGTCCCATTTCCTTGATCAACACTGACCTTAAATTGTTTGCTAAATGGAGTGCTGCCTTTGTTAACACATTCAGATCAGGTGGGCTTTATCCCTCGGCACCTGGCTTCAGACAATACCAGACGTACCATAGATTTAATACACTATTCTAATAATCACAAGATTCCCTCAATTGTCTTGGCCTTGGATGCGGAAAAGGTGTTTGACCACCTCTTTTGGCTTTTTATGCTTACCACAGTAGGGGATGTAGTTATGTCACAATACCAGCACCTACATCCCGGACCCTCACTATCCCGATGGTTGGCATGCCAACCAGCAGGGTCTATTCCCACTTGTAGAAAAAAGAATGGGTACCAGCGCTGGCTATATGAGGTCAAGTTGATAGACTATCAGCAGTAGTAAATATAATAATCACATTAATATTTAAATGATAGTAATAATAATAATAATAATACTACGGATGGTTTGTTCTATGTAAAAAGATAACATTTAATAACATCTCATATAAGACAATGCTAAAAGAAAAGGAATTCCTCTTGCCACTAGGTGGCGATAAAAAATTGGATATAGCTTATCTGGGCAGAATTCATAGGTTCCACAATCTCCTATATTAAAGTATGTCCAAATTATCTGTTTTATCTGGACTCCACTCTCCCAATCGGACATACTTTAATATAGGAGATTGTGGAACCTATGAATTCTGCCCAGATAAGCTATATCCAATTTTTTATCGCCACCTAGTGGCAAGAGGAATTCCTTTTCTTTTAGCATTGTCTTATATGAGATGTTATTAAATGTTATCTTTTTACATAGAACAAACCATCCGTAGTATTATTATTATTATTATTATTACTATCATTTAAATATTAATGTGATTATTATATTTACTACTGCTGATAGTATATCAACTTGACCTCATATAGCCAGCGCTGGTACCCATTCTTTTTTCTACTATTTAGTTTTTGAGGAACTGACCTTCCTCTTACCTGCTGCTGTTGGCCGCGCACCTGCTTATTTGTTATCTGTTCTATTCCCACTTGTGGGTGTACACCCATGGAGTGGAAATAGAACCTGTGGCAAGCGCCACTTTCCACTGAGCCTGCAGAGTGGTGAGCGCAGCAAGCCCGCAAGGGGCTTCGCTGCACTCGCCACCCTCCCCAACCAGGCATCTAAATGCCAGAATCCCGCCATAAGTATTGTGAGCGGCGGTCTCCTGACTGCCAGTCACACATACCACATACCCAACCCCTCAGTAGGCATATGTGGTAATTTTTTACAGCCCATAAAAGCTCTTTATTCTCACCCAACGTCAACTATTGTGATGGATGGCTTGCTCTCCTTTCTTTTTGCTCAGGGAAATGGGACAAGGCAGAAGAGTCCCCTCTCCCTGCTTATATTTGCTATCTGCATGGAACCATTAGTGGCTAGAATTAGAGCAAATCCTAATATCAGGGGTATTGAAGTGGGGAAGAATCAATATAAAGTGTCTCTTTTTGCAGACGACATCTCTCCTTGTCTAACCCCTTAGTATCTCTTCCTAATCTCCAGTCGGAGTTGCAAAGTTATGGCTCCCTTTCAGGACACAAAATTAACTGCACTTGTGGGGGGTCATTCCGACCCAATCGCATGCTGCAGTTTTTCGCAGCCGTGCGATCGGGTTCGGAATGCACATGCAAAGCAGGTGCAATTCGCAGGCGCGTCGCTGCCCGGCGACGGGGACCGCCGGGCAGCGACAGAACTTACCACAGAATCCATCGCAGCGGCGATTGCAAGGTGACTGACAGAAGGAAGGCGTTCTGGGGTGTCAACTGACCGTTTTCTGGGAGTGGTGAGGAAAACGCAGGCGTGTCCAGGCATTTGCAGTGCGGGTGTCTGACGTCAATTCCGGGACCTGACAGGCTGAAGTGATCGCAGTGGGTAAGTAAGTCCAGAGCTACTCAGAAATTGCACAATTTTTTTTGCATAGCTCGGCTGCACAAGGGATAGCAGCCTTGCTATGCAAAAATACACTCCCCCATAGGTGGCGTGAAGTTGATCTCACGGACTGCAAAAAGAGGCAGCGTGCGATCAACTCGGAATGATGGCCTAAGTATGAAGCTATGGTTCTTTGTGTTCCTGCTCAACAACTTACCACGCTTACCTCGTATTTCTCTTACGTCCTAGAGGATGCTGGGGTTCCATTTAGTACCATGGGGTATAGACGGTTCCACTAGGAACCATTGGCACTTTAAGAGTTTAATAGTGTGGGCTGGCTCCTCTATCTATGCCCCTCCTACCAGAATCAGTTTAGAAATTGTGCCCGGAGGAGCCGGTCACAGCTAGGGGAGCTCCTTGGAGTTTTCTTCATTTTTTTTATTTAATAGAGTAAAGTAGGTTACAGGAAGGCTGCTGGCAACAGCCTGCCTGCTTCGTGGGACTTAGGGGGGAGGGGTGTAGGAATCAACTCTTGAAGTTAATGGTTCTCTATCTCCGCTGACAGGACACTGAGCTCCTGAGGGTGCTGATCGCAAGCCCACGAGGCGACCACTCACTCCCGCAGCACGGCCGCCACCCCCTAAAAGAGCCAGAAGAAAGAAGAGTGGTGAGTACAGCACTGGTGGCCCGGTTAGCGGGTTGCCGGTGGGAATGTCGGCACAAGCTGGGAGCGCAGCTCTGATAGGCTGCGCTCTGGGAAGGCTCAGCAACATACGGTGTGGTGCTTTGTGGGGTGTTCTGAGCCAGCGCGGATAACCCTACATTGGTCCAGCAGCTAACAGGGGCTGATCCCACTGTTAGCAATAAAATCCTCAGGTCAGTATAAACAATTTGTGTGGGAAGCCGCACACCATTACAGAGGGCAGGGCTTCTCCTCAGAGCGGATCCAGCACTTACCAGCTTCATTTTCTCCCTGCAGATCACAGAGAACGCTGCCAGGGAGCGCTGCCCTCCAAATAACTCCAGCTATCCTATGTGGTAACAGGGTGTTATAGACAGGGGGGGATTATTAAGGATGGTTAGTCTGCACCAGGCTTTTATCATAATAACTGCCTACAGGGGCGCTGTGTGGCTGGCTCCTTATACTCTGTGACTCTCTGAAGGTACTCTGGGGAAACCTGTGTCTGACATTTTCCCGTGTGTGTAAGTGCGTATATCTCACATTACAATGTCTAAGGACTCTGTGTCCTGTGCTGCCGAGTGTTTCCTGAGGAGTCTATTCCATGTACTCAGGACTGCAATATACTTTCCCAGCCTTCTGAATCAGAACCCCCATGGGTGGATTCTTTAACGGGAATGATATCCCAGATTTCAATAAGGATATCACATACTGAGCAAGAAACACACTTTTTGAGAAAATCTGTGGATGTTTTGACATACTCAGCCCCACTGCTTCGTCTAAGACCCTGCTACATACCCACAAAAATGTACACTTGCCCAGATAATGCAAGCTAACACTGATACCGACTCTGATACAGGGGATGGTGATGGGGATATGGAGTGGGGGATGCATCACTTGCTAAAGGGGTGCAACTAATGATTAAAGCCATTAGGGACATTTTAAATATTACTGAGAAGGTACCTGAGCAGGTAGAGGAATCTTATTTTACAGAAAGTAAGAAATCCTCACTTACCTTCCCAGCTTCTAAGTAGTTAAACTCTTTGTTTGAAAAGTCCTGGGAAAATAAAAAATAAAAAATTCCAGATCCCAAAAAGGGTTCTCATTGCTTTCCCTTTCCCTGAAGAGGACAGAAAAAAATGTGAAAACCCCCCTATAGTAGACGCTTCTGTGTCTAGGTTGTCAAAAAAGGTGGTTTTACTTGTCCCTGGTTCAACCGCTTTGAAAAAGCTGGATGACCGCAAGATTGAGACTACGCTAAAATCACTATACACAGCTGCAGGCGTAGCTTTAAAGCCCACTATTTCTTGTGCATGGATTTCTACAGCCATAGTAAAGTGGTCAGACACATTGCTAGAGGACTTAGATACTATGGATAGGAGTGACATTGAATTGTTTTTGCGTCACGTACAGGATTCTGCAGGTTTCATAGATGAGGCCATGAAGGATCTTGGCATGCTAAACGCAAGGGCTACTTCCATGGCAGTCTCAGCACGCAGGGGTCTCTGGCTATGCCAATAGACTGCGGATGCAGAATCCAAGAGAACTGTGGAGAACCTACCCTTCACAGGTCAGGATCTGTTTGGGGACGCATTGGATGTGTGGATCTCCACGGCAACTTTTCAACCTTTCTTCCCTTAGCAGCACCACCGGCTAGAAAATCTTATCCTACGTCTACACTGCAGTCCTTTCGGACTGCAAAATTTAAGAAACCCAAATCCCCTTCCACTTTCTTTAGAGGAGGTCTGGGAAAATCCAGAAAACCTGTACAAACAGGTTCTCAGGAACAAAAACCAGGTTCTGCTTCCTCAAAATCTTCAGCATGACGGTGGACCTCCCAGCCTGGAGATCGGGCAGGTGGGAGCGAGATTAAAAGATTTCAGTCACATCTGGGCGTCATCATGCCTAGACCCCTGGGTAAAAGATATTGATGGCCAGGGGTACAGACTGGAGTTTCAAATGCTCCCACCTCACAGATTCTTCAAATCAGGCTTACCAGCTTCACTGACAAAAAGTGCTACCCTACAGGATGCCATTCAAAAATTGGTTCAAACAAATGTCATTGTTTCAGTTTCACCTCACCTACAACACAAGGGTTATTATTCAAACCTGTTTGTGGTACCGAAACTGGACGGTTTAGTAAGGCCGATATTAAATCTAAAGTCATTGAACCCCTACTTGAGGGAATTCAAATTCAAGATGGAGTCTCTGAGAGAGGTGATCTCAGCTCAGGAGGAGGGGGAATTCCTAGTATCCCTGGATATCAAGGATGCGTACCTTCACATTCCAATCTGGCCGCCTCACCAGGCTTATCTCAGATTTGCGCTGCTGGACTGTCACTATCAGTTCCAGGCACTGCCATTTGGCCTCTCCACAGCACCGAGGGTGTTCACCAAGGTCATGGCAGAGATGATGCTACTCCTCCGCAGGCAAGGAGTGAACATAATTCCATGTCTGGACGATCTGCTGATAAAAGCATCTTCCAGGGAGAGGCTGTAACAGAGTATTGCTCTCTCAACTCGACTACTCCAGGATCATGGGTGGATCTTGAACCTTCCAAAGTCACATTTGGAGCTGACAAGGAAACTGCCCTTCCTGGGGATGATACTCGACACGGAAGTGCAGAGGGTGTTTCTACCGGTGGAAAAAGCGTTGGTGATCCAATCAATGGTACGGGATGTCCTGAAGCCAGCCCGGGTATCGGTTCAACAGTGCATTCACCCTCTGGGGAAGATGGTAGCCTCCTAAGAGGCTCTACAGTACAGAAGTTTCCATGCACGGTCCTTCACTGGATCTCCTGGACAAATGGTCGGGATCACATCTTCACATGCACCAGCGAATACGCCTGTCGCCAAAAGCCAGAATTTCACTCCTATGGTGGCTGCAAACTTCTCACCTACTCGATGGCCGTAGGTTCGGGATTCAGAATTGGATCCTTCTAACCACGGATGCAAGTCTCAAAGGTTGGGGAGCAGTCACCCAAGGGGCAAACTTCCAAGGAAAGTGACCAAGTCTGGAATCCATCCTTCTAATAAACATTCTGGAACTAAGGGCCATATACAACGGCCTTCTACAAGCGGCACATCTTCTGCAAGATCAGGCCATTCAGATTCAGTCAGATAATGTAACGGCAGTATCCTACATAAACCGACAGGGCGGAACGAAGAGCAGAGCGGCAATGTCAGAGGTAACAAGAATCCTCCTCTGGGCAGAAAAACACGCGGTGGTGCTGTCAGCAATCTTCATTCCGGGAGTGGACAACTGGGAAGCGGACTTCCTCAGCAGACACGATCTCCATCCAGGAGAATGCGGCCTCCACCCGGAGGTGTTTGCAGAGGTGACAAGCTGATGTGGTGTACCTAAGATAGACATGATGGCCTCTCGCCTCAACAAGAAGCTTTGGAGGTACTGTTCCAGGTTGAGAGACCCACAAGCAGTGGCAGTGGACCCCCTGGTAACTCCGTGGGTGTTCCAGTCAGTGTATGTGTTCCCTCCACTTCCATCATCCCAAGGATTCTCAAACTAATAAAAAGAACAAAAGTTCAGGCGATCCTCATTGCTCCAGACTGGCCAAGAAAGGCTTGGTACGCTGATCTTCTGGAATTACTGCTGGAGGATCCGAGACCTCCTCCTCTTCGCGAGGACCTTCTTCATCAGGGGCCATTCGCCTATCAAGACTTACCACGGCTACATTTGATAGCATGGAGGTTGAACGCCAGATCTTAGCTCGGAAGGGCATTCCAAACAAGGTCATTCCTACCCTGATACAGGCTAGGAAGGGAGTAATGTCTAAACATTACCATTGGATTTGGAAAAAGTATGTGTCTTGGTGTAAATCCAAGAAGGGTGGAGTTCAACTAGAACAGTTTCTCCTCTTTCTGCAAGCAGATGTGGATGTGGGCCTACGCTTGGGCTCCATTAAGGTCCAGATTTCGGCCTTGTCCATTTTCTTCCAGAAACAATTGGCTGTTCTCCCTGAGGTTCAGACATTCTTGAAAGGGGTTCTGCACATCCAACCACCCTTTGTGCCTCCTACGGCACCTTGGGATCTTAATGTGGTGCTGCCAGTGGCGCACCCAGGGGGGGTTTCCGATTACCCAGAAACCCCCCTCCACTAAAAAAAAAAAAAAAAAAAATTTTTTTTTTTTTAAAGCTGCATGAGTATTATTAATGACTGTCTAGCGTCCTCTGCAGCCTGCTGTCTTCCTGGTGGCACTTGCAAGTGCAATAAAAGTTTACTTTATTTTAATTATAGTACATATATATCCATGTGCATACATATATACACATACATACATACATACATACATATAAACACACACACACATATGATATACATATATACATATATATACATGTGTATATATATGTGTACTGTATGTGTGTGTACATGTATATATATATATGTATGCATGTTTAATATGCTATGTATATGTGTATATGGGTTCACTACGATCTCCCGGCGACCAGCATACCTGCGCCGGGAGGCCGGCCGCCGGCTTACCGACAGTGTGGCGAGCACAAATGAGCCCCTTGTGGGCTCGCTGCGCTCGCCACGCTACGTGCACGGTGGCGCCTATTCTATTCTCCCTCCAGGGGGGTCGTGGAACCCCACGAGGGAGAATAAGTGTCGGTATGCCAGCGGTCGGGCTCCCAGCGCCGGTATGCTGGTCGCCGGGAGCCCGACCGCCGGCATACTGAAGACCACCCGTGTATATGTATGTGTGTGTGTATGTATATATATATATATATATATATATGTGTGTAGATATATGTATGTATAGATATATATATATATATATATATATACACATACACACACACACAGACACACTAGTTTTACGGACCCAGCATATACTGGATCACCTCAGTCCCCACCCCCGTGATTGGCTCCGCCCAGTTCTGGAAACCCCCCCTTGCAAATCCTGCGTTTGCCACTGGCTGCAGTTCCTGCAATCGGATTGGTTCAAGCCTTTGCAGGAGGTGGACTCAAGTTTCTTACTTGGAAGGCTGTCACACTGTTGGCATTGGCATCTGCGAGACATGTGTGTCAGAATTGGGGGCATTGTCATACAAGAGCCCCTACTTGATTTTCCACGAAGATAGAGCTTAGCTTAGAACGCGTCAGCAATTTCTTCCAAAGTTTGTGTCAGTTTTTCATATCAATCAACCTATTTTGGTGCCAGTGGCTGCTGACTCCTCAATTACCTCAAAGTCCTTGGATGTTGTGAGGGCTTTGAAAATATATCTGAAAAGAACTTCTCGTCACAGGATGTCGGACGCTCTGCTTGTCCTTTATGATCCCAACAAGGTTGGGTGTCCTGCTTCTAAGCAGACAATTTCTTGCTGGATCAGGTTTACTATCCAGCATGCTTATTCTATGGCAGGCTTGCCATGTCCAAGATCTGTTAAGGCCCACTCTACTCATAAAGTGGTTTCTTCCTGGGCAGCTGCCTAGGGTGTCTCGGCTTTACAGCTTTGCCGAACAGCTACTTGGTCGGGGTCAAACATGTTTGCTAAGTTCTACAAGTTTGATACTTTGGCCTCTGAGGACCTAAAGTTTGGTCAATCTGTTCTGCAGGAACCTCAGCACTCTCGCTCCCGTACTGGGAGCTTTGGTACATCCCCATGGTACTAAATGGAACCCCAGCATCCTCTAGGACGTAAGAGAAAATAGGATTTTAATTACCTACCGGTAAATCCTTTTCTTGTAGTCCGTAGATGATGCTGGGCGTCCGCCCAGTGCTTCGTATTCCTGCATGGTTACTTGGTTAAGTATTGTTGGTTCAGTCGTTGCTGAATTGTTCCAAGTTGGTTAGCTTGGCTTTCCTTTTTTGTTATGTGTAAGCTGGTGTGAATCTCACCACTATCTGTGGATTTCCTTCTCTCGAAGTATATCCGTCTCCTCGGGCACAGTTTCTAGACTGATTCTGGTAGGAGGGGCATAGAGGGAGGAGCCAGACCACACTATTTAACTCTTAAAGTGCTAGCGGCTCCTAGTGGACCCGTCTATACCCTATGGTACTAAATAGAACTGCAGCATCCTCTACGGACTACGAGAAAAGGATTTACCAGTAGGTAATTATAAATCCTATTTTTTCCTTTACATGGCACCCTAAGGCAATCAAATACCTTTTTTCACGGTGCAGCAGCGGCAACCGCCAGTCCTCCCTCTTCGTGGGTCCCATTAGTGCTGGGTCCCTTGCTCCAGCGCAGCAGGGGAAGCGGTCTCCGGGTGGCTGGCTTCCTTACTGGGGACTGCCGTGTCCTCCGGGTGCTGCCATCTTCCTCCATCACTGCCAAGGTCACTGGCCAATCGTGGCACCCCAGCAAGTGATGTGGGCTGCGCAACCAATAGCGGTGAGGCAGGAGATTCAAAAGGAAGTGCCAGGAGGTTCCCCGGTGCCTGAGTATTGTTGCTGCTGGCGTCACCTCCCGGGCACCTGTTGTTCCTTTGCAGCCACTACCTATTTCCAGTGTGAAGCTTTATCACAGTACCAGTACCAGCCCGGTTCATTGTGTCAGTACCAATAAAAGCCCGGATCAAAGTACCAGCCTGGTTCATTGTGTCAGTACCAATAACAGCCCTGATCACAGTACCAGTGCCAGCCCGGTACATTGGTTACGAATCCAGTTATATCCGGTATCAGCCTGGATCCTATGCTGCAAGACCAGTGACATCCAGTACCAGCCCGGTTCTTTGGTTGCGAATTCAGTTACATCCGGTACCAGCCTGGATCCCAGTTGCGAATTCAGTTATATCCGATACCAGCCCGGATCCTATGCTGCAAGTCCAGTGATATCCGGTTTCAGTCTGGTTCCTTAGTTGCGAATCCAGTTATATCCAGTACTAGTCCAGATTATTGTTGCGAATCCAGTTCCAATTCTGTTCTGCATCCATTGGCTGCAGAAATCCTACATCCGGCCCTCTCTGTTCCGGTATAGACCCAGTTCCACTTCCGACCATCGGAAGCATCCCTGGGTACCCAACCCTCAAGCCCCATGACACCTTGGCATTTCTATCACTAAGTCTTACTCTCTTTTATACTAGGCTAACTATTCCCCTATGTTTCAATCGCTAGCTAAAGATTTAGCGCAGTGTCACTCTCTATATCTTGTGATTTGGGAGGATTAATACGATTAAAATGAATCTTCTTCCTAGACTATTGTATCTATTTCAGACTCTGCCATACCTGTTTCGATTTCGGCACTAGATTTCATGCAAGTGATTTGTAATCGCTTTATCTGGGCACATGGTAAACCTCATATTCATAGAACCGTATTTGCTAAACCTGTACCTAATGGAGGCCTTAGTCTCCCAGTACTTTGCTCATATTACCACGCAGCCCACTTAAATCAGATAATATAGTGGCATTCCGAACCCGGATACAGAAGATGGGTAGATCTTAAAAATTATATATTTTGAGCCGGACAAGTTGACGAGATGGTATGGCTTCCTACAGTAGGTCACTTAGATCACTTAGGTCACTTAGATCGGCTTGTGCAATACCAACTGTATGCTTCACTCTCAAACTGCGGGACAAACTTCTCATATCTCTTGATTTGGCCCAGTTCCCTTCTCCTATGTCCCCTATCTGGAATCACCCTTTTTTTTTTCTATTATGTGATGAGCGCATGGCCTCTTATTGGTAAAACCTACAAATTGTTCGGTTTAAACATTCACTCTGGACACATTTGCTGACCTTTAATCTAACTACTCAATCCCTGCATTTTACAAATTCCAATATACCCAAATTATGAGTTTTGTCAACTCTCAGTTTCCCTCCAGTAAACTTTGCATGCTCTCTCAATTTGAATGCATATGTTCATACCCAATAGGCCGTAAAAGTAATGTTTCTGTCATAGAAACCTTCTACAAAACCACTCTCGAAGATTTCCGTCACCTTTGTAGATCCAAACAAAATAACAAACGGCCCAATCTGACAAAACAAGAGAGAATAGATCTAAATAGACTTACAAAGGACTCTTCATTGGTTATTAAAGAAGCGGACAAGGGGGGGGGGGCTCATCATCCAGGATAGGGACGATTATGTATCAGAGGCATTTAGACAACTGAAGGATACAAAATACTATCAGGTTTTACCCAGTGATCCAACCAATAATTTTCTAAAAGAATTACAAACCTTATTAGATGGAGCACATCAAGATGGGGTTATTTCCAGGGAGGAACTTAGGTTTCATTTACCCAATTTTCCTACCATTCCGGTTTACTATCACTTACCTAAAATCCACAAGTCCCTCACATCACCCCCGGGACGACCTATTATTTCTGGTATTAATTCCCTAACCTCATCCTTGTCAGCCTATGTCGACAGTTTTTTGCAACCTCGTGTCTCTCGGTTGAGGTCACATATTACAGACACCATACACTTTCTCCAATTAATACAGAATGTGGAGTGGAAACCAACTTATGCTTTTGCGACTTTAGATGTTTCGGCTATCTATACGAACATCCCTCATAAGTTAGGGGTCCAAGTGATACATGAGATACTTTCCCAAGATCATGACCTCTCCGAGAGACATGAACAATTTCTAGTCGACTCTATTTCATTTATTCTCTCACATAACTACTTTCTTTTTTCGGACACTTTTTTTCTTCAAACTATGGGGACGGCCATGGGGACCAGGTTTGCCCTGAGCTACGCCAACCTGTACGTCGGTCAACTTGAGGACCGATATGTGTTGCATGGTGGGCTCGGGGACAGACTGGTCTTCTATGGCCGCTACATAGATGATCTTTTTATAATTTGGGATGGGGATTTGGACACATTTTCGCAGTTTGTTTGTTTTCTCAACACTAACACTTATAATTTACAGTTCACTTCACAATTTAGCAAAACCAATATTTCCTTCCTCGATATAGCCCTAAGTGTTGAAGATAATCAGATTACAACTACAAATTTTGTGAAAGAAGTAGGGAATAATGGCTACTTGCATTATAAAAGCGCACACTATGACCCCTGGAAAAATAACATTCCAAGGGGCCAACTGATGCGACTGCGTAGGAACTGTTCCACCATGGAATCTTTTTTGTTACAAGCAGACCAATTACTCCAGAAATTCAGAGATAGAGAATACCCTCAATACATACTAGCTATTGCCATGAAAGAGACATTGGCAATGGATAGACAGTCATTATTGGTCCATAAAACCAAAGCTGTGCACCCAGATAAAAAGAATAGGGAGTTGGCCTTTATCTCAAAGTTTAATAATGAATCAAAAAACATCAAATCCATTATTAAACAGAACTATCCAATGCTAAAAAGTGACCCTATTTTGTCCAAAGTACTCCCCCCCAACCCAGAGTTCATATTTAAGAAAAACAAGTCCCTAAAAACAATTCTGGCCCCTAGCCAACTGAAAACCATGCATTCAAAGATTACTAAAGATATTTCACGGATATCTCCACTGATTAATGGTTTTTATAAGTGTGGGGCAAACCGGTGCACAACCTGTCTTTATGTGTGCAACAAAACCAAGGGAGTTGTTTCTCCTGTTGATCAGAAAATTCTTAAAATATCCAGCTTCATCAATTGTAACACTACTTGGGTTATTTACCGTCTACAATGCAGTTGTAAATTGAATTATGTAGGTAGGACAACCAGAAGCTTAAAACTTAGATTCATGGAGCATCGCAGGAACATCATCAATGGGGTAATGAATCATAGCGTCCCGAGACACTTTCTTAAATTTCACAACAAAGATCCATCATCTTTAACTATTATAGGCCTAGAACATATTAAAAAACAGAAAGAGGAGGAGATAGGTACACCCGCCTATGTAAACAGGAAATCTTCTGGACATTTCAACTCGATTCATTATACCCCTGTGGCCTCAATGAGGCCTTAGAGCTGAACGCACTTTTGTGAAAGGGGAGGGCTACCTATGAATACCGATGTATGTGTATTATAATAATGAATGAATATTAAAAAATTACAACTTATTCTATGTGACCTGGACATATTCTGAGAGATCTAAGTATTTATACGAATGAGTAGTTTCGGATCAACTAACCTGTTTAATACGAATATATATGAGGTGCCGCAATATTCATGTTTCATTATATATTCTGGGATAGAATTTTTGGGATAATTTTTAATGATCTCCAGTGCTGTTAGGCTATTTACTATGGCTTTATGTGTGGTTCATGAGATCCATTAGAAACCACCTGCACTACATCATGTGACCAAGATTAGAAGAAAAAATATATGTGATCAATGGAGAAACTAGAGTATTGTATTTATTCATCAAAATCTGATTAACTTTTGAATCGGATGATGTTGTGAGTGTGGTGCCAGCCCAGGGGGAGGGGGGTGTGTGCCAGGTGCAAGATGTGACAGCGCTGCGGTCGCGTGGTGCGCCGGGTGGCGCTTTCTCTCCGGTGGTGACATCACGCTCACATTGTTGAAAAGACTCATAATACTACGATGTATTTTTTCATGATTATGGCTTCTAGCGTTGCTAGGTTACCGGGCGTAGCTCTATCACATGACCACAACAGGGTCATGTGACCGAGTTAAGTTGACCTTAACTTTCTGTTCCGCATTCATAAAAGATGTTCGGGGGTTTTTTAAATAAAGATTTCTAACGTTGCTTAGCAACGAGTTGAATCGCGGGGTCACGTGATCGGACTCAGATCACAGGACCAATCCTGATTGGTTATTTGAACTATCTCTTGCTTTAGATTGAAAGAGAGGCTTGACACTCACGCCTAATGTATTACCGAATCTCTTCCTAGTTCCGGGAAGAGCGATCATGTGACCATAATGAGTTTACTAAATAGTGTTTTTAAGCACTTTCTACACTTCGTTTTTACTAATGTTTAATAGGACTGTTTTCTGGCATCTGATTAAATAATATAATTAGATTAGTGTTTAAATTTGATAATTTTATTTAATTGATTAGTTATTGCACACCTGCGGGGCATCAGGATCAACACTGCTATATAAGGGCTTTCTGTACACTGCATCTACACCTTGAAAAAGCTGCGCCAGCAGTGAAACACGTTGGTGATAAGACTGGGACCTTCAAACTGCAAGATTCGCCTGTAATCCAACTATTGGGAATGGTGATCCCTATGGGACAACTTTTGGGAAGGCAACAACATCAGGACCTTGCTATGGTTCAATTCCCTTACTGGTACCAGCACGGGACAACTAAATAAGTGAGAGGACCTCCATTTCCAAGGAGTGCTAACCTACTGGAGGACTCACTACAGTGAACTGTTAACACCGTACAAAATTTCCCTAGGATAAGGCTTCTTGCAATATACCCAGCATTTCAAGAATTTTTCTCAAAATTTAGCAGTGTTGATTTTGGCCCTATTTTTAATTGTGGTACCTATATCAATTTTTATTAATTAATTTTTTTCTGTTGCAACAGTAATTATATGCCAATGTGCATGAAATTGATGGTGTATGTTCTTAATAAATTTCTTATTATATATCTAACTAGTTATTAGCGCCGAATTGTTTTTACCTTTTCTGTTTCTATCAAAGGGTCTAACTAGCCCTTCCATTCAGCAGCTTGAGGATCCACAACACTTGTCAGCGCCATCCTACCTTGGTAGTCCTTTTTTACAACGTTTCTGTCATATACTGCTCCATTTTGACCCCAACTACCCCCGACCGAGAATTTCATGAGTTATCATGGGAGGCAGATCTCCCGAACCCTATTGACGATGAAGAGTGGTCAACCATTAGGTCTAGAATAGCTAAAGCTTCCATTAGTGTGACTATCAGAGAGACATGTTACAAGGTATACACAAGATGGTACTTGGTACCGTCTATGCTTCACAAAATGTTTCCATCATCCTCGAATTTATGCTGTGGTGAAGTAGGCACATTGTGGTGAAGTAGGCACATTTTTTCACACATGGTGGACATGTCCAATAATACAAGGCTTTTGTACTCAAATGTGGCACTGCTGTCAAGGATTTTGGGTACACCCGTATCAAGAGATGTCACAGTGGCATTATTACATACTCCGGTTCATTGTGTCAGTAAGCACCATGATAAGTGAATTGTCAATGTATGTAATGCCACTAAATCACTGATCGCTAAGAACTGGAAATCCTTGATGGCTCCATCACTGAATGCCCTTCATACTTGTGTTCATTTTGTGGCCTCTATGGAGTACAATACGAGTTTACAAAAAAGCTCTATGACTAATTTCCATACTTTATGGTCTCCTTGGTACCTCTGTTATTTTTCCCCTCTCCCTTGACTCTGCTAGTGATCTTTCATATTCTTTTCCTCTTGTCTTTGAGCTTTGTTATTTTTTTTCTCTATGTGGCAAACAATATTTAGCTGGTGGTTCCCCTGTTTTTATACTGTCAGGGGACCTTTGACAGGGTTTGTAACTGTTTTTTTTATATTGTCAATATTCTCTGTACTATGTATTTTATATGTATACATTGTCAGTCTTTTGATGGTAAAATTTGTTGTGTTCTTTTGTATAGAAATTTGACTTAAGTAAAAATAATTGTTTTACAAAAAAAATTGGTTGGGGATGTAAATTATGAGGTCTCCCAACCTGATTCCCGTAGAGGTAGGCAGATATACCATGTTAATTTGTTGAAAGCATGGAAGGACCAAGAGGTTTTTTTTGTAGACCCTGCTAGTGGCCATACTGACCTTGGTATACAGTTTCCCCAGTTGGAAGGGATCTCTTCTCCCCTTGAACCTCAAGGTTCATACAATTTGAAACCTCCCTTGGGGAACCTTCTTAAAGAGTTCTCAGATTTTTTTCCAGATAAACCAGAGAGAACCGATTTAGTCTTACATGACAACATAACCCCACCAGGGGTAGTTGTTAGACAAATAACGTATAGGCTTCCAAAGGGGAAACAAGCACAAGTAATCAAGGAAGTACAATAGATGTTGAAGTTAGAGGTAATTGAGGAGTTGTTTAGCCACTGGTGTAGACCTATTGTGTTGGTCCAGAAGCCAACTGGTTCTACAAGGTTTTGTGTAGACTTCCAAAAAGTTAATGCAGTCTCAAAATTTGATGCCTACCCTGCTTGAAAGATTAGGTTTGGCCAGATATATTTCTAATGCAAGACTAACAATGTGGTACCTGGCTCTCCAGCCTTTTTCTTTTGAAGTCCGGCATCGACCGGGATGTCTACATATGAATGCAGATTTTTTTGTCCTGAACACAGCGGAAAAGCCTGGCTTGCACCACGGGTGACCTAGATTCATCCTTTAATGGGGGAGGTATGTGGCAGAGTGGGTCTCTCCCACATTCTGAGGAAAGGGTTAATCACCTGCAGTTCAGGGAGGAACCACATCCTTTCCTTAAATAAGACAAGCTAAGTTATAAAAACCAGGCCGAATGAGTTAGTAGGGGGGGATGTGTGGGAGAAGCAGTACCTTTAGCAGCTCTCTCTATCATGGAGATATCTGCACACTGAAACTGCTGTGAATACTCTGCCTGTTTGCACTGCTGTCTTCAAATAAGCTAAACTGTTATATTTAAATTGTTGACGGTACCCTTTGTAAGAAGCTATTATAGTGGCTATGCCTGTCAGCCAGAAATAAAGCTTATTTGTTTGCAATATCTCTGCCTCCCATTGGTCATCTGGAACTTACCCGCTACATGCTGATACGGGGAATGGAGTGGGCATGTAGACATAGGCAAAGTACAATAAGAGTAAATCAGTGCACAAGTGGAATTTAAGAAATGTAAAAAAAAAATATTTTGTGCTTTGTTTGATTTTCATTGGCTTCAGGCAAATTGGGTAATTATTAGCTACACTTTCTTGCCATTAACTGTAATGTGTTTGTGTTTTGTTCTGTGTTTTTGGGGAACTTTTGTGCTCACAGTGAAGCCTCACCTCCTGTTGTATTCTTGGGGCATCTGCTCCTATTACGTGCATGGGGAGGAAGGTGCATTTGCTACCTATGTAGAATTGCCGCTTCTCAGTTTTGCAGCCAGTCCTGTCTAGGTAGCAAAAGGCGTTTTTTTTTCTCCAGTCGCAATTTGCATTTGCACATAGGATACTATTTAGAGTTGGACATATAGTATGTGCTTATATGTGTTGTACTAGTTTTACAATAGTGTGCACACTACTATATACATTTCAATACATAGATATACTAGATGATATCCAAGCTCAAGTTAAAATTCCAAGCTAAAATTCTCTAAAGTTCATTATCTTAACTGATCTCCATGTAACCTTTAGAGACTATTGTTAAACAGTTGAGGATTTGAAACTAATACATTATGGGATGTATTCTGAGTTGGGTATCCGGGTGGTAGGTCAACACTACTTATGTTGATAGTCAATAGGTCGACTATCTCTATTGGTCGACATTGATATGGTTGACACATTAAAATGGTCTACATGGGACAGGTCGACACATGAAAAGTCATTATGTTTTTTTTAATAGATTTTTTAATTTTTCATACTTTATCATCCACGTGGACTTCGATAGGGACTAATAACCTGTGCCAAGTGCAGCGGCAGCGGAGCGAGGAAGCTTGCAAGGGGACGCAATGCACTAAATGGGGTTCCTCGTCATGTTACGGAAAAAACAACACCAAAAACAGTCAAACAATCCATATCAACCTTTTCATGTGTTGACTTTTCCCTTGGCGACCATTTTCCATGTCGACCATGTTAATGTCGACCAATAGTGGTCGACCTTAACTAGGTCAACCCTTTATACCATAACCTTTGAGTGGGACACAAAGTGGCTTACTATCATATGCTAATGCGAGTTTCCATCGGCCTAATGAGAGGATCCATGTGGCTTCAAGCAGGAAGCCGCTCCGTCCACTGTTTTGCCATCCACAGATGCAAGTGTCACCATTAGTATTGCCGTTTGCCCCATTTATAGTGCAACATTTTGAAGGAAAATACAAAAGCATAGACTTTTGGTTTAGAAAATCAGAAAAAAATGTTTTTTCAAAGTGGTCCCTAATTTGACTAGTCCGGAGAAAATTTTTAAAATGATCCTTTCAAAGTACTGAAGCTAACACTTTTGTATGTTGTTAGTTATAGCAGAGATCACCCAAATTCAGAACAAAATAATCAAATGGGTTTGAATAAAACACTTTTCTGTACAGATTATTATCAATATTTGTAATTCTGTAAATTTATGTATACTGATATTTTATATACTGTAGTTCTTCTTACCTTCACATTACTTATTTTTAGGCATTGTTCTGAATGTTGTTGATCTTCATCATCATCATCATCATCATCATCATCATCATCATCATCTTCACCGCTCAACATTGATTCCCTAAGCCGTGTCCAGTAGACAGCAAGTGAACTAGGGCAGAGAGTAATATCAATGGTGCCCTCTACAGGCTTTCCATAGATGTAACTAGAAAAAAAAGAGATGAGTTTAAGATACAGACAGTTGTAGTGATGCCATCCCAAGATACATTTATTCTTCTACTTCTACTTAAGTTTTGGATGGTCAGTCCAAATTTATGGGTTTTCATATTGCCAGCCTCATTGGGATGTATGTTTTTAATTACTGATTTGTCCTCATACACCTATTCTTCTTGTGTCTTATGTCACAAGTTAGATGCTCTGCCACAGGCAGCGATTCCTGTGCTTGAGTCTTTTTTCCCAAATTTTGCTTCACTAGTAGTGTACTAAGTAACTAATAATGTACTAAGGGGGCAATTCAGACCTGATTGCTGTTGTGCAAATTCGCAAGGTGGCCAATTACACTGGTCAAAAAAAAATGTGTTGAGTTTTTATTTTAATGACTATTTTCTGATTCTCTCTATTGAAAAATAACCAAAACCTTTGTTTATTTTTTTAAAACTTTGCTTTTGTCCCTTTTTGCAATGATCAATAAATAAATATAAGTTTTTGAATGACCATATAAGGAGATTAGTATTTTAGAGGGGACGAGCGGGGGGGGGGGGGGGGGGGGGGGGGGGGGGGCGGGAGAAGCAAGTGGTATTCTGACCCTCAGTACATGTAAGCAGTGTGTAACTATTCAGATAGCTAAACCATGTCCATCTCTTAATGCAGGGATGATGAGATTTCTAGAGCTATAAACCTTTTATTAATACAGACTGCAATGATTGTCCATATAATATAGCTGTAGTTCTGCAGAATAGATCACTGTATACAGAGCTGGATTAAGGGGGGGTCCCTGGGGGTAAGTGCCCCGGGCCCCCCATTCTAAAAGGGCCCCCAGCCGCCTGCCACAGATCGGACCTCTCATAGCGATCCGATCTGTGGTTGCACTCCCAGGTCACTGCTTCAAAGCCGCAGCGCCAGCGCCGCATCACAGGACAGGGCAGCTGTCTAATAGTGTATGCACAGGAGCAGCCTGCGGCTCAGTCATTGGCTGGGTGCTCAGGCTGCATGAAAGGAGGAAGCGACTGTGTGGCTTGGAGCCAATTTGGAGGAGATAGATGAACCAGCTGTCCCTGCCCTGAAAGTAAGGCTACTGCCATCATAAAAAAATTTAAATTGTAGGCTCTGGGATAGATAGATATATATATATATATATATATATACTGTGTGTGTATACATATATATATATATATGTGTGTGTGTGTGTGTGTGTATATATATATTTATATATATAGATATATATATATATATATATATATACACAGTATAGATAGATATCGATACAAATATATATATATATATACACTGCTCAAAAAAATAAAGGGAACACTAAAATAACACATCCTAGACCTGAATAAATGAAATATTCTTATTAAATACTTTGTTCTTTACATAGTTGAATGTGCTGACAACAAAATCACACAAAAATTATCAATGGAAATCAAATTTATTAACCCATGAAGGTCTGGATTTGGAGTCACACTCAAAATAAAAGTGGAAAAACACACTACAGGCTGATCCAGCTTTGATGTAATGTCCTTAAAACAAGTCAAAATGAGGCTCAGTAGTGTCTGTGGCCTCCTCGTGCCTGTATGACCTCCCTACAATGCCTGGGCATGCTCCTGATGAGGTGGCAGATGGTCTCCTGAGGGATCTCCTCCCAGACCTGGACTAAAGCATCTGCCAATTCCTGGACAGTCTGTGGTGCAACGTGGCATTGGTGGATGGAGCGAGACATGATGTCCCAGATGTGCTCAATTGGATTCAGGTCTGGGGAACGAGCGGGCCAGTCCATAGCATCAATGCCTTCGTCTTGCAGGAACTGCTGACACACTCCAGCCACATGAGGTCTAGCATTGTCTTGCATTAGGAGGAACCCAGGGCCAACCGCACCAGCATATGGTCTCACAAGGGGTCTGAGGATCTCATCTCGGTACCTAATAGCAGTCAGGCTACCTCTGGCGAGCACATGGAGGGCTGTGCGGCCCCCCAAAGAAATGCCACCCCACACCATTACCGACCCACTGCCATACCGGTCATGCTGGAGGATGTTGCAGGCAGCAGAACGTTCTCCTTGGCGTCTCCAGACTCTGTCATGTCTGTCACATGTGCTCAGTGAGAACCTGCTTTCATCTGTGAAGGGCACAGGGTGCCAGTGGCGAATTTGCCAATCTTGGTGTTCTCTGGCAAATGCCAAACGTCCTGTACGGTGTTGGGCTGTAAGCACAACCCACACCTGTGGCCGTCAGGCCCTCATACCACCCTCATGGAGTCTGTTTCTGATCATTTGAGTAGACACATGCACATTTGTGGCTTGCTGGAGGTCATTTTGCAGGGCTCTGGCAGTGCTCCTCCTGTTCCTCCTTGCACAAAGGTGGAGGTAGCGGTTCTGCTGCTGGGTTGTTGCCCTCCTACGGCCTCCTCCTCGTCTCCTGATGTACTGGCCTGTCTCCTGGTAGCGCCTCCATGCTCTGGACACTACGCTGACAGACACAGCAAACCTACTTGCCACAGCTCGCATTGATGTGCCATCCTGGATGAGCTGCACTACCTGAGCCACTTGTGTGGGTTGTAGGGAGGTCATAAAGGCACGTGGAGGCCACACACACTACTGAGCCTCATTTTGACTTGTTTTAAGCACATTACATCAAAGTTGGATCAGCCTGTAGTGTGTTTTTCCACTTTAATTTTGAGGGTGACTCCAAATCCAGACCTCCATGGGTTAATAAATTTGATTTTTAATGATAATTTTTGTGTGATTTTGTTGTCAGCACATTCAACTATGTAAAGAACAAAGTATTTAATAAGAATATTTCATTCATTCAGATCTAGGATGTGTTATTTCAGTGTTCCCTTTATTTTTTTGAGCAGTGTATATATCTATCTATCAGATAGATAGATAGATAGATAGATAGATAGATAGATAGATAGATAGATAGATAGATTATCCGTGATGCCTATATAGTGATATGTATGATTTCTATATATACACATAATTCTTCTGTCTGCCTCTTTATTAGGGGCCCTTCTGTTTGAAGTGCCCCGGGCCCCCCATAGCCTTAATCTGGCTCTGACTATATATGTAACAAATAAGAGGAAAAACAGTGCATGGAAATAAGATATAAGTCTCTGGGGTAGAGAAGACTTAACACAGCTTGTCAGCAACTCATGCACAGATAACTGATACCCCTTTCACACCAGCAGCTTTGAACACGGGTTATTGGCACATGAGCGCGCATAACCCATGTTCCTGTGCGGCGTGAAAGGTACCAGGGGCAATATACCGGGTTGAGCGACCCGGTATTTCAACCCTGCTAGCAAGCAGAGATGAACTAGTGTTCAACCCGGCTCGCTGTGCGGTGTGAACGGGAGCCTGGTCATTGCGGCCCGTTTCCCATTCACAGTGTGTGGACGGGTGGCGCTTGGAGATCATGTGATCTCCCAGCACTGCCCACGCTGCGTCACCGCTGACGTCACCAACCAGGCAATATGCCGGGTTGCAGTCTGTGGTGTGAAAGGGGTATTGAGGCAGGTTGCACACTGGGAGCTCCCGTGTCATGCTCCTGGGTGCGTCCCGCATAAGGACGGTGTGAAAGTGGTATTAGTAGTAACAAAAATGGAGGATCTAACCCTTTGACCTATCACATGGCAAAAGGCAGCTAAGCATAGACAAACACACATAACACACACACACACACACACACACACACACACACACACACACCATGGATGCCTATTCGGAAGAGCAAGGTGAACGTTTTCATTAAGATGTGATGGGCTTTGAACGTCATTATCAGAGGCAATACAATGAGAGTATGATGGGGGGATTATATTTGTGGGCTGATACGAGAAAGTCTATACAATCACAGAAGTTTGTTTTAAAAATATATATAGATTGTAAATACAGTAAAAGTAATTCAAATTCATAACAAATGTTTGTTTTATTTTTACATACAATAAAGTTATGAAAATAGGGACATTTTCTTAAAATCTGTAATTTCATTCTGATAGCTACAAAAGCAAATTTTTGGGTAAAACTATTTTTTCTTTAATTAGTAATGTGGAAGAAATAAAAATCAATATGCAGAACCCAGGCTCAAAATTTGTGTTGACCGGTGTTAACGATCAACTGTGCATGCGTACGGAACGTAATCCACTCGCGTAAGGCCAAATTGCAAAAAAATATAGCATATTTTTTGATTGCTAGGCGTACTCAAGTTGATTGCCAGGAAGCGGGCATTTGGGGGTGGTACTGTAACTGGACATTTTCTGGGAGTGTCAGTAAAAATGCAGGCATGGTCAAGTGTTTTCAGTGAGGGTGTGTGACGTCAGCTCCGGCCCCAATCAGCCTGTTTCTATCCTGGGCTACGCACAGACTGGAAAAATCATTCGATGGTGAGTGAGTTGCGAACAGATTTGCAGCTGACCGGCATACGCAGACTTGCACGGGGCAGGTATTCACTCTGTCTGGGTGGCGACTATCTGATAGCAAACCTCTGCAAATTCGCAGAGGTGCGATCAGGTCTCAATTAGGCCCTAAATTCTGTTTTTAGGATTAGCATTTTTTTTTTTTTTACCCAAAGAAAATGTTGTTAATTACTTATCAGATTAAGCCTAGGACCTCTCTCTTCTACCTCTTTACCCAGATTATGTTCTGTTTCCTGAATATTGCACCTTAATGTGATAAAAGTCGGTAATACTGTACAAACGATATTGTATTAAGTAGCAGATTAAGATGCATACTGTAAGAAAAAGTTGCGTAGCGTGGCTAAGTTGCAAGGTCTGTGGTAAGACAAAAGGGGCTATTTGGTGCAGTTTGCGGATACAGTAGGTGTATCACATCTGTATGCACCAAATTCATAATAGTAATTACCGGACTTTGCCTTCCGAGTCCGGATCCGAGTTAGGCTCGGTTTTTCCCGCATGACTCGGAGACCCAAACGCGGCAAAACGTCATCATCCCGCTGTCGGATTCTCGCAGGATTTGGATTCCATATAAGGAGCCACGTGTCCCCGCCATTTTCACTCCAGTCTCGGAGAGTGTATAGAGAGGACGTGTCCTCAGTGTTCAGTGTCTGTGTGGGGGCGGTAAAGTGGGGTGGCAAGTGTTGTGCTGCTCACTCCAGTCCAGTGTAGTCACTCAGTGTATTGTGCTGCATCAGTCCAGGTAGTCACAGTGTTGGTGTCCTCTGCTGCCATATATCCAATGTAGCTGTATAAAGTGGTGCTGTGTTGTGCAGACCAGTCCAGTGTAGTCAGCGAGACATGATGTCCCAGATGTGCTCAATTGGATTCAGGTCTGGGGAACGGGCGAGCCAGTCCATAGCATCAATGCCTTCGTCTTGCAGGAACTGCTGACACACTCCAACCACATGAGGTCTAGCATTGTCGTGCTTTAGGAGGTACCCATGGCCAACCGCACCACCATATGGTCTCACAAGGGGTCTGAGGATCTCATCTCGGTACCTAATGGCTGTCAGGCTACCTCTGGTGAGCACATGGGGGGCTGTGCGGACCCCCAAAGAAATGCCACCCCACACCATTACTGACCCACTGCCAAACCGGTCATGCTGCAGGATGTTGCAGGCAGCAGAACGTTCTCCTTGGCGTCTCCAGACTCTGTCACGTCTGTCACATGGGCTCAGTGAGAACCTGCTTTCATCTGTGAAGAGCACAGGTCGCCAGTGGCGAATTTGCCAATCTTGGTGTTCTCTGGCAAATGCCAAACGTCCTGCACGGTGTTGGGCTGTAAGCACAACCCCCACCAGTGGACGTCGGGCCCTCATACCACCCTCATGGAGTCTGTTTCTGATCGTCTGAGTAGACACATGCACATTTGTGGCTTGCTGGAGGTCATTTTGCAGGGCTCTGGCAGTGCTCCTCCTGTTCCTCCTTGCACAAAGGCGGAGGTAGCGGTCCTGCTGCTGGGTTGTTGCCCTCCTACGGCCTCCTCCATGTCTCCTGATATACTGGCCTGTCTCCTGGTAGCGCCTCCATGCTCTGGACACTACGCTGACAGACACAGCAAACCTTCTTGCCACAGCTCGCATTGATGTGCCATCCTGGATGAGCTGCACTACCTGAGCCACTTGTGTGGGTTGTAGGGAGGTCATACAGGCACGTGGAGGCCACAGACACTACCTTGCCTCATTTTGACTTGTTTTAAGGACATTACATCAAAGTTGGATCAGCCTGTAGTGTGTTTTTCCACTTTCATTTTGAGTGTGACTCCAAATCCAGACCTCCATGGGTTAATAAATTTGATTTCCATTGATAATTTTTGTGTGATTTTGTTGTCAGCACATTCAACTATGTAAAGAACAAAGTATTTAATAAGAATATTTCATTCATTCAGATCTAGGATGTGTTATTTTAGTGTTCCCTTTATTTTTTTGAGCAGTGTATATATATATATACAAAGAACCCTGCACTCTCCTTAGCTGTTTCATTCACCTTAATGCTTTACTATACAACTAGATAAACAATGGGGTTTTGGTTCATGAATTGTACATAAACTTTCACATAGATTTTTTAGAGACCTGGCAACTGCTGCTTCATAGGAAAAAAATGTCCTTACCTGGTTTAAAGCTTACCTGCCACACTTATGGCTTTTAAAAGGTAAGACACAAGTGTGCTTACCTGCTTTAAAGCTCACAAGTGTGCATACCTGCTTTAAAGGGGTGTAGTACGGGTGACCGGCGGTCTCCTGACCGCCGGTCACCTTACCGATGCCGGGATCCCGGCAGCATACCGACGCCGGGATCCCGGCGTGGAGGGGCGAGTGCAGCAAGCCCCTTGCGGGCTCGCTGCGCTCGCCATGCTGCGGGCTCGGTGGCGACCTGCGGTCGCCACGGGTTCTGTTCCCACTCTATGGGTGTCGTGGACACCCACGAGTGGAAATAGTCCCTGTTGGTCGGCATGCCGACCATCGGGATAGTGAGCCGTCGGGCTCACGGAGGAGGTCATGTGACTGTCGGTCAGCCGACCGGCGGTCACATGACTACCACCCCTTTAAAGGTCACATGCCAACTGACTTCTGGCTTTCACAATGAGACAGTCACCAACACACCTAGGTAGAAGCTGAGCCAGGTTAAAGGTAGTGATGAGCGGGTTCGGTTCCTCGGAAACCGAACCCCCCCAAACTTCACCCATTTTACACGGGTCCGAGGCATACTCGGATTCTCCCGTATGGCTCGGTTAACCCGTGCGCGCCCGAACGTCATCATCCCGCTGTCGGATTCTCGCGAGATTCGGATTCTATATAAGCAGCCGCGCGTCGCCGCCATTTTCACTCGTGCATTGGAAATGTTAGGGAGAGGACGTGGCTGGCGTCCTCTCCGTTTATTCATTGTTGAGTTGATGAAAATATTTGTGCTTGCTTATATCATTGTGGGGACTGGGGAGCAGCTTTATATTAATATAGGAGGAGTACAGTGCAGAGTTTTGCTGATCAGTGACCACCAGTTTTATCCGTTCTCTGCCTGAAAAAAACGCTCCTTATCTGTGCTCAGTGTGCTGCATATATCTGTGCTCACACTGCTTAATTGTGGGGACTGGGGAGCAGCTGTATTATATAGCAGGAGTACAGTGCAGAGTTTTGCTGACAGTGACCACCAGTATACGTTGTCTGCCTGAAAAACACTCCATATCTGTGCTCAGTGTGCTGCATATATCTGTGCTCACACTGCTTTATTGTGGGGACTGGGGACCACAAGTATAATATTATATAGGAGTACAGTGCAGAGTTTTGCTGACCAGTGACCACCAGTATATGTTGTCTGCCTGAAAAACACTCCATATCTGTGCTGCATTGTGTAGTACTGTATATAGTAGTACAGTGCATAATTTTGCTGACCAACAGTATATAATATATAGGAGTACGGTACAGAAGGCCACTGCTGTACCTACCTCTGTGTCGTCAAGTATACTATCCATCCATACCTGTGGTGCATTTCAGTTTTGCACAGTTTGCTGACCACCAGTATATAATATATAGCATTACGGTACAGTAGTCCACTGCTGTACATACCTCTGTGTCGTCAAGTATACTATCCATCTAGATTCTATACCTGTGGTGCATTTCAGTTGTGCAGTTTGCTGACACAGTGACCACCAGTATATATAGCAGTACGGTACGTAAGGCCACTGCTGTACCTACCTCTGTGTTGTCAAGTATACTATCCATCTAGATTCTATACCTGTGGTGCATTTTAGTCTTGCAGTTTGCTGACAGTGACCACCAGTATATATAGCAGTACGGTACGGTAGGCCACCTCTGTACCTACCTCTGTGTCGTCAAGTATACTATCCATCTAGATTCTATACCTGTGGTGCATTTCAGTTGTGCAGTTTGCTGACACAGTGACCACCAGTATATATAGCAGTACGGTACGGAAGGCCACTGCTGTACCTACCTCTGTGTCGTCAAGTATACTATCCATCTACATTCTATACCTGTGGTGCATTTTAGTTTTGCAGTTTGCTGACACAGTGACCACCAGTATATATAGCAGTACGGTACGGAAGGCCACTGCTGTACCTACCTCTGTGTCGTCATTAAGTATACTATCCATCTACATTCTATACCTGTGGTGCATTTTAGTTTTGCAGTTTGCTGACACAGTGACCACCAGTATATATAGCAGTATGGTACGGAAGGCCACTGCTGTACCTACCTCTGTGTCGTAAAGTATACTATCCATCTACATTCTAAACATAGGGTGCATTTTAGTTTTGCAGTTTGCTGACAGTGACCACCAGTATATATAGCAGTACGGTACGGAAGGCCACTGCTGTACCTACCTCTGTGTCGTCAAGTATACTATCCATCTACATTCTATACCTGTGGTGCATTTCAGTTGTGCAGTTTGCTGACAGTGACCACCAGTATATATAGCAGTACGGTACGGAAGGCCACTGCTGTACCTACCTCTGTGTCGTCAAGTATACTATCCATCTACATTCTATACCTGTGGTGCATTTTAGTTTTGCAGTTTGCTGGCAGTGACCACCAGTATATATAGCAGTACGGTACGGAAGGCCACTGCTGTACCTACCTCTGTGTCGTCAAGTATACTATCCATCTACATTCTATACCTGTGGTGAATTTCAGTTGTGCAGTTTGCTGACACAGTGACCACCAGTATATATAGCAGTACGGTACGGAAGGCCACTGCTGTACCTACCTCTGTGTCGTCAAGTATACTATCCATCTACATTCTATACCTGTGGTGCATTTTAGTTTTGCAGTTTGCTGACACAGTGACCACCAGCATATATAGCAGTACGGTACGGAAGGCCACTGCTGTACCTACCTCTGTGTCGTCATTAAGTATACTATCCATCTACATTCTATACCTGTGGTGCATTTTAGTTTTGCAGTTTGCTGACACAGTGACCACCAGTATATATAGCAGTACGGTACGGAAGGACACTGCTGTACCTACCTCTGTGTCGTCATTGAGTATACTATCCATCTACATTCTATACCTGTGGTGCATTTTAGTTTTGCAGTTTGCTGACACAGTGACCACCAGTATATATAGCAGTACGGTACGGAAGGCCACTGCTCTACCTACCTCTGTCACACAGCGACCTTGGTGCACCTCTTTTTTTCTTTGCATCATCAGCTGTTTGGGGACAATTTTTTTGTAGTGCCATCCTGCCTGACACTGCAGTGCCACTCCTAGATGGGCCAGGTGTTTGTGTCGGCCACTTGTGTCGCTTAGCTTAGTCACACAGCAACCTTGGTGCGCCTCATTTTTCTTTGCATCATGTGCTGTTTGGGGACAATTTTTTTGAAGTGCCATCCTGCCTGACTTTGCAGTGCCACTCCTAGATGGGCCAGGTGTTTGTGTCGGCCACTTGTGTCGCTTAGCTTAGCCATCCAGCGACCACGGTGCAAATTTTAGGACTAAAAATAATATTGTGAGGTGTTCAGAATAGACTGGAAATGAGTGGAAATTATGGTTATTGAGGTTAATAATACTATGGGATCAAAATGACCCCCAAATTCTATGATTTAAGCTGTTTTTTAGGGTTTTTTGAAAAAAACACCCGAATACGAAACACACCCGAATCCGACAAAAAAATTTCGGTGAGGTTTTGCCAAAACGCGTCCGAATCCAAAACACGGCAGCGGAACCGAATCCAAAACCAAAACACAAAACCCGAAAAACATCACTAGCATTATGTATGGTTGACCAGGGCCGGCCCTAGGCATAGGCAACTAGGCAAATGCCTAGGGCATTTGATATGCCTATGGGGCACAAGCAGCTTCTGCTGATTAAAATGATATGCGGTATGCCTATATTCTGCGTGTGACTGCGGCTGTATCTGCATACGAAATGCTACTGTATGTTACAGTGTATTCCTGGAAATCACTGTAATGTAGCATTTAGTTTGTGTCATCATGTGTATAATAATGCATGGCATATGTGAAAGGGTCATTACAGTATGTGTGTCATTATGTGTAGAAGGGCATTAATAATGTGCGGCATATGTGTAAGGGACATTATATGTATAAGGGCATTAATAAAGGTTGGCATAATGTGTAAGGTGCATTATGCTTATAAGGACATTAATAATGTGTAAGGGGCAATACTGTGTGGTACTATGTGTATAAAGGCATTACTAATGAGTGGCATTATGTGTATAAGGTGCTCTACCGTGTGGCGTAACGTATAGAAAAGGCACTACTGTGTGGTCTAATGTGAATAAAGATCAATATGGTGTGGTGTAATGTGAATAAGGAGCAATTCAGTGTGATGTAATGTGAATAATAATGGCACTATTGTGAGGAGTAACGTATATATAAAGTAAAGTGGTACTACTGTGTGATGTAATGTGAATAAGGGACTCTATCGCATGATAAAATGTGACTAAAGTTGCACTACTATGTGGCGTAATTTGAGTTGGGGTACTATTGTGTGGCCATGCCCCTTACCAGCAAGAACATGCCCCTTTTTGGGCTGTGCACCCAATGTGCGCACTGCTCCTATTTAAAATATAGGGAGTAAGAGCACTAAAATGAGGACTGCTTTGGGTGAGGAGTGATGGTGCTGGGAAAGGGGTGCAGGGTCAGAGGCAGAACTAGCGGTAGGGGACACCAGCCAAAATCTTGCCTAGGGCATCTTATTGGTTAGGGCCAGCTCTGTTGTTGACCAAATATATTGAGCAAATTTCAAGATGCTGCAGTTGATCTACAAGGCTATCATAATCAACAGAATTTCCTAATTTCATATCTTAGGTGTACAGGTTGAGTATCCCTTATCGAAAATGCTTGGAACTAGAAGTATTTTGGTTATCAGATTTTTCCGTATTTTGGAATAATTGCATACTATAATGAGAGATCATAGCGATAGGACCCAAGTCTGAGCACAGAATGCATTTATGTTTCATATACACCTTTTACACACACAGCCTGATGGTAAATGTAGCTAATATTTTTAATAACTGTGCATTAAACAAAGTTTGTGTACATACACACAATTCATTTATGTTGCATATACACTTTACACACACAGCCTGTAGGTCAATTAATACAATATTTTTAATAACTTTGTATATTAAGCAAAGTTTGTGTACATTGAGCCATCAGAAAACAAAGGTTTCACTATCTCAGTCTCACTCAAAAACTTCTGTATTTCGGAATATTCCGTATTTCGGAATATTTGAATATGGGATACTCAACCTGTATTATATTACTTCCGCTGGCTCTGTCTGAATTTACTGAATTTGCTACAGTTTATACAGTAGGTGTTGCATTAAACCAAGAGGATTGTCCAGTGTGCTACTGTAAGGTAACATGTGCCCTCTCTCCCTACAGTATGTCATGCTGGGGAGGGGGCTTAAGACTGCACACCTATAGCTGCCAGTAATGTGAGGTGCTACCTACTGAGACTTGTAGTTCTACAGAGAAAAGAGGGGGGGGGGGTGTTGTAGGTGCACTATCTCTAGCATGTCCTTAAGAGAGATTATAGGGACCTAGGACAAAAATTAAAGGCAAGGACATCTAAGGTAATATTCTCTGAAATATTACCTGTACCACGCACTAGTCCAGGAAGGCAGAGGGAGATTAGGGAGGTAAATGTGTGGCTTAGAGACTGGTGTAGGAAGGAGGGGTTTGTGTTCTTAGAACACTGGGCGGACTTCTCAGTCAGGCACCATCTTTTTGGACGCGATGGATTGCACCTGAATGAGGAGGGAGCAGCGGTGCTAGGGGGTAGTATGGTTAGAAGGGGGTCTGGGACTCAGGATCGACAGCAAAAAGGTCGACAAACATTAGGTTGAGGCCAATTGGTCGACACTCCTTAGGTCGACATGGACAAAAGGTCGACATGGACAAAAGGTCGACAGGAACAAGGTCGACATGGAAAAAGGTCGACATGAGTTTTTTGTTGTTGTTGTTTTCTTCGTAGAGTGACCGGGAACCCCAATTAGTGCACCGCGTCCCCTCGCATGGCTCGCTTCGCTCGCCATGCTTTGGGCATGGTGCCTTCGCTCCGCTACCGCTTCGCTCGGCACAGATTACCGTTCCAATTGTAGTCCACGTGGATCGTTAAGTAAGAAAAGGTTCCAAAAAAAAGAAAAAAATCGTGAAAAACTCATGTCAACCTTTTTCCATGTCGACCTTGTTCCTGTCGACCTTTTGTCCATGTCGACCTTTTGTCCATATTGACCTAAGGTTTGTCGACCAATTGGCGTCGACCTAAGGTTTGTCGACCTTTTTGCTGTCGATCTGGAGTCCGGATACCGTTAGAAGGTTGGAGGAGATTTTAAACTAGGTGTCTGGGGGGAGGGATTAGAAAGAATTAGTGGGACAACTAGAGAGCAAAGAATAGTGGGAGGTATACAGTATATTGGGGGAGGAGAGGGGGGAAGGAGTGAAATAGTCAGCAATGGTAATTTAAGGGATACCATGGTTCCTAAGGAAATGTTATGCACAACAGAACTTGCAGATCATGGAATTAATAAACTTAAGTGTATTATTGCAAATGGAAGAAGCCTAACAAGTAAAATGGGGGAATTAGAGGCAATTGCACATAATGACCATTATGACATAATAGGCATTACTGAGACATGGAGGGACGATTCTCACGACTGGACGGCAAACATCGAGGGATACACTTTCTCCAGGAGAGATAGGATTAATAAAAAGGGAGGGGGTGTTTGTTTCTATGTTAAACCATTCTTAAAACCATATTTAAAGGAGGTCAGTTATGAAGGGACTGGAGATAATGTAGAGTCATTATGGGTTGAGATTTCGAGTGGTGGTAAAGATACAAAAAAACTTTTAATAGGGACATGCTATAAACCGCCAGATATTAGTGTGGCTGACGAATTACAACTCTTGCAGAAAATTGAAAAAGCTGCAGGTATGGGGGACGTCGTTATTGTTGGGGATTTCAATTACCCGGCATAAATTGGAACACCGAAACACTAAATACAGCTAGGGGTAACAGGTTCTTAAACATGCTAAAAGATCATTACTTGTCCCAGGTAATTGAGGGCCAACTAGGCAAGGGGCTATACTGGACCTAGTACTAACTAATAATGAGGAAATAATAACAAATACTAAAGTAGGGGAGACCCTAGGAAATAGCGATCACAATATGATCACATTCGATATCTCAAAAACAACAATATAAGGGTTTAACCAAGATTTTTAACTTTAGGAAAGCAAATTTCACATTGCTGAAACAAGCAATGAAGGAAACTAATTGGGAAATTGTATTTCATGGTAAGAATACTGCTGAAATGTGGGGCGTTTTTACAACTGCACTCAATAAATACACTAATTTATATATTCCCAAAGTCAACAAAAACAGAAGTAGGAAATCCAAACCGATGTGGTTTAATAAAAAGGTCAAGGAACAAATGGATAAAAAGAGGCGTGCTTTCAAAGCATTTAAGTCTGACGGAAGGTGGAATCATTCCAGTTGTACAAGGAATGTAACAAAAAATGCAAAAAAGCGATTAGAGCAGCTAAAATAGAAAACGAAAAACAAATCGCAAAGGAGAGTAAAACAAACCCCAAAAAGTTATTTAATTATATAAACGGTAAAGGGTTGAAAAGGGAGAATATTGGGCCCTTAAAGGGTAAGCTGGATGTCTTGATTAATGATGATAGGGAAAAAGCAGATTTATTTAATAAATTCTTTCCATCAGTATTAACGAAAGAGGACAGGTTGACGAGAGTAGAGCATAACATAAATAATAATAATGACCCATTGCTTGGTACTTGCTTAAACGAGGGAGTAATCCGGTAGAGACTAAGTAAAATTAAGATAAGTAAATCTCCTGGGCCGGATGGACTCCACCCCAGGGTTCTTATGGAACTCAATGTAGAGATATCGAAACCTCTATATTTGATCTGTAGCGAGTCAATTAGATCAGGAATAATACCAAAGGTCTGGCGTATAGCAGAGGTAGTCCCAATATTTAAAAAGGGTATTAAAACGCTCCCTGGGAACTATAGAACGGTTAGCTTGACATCTATAGTGGGGAAAATACTAGAAGGTATATTAAGGGATAGCATTCTAGAGTACTTGAATACCTCCAAGGTTATTACTAGGCATCAACATGGATTTGTGAAGGACAGGTCATGTCAAACTAATTTAATAAGCTTCTACGAGAAAGTGAGCGATAATATTGATAAGGGTCAAGCAGTGGATGTGATCTTTTTAGACTTCTCTAAGGATTTTTGACAAAGTTCCACACAGGAGACTAATTCTCAAACTAAGAGAGCTTGGGGTAGGAAACACTATCTGTACTTGGGTGAGTAATTGGCTGTTTAATAGGGAACAGCGAGTGGTGGCTAATGGGATGTACTCTGAATGGGCTTCAGTACTCAGTGGAATACCTCAGGGCTCAGTACTCGGGCCATTGCTGTTTAATATATTCATTAATGACCTAGGTGAGGGACTGGAAAGCACAGTGTCAGTTTTCACAGATGATACTAAATTATGTAGAATAATTAATTCAGACAAGGATGTTGAGTCTCTACAGAATGACCTATCTAAACTAGAGGCCTGGGCAGACAAATGGAGAATGAGGTTCAATATAGACAAATGTAAAGTTATGCACCTTGGGACTAAGAACAATCAGGCAGCCTATAAACTAAATGGGGGAAAATGTAGGAATAACGGTAGTTGAAAAGGATCTGGGTGTGCTCATCGATAATAAACTTGGTAGCAGTACGCAATGTCAAAATGCAGCAACAAAGGCTAATAAGGTGTTATCATGCATAAAACAGGGGTATGGAGACAAGGGATGAGAGTGTAATCCTGCCTCTGTATAAATCATTGGTGCGACCACACCTGAAATATTGTGTACAGTTTTGGGCACCATATTCTAAAAAAGATATCTGGTTAAGGGGTTAGAGGCACTGGACGATGAGGAAAGACTTAAAAGGCTTGATATGTTCACACTGGAAAAGAGGCGACCGAGAGGGGACATCATTAATATATATAAATACATTAAGGGACAATACAAGGATCTATCAAACAATTTGTTTACCAAAAAAACACTACATAGGACACGAGGACACCCCCTGAGGTTAGAGGAGAAAAAATTCCATACCCAACGGAGAAAGGGATTCTTCAAAGTAAGAGCAGTAAGGATTCGGAAATTCTCTGCCAGAGAAGGAAGTAATGGTGGACTCAATCAATAAGTTTAAAAATGGATTAGATAAATTCCTAGCTGAAAAAAATATCCAGGGATACAGCATTTAATTAATATTTAAAAAATAAAAAAAATAATGTAATGTACAATAGGTTGAACTCGATGGACATTTGTCTTTTTTCAACCTCAACAACTATGTAACTATATCATACAGCTTAGCATATAATAAATAGTGGAGTTTGGTTATGTATTGATCAATGCATGTAGCTGCAGACCCACGGGCAAGGGACTCCACTCTGCTGCAGTACCTAACACTATAGGGGTTCAAACCTAGGGCACGGGACCCCCAAACCACCACAGCCAAGCGACCCCAGGGCATCGCAGGGAATGATTATGTGTAGTGAGAAGAATTAAGGAATAGGTGAGAAAAGAGTGTTATGGGATGAATTAATATAAGTGAAAAGGGTGTGACATGTATAATAAAAACAAACAGTGAAAGTGCCAAATTAAATGTAATGCTGCGATGCCCTGTTGTCACCCGGCCACGGCAGTCCAGAAGGCCCCGCACCTCAGGAACCACCCCATTACTGACTTATAGTACAGAATAATTGGACTTACCTAGAATTGTGCCATATATAAAAGTGCAGTCATGCTCGGTATCCTAGTTAAAATAAATGAGGGTCAAGTGTGGACAGGTGCAAGTCCAAAGAATGAAGGTGTCTCACTCCTTCAGGTGTGTCTATATAAGACACTTTTAGTTTGCTAGGGAGGGGCCTTAAGACTGCACACCTATAGCTGCCAGTAATGTGAGGTGCTACCTACTGAGACTGTTAGTTCTACAGAGAAAATGGGGGGTGTTGTAGGCAGGGGCATAGGGAGGGCAGTTCCGGTGGAGCGCACACTCCAGGTGCCGGAAACTTCAGAGGGCGCCGACAGCACAAGCAGGCTGGGCGCTACCCGCTCGGCAAGGTCTGTAAAAGCAGGGAGGTGCTGGGCTTGAGAGGGGCACCGCTCTCCCTCCCTGCTCTGCAACCTGCTGATGCTCAGCGTGCGTGTGACACTGTAAAGGGCTGCGGCGCCGGGCTGCAGCACGAACAACAGAGGTGGCTCTTGATCTCCTCCCTGTGCCAGGGCCCCTCCCCATCCTACTTACTCCTCCCCGCTGCACTAGTCATGTAGGAAGACAAGCAGCAGCACCGCCCCCCTCTCTCCACTCCCTGTCCGTCAGAGCAGCCCTGAGACGAGGAGCAGCACTGGCAGCCAGCCACACGAGGATCAGGTTAGTCAGTGCTGCTGCATATAAACAAAAGGCGGTGGGGGGAGAAACTGTCCTATTAGTGTGTGCTGGGGGGAGGGGGGTACCTATTAGTGTGTGCTGGGGGGAGGGGGGTACTATTAATGTGTGCTGGGGGAGGGGGGACCTATTAGTGTGTGCTGGGGCGAGGGGGGACCTATTAGTGTGTGCTGGGGGGGAGGAGGGTCCTATTAATGTGTGCTGGGAGGAGGGGTGTCCTATTAGTGTGTGCTGGGGGGAGGGGTGTCCTATTAGTTTGTGTTGGGGGGTGGGGGGATCTATTAGTGTGTGCTGGGGGGAGGGGGGACCTATTAGTGTGTGCTGGATGGAGGGGGGTCCTATTAGTGTGTGCTGGGGGGAGGGGGGTCCTATTAATGTGTGCTGGGGAGAGGGGTGTCCTATTAGTGTGTGCTGGGGGGAGGGGTGTCCTATTAGTGTGTGCTGGGGGGAGGGGTGTACTATTAGTGTGTGCTGGGGGGAGGGGGGACCTGTTAGTGTGTGCTGTGGGGAGGGGGGGTCTTATTAATGTGTGCTGGGGGGAGGAATGTCCTATTAGTGTGTGCAGTGGAGGGGGTGCAAATTTTAGTGAGAGGGGAGGAGGATGTAGGGTAGTGTTGATGTAGTGTGTGGGGTGCAGGGTAGCAGTGGTAGTGTCGTGTGTGCGGGGTGGGGGATGCAGGGTAGCGGTGATGTAGTGTGTGGGGTGCAGGGTAGCAGTGGTAGTGTTGTGTGTGCGGGGTGGGGTATGCAGGGTAGCGGTGATGTAGTGTGTGGGGTGTAGGGTAGCAGTGGTAGTGTCATGTGTGCGGGGTGGGGAATGCAGGGTAGCGGCGATGTAGTGTGTGGGGTGCAGGGTAACAGTGGTAGTGTCGTGTGAGTGGAGTGGGGGATGCAGGGTAGCAGCGATGTAGTGTGTAGGGTGCAGGGTAACAGTGGTAGTGTCATGTGTGCGGGGTGGGGGATGCAGGGTAGCGGCGATGTAGTGTGTGGGGGGAGGAATGTCCTATTAGTGTGTGCAGGGGAAGGGGTGCAAATTTTTGTGAGAGGGGAGGAGGATGCAGGGTAGTGGTGATGTAGTGTGTGGGGTGCAGGGTAGCAGTGGTAGTGTCGTGTGTGCGGGGTGGGGGATGCAGGGTAGCGGTGATGTAGTGTGTGGGGTGCAGGGTAGCATTGGTAGTGTCGTGTGTGCGGGGTGGGGGATGCAGGGTAGTGGTGATGTAGTGTGTGGGGCGCAGGGTAGCAGTGGTAGTGTCGTGTGTGCGGGGTGGGGTATGCAGGGTAGCGGTGATGTAGTGTGTGGGGTGTAGGGTAGCAGTGGTAGTGTCATGTGTGCGGGGTGGGGAATGCAGGGTAGCGGCGATGTAGTGTGTGGGGTGCAGGGTAACAGTGGTAGTGTCGTGTGAGTGGAGTGGGGGATGCAGGGTAGCAGCGATGTAGTGTGTAGGGTGCAGGGTAACAGTGGTAGTGTCAAGTGTGCGGGGTGGGGGATGCAGGGTAGCGGCGATGCAGTGTGTGGGGGAGGAATGTCCTATTAGTGTGTGCAGGGGAGGGGGTTCAAATTTTTGTGAGAGGGGAGGAGGATGCAGGGTAGCGGTGATGTAGTGTGTGGGGTGCAGGGTAGCAGAGGTAGTGTCGTGTGTGCGGGGTGGGGGATGCAGGGTAGCGGCGATGTAGTGTGTGGGGTGCAGGGTAGCAGTGGTAGTGTCGTGTGTGCGGGGTGGGGGATGCAGGGTAGCGGTGATGTAGTGTGTGGGGCGCAGGGTAGCAGTGGTAGTGTCGTGTGTGCGGGGTGGGGGATGCAGGGTAGCGGCGATGTAGTGTGTGGGGTGCAGGGTAGCAGTGGTAGTGTCGTGTGTGCGAGGTGGGGGATGCAGGGTAGCGGTTATGTAGTGTGTGGGGTGCAGGGTAGCAGTGGTAGTGTCGTGTGTGCGGGGTGGGGGATGCAGGGTAGCGGCGATGTAGTGTGTGGGGTGCAGGGTAGCAGTGGTAGTGTCGTGTGTGCGAGGTGGGGGATGCAGGGTAGCGGTGATGTAGTGTGTGGGGTGCAGGGTAGCAGTGGTAGTGTCATGTTTGCGGGGTGGGGGATGCAGGGTAGCGGTGATGTAGTGTGTAGGCTGCAGGGTAACAGTGGTAGTGTCGTGTGAGTGGAGTGGGGGATGCAGGGTAGAGGCGATGTAGTGTGTGGGCTGCAGGGTAGCAGTGGTAGTGTCATGTGTGCGGGGTGGGGGATGCAGGGTAGCGGTGATGTAGTGTGTGAGGTGCAGGGTAACAGTGGTAGTGTCATGTGTGCGGGGTGGGGATGCAGGGTAGCGGCGATGTGTGTGGGGTGCAGGGTAGCAGTGGTAGTGTTGTGTGTGCGGGGTGGGGGATGCACGGTAATGGCGATGTAGTGTGTAGGGTAGCAGTGGTAGTGTCGTATGTGCGGGGTGGGGGATGCAGGGTAGCGGCGATGTAGTGTGTGGGGTGCAGGGTAGCAGTGGTAGTGTCATGTGTGCGGGGCGGGGAATGCAGGGTAGCAGTGATGTAGTGTGTGGGGTGCAGGGTAACAATGGTAGTGTCATGTGTACGAGGTGGGGGATGCAGGGTAGCGGTGATGTGTGTGGGGTGCAGGGTAGCAGTGGTAGTGTCGTGTGTGCGGGGTGGGGGATGCACGGTAATGGCGATGTAGTGTGTAGGGTAGCAGTGGTAGTGTTGTGTGTGCGGGGTGGGGGATGCAGGGTAGCGGTGATGTGTGTGGGGTGCAGGGTAGCAGTGGTAGTGTCATGTGTGCGGGGTGGGGGATGCACAGTAATGGCGATGTAGTGTGTAGGGTAGTAGTGGTAGTGTCGTGTGTGCGGGGTGGGGGATGCAGGGTAGCGGTGATGTAATGTGTGGGGCGCAGGGTAGCAGTGGTAGTGTCATGTGTACGGGGTGGGGGATGCAGGGTAGCGGTGATGTGTGTGGGGTGCAGGGTAGCAGTGGTAGTGTCGTGTGTGCGGGGTGGGGGATGCACGGTAATGGCGATGTAGTGTGTAGGGTAGCAGTGGTAGTGTCGTGTGTGGGGGGTGGGGGATGCAGGGTAGCAGTGATGTAGTGTGTGGGGTGCAGGGTAACAATGGTAGTGTCATGTGTACGGGGTGGGGGATGCAGGGTAGCGGTGATGTGTGTGGGGTGCAGGGTAGCAGTGGTAGTGTCGTGTGTGCGGGGTGGGGGATGCAGGGTAGCGGTGATGTGTGTGGGGTGCAGGGTAGCAGTGGTAGTGTCGTGTGTGCGGGGTGGGGGATGCACGGTAATGGCGATGTAGTGTGTAGGGTAGCAGTGGTAGTGTCGTGTGTGCGGGGTGGGGGATGCAGGGTAGCGGCGATGTAGTGTGTGAGGTGCAAGGTAGCAGTGGTAGTGTCGTGTGTGCGGGGTGGGGGATGCAGGGTAGCTGCGATGTAGTGTGTGGGGTGCAGGGTAGCAGTGGTAGTGTCGTGTGTGCGGGGTGGGGGATGCACGGTAATGGCGATGTAGTGTGTAGGGTAGCAGTGGTAGTGTTGTGTGTGCGGGGTGGGGGATGCAGGGTAGCGGTGATGTGTGTGGGGTGCAGGGTAGCAGTGGTAGTGTCATGTGTGCGGGGTGGGGGATGCACGGTAATGGCGATGTAGTGTGCAGGGTAGTAGTGGTAGTGTCGTGTGTGCGGGGTGGGGGATGCAGGGTAGCGGTGATGTAATGTGTGGGGCGCAGGGTAGCAGTGGTAGTGTCATGTGTGCGGGGTGGGGGATGCAGGGTAGCGGCGATGTAGTGTGTGGGTTGCAGGGTAGCAGTGGTAGTGTCATGTGTGCAGTGTGGGGGATGCAGGGTAGCGGCGATGTAGTGTAGTATACGTGGAAGAGCGGCGGGGGTAGTATGTACCTGTCCTGTGTCTGGTCGTCCCTGGAAGATCTCTCTGTGACACTGGAGGAGAAAAAGAGAACCGGAGGAGATGCAGCGTTGCGGAAGGTGAGTAATTAAAGACAAATTAAGCTAATTGGAGAATTCCAATTGCTTAATTAGTCATTATGGGGGCACAGCAGTATAGAGCAATTCTGACCAATCTTCCTAAAGATATGGATTTTAGGAAAATCTGGTCGTGATCTGGGTCTGGGAGGAAAAAAATAGAAAATACCTGCTCCCAATTGAATAGCAAAAATGTGTGTGTTTAATGTTTATCGGGGGGGGCGCCGTGGCGTGAGCTTGCTCCGGGAGCCATGGCTCCACGCTACACCTCTGGTTGTAGGTGCCCTGTCTCTAGCATTACTGATATCATACAGCTTAGCATATTATAAATAGTGGAGTTTGGTTGAGACTCAGTAGGTAATGCAAGTGATCTCTCCTGAAGAGATCACTTGTATATGTAGTCTGACGCACTTCCAGCTGTCGGCATACCCAGCATCACAGGTATTTGTGTACTTGTAGTTGTAGCTGTCTCGTGAAAGATTACAGGATAAATTCACTAAGGGTTGATTTTGTGTTTTTCTGCAATATCCCGTCAATTTAGCAAATCAGAGATTTATTAAAAGCAAAACCGATAGGAAATTGCAGGTAAATGGGACTTTATCCAGCATTACACCATCAGAACAAGCATCAAAAAATTTCCATATACAGAAATACATATCCTAGATTTACTAAGAATCACGGTAAAACTGATATAACCCATAAATTTTTTTGCATCATAGTACAAGAAATAAAAAGACATGCCTGTGAGCAGCAGGTTTGCCTGAACCCCTGCACAGATCTGTATGATCGGTGCAAGCTTTGTTGTGTAAAAGAATAAAGTTAGCTTAAATCAGAGATGAGCGGATTCGGTTTTACTCGGATTTACTCTGTTCTCAAAACGGCATTTTATTGGCTCACGGATGTCACGTGTTTTGAATAGCCAATAAGATGCCGTTTTGAGAACCGAGTAAATCCGAGTAAAACCGAATCCGCTCATCTCTAGCTTAAATTATTATTTTTTTTAATTGTAAGGTCCCCTTCATAAAACCATAACCAGCCCTGGACCTCTCAGCCTGGTGTGGTAACTGGAAAATTGCGGAAAACTGGCATGGGGTCCCCCCAATTTTCCAATAATCAGCACCTGTCTGAAGCAGCCAGGGGGGTTTGCCATAGCAGTGGGTCAGACAGCATATTCACTACTGTCCGTTTGGGTTTTTTATTTTATTTTTATTTTAAGAAGAACAATGGACTTCTAAATGTACCAAAGATGACCCGATACATAGTTTTGAGAGTATGAATTTTTTCAATGTATTATTCTTAATACATACTTAGCCTGTCATTGTTTTCAGATTTTCTTCACAGGTGGACTAGAGATGCCAGCAGGCCCTTAATGTCCTGGGATGATTTTTATGATGTTCTGATCTTTGTGGGTAAGTTTGCATCTTGTCTTTTTCTGTCTTAGAATTTCCACTGCCTTACAATACATTTTTTTATAACTCCTGGAACTCTGAGATGCTTGCAATAAACAGTTGATCATGCAGTATTGCTACATCTGTTTAGGAGGTGTGGCAGTGGTGGAAGTTCATCCCAGTTGCCTAGAGGCAAGATAAATACTGGTGCCCCCCCCCCCCCCCGCTATATTTAGATAAATATATATACATTTCATTGTCATTTATTTTAAATCACACAATTCTTAGCAGTCAAACCCAGGATTAGAACCCATGATCGGTTACACTGACAGCAGGCATTTTACTGGTAGAGCTATTTGCTCCTGCATAGGAAGCATGAGAATTCTAACTATATGTAGTTACGTGTAATTGTCAGAGAAGTATCTTCATATACAGTAGTTAGAATTCTCATATTTCCTATACAGGAGCAAATAGCTTCATCAGTTAGGTGTCTGCTTCCAGTGTACTAGGTTGAGGGTTATAATCCTGGGTATGACACTTGTAAAATGTGTTTCTATAATAAAGAGGGTGTGACTTGTAAGGTGCAGGGACCAGTGAGGAAGTCGGCCACTGAAGAGATAGCGGCAGCTATCAATTAACTTAATTGAATGGTGTTACGGAATGGGAAGAGAGGTGCCCCCCTTCAGAGCAGGAGCCCGGCAGCAGATGCCTGCGTTGCCTCTCAGAGTTACGCCTCTGAGGTGAGGCGTCCCTGGTGGGTGTTGTCTCCAAGTTTTAGGATTAAAATTCGATCATTTTATAATTATAGGCCTTTCAATATTATGTTTGATCTTGTTCATACCTAATAATTAGCAGTTTTTTTTCCCTTCCAGTTCCTTTTATTTATTTGCCGCCAAGGCTCATCTATGCTTACAGTATTCTGCCCTGGGTAGTTTTTTTTTTCACCTCACCATTTTTTTATTTGCAATTGTATTTGCAATTTTGATTTGCATATTGTCTTCTTTTGATATTTTCCTTAATGATGAAACCACTAGTACACAAAATGTTTTTCAGGCTCTCCCAATCCATGTTCCTCTAAAGTAATCCACACTCTTTTGTGTTACAGCAAACACATTTTTTTTTAGGTTGAAAAAAAAAAAAACTAATTGTGAAAATATATGTACTATTAGAATATTAGAATCTGTTAATGAGTATGATCTTGGTGTCACCAATGTACTTTATTTTCTTGCAGCTCATTTTTTTGCAATGGGTCATCTGGCATTCAAAGCCTTTCTCAAGAATCTGGGTGACAACTGAACCTGTACTGGTTTCCATTTTCCTGCTTTTATGGAGTTCTCATTCCTGAACATTTAGATTTGAGACAGATTCACACAATATATTTCTCCATAAACAATGGAATCAGGTTACTCATGCCTTCTCTCTCCTTGCCTCCCCATATATCTCACCCCAATATGGAGTAACTGATATGAGTACCTAATGTGACCTTGAGCTTATAGAAGCCACTTGTTGAGTGCTTCATCTTAAACAGCCCCCTTTCCTGAAACTACAGTCGTTCACTGGTACTAAGTAGCTGCCAGGATGTTATCTCTAAGTAGTGTAAGCTCAACTTCACAGACACATATTTAATGGGAACAGGACACCTTAGAGACTACTAAAACTATATACAGAAAACAGCATGCCAGATCTTCAATATAGCACAGGCAATCTTCACTGAAAAATATGCTCGTTAGTTTTACAAATAGCTCTAACAAATATTTTTCTGGACAATTCTCTCAAAGAATACAAGTCTTTTCCACAATAGAGGATCAATGAGAAGTAACAGATTATTTAATGTATAGCTAAATACATTGTAAATAAAAAATACACAATTCTCTCCAATAGCAAAAATATGTTTTACAGAGACATGAAATGATAAGTAGTAACAGGTTTTCTGCATGCATCAAATACCACAAATAATTTGCACAGCAGCAAGCTACAACACTAAATAGATCTTCAGAATACTCCAGATTAATAGCACTATAATGAAATGTCACATAGTTCTTTTCAATATGCACAAATCATATCACTGAAGATCTGTAAAATACTTAGCAGATATTTCAAAGAGTCCAGGTTTACTTCACCATAGAAATATATCATCTGGTAACAGGCCTTCCAAATGATACAAGCAGATAAACTTTATTGAGCAGCTCAGAGCATAAATTCACTTATGCGTCAGGAAAAGACAGGATCTGACTGATTACAGCCCCCAACAGTGTGTCTTGGGTGACTTCCTATAAGGACTGAAACATCCAATCAGCAGTATTCTAATTACAGCTGCAGAAATTAGGAGTCGGAACGAAGCCTAGTACTATGATACATAGTTGTACAGCTGACTGGTTACCAGAAGACTGATTCAAGCTTACAAAACTACCCTGACCATGATCTAGTGTACTAAGCTGTGCTTATTACAGATTCTTACACTAACAGACTTTTCTCCTGGACTGGGCCATAATGTAGTACCTCCATAAAGTTTGTGATTCAGTTCAGTCAGTGCTGGTTTGGCACCTCTTCCCCAGAGTGACAGAGTCTAAGAAGGCTCAGATATCCATCAGGGACCCTGCAAGCAAATTGGCTAACCACTACTGAAAGCTCAGAAGTTGTGGACCTATGGGTAAACACCAGTCATGACTACCAGGAAGAGGGTAAGGAGAAGTTGCTGTTCAGGTTCAATATCAACTGTGCAAAATTACAACCCTCTGAGTTAATATCTTCTGTTCCGGCAAGCATCTCAAAGTTTTAAATTATCTGTAAAAATTTAGAAAATTACGTGTTTTTGAAGTTTGGTCGGCCCAACCTTAAAGCTGGGCATGCAGGTCATAAAAGTAATCTTTGGGTCTCCCAATGTATGAATAAAAATCGCCATGACCTGAGAATTATTTGTGATTGGTGTGAAGAGGTCATTGAAAATTACAAAAGTAGTGAAAATCTGAGGATTTTTGAAGAAATCAAGTCATGTCTTGTACCAGCCTTTAGCCCACCCTACACCCTCAGAACCCACCACATGAAGGTACAGGGCACTTTTGGATCTCATAAACCTCAGGTTGGGCACTAAGGCCAAACTCCACCATCACTTTTGTGTTTTTCAACCCACCCTAACACAGAGGTATGAGAAACCAAAAATATGTAAATGAGGATACTGAAAAGCTGAGGCACCAGGAGGTCAACAAGAGTGATGACAGATATAAGTAGCAATGGGAGGCATGAGGTCCCAGGAGGTCAGCAGATTCTACGGGATGTAGTTATGTGACCAGCAGTCAGGAGACCGCCGGTCACAATACCGACCCCTGCATCCCGATCGGGTGAAATTCTGACAGTCGTCATGCGGACTAGCAGGGACTATTCACACTTGTGGGTGTCCACGACACCCATAGAGTGGGAAAAGAACCTGTGGCGCAGCTCGCCACCGAGCCTGCAGCGTGGCAAGCACAGTGAGCCCGCAAGAGGCTTAGTTGTGCTCGCCTCCCCCATCCCCCGCCAGCATTCAGCTGCCGGGAACCCGCGGTCGGTATACTGACCGCCAGGATCCACAGCGTCGGTAACCCCTACCCAACCCAATTCTACAGTATGCAGCACTGAAAAACACAAGGAATCCCAGGGAGACTGAAGTACAAACTCCAAAGGGTTAGATGAATTTTTAGCATAGAGCAGCACAGAAACTGTAAATACACTGGTGTGGCCACTTGCACAATCCAGGAAAGATGGTGGCCCCTATGGAACTGTAACAGTGATGACTAAGAGAACACATGCTGCTTAAGGGAACCTTTAGCACACAAAACCTGCTAAATAAATCCCATGGTCAGTGGCATCAGAAGGGTAGTGCGGGCCGTACCTGTGTGTCACCCTCGGAGGGGATGACACCCGGCTTCTCCACCATGACAGGAGCCGGGTTCTGCTGTGTGACATTCTCTTGCAGCACCTGGCTCTTGTCATAGAGGAGGAGCCAACTGTGCAGATGCTGGTCTCCAGTGGCAGCCCAGCATCTCCAGGGATGCTGGGCTGCCCCCAGAGTGATGTCATCAGAAATCCTGTCTAAGCCACGCCGCTTTAACTTTGTCCATGCCCCCTTTTTTGGCCCTGCATTTCCAGTGCACAAGGGTGATATGGAGTGCCCACCGGGAGTCACCAGACGTGGTGACGCCTCTGCCCATGGTCCATTGTGTAATAAAATCCCATTCACACTCTTGTAATGTCTCTTAGATTACTGTAATCTTTTCCTCAGCAGACAATTGAACACCTGTCTAAGCGACCTGCTAGATTGAGCCTGCATGGCAGGCCAATCTAGCACCAGCTATAGCGATGTGCGGGGCTGCGCATTGCTATCGTTGTGGGGGGTACACACGGAGCGATAATGCTTAAAATCTAAGCAATCTAGTCAGATTGCTTAGATTATCGCTCCGCGAGTACCCCCCTTTAGCCCTTTCCAATCAATCCTTAATTTCACTGTCTATTTTCCTATCTTTCCTTACTACAGCACTGCTGTCCTCTATGCCAATCACTCAGTTAGATTCTTATCCAGCATTTAAACATGGCCTTAATACTCATCTCATCTTTTGAAGCCTTGCACCCATACACTAAGTGTAAAAACTCTTCAATCACTGATGCAAACATCACCCCTTCTATCCATCCATAGATCCTCTAGAATGTTAGATCTTGTGAACAGTGCCCATTATCTGTTTGTAGTCCGTTTTCAATTATGCAAACTGCGAGTCTGTAATTTTAATGATGTAATAATTAGTGATGTGCACCGGACATTTTTGGGTTTTGTGTTTTGGTTTTGGATTCGGTTCCGCGGCCGTGTTTTGGATTCGGACGCGTTTTGGCAAAACCTCACCGAAATTTTTTTGTCGGATTCGGGTGTGTTTTGGATTCGGGTGTTTTTTTCAAAAAACCCTAAAAAACAGCTTAAATCATTGAATTTGGGGGTCATTTTGATCCCATAGTATTATTAACCTCAATAACCATAATTTCCACTCATTTCCAGTCTATTCTGAACACCTCACAATATTATTTTTAGTCCTAAAATTTGCACCGAGGTCGCTGGATGGCTAAGCTAAGCGACACAAGTGGCCGACACAAACACCTGGCCCATCTAGGAGTGTCACTGCAGTGTCAGGCAGGATGGCACTTCAACAAAATTGTCCCCAAACAGCACATGATGCAAAGAAAAAAAAGAGGCGCACCAAGGTCGCTGTGTGACTAAGCTAAGCAACACAAGTGGCCGACACAAACACCTGGCCCATCTAGGAGTGGCACTGCAGTGTCAGGCAGGATGGCACTTCAAAAAAATTGTCCCCAAACAGCACGTGACATGATGCAAAGAAAAAGTAAAGAAAAAAGAGGTGCAAGATGGAAATGTCCTTGGGCCCTCCCACCCACCCTTATGTTGTATAAAACAGGACATGCACACTTTAACGAACCCATCATTTCAGCGACAGGGTCTGGCACACGACTGTGACTGAAATGACTAGTTGGTTTGGGCCACCACCAAAAAAAGAAGCAATCAATCTCTCCTTGCACAAACTGGCTCTACAGAGGCAAGATGTCCACCTCATCATCATCCTCCGATTCCTCACCCCTTTCACTGTGTACATCCCCCTCCTCACAGATTATTAATTCGTCCCCACTGGAATCCACCATCTCAGGTCCCTGTGTACTTTGTGGAGACAATTGCTGCTGGTGAATGTCTCCACGGAGGAATTGATTATAATTCATTTTGATGAACATCATCTTCTCCACCTTTTCTGGAAGTAACCTCGTACGCCGATTGCTGACAAGGTGAGCGGCTGCACTAAACACTCTTTCGGAGTACACACTGGAGGGAGGGCAACTTAGGTATAATAAAGCCAGTTTGTGCAAGGCCTCCAAATTGCCTCTTTTTCCTGCCAGTATACGTATGGACTGTCTGACGTGCCTACTTGGATGCGGTCACTCATATAATCCTCCACCATTCTTTCAATGGTGAGAGAATCATATGAAGTGACAGTAGACGACATGTCAGTAATCGTTGGCAGGTCCTTCAGTCCGGACCAGATGTCAGCACTCGCTCCAGACTGCCCTGCATCACCGCCAGCGGGTGGGCTCGGAATTCTTAGCCTTTTCCTCGCACCCCCAGTTGCGGGAGAATGTGAAGGAGGAGATGTTGACGGGTCACGTTCCGCTTGACTTGACAATTTTCTCACCAGCAGGTCTTTGAACCTCTGCAGACTTGTGTCTGCCGGAAAGAGAGATACAACGTAGGTTTTAAATCTAGGATCGAGCACGGTGGCCAAAATGTAGTGCTCTGATTTCAACAGATTGACCACCCGTGAATCCTGGTTAAGCGAATTAAGGGCTCCATCCACAAGTCCCACATGCCTAGCGGAATCACTCTGTTTTAGCTCCTCCTTCAATGTCTCCAGCTTCTTCTGCAAAAGCCTGATGAGGGGAATGACCTGACTCAGGATGGCAGTGTCTGAACTGACTTCACGTGTGGCAAGTTCAAAGGGTTGCAGAACCTTGCACAACGTTGAAATCATTTTCCACTGCGCTTGAGACAGGTGCATTCCCCCTCCTTTGCCTATATCGTGGCCAGATGTATAGGCTTGAATGGCCTTTTGCTGCTCCTCCATCCTCTGAAGCATATAGAGGGTTGAATTCCACCTCGTTACCACCTCTTGCTTCAGATGATGGCAGGGCAGGTTCAGGACTGTTTGGTGGTGCTCCAGTCTTCTGTATGCAGTGGCTGAATGCCGAAAGTGGCCCGCAATTCTTCGGGCCACCGACAGCATCTCTTGCACGCCCCTGTCGTTTTTTAAATAATTCTGCACCACCAAATTCAATGTATGTGCAAAACATGGGACGTGCTGGAATTTGCCCAGATGTAATGCACGCACAATATTGCTGGCGTTGTCCGATATCACAAATCCCCAGGAGAGTCCAATTGGGGTAAGCCATTCTGCGATGATGTTCCTCAGTTTCCGTAAGAGGTTGTCAGCTGTGTGCCTCTTCTGGAAAGCGGTGATACAAAGCGTAGCCTGCCTAGGAACGAGTTGGCGTTTGCGAGATGCTGCTACTGGTGCCGCTGCTGCTGTTCTTGCTGCGGGAGGCCATACATCTACCCAGTGGGCTGTCACAGTCATATAGTCCTGAGTCTGCCCTGCTCCACTTGTCCACATGTCCGTGGTTAAGTGGACACTGGTTACAACTGCATTTTTTAGGACACTGGTGAGTCTTTTTCTGAGGTCTGTGTACATTTTCGGTATCGCCTGCCTAGAGAAATGGAACCTAGATGGTATTTGGTACCGGGGACACAGTACCTCAATCAAGCCTCTGAATTAACGGTGGATACCGGAACCACGTTTCTCACCGCCAAGGCTGCCAAGGCCTGAGTTATCTGCTTTGCAGCAGGATGACTGCTGTGATATTTCATCTTCCTCGCAAAGGACTGTTGAACAGTCAATTGCTTACTGGAAGTAGTACAAGTGGTCTTCTGACTTCCCCTATGGGATGACGATCGACTCCCAGCAGCTACAACAGCAGCGCCAGCAGCAGTAGGCGTTACACTCAAGGATGCATCGGAGGAATCCCAGGCAGGAGAGGACTCGTCAGACTTGCCAGTGACATGGCCTGCAGGACTATTGGCTTTCCTGGGTAAGGAGGAAATTGACACTGAGGGAGTTGGCGGTGTGGTTTGCAGGAGCTTGGTTACAAGAGGAAGCGATTTAGTGGTCAGTGGACTGCTTCCGCTGTCACCCAAAGTTTTTGAACTTGTCACTGACTTATGATGAATGCGCTGCAGGTGACGTATAAGGGAGGATGTTCCGAGGTGGTTAACGTCCTTACCCCTACTTATTACAGCTTGACAAAGGCAACACACGGCTTGACACCTTTTGTCCGCATTTGTGTTGAAATAATTCCACACCGAAGAGCTGATTTTTTTTGTATTTTGACCAGGCATGTCAATGGCCATATTCGTCCCATGGACAACAGGTTTCTCCCCGGGTGCCTGACTTAAACAAACCACCTCACCATCAGAATCCTCCTTGTCAATTTCCTCCCCAGCGCCAGCAACACCCATATCCTCATCCTGGTGTACTTCAACAGTGACATCTTCAATTTGACTATCAGGAACTGGACTGCGGGTGCTCCTTCCAGCACTTAGAGCGCAAGCTCTTCCCGTCCAGTGTTGGGAAGGTCAGGCATCGCAACCGACACAATTGGACTCTCCTTGGGTATTTGTGATTTAGAAGAATGCACAGTTCTTTGCTGTGCTTTTGCCAGCTTAAGTCTTTTCATTTTTCTAGCGAGAGGATGAGTGCTTCCATCCTCATGTGAAGCTGAACCACTAGCCATGAACATAGGCCAGGGCCTCAGCCGTTCCTTGCCACTCCGTGTCGTAAATGGCATATTGGCAAGTTTACGCTTCTCCTCAGACGCTTTTAATTTTGATTTTTGGGTCATTTTACTGAACTTTTGTTTTTTGGATTTTACATGCTCTCTACTATAACATTGGGCATCGGCCTTGGCAGACGACGTTGATGGCATTTCATCGTCTTGGCCATGACTAGTGGCAGCAGCTTCAGCACGAGGTGGAAGTGGATCTTGATCTTTCCCTATTTTTTTAACCTCCACAATTTTGTTCTCCATTTTTTAATGTGTGGAATTATATGCCAGTATCAATAGCAATGGCCTACTACTATATATACTGCGCACAACTAAAATGCACCACAGGTATAGAATGTAGATGGATAGTATACTTAATGATGACACAGAGGTAGGTACAGCAGTGGCCTTCCGTACCGTACTGCTATATATAGTATACTGGTGGTCACTGTGTCAGCAAACTGCAAAACTAAAATGCACCACAGGTTTAGAATGTAGATGGATAGTACACTTAATGACGACAAAGAGGTAGGTACAGCAGTGGCCTTCCATACCGTACTGCTATATATAGTATACTGGTGGTCACTGTGTCAGCAAACTGCAAAACTAAAATGCACCACAGGTAAAGAATGTAGATGGATAGTACACTTAATGACGACACAGAGGTAGGTACAGCAGTGGCCTTCCGTACCGTACTGCTATATATTATATACTGGTGGTCACTGGTCAGCAAAACTCTGCACTGTACTCCTCCTATATAATATTAATTATACTGGTGGTCCCCAGTCCCCACAATAAAGCAGCACACTGAGCACAGATATGGAGCGTTTTTCAGGCACACAACGTATACTGGTGGTCACTGTCAGCAAAACTCTGCACTGTACTCCTGCTATATAATACAGCTGCTCCCCAGTCCCCACAATTAAGCAGTGTGAGCACAGATATATGCAGCACACTGAGCACAGATATGGAGCATTATTTTTCAGGCAGAGAACGGATAACTGGTGGTCACTGATCAGCAAAACTCTGCACTGTACTCCTCCTATATTATACAGCTGCTCCCCAGCCCTCCCCACAATTAAGCAATAATGCACAATCAAGTTCGACATAAACGGAGAGGATGCCAGCCACGTCCTCTCCCTAACATTTCCAATGCACGAGTGAAAATGGCGGTGACGCGCGGCTGCTTATATAGAATCCGAATCTCGCGAGAATCCGACAGCGGGATGATGACCTTCGGGCACGCTCGGGTTACCCGAGCCATACGGGAGAATCCGAGTATGGCTCGGACCCGTGTAAAAAGGGTGAAGTTCGGGGGGGTTCGGTTTCCGAGAAACCGAACCCGCTCATCACTAGTAATAATTATATTTGTAAAGCTAAAGTATTTAGAGTTTTCTGTAAATGTCCCCAGTAGTCAGCTTTTGTAATGTTGCAGTATGTTCCATTCACTTTGTAGTAGTAATAATAATATTATGAATAATAATAATAATAATAACAATAATAATAATAATAATAATAATATGACCCATTTGTAATCCAAAACATTGCTCTGAAATTCCCAAATCATGAATCATGTGCTGTAGAAAACCAGTGCGTTCAGAGCTGTCCCAACAGAAGTCCCTGTGTTAGCTTGGCCAAACTCTAGACTAGTTTGTAATGTTTTTGAGGCACGTAATCTACTATATATATATATATATATATATATATATATATATCTCCTATATAATAGCCCTATTCTGTGACCTTGTGATTCATTTGCTAACGCTGGGCGGAGTTACAACAGTGGGCGGAGTTAGTCAAATGAGTCACAGAGATCTGGCCAACTCTACAGGAGACTAGGAGCAGAAGCAGATAGAATGGGCATTGGGCATGGCACAGGCAGGGGTGCAGACCTCCCAGCTTTCTGCAGGAGCTTTCTCCAGGCAGAAGGAGGGACACACACACACACTCGGCGAAAAGGGGGCGTGGCTTCACGGGAGGGTCCCCGTTTTCGTCAGTGAGGGAGCATGCCCAGCGCTCTGTGAGCTGCTGGCATGCTCCCAGGGGCTGATTATGAGTCCGGGGGGCCCAGGGCACTTGTGACAGGGGAGCCCTATCTCATTGCTGTGCCTGCTGTGGGTTGGGGGCGTGGCCTAATCGCGCCCGCGCGGCCACGCCCCCTTATGCAAATTTCGATTTTTATTTTTTTGATGGGATTTTGGCCCCTCAGCTAGGGCTAAATCCAGAGGAGGTGGTCGCTCCCCCCTTACACACCCGCACAGGCAGAAGAAAGCAGGGAGACTGCTGCCTCCCTGCAACACCACAGACCTGCCTACACGTAGCAGCGTGCGCTGACTGTAGCACAATGCTGCCGCTGTTACTGGCAGGACGGGGGGGGGTAGCTTCTGAGCTGGGACAGAGCTACTCCAGCCGGGGGGTCCCCTAAAACTGTGGGGCCAACGGTACGTATGCCCTGCCCCCCCCACCTTAATCCGGCTCTGCTGCTGGAACCCCCCCATTAATCCGTACCCCCTGATGCCCCCTCTCCCTCTGTCTCCACTATTCACCGCTGCTCTGCTAAGCAGAACAGCGAGTACAGGAGCTTTCCAACTGCCCCCCCACCGCCGGACACTGCGACCCGCGGGTGGGACAGCGGGACAGACCCCAAAAAATGGGACTGTCCCGCGAAAATCGGGACATTTGGGAGGTATGGGGGTGTGTGAGGGGTATGTCATACAGACAGACGGGCACCGGCTCACTGTGTGCTTGACCCCCCACATCGGCATACTCAGCAGGGTCTCTCTGATGCGGAGGAGCGTCACTTTCTGGCACACTCCACGCTTCTTAGCTGCAGTTTAGTGGGGCACCTGCTGCTGTGCAGGTTCCATACTGCCTCTGTTATCTCCAGCCCCGGCAACCCCACCGCTAGCTGCAGCGCTGCCACCCGCAGTGGAGTGCGCCCAGCTCATTCACACACTTTAGCTGGCGGGTAGCGCTGCAGAAATCCGAGCTGCTTGCAGGCTCTGACCCACTCCTCCCTCCAGCCGCAGCGTCTCCTGGGAGCTAACCAGTCACTCCCAGTCTCCCCTTACCACAGTGCCCGGAAGCCGTGAGGTCCGCGCCACGTGCATGCTATGACCCCCTCCTCCCTCCAGCCGCAGCATCTCCTGGGGGCTAACCAGTCATTTCCAGTCTCACCTTACCACAGTGCCCGGCAGCTGCGCAAGGTCTGCGGTGTGTGACTGAGGAGGGGGGGAGGGATGCGGACGGGCAGAGGAAGCAGGACTCCAGCCTGAGAGAGTCAGCCATGCCAAGTCTCCAGCAGCAGCAGATCCCAACAGGTTGGAGTGGAACAGCAGCAGCCAGTAGCAGTGACTCCGGTAAGACACATCTGTCTGTCACCACTGTTTTGTCCCTAATACCAATCTCTCCCGTGCCCTGTGTTCTGTCATGTCCCTGTCACCCCTGGCCTTGCCCTGCCACCCTTATCCTGGCCCTTTCACCCTTATCCTGGCCCTGTCACCCTTATCCTGTCCCTATCATTTCTGTCCTGGCCCCGTCACCCCTGTCCTGGCCCCGTCACCCCTGTCCTGGCCCCGTCAACCCTGTACTGACCCTGTCACCCCTGTCCTGGCTCTGTTACTGCATACCCTCCAACTACCTTTTATGGCATGTACAGTACCCGCAGCGCCTCCAGACCTCTCCCCAATGCACCACACCTCCGCACCTTCCCCTCCACCACATGCGGCACTCCACCCCTCCCCCACATGCTGTGCCTCCAGACCCCCTACACCACCCGTGGCTCCCACTTCTCCACCCCTTCACCACCCACAGCACCTCCAGGCCCCTTCCACCATTCACCCCCCTTATATGTCTCCCCCAACACCTGCTCCCCTCCACCCGCAGCATCTGCAGACACCCTCCTCCATCAGCGGTCCCCCCCTCCCCCACCCCTCCCCCACCAATGGCACCCCCGCACCTGCCCCTCCACCACCTGCAGCACCTCCGGACCTCCTTTCCCATCCGCCGCAACACCCATACCTGCCCCTACCCTACCCATGGTGCCTGCGGTCCCCTACCCAACCCCCGGCACTCCCGTCCCTTCCCATCCAACAGCACCTCCGGAACCCTTCATCCATCCACAACATCCCCACACCTGCCCCTCTCCCACCCGTGGCACCCCTGCCCCTCCCCCACCTTCAGTGCCTCCGGACCCCTCCCCCATCTGCATCCCCCACTCCTCTGCCCCTCCCCCACGCGCAGCACCTCCCGAACCTTCCCCATCCGGACCCCACCCCCACTTCTGCCTCCCTCCACCCGCAGCATCTACAGACACCATCCGCAGTCCCCCCCACACCCGCTACATTCTGTACATCGTGCCCTGCAGGTGCTGTTCACGCCGTCGCAAGGGGCTGCGCCTCCTTCACCATCACACGCCCTTTCATTGTGCAATATTTAACAACTAACAAAGGAATGCAGGTAATACTCCATATAATACAAATATTAAACCCCAGAAAGGCATGCAAGGGTTAAGGGGGCGTAGCCCCTTGCGACGGTGTGAAGAGCGCCCGTAGGGCGCGATGAAGCACCTAGTATATATATATATATATATATATATAGGGTAATTCGTGGATTTTTCCACATAAACCAGTACACCATAAGTAGCAGAAATTTAAATTCATTTAATACTAATTGTTTCACCGGGCACCCAGTTAAAGATTGGAAAGTGTGTGCGATTTATCTCGCTTTTTATATATATATATATATATATATCCCAGAAAAACGGCACTGGAGGCTTGTATATGCAAACGAGGTTGTATTAAAGGTAGACGTTGACGTTTCGGAGCTTATGCCCCGTCCTCAGTACCAAATACAGAAGCAACTTACATTGACAAGACAAACATTTAAATACCTTACACTGGGTCGCACCGTCCTCGCCGCCACACGCCGGTGTCCGCACTTCTGGCCATCGTCTCACATCTCCTCCTGTTCTGCGGACGTCACCGTTGCCATAGACACGCTGGACGTGCGCGTCACGGTTGCCAAGGGCACGCACAGCGTGCGTGTCACAGGCTGAATCGCGGCCCATACAGTGCAGGGGGTGGATACATGAAACCAGGAAGGGGACTCACACCGTGGGTGAAGAGTAGAACGGGCTGTAAAATCAAAAACACATAATGAAAAATAACAACATGCAAATATACAAATTCACAGTGACATATCTATGCACTAGGTGGAGATGCATTACATCGCTTATGCCATATGCTATAACCTATATACTATAGCGATCACCACATGCCGAGAAAAGTACACAACATATATATCCCGGACAATACCATGTATGTATCTATATATGTCTAAGCACAGTACCATATAGGCAAGTATACCTAAACTAGAAAGGGTGAATTTTAAAGCAAATTCCAATTAATCTTGTCATTTAAACCACCAGGGAAGAAGGTGTTTAATCTCATTATCCATCTAGACTCTTTTTCCAACAGGGCCTTAGCTCTGTCTCCTCCCCTTAAAGTAAGGGGTACATGGTCGATCCCAAAATATCTAATATCATCCAGGGTATGTTTTGCCCTCTTAAAATGACGTGCTACGGGTTGGTCAATGGGTTTACCCTCGAGGGTTAGCTTAATGGCAGATCTATGTGCTGCCATCCTCTCACTAAGCTTCCGTGTGGTCTGCCCCACGTAATACAAACCGCACGGACAGACCACAATGTAAACCACAAAAGATGTGCTGCACGTAATGACGTGTCTGATGTTATATCGTTTGTCTATATGCGGATGTTTAAAATCTTTACACACCACCATGTATTTGCATGTAGCACATTTAGGGCATCTATAACACCCTGGTGTCTTATAGGAGATATTAGGGATAGCTTTCTTACCCATCCCTGTAATGTCCGATTTGACCAAGCGGTCCCTAAGGTTACTGCCACGTCTAAAGGCTGTAATAGGTCTAATTTCTTTAAACACTGGAAGATCGGGGTCTGAGCTAACTAAGGGCCACAATGCTTTGGTTGCTCTACTTATAATAGGGCTAGCTGTGGTATAATCACAGGCCCAAGGTAAGATCTTTTGATTACTTTTTTGTCCAGATTGTAATAAATCAGATCTGGACATCAACACGGAAGCTTAGTGAGAGGATGGCAGCACATAGATCTGCCATTAAGCTAACCCTCGAGGGTAAACCCATTGACCAACCCGTAGCACGTCATTTTAAGAGGGCAAAACATACCCTGGATGATATTAGATATTTTGGGATCGACCATGTACCCCTTACTTTAAGGGGAGGAGACAGAGCTAAGGCCCTGTTGGAAAAAGAGTCTAGATGGATAATGAGATTAAACACCTTCTTCCCTGGTGGTTTAAATGACAAGATTAATTGGAATTTGCTTTAAAATTCACCCTTTCTAGTTTAGGTATACTTGCCTATATGGTACTGTGCTTAGACATATATAGATACATACATGGTATTGTCCGGGATATATATGTTGTGTACTTTTCTCGGCATGTGGTGATCGCTATAGTATATAGGTTATAGCATATGGCATAAGCGATGTAATGCATCTCCACCTAGTGCATAGATATGTCACTGTGAATTTGTATATTTGCATGTTGTTATTTTTCATTATGTGTTTTTGATTTTACAGCCCGTTCTACTCTTCACCCACGGTGTGAGTCCCCTTCCTGGTTTCATGTATCCACCCCCTGCACTGTATGGGCCGCGATTCAGCCTGTGACACGCACGCTGTGCGTGCCCATGGCAACCGTGACGCGCACGTCCAGCGTGTCTATGGCAACGGTGACGTCCGCAGAACAGGAGGAGATGTGAGACGATGGCCGGAAGTGCGGACACCGGCGTGTGGCGGCGAGGACGGTGCGACCCAGTGTAAGGTATTTAAATGTTTGTCTTGTCAATGTAAGTTGCTTCTGTATTTGGTACTGAGGACGGGGCATAAGCTCCGAAACGTCAACATCTACCTTTAATACAACCTCGTTTGCATATACAAGCCTCCAGTGCCGTTTTTCTGGGATCTACATGCTGTTTGATATCCAGGCACGGGGCGAAGTTGTTCATTTGGATGGGAGTGCCGGCTGCTATGGATCATTTATATATATATATATATATATATTATTAGTAAGGTGATGTGCGGCCTCAAGGATAGTTTCCAAATAGGTATGTTAGGTCATTTGTTTTGTGGTGAATTATGGGTGGATAGATTGGGAATAGAGGTGGTCATTCCGAGTTGTTCGCTCTGTAAATTTCTTCGCATCGCAGCGTTTTTCCGCTAATTGCGCATGCGCAATGTTCGCACTGCGACTGCACCAAGTAAATTTGCTATGCAGTTAGGAATTTTACTCACGGCTTTTTCATCGTTCTGGTGATCGTAATGTGATTGACAGGAAGTGGGTGTTTCTGGGCGGAAACTGGCCGTTTTATGGGCGTGTGCGAAAAAACGCTACCGTTTCTGGGAAAAACGCGGGAGTGGCCGGAGAAACGGAGGAGTGTCTGGGCGAACGCTGGGTGTGTTTGTGACGTCAAACCAGGAACGACAAGCACTGAACTGATCGCAGATGCCGAGTAAGTCTCGAGTTACTCAGAAACTGCACAGAGATGTCTTAACGCAATATTGCGAATCTTTCGTTCGCAATTTTAAGATGCTAAGATTCACTCCCAGTAGGCGGCGGCTTAGCGTGTGCAAAGCTGCTAAAAGCAGCTTGCGAGCGAACAACTCGGAATGAGGGCCAGAGATAGTTAATTGTTTTTGTTTAATGGGATAGAAGAGGAATCTAAATAAAAATATGTTTTATATAAATGTTATTTGTTTTTATTGGTATGTCTGTCTAAGATGTATGCATAAGAAGAAAGTTATTCCATTTCAATGTAAAATATTAAAATGTTTTTTTAAATAAAAATCAAACTATGTTTAGCTTCTCTGAAAAATTATGATGATGATAATAATAATAATAATAATAATAATAATAATAATAATAATAATAATAATAATAAAGTAATATAACATTGTTTAAACACCATTGTGAGTATATGGAATATTTGTGCAGAGTTTCAGTTTTGTAATAAATGTTACAGCTGAAATATATATGGGGGGATAAGAGCTCTTGCTGTTGGTGGCACTGTGGCAGGTCACTAGTGCTTCTGTTTACTAATTCTATATAACAATGAGTGGGTGCATGCAAGTGGACACATTACCACTTCCATCTGTGCCACACTCTGTGACTTGTCTTTGATTTACTGACTTGGGTGGTCATTCCGAGTTGTTCGCTCGCTAGCTGTTTTTAGCAGCCGTGCAAACGCTAAGCCGCCACCCTCTGGGAGTGTATCTTAGCTTAGCAAAAGTGCGAACGAAAGGATCGCAGAGCGGCTGCAAAATATTTTTATGCAGTTTCAGCGTAGCTTCAGACCTACTCAGCGCTTGCGATCACTTCAGACTGTTCAGTTCCTGTTTTGACATCACAAACACACCCTGCGTTCGGCCAGCCACGCCTGCGTTATTCCAGGCACGCCTACGTTTTTACGATCGCTCCCAGAAAACGGTCAGTTTATACCCAGAAACGCCCCCTTCCTGTCAATCACTCTGCAGCCAGCAGTGCGACTGAAATGCTTCGCTAGACCTTTTGTAAAAAAACATCGGCTGTTGTGAAAGTACGTCGTGCATGTGCATTGCGCCGCATACGCATGTGCAGAATTGCCGTTTTTTTGCCTAATCGCTGCGCTGCGAACGAAAACAGCTAGTGATCAACTCGGAATGACCACCCTGGTGTGGTATAAAAATATACAGTAACTAGAGAGACAGTCATAAGGTCCACCCCATATGGTCAACATGCATTAGGTTGAAAGGGTCAAAAGGTCAACAGTTAAAAGGTAGACAGTGGGTAAAGTCGACAGGGTCAAAAGGTCGCCATGACAATGATCGACACAAAAGTAGTCAATACAAGGTTTTTTTGAGTGTCATTTTGTATGTCTCTAAACGCATACCCTCACAGGCTCACTTCACTCACCACACTTCAGGCAAGGTGGCTCGTCCAGCTACCACTGCTCTTGCCACAGGTTAGTAGTCCCAATCGTAGTCGACGTGGATGATAAAACAAGATCCCTCTCCTCCAAAAATAATTCCATATGAATAAAGTATGTGAGCATGATGGTAGCCTTCAGGACCAAGCTCTGAAAAAACTACGCACATACATCTCAGGCGGGGGCACCCAGGCATGCCGGCGAGCACACAGAACTGCTCCCATTCACTTTGAATGGGGCACATGTGCGTCTATGATGCACTCGCGTCCCATTCGTGCCTGGGAGTCTGATGGAGCCACGATTAGCGTGGCTACATCTGTAGCGGTCAATTTGCTGTTCCCATTTAGAATAATGGGGACTGCGATCTGCAGTGCTAATAAGACTTTCACTGGAAAATTGGGTGAAAGCTCCTGCATTAGGCTATTGATACACAGCAGCAAGACATAAACCAGCTTCTACATAATTATAGATTTATGGGGCATGATAAAAATGCCCCTGGACGTTTTGTGAGGTTAATACTTTGTACGTGAATGTTTGGTCTGTTGGCACAGCCCCCCCCCCCCCCTCCTCCGATCAAGCAGAAATTGTGATCGCACCGCAATTTCTGCTTGATAGCAGAAAATAGGGTTGCCTCCTGCTGGCGCAACTTAGCTGCGCCCCCAGGAGGGCCATCGCCATCTTTCTGATCATGGCGGCTGCATGTGACATCATACTGCCTCTGCAATCACACCCACACTACGGGCCTTGCTTTGAGGACGCCGCCCCCTTTTCCCTGCCTCCACCTCTGCAACACCCCATCTCCGCTTAGGAAACAGAGCGTTCCCGCCCCGCAAATGCCTCTGCCTGATTGACAGGCAGAGGCATTTGCATTTTCTGCAGATGCTGCACATGCGCCTGCATCCTTATTTTTGTATTTTTTGCAGTTAAATCAGCCCCACAGTGTGTAAGTGTGCATTACGTGTAATACGGTACTCCTGCCATGGGGAGAGTGTGACTTTCTGTAGTTATACTGTACGATTATGAGTAATCTTACCTGCCACAAGACTCCAGTTGAAAAGATTTATCTGTCATAGACACATTAGACGGGAAGTTGATCTTTACTTCAAATCTTTTTGGTACTGAAAGGAATAAAAATTAAAAATTAAATAGCAAATCTCAAGCACAAAATCAGAAATGAAAACATTTTGTTTATCTTCCATGGTTATGTTAGAATAGGTCAACAGTCAAACGGTTGAAACCAAATGGCTGACATGCAAAAAGTCGACATGTGAAAAAGGTCAGCACATTGAAAAGGCTGACACGAGAGATGAGCGGGTTCGGTTCTCAGAGAATCAAATCCCCCCGAACATCCCATTCCGAGCCCGGATCCGAGTCTCCACCAGACTCGGAAACCAGAACGAGGCAAAACATCATCACCCCACTGTCGGATTATCGCAGGTTTTGGATTCCATGTAAGGAGCCGCACGTTGCCACCATTTTCGCTCCGGACTTGGCGAGTGAGAGAGACAGACCTCTGTTTCTCTCTGTGGGTGGTGGCATCGGGTGGGGTCAGCGTGTGCTCTCTAGGGGTGCTGTTATGGGTGCTGTCCTGTCACTGTGATGTTTGGGGTGTTGTCCTGGCTGTCACTGGTGTGTCATGTGCTGTTAGGGGTGCTGCAGGTGTACATGGGTGATGCTGTCACTGTGTTGTACAGGGGGCAGGAGCACTGTCCTCCTGAATGCTGTGAAAATACAGGGGTGTTGGCTGTAAAAAAATCTGGGGTGCAGTGAAAATAAATGTTCACTGGCCCTGTTTTGTATGCTGTAAAAAATCTGTGGTGCAGTAAAATAAATGTACACTGGCCCTGTCTTGTATGCTGTAAAAATACAGGGGTGCTGTTGTTAAAATAAAAGTACACTGGCCCTCTATGCTGTAAAATACAGGGGTGCAGTGAAAATAAATGTACACTGGCCTTGCCTTGTATGCTGTAAAATTACAGAGGTGTTGTGAAAATACAGGGGTGCTGGCACTGTCCGTGGTTGCGATGTCTAGGCCTGTGTCAGGTTCAGTTTGGTTTGTGTCCCCGGAGGGGGCGCTAGTGGGTCAGTGGAGGTAGGATGGAAGAAGTGAGGAAACTGGATTGAATTCCTGCGCATGTGCGCGATGTTGTTTATTAAGCAGAAAGATAAAACAATATGGCAGCAGGAATACTTGTAATAACAAACAATAAATGCAAATGAATATGGTGCAGCTTGGAAGCTGAGAGTCTATGACAATAACAGTATGACTATATAGTTGAACAAGGAACCAATATGCTGGTATGGGAACCAGAGATTATTAAAACGTGGAGCCAGCAGAGATGATGATATTGGTAGCAAACCTGGTAGCAGATGCAGGAGACTCTAGTGAATGTTCACAGTGCAGTTCGTTAAGCACAGGCAGCTAGCAAGCCGCTTCACAGGTGAGGTGATGGAATGCACCTGGAGAGTCTCTACTGCTGAGGCTGAAGCACACTGTGGTTGTAGATAGGTGTGGAGCCAAATACAGATGCAGGGTTTGCTGATGCTTGTAGTTCCACGGAGATGTAGCAAGGTAACCAGGAACACGGAGGAACAGGAAGGTAACCAGGAACACGGAAGAACAGGAGGGTAACCAGGAACACGGAGGATCCAGGAAGGTAACCAGGAACACGGAGGAACAGGAAGGTAACCAGGAACACAGAGGAACAGGAAGGTAACCAGGAACACGGAGGAACAGGAGGGTAACCAGGAACACGGAGGATCCAGGAAGGTAACCAGGAACACGGAGGAACAGGAAGGTAACCAGGAACATGGAGGAACAGGAGGGTAACCAGGAACATGGAGGATCCAGGAAGGTAACCAGGAACACGGAGGAACAGGAAGGTAACCAGGAACACGGAGGATCCAGGAAGGTAACCAGGAACACAGGGGAACTGGAGACTGGAACACAGGAACTTGCACACTGAATGTTGCAGGAGAGCTGGAGAGGTTGCTGGAACTTGTAGTTCCACAGGAACCCTGGAACAGCTGGAAACTGGAACAGAACTGGAACAGCTGGGACCTGTAGTTCCACAGGTCCAATACACAGGGATATCTCTGTAGACAGAGGACTGCAAACAGGAGACGCCTGTTCACAGAATGTGACGTGTTGTCCAAGGCGATGAGACTGAGCCAGGAACTGGAGTTTAAACACCTTGGTCTGTGATGATTGGATGATCTCTGTGAGAACACACCCTGCTGGATTGGGTGTTCAGATCAGCTGTGAGTTAACTGGAGCTGGTGATTAACCGGGAGAATAACACTGTAGACAGTTAATGCCATGCACTGCTGGTTGCTGGCTGGGATCAGTAGTGCACCGGGAGTTAATGCTGTCTAACTAGAAACACTGTGTACCCCAGGCTGCTGGCTGAAACCAGTGGTTACCAAAAGATAGAACTGGTTAGGTGGAGCACAGTGAGCTGTGGGCTGCAGGAGACTGCAGACTGGAACTGCTGGAACCTGTAGTTCCACAGGTTCAATTCACAGGGAATACTCTGAAAACAGAGGACTGAAGCCAGGAGACCTCTGTTCACTGGAAGTGACGCAATGGAGACTGCGGATTCCTGACAGTACCCCCCCTTTTATGGGTGGGCACCGAACACCCACGCTGGAACTTGGAGGATCCTTGAAAAAGAACTTAGGAATACACAAAAGCAGAGGTCCTCAAAAGTCTTCCCAACTTTCATCTTCAGAAGACAGATTTTCCTCGTCAGAACAAGTAGACCATTCATAGTCATTTGAGACAGAATTTACTTCCTGGGAAAAGGCATAGCTAGGAAGGATAGAACCTCCCATAATGTAACTTGAGTCTTCATCAACAAACTCACTTTCAGAGTCAAAGTCCAGGTCTAGTGTGGTCATGGAAGCCTTTTGTTTAGGAACAACATTATCTGAGACAACCTGTGGACCAGTGAATTTGAAGCTATATGAGACACCAGGACTAGGGGTAACGGCAGCATAGCCAACACTTACATCAACAGATGGTAGACTTTGAACTGGTTTTTGAGCTCTCCAATTCTTGTAATTCTTGAAATCTCTGATACATTGATTCAACAGAACCTGATCGTGTTTGGAAAGAGTTGAGTCGAAAAACTGAGAACTGGAAGACTGATCAGTAGACTGAGCAGATGTTGAATCCGGGGAGTCAATACTTTCAGAAGTGTTGCTGTAGGATGGAGACACGGAAGTATATGCAACTTTCAAATCTGAAGTCTGATAACCTTGTCTTGACTTTGCAGCTTGGAAATCTTTAATAGCTTGGTCTAATGTATCCTGATCTTGCACAGACAGAGATGTTGGAGAGGATTTAGCAGTAGACAAACTGTTGACAAATTGGCCAGAATGCCCAGATGACTTTGAATGCTTAAACTTTGGAGCAAACTCCTGTTTTACGGCTTCGCAGAAAGCCGGAAGATCACTCAGTAGCGGATCTTTAGATTCAATGAGAGGATTCGCCCAGTCCAGTGCTCTACCTTTGCAGAACAGGAGGAAGTATCTGATTCCATTGGCTGGAGTAATACTCACTGAAGATTCTGACTCAGTAAAAGCGAGGTATTGGCTCGCCACTGCACGGAACTGAGCA